>NC_054827.1:91453923-92130448 GCF_018345385.1 Vulpes lagopus | reverse complement strand
TATGATTACACAGCTGCCAGGCCCCACATCATCCTGTTTCAATGCAGCAGCATTCAAGTAACTGAGAATAACAATACAAGCCCTGCATCATGAGCAGAAAGCTCCAACTAACAAGCCCCAGGGAGGGTCCCCACTGCATGGAAGACATTGAAGAGTACAACTGCCCAACACTAGCAGTGGTGCAGCTACGGCAGGACCCAGCTCACCGTGTTACTGCCTATGGAGTTGGAATTACCAGACATGAGGTGCTGGTTGGAATAATGCCTTACTCACAGAGGGAGAACACTTGGCAAGATCAGCATCTGTAGTGTGTGCTTGGTCTCCCATGTCATCAGGGTATTGGGCTACCTGTCCCCTCTCCTGCTGCAGGCAAAGACCTGCTTCCCTTCCTGCAAGGGCAGATATACCAGTGGGCTGAACAGGTGCATGTGGTATATACAGAACAAGGAAGTTCACTTCTCAGTGAAGTTCTCACTTCACCCATACACTTATGGGGTTGGGGTTACATAGTGCTGGTTGGAACAGTGCTTTACTCACAGAGGGAGAACAGACTTGGCAAGATCAGCATTCACCTGGGAACAGAGAATGATTTCTCCTAATAAGGATGGAGAATCCTAATAAGGATGGGGAATCTGAGTCAGCAACAACTTGATACCTGGCCTGCATCTGAGGGAAATTTTCTGGACCCTGGGCACTGAAGGGGGTAATGGCCCCCCTCCAGGGGGAGGGACACTATGGCTACTTCCTCAATAGGCACCTTAAAAGAAAACCAAAAAGAGCACAAGCCCACTGCAGAGATCATGAGAAGCAAATTCTTTTTGTGTGTCTCTCTCCCTGTCACTGGCCCTGGCCTGGCCCTTGGGCTCACTCCTCCTCCCAGGCCCAGAGTACTTGCCCCATGTCTAGCCCATTCCTTCCCACTCACTTCCATTCTTTCTGGATTCATCTTCAACCCCCTGCCAGTCTTCATTTTCCATGTAAAATTTCCAGAATCCTGTTTTTACTTTCTTTAAATCCTATAGCTCTTTTTCACATCTTATTTTAAGTGATTTATCAGCTTACTAAAAGACCACCTTCTCCCTCTCATCAGCAATACAAACAGTCTCAGTTGCCCAGGATAGGGTGGAGAGAGAGAGCTAGATTTAATCGCTGTTTTTAGTATTATTTGTCCCTATTATATGGCCTTTTTTTCAGCACTAAGGGGGACTAAAATGAGGCACAGATGTTGCTATTTGAATGGGCTGGGCCAGCTGCAGGGGGACTGGACTTTGCACTCTTTTTCACACTATTTTATGGATCCTACAGTGGTAGGAAATCAATGAAAACTTTCATGGGCAAAATGGATTTTAGGGGAAGTGTTTTTGAAAAAGGAAGCAGTCAGTAACAGATCAAAAGTAGAGACAGCACCAGCATGAAGATTGGAAAGGCAGTGCACTAACAGGCTGGCATCTAGAAGGACAGCAGGGGCTGCTGGTGTGGAGAGGGAAGTCCTGCAAGGGGCAAAGGGAAGTCAGTCTCCTTCCTGTCCTTGGGTCAATGGGATTCTTTTACCAGGCTCCACCAGGACATAATCTGTGCCTAAAGAACAAGGGTTTTTGATTGGGATCTACTTGCTGTATGCTGATGGGGCTCCTGGCCTTTGCCCTGTGGGCAGCAGGCTTGTAGCTGCTTGAATCAGCCACTCATAGCCCACTGGCCCCCAAGTGCTGGTAGACCCAACACCAGCAGACATCTGTGACATGCTCAGACCTGTATCCAGGCATCTGGACCCATTGCTGCTGCTCTGGAATAAGCTTCCTGAAAAGACGGGGAGGGCAAATGGAGAAATCTGACCTAAGGCTGTCAGGAGGCTCTCTGCCCTGGTGTTCAGAAGCAGGGAGTAGGGACATTGAAAAGCATTGTTGTGCGTTGGGTAGAGCTGATGTTCTTCAGGGCAGCCCGAAGTTGACTGGAATAAAGCCTGTCCTTGCCCTTTTCCTGGGAGCACAGCAGAATGTCAGTTCCTCTGGTTAGTCTCTGCAGCAGGGAACAGCTCAATCCTCTGTCAGGAGCCACTCACAACCCACCCAGATGGGGCGCAGGTGCTCTCTCCACTGCCTCATAGCACCACAGACACTGACAAGGCACTTCCGTCCCAGGCACGTAGCAGGAAGAAACTGAACCAAGGGGGTCAAAATAACCCTTTCGGTTGTCTACCTTGATACATTTTATACTCTGGGTGAATTAAGAGAAAGCTTTCCAGCTAAGTGCCCAATCTAATACAGCCTCGTGAGTTGTGTGCGGAAGAAACAGGGGGTGCAGCCAGCCGCTGCCCTCCAGGACCTTTCACCAGTGTGCATTCCCAGCAGCATATGTGTGTGCATATGTGTCTACTTGTATGTGTACACATGAACATTCACATACATGTATGCATATGCATTGTGGGAACTGGGCAGTAAACCTGGGCTTCACTCATCCTCCGGAATTTCTTTTTTAAAAATATTTTATTTAAATTCAATTAATTAACGTGTAGTGTATTATTAGTTTCAGGGGTAAAATTCAGTGATTCATCAGTTGCATAACACCCACTACTCACTTGATGTAGTGCCCTCCTTAATGCCCATCACCCAGTTACCCTACTCCCCACCCACTCCCCTCCAGCATTCCTCAGTTTGCTCCCTATAGTTGAGTCTCTTATGGTTTGTCTCCCTCTCTGATTTAATTCAATTTTATTTTTCCTTCCCTCCCCCTATGTTTATCTGCTTTGTCTCTTAAATTCCACATAGGAGAGAAATCATATGATATTTGCCTTTCTCTGACTGACTTACCCCACTTAGCATAATACCCTCTAGTTCCTCTGGAATTTCTCTGAAGTGTGCTCACTGTCCTTTGTGCTTCTTTTTAAACAGAATGCTCAATGTATCTATACATTGATATATTGTATAGATGTATACATCTACACATTATGTTATGTTACATTAGCATTAGAATCCTAAGTGTATAGGAAGCAGACCTTTAATTAATGCCAAACACTGGGCAGCCCAGGTGGCTCAGTGGTTTAGCACCACCTTCGGCCCAGGGCCTGATCCTGGAGACCCGGGATCAAGTCCCACGTCAGGCTCCCTGCATGGAGCTTGTATCAGATAAAGGGCTAGTTTCCAAGATCTATAAAGAACTTATTAAACTCAACACCATAGAAACAAACAATCCAATCATAAAATGGGCAAAAGACATGAACAGAAATCTCACAGAGGAAGACATAGACATGGCCAACACACACATGAGAAAATGCTCTGCATCACTTGCCATCAGGGAAATACAAATCAAAACCACAATGAGATACCACCTCACACCAGTGAGAATGGGGAAAATTAACAAGGCAGGAAACAACAAATGTTGGAGAGGATGTGGAGAAAAGGGAACCCTCCTGCACTGTTGGTGGGAATGTGAACTGGTGCAGCCACTCTGGAAAACTGTGTGGAGGTACCTCAAAGAGTTAAAAATAGACCTGCCCTACGACCCAGCAATTCCACTGTTGGGGATTTACCCCAAAGATACAGATGCAATGAAACACTGGGACACCTGCACCCTAATGTTTCTAGCAGCAATGGCCACAATAGCCAAACTGTGGAAGGAGCCTCGGTGTCCATCAAAAGATGAATGGATAAAGAAGATGTGGTCTATGTATACAATGGAATATTACTCAGCCATTAGAAACGACGAATACCCACCATCTGCTTCAACGTGGATAGAACTGGAGGGTATTATGCTGAGTGAAGTAAGTCAACCGGAGAAGGACAAACAGTGTATGTTCTCATTCATTTGGGGAATATAAATAATAGTGAAAGGGAATAGAAGGGAAGGGAGAAGAAATGTGTGGGAAATATCAGAAAGGGAGACAGAACATAAAGACTCCTAACTCTGGGAAACGAACTAGGGGTGGGAAGCCGTGTTCCCTTGCTTATTCAATTTCTTGGCAAAATTCAGTTATCTGACTTATAGGACTGAGATATCTATTTCTTGCTAGTTTTGAGCTAAAAGCCATTTTCATGTGGAATGATTGAGTCCAAGAAGAGAATCCATAAAATCCCCCATATTAAGATTTGTAATCATAATCAGGTCTGCAAATCCTTTTGCCATAGTCACAGGTTCTTGGTATCAGGGCATTGACATCTTTAAAGGATCATTATTCTACTTACCACAATGTAATATAAAAAAATATATAACAGCTGGGATAATGTCAGTGAAAATGGTGGAGTAGGTAACTACAAGGGCTCAACCCTCCACAGGAACACTGAAAGGATGAGAAAAATGGGACCAACTTTGACCTCTGGAAAATGGTCATAGGCTTATCAGTCAAGCAAGTGCTGAATCAGGAAAGAGGCAACATAAATGCTGTGGAGAGCTTTGCAGCATTCTACTTTCCCTTGCCCCACTTTTCTCCTAGCTGGGCAGCACTGTTGAAGACAGCAACCCACCTTGTAATGGTGGGGCCTTGGTTGTTGGCTCCAAATAGAGCAGAGAAGGCCTGTCTTTGTTTGACCTGTCCAGGGGCTACCTGAAAGACTGGCACAAGGCAACTGCCTTTGCTTTGCCTAATCAGAATTCTCCCAGGGTTGAAAGGTGGCTATGCAGAATGCATTCCTCAAAAATATTGAAAGGCAAATGAACCATCCCCTGATGACTGAAGCAAAATATTACAGTGGAAGCAAACAACAGATACATCCACCTCTGGGAGGAAAAGAGATTTTTTGGTGAATGAGACTACTAGAAAGTGTGTATACCAGGGAATTTAGAAGGTCACATACAGGCCCAGGGCAGGACACATGCTCAGGGCAGACCCAAGGAAACCCTACTGTTTTACCTTTCTCTGAGTTTTCAGCTCAGCTTGAGCAGATAGTGGGAAGACTAAGGCATAGTCATGAAAGCCCTGCTAAGTGTTGATGTGTCTCAACATAGAGATAATCTATAACAACTAGGAGAAGTATTTTGTTTTTGTTGTTTTTTTTTTTTGGCTCCAGGCATTCAGGGAACTGTCTATCAAAACATCAGATGACCACAAGCTAAAGGAAAAGAAATGTCAGACACCATGCATGAAAAAAAATACAGTTATTGCAGAAACAGCTTAGGAAAGTCAATAAACAGCTACAACTCAGAATAAGCAGTGAAAACAAGCATGAAAGCATGCAAGAGAAACAAGAAAGTGTGGCTTATATGTCACAGGATAACTTAACAGAAGTGTTCTGAGGAAGCATAGACATTGGATTTACTAGACAACATCTTTAAATTCACTATCTTAAATATGCTCAAAAAACCTAAAGGAAACGCTAGACAAAGAGATAAAGGAAACAGAGGACAATGTCTCATCAAGTAGAGAATATTAGTAAAGAGATAAAGAGGTACAAGGGAACCAGCCAGAAATCCTGGAGCTGAGAAGTACAACTGCTGAAATGAAAGTTCCCTACATACACATAATAAATACAAGAAAGAAAGAGAGAGAAAGGGACAGAAAGAATAGTTGAAGAAATAATGGCCCAAACTTTCCAAATTTGATAAAAGATGTGAGTCTGCACATCCTGGAAGCTCAATGAAATACGAGTGATAAATATAAAGAGATCCACAATAGGACATACTGTATTCAAATTGTTGCAAGCCCAGGACAAAAAGAATCTTGAAAATGACAAGAGAGAAGTGACTCATTACATACAAGGGATCCTCAATATGATTAAAAGCTGATTTCAGGGACACCTGGGTGGCTCAGCGGTTGAGCATCTGCCTTTGGCTCAGGGTGTGATCCCGGAGTTCCAGAATCAAGTCCCACATTGGGCTCCCTGCATGGAGCTTGCTTCTCTCTCTGCCTGTGTCTCTGCCTCTCTCTCCATCTCTCATAAATAAATAAAATCTTTTTTTTTTTTTAAAAAAGCTGATTTCATAGAAGAAACCATGGAGGCCAGAATGACATATTTAAAGTGTTGAGAGAAGAAAACTGTCCACTGAACACTATATCTACCAAAAGTAGGCTTCCAAAATGAAGACAAAATTAAGACATTTTCAGATAAACATAAGCTGAAGGAGTTTGTCACTAGTAGACCTATAAGAAAAGCCAAAAGGAGCTTTTCAGACCAAAATGAAAGAATAATAGATAGTAACTCAAAGCCATTAGAACAAATTAAGAACTATGGTCAAAGTAACTATATAGACAAATATAAAAGGCAATATTATTGCATTTCTGCTTTGTAACTCCTATTTTGGTTTCCTATGTGACTTAAAAAACAAATTCACAATATAAGAAATAGTGAAAGGGATTATAGGGGAAAGGAGAGAAAATGAGTGGGAAAAATCAGAGAGGGTGACAAAACATAAGAGACTCCAAACTCTGGGAAATGAGCAAGGGGTAGTGGAAGGGAAGGTAGGTGGGGAGATGGGATGACTGGGTGATGGGCATTGAGGGGGACACTTGACAGGATGAGCACTGGGTGTTATACTATATGTTTGAAAATCAAACTCCAAAAAAATATGTATATATACAAATTCATAAAGTAATAATTATAAACCTATTTTAATGGCACATAATGTGCAAAGGTATAATCTGTGACAATGCAACATGGATAGAGAGTTTGGGACAGATGGTCTGTATAAAGGCAGAGGTTTTTTTTGTTGTTGTTTTGTTTTTTAATTTTTTTTATTTTTTATTTTTATTTTATTTTTTTAAGGCAGAGTTTTTGTATGCTATTTTAGATAAATTGGTGACAAATTCAAAGTAGATTTTAATAAATTTAGGATATTTATTAAAAATGAATAAATAAATATATATTTTTAAAATAAATACAGGATATCTAATAAATTTAGTTGCTTTGAGGATATCCTCATAGCAACCACTGGGAAAGGAAGGACTCAAATTGTTAGACTAGAAAAATATCAATCAATTCAAAAGAATTGATTGAAGAATATTAAAGGAAATGAGGATAAAGTAAGATAAGACAGAAGACTAATAAAAATGGAAGACGTTTTTCCTTATCAGTAATTACTTTAGATGCAAATGAAATAAACTCATGGGGTGCCTGGGTGGTGCTTTCTGTTAAGTGTCAGGCTCTTGGTTTCAGCTCAGCTTGTGATCTTAGGGTTGTGAGATGAACCCCACATCAGGTTCCGCACTCAGCACAGAGTCTGCTTGGGACTCCCTCTCCTGCTGCTGCTCCCCCTGCATGCATGCTCTTTCTTTCTCTAAAAATAAATGAATGAATGAATACATACATACATGAATAAATAAGAAATAGGCTCAGCAATTAAAAGACATAGAAAATGCAAAAGGAAAAATATGATCAAACTATATGGTAACTATAAGAAATTCACTTTAGAGCCAAAGACACAAATTAGGTTGAAAGTAGGATGGAAAAAGGTACTCCATGCACATAATAACCAAATGATAGGTGAGGTAGTATATTGACATCAGACAAAAAACTATATCAAGAACTGTTATAAGAAATAAAGAAGGTCATTATAAATTGACAAAAGAATCAATTCATAAAAAAGATATAACAAATTTAAACCAAAATTTGAACCAAATGGAAGAGACTCAAAATATATGAAGGATAACACAAACTGCAGGGAGAAACAGACAATTCCACAATAACAGTTGGGAGATTTCCCCAGTGTTAATAATGGACACCATCTAAATCAATGATAAATAAGAAAAAGAGGCCTTGGAGAGTGCTGTGAACTAGCTACTCCTAGCAGACATGTATAGAACACTCCACCCAATGACTGTAGCATGTACATTCTCCTCCAGCAAACATGGAACATTCTCTCGAACAGACCATATATTAAGCCATAAAGTAAGCCTTAATAAATCTAAAAGGGTAGTGTCATATAAAGCATCTTCTCAAAACAAGATGGAATGCATCAGAAATCAATGAGATCAGGAAAACAGGAAAATTCAGAAATATGTAGAAATTAAACAACAAAGTGTCAAAAAATGAATTTGTCAAAGAAGAAATCACAGGGAAGTTAGAACATATTTTAAAATGAGTGAAAATTAAAACACAACATACCAAACTGCACTGGATGCAACGAGAGCAGAAATTTATAGCAGTAAATATATATATGCATGAAAAAAGAAAGACCTCAAATCAGTAACCTACCTTTACATCTCAAGGAACTAGAAAAGGCAGAGAAAATTAAAATCCAGCCTGGGCAAAAGAAGGCAATAATAAATATTAGTGGACATAAACCAAATAGAGAATAGAATAACCATAGAGAGAATCAATAAAGTCATAAGTTTGTTCTTTGAAAAGATCAACAAAGTTGAGAACCTCTAGCTAGAGGGACAAAGAGAGAGAAGATGCAAATAAATAACTTACTGACTTACAGAAATAAAAAGTATTATAACAGTACAGTGTGAACAATTGTATATCAACAATTAGATAAATCAATGAAATGACAAATTCCTAGAAACACACAAGCAATCAAAACTGACTCAAGAATAGAAAATATGAACATATCTATAACAAGTAATGTGATTGAGTCAATAATTAAAATCCTTCTAAGTAAGAAAATCCCAAGACAGACCAGATGGCTTAAGTTGTTAATTCTGCCAATTGCTTAAAGACAAATTAATACCAGTCCTTTTCAAACTCTCCTGAAAATTAGAAAAGGAGAAAGCACTTCCTGACTCCTTGTATGAGGCCAACATCACCTCAATACCAAAGCCTAAAAGGATGTCACAAAAAAGAAATTGCAGACCAATATAATTTATAAGTATAGATGTAAAAATCCTCAACAAAATACTTGGAAACCAAATCCAGCTGCATATTAGAAGGATTATATACCATGACCAAGTGGGATTTATCATAGGGATGTGAGGTCCATTTAATCTATGAAAATCAATATAATGTATGACCTTAATAGAATGAAGGGAAATAATCATATGATTATCTCCATTGAGCAATGTCTTGGATAAAGCTTTTTCATGATTAAAAACAAACTGAAACAGAAAGGAGCCACCCTTATGTTTATTACATTATTTATAATAACCAACATATGGTAACACCCCAAGTGTCCATTGATAGATGAATGGATAAGGAAGATGTGGTATATATGCACACAACTGGAATATTACTCAGTCATTAAAAAGATGAGATATTACCATTTGTGACAACATGGATAGAGCTAGAGTGAAATAAGTCAGACAGAGAAAGACAAATACCATATGATTTCACTTATACATGGAATCCAAAAAACAAAACAAACAAATATATCAAGTACAAACAAATATATCAAGTAAAAAAAAAAAAAAGCAGAAACAGACCTATAAATACAGAGACCAAACTGATGGTTGCCAGAGGGGAGGAGAATGGGTGTAGGGGAATGAGAGGTAGATGCCTCCAGTTATGGAATGAGTAAGTCCCAGGAATGAAAGGTACACAATAAGGCATATAGTCAATGGTACGGTGATAGTGTGGTGACAGCCAGTAGCTAAACTTGAACATAGTACAATTTATTGACTTGTTGAGTATATTATATTGTACACTTTAAACTACTATAACATTGTGTGTCGACTAGACTCAAAAAACAAAGAATAGGAGGGAGCTTCCTAAACCTGATAAAGACCACCATGAAAATCCACAGCTAACATTATGTTCAATGTTCAAAGGCTAAAGCTATCCCACTAAAATCAGTAACACAAGGATGCCTGCTTTTGCCACTTACATTCAACTCTCTATTGAAAGTACTAGCCAGAGCATCCATAATGGAAAGGAAGAAGTAAAACTATCTTTCTTTGCAGCTGAGATAATCTTAAGTAAAGAACATACTAAAGAATCCACAAAAAAAGCTGTGACATCTAGTACATTACCTCTTATAAATAAATTTGGCAACATTGCAGAACACAGGAGCAATACACAATTAGTTGTAGTTTTTATACACTAGCAATGAAAAATTTTAAAAAGAAATTAAGAAAACAATTTCATTTAAAAAGCATCCAAAGGACTAAAACATCTAGGAATAAATTTAATCAGCAAGATAAAAATGTTATACCTCAAAGTGAAAGACATTGTTGAAAGAAAGAAGTCTTAAATAAATGGAAAGATATTGTCTTCATTGATCTAAAGACTTAATATTTTTAAGATAGTGATTATAATTTCAAATAGAATTTTTTTCAGAAATGGAAAGTCTAATCCTCAAATTCATATAAAATTGCAAGAGGCCCAGAATAACCAAAACAATCTTGAAAAAGTAGAACAAAGTAGTAAGACTCAATTTTTCTGACTTCAGAATTTATTACAAACCTATGGTTATCAAAAGAATGTGTTACTTACATAAGATAGATATGGGATAGAACTGAGAATCAGAAATAAACCCATATATCTATAGTTATTGATTTTTGACAAATATCAAGACGATTCGAAAATGGTGTGAGGACATCTGGCTATCCGCATACCTCACAGTTATCTGCATGTGCCTAGTAAAATCTAATGCATGGGGGTCTCTCTCTTTCCCTGCTACCAATGCAGCCCCAAACTCAGTTACCCCTACCTAAACACTGGTGCTGCGGCTCACTGGTCTCCCCATCTCCTCCTTTCCACCCTTAAAATCCCATTCTATAGACTGAGCAGCCCTCTCAGCTCACTCAGTCCTTAGCCTCTGTTTGCCTTTTCATAGTATCAATTTATGTTTGGTTTTGTTAGCCTGTACTGGCCTCTGCTCCTGGGGTCGGATGAGATTTAGAGGCCAGGAGCAGTTTTTCTTGTTCATTCTGTGTCTGCAGGAAAATCTCTTGACCCACAGAGATATTTTGTAAGTCATTTTGAAGGAGTGAATGGTTCTAAGGGATCCATGAGAAAAAGAATCCCAAATTGGGCTGATCTAGGATGGAGGTAAAGGAGCAACTCAGAACAGACTGGCTTTGCTTCTTTCTACCATGGAGTGGATATTAACATCTCAAGTCTTTGTTTCCTCATTAACAGAATGGAGATCTATTATGTCATTCAAAAATGTATTCAGAGATTACTCTGTGTTAGAGTAATTCTAGATTCTGAGGCTCCTGTGAGGAGCAGGCAGTCAGTCAGTGCTCCTGCCTTCATGGAGCTTTGTGTCACTGGGAGATAAACAGGAAACAATGTGTGTATGTGCTGGGCATGTGCTGTCACCAGGACAGCTATGCTGAGAAAAGTAGGGCATACAAGGGAAAGGAAGTAACAGAGGATGGTTCAGCCCTGATGGTGTGAGGTGATCCCCGAGATGTGATGAAAAAGAAGCCACAAGAAAATCGGGGTCAGCTGTCTGGCCTGGAAGAGCAGTAACCGTGGGCCAGTGGGTGAGAACCAAGTCCAGAGGGCCAGTTAGGGAAGGCATGCCGGCCTCATAAATCAGAATAACATTGTGCCTATTGTGGGCAGAAGAGACCTGGGTTACAAGGTTGTTGATGGAATCCCAGTGGATCGGAGGAGTGCTGGTAGTAAGGAGGAGGTTGGACCAGAGACAGATTCTTAAACAAAACTGACAGGACCTGCTAAGTTTGAAAGTGTGCAAAGAAGATCACCAAGAGACTTGACTTTAGTCTTTGGGTGGATGGTGGTGCCCTTTTCCAAATCAGGGAACCATGGGATGTGGAGTGCAAGGGGGTGTCTATGACTCCAATGGGGTATGAAGCATCTTGATCAGGAAGAATGGATGGCCACTGGGGCTCAGATAAAGATAGGTGACTGGGGAGCTGTGATGCTCCCCAGAAGTGAGAGGCACTCTGTCATCCTTACCGATAGAAAGGAAAATATTATTACTGGGATCTTGTCTTGCAGACTCAAAGAATGAATCTTGCAGACACAGAGAGGTGAAGTGATAGGTCATTAAATTAAGGTGAGAAGAGAAAGAAGAAAACTCTCTAGAGTGAGAGGAATCCCAAATGGGTTGCCAGCTTTTATTGGCAGTCTTTTGTTGCAAACTGACTGGAAAGCTTGTGGCCTCGACAGTCTTGTGCCATCTTGGTTTGAGCAAGGACTATTGATAACATCCTTAATGGCTTACTTCTTCTTTGAGGTCTGGTCATTTTCTGTGCCTACAATGTAGCTGCCATAGAAAAAAATACCCCCTAACATCCAGGGCAAGGTGGTCTGGTTTGTTCCCTTATCTCTTGTTCTGCTCTATTTTAGAGTCTCCACCTGTCAAGAATAGTTCTGGAGCCTAGTCAGGTGCCTCCTATTTCTCCCTGTCTATATCTTAACCCTTTCCCTACTCATTATCTTTCTTCCCTAATGCAGTGGCCATGAATTAAAAACAAACTTCTTGTCTCCCTCACACTGTGGATGACAATGGTCACTATTTCCTGAACAGGAAGCATACAAAATGATTGAGAGCAGACGTGTGTGTGTGTGTGTGTGTGTGTGTGTGTGTGTGTGTCTGAACAGGTACAACTCTCTATGATTTCATAATTTATTGTTTTTTCAGCAACTGTCCACATTAAGTCACTATCTGCATTTGCAGAGGAAGTTACCAGGGCCCAGAGATGCAATGGCCTGCCCAGGAACATGGAACTTAGCAGCTGGGGACTCAGCTCTGATCCACAGGTGTGAGTGCACAGAGCATGCCAGGCCCACCAGTAGGCTGTGCAGCAGCTTGGCTTATCCCTCAAGGGACTTTCTTCCTGTCCTGCATCTGTGTCCTCTATCCAGAAGTATTCCTAAATGTTTTGGTTTTTATCCGATGTTAAAGATAGGTCAGTTGATGCCAAAGGCCTACATTTAATAAAATTCAATATAAAACTGTGAAGCTTCCAGACCAACAGGGGTGACATTTTTATGAAATGACAGGAGAGAGAGGTGTTTGGGGATCTCCTTTAAGAGATAAAGCTTATGACACCGCCAAAGTGAAAACTGCATCAAAGTTGAACTGCCTAGGAAGATTTTATTCCTGCTTTTGCCTGAGAAGAGAGACTGAACTCAGGTTTGCTGAAACAAAAGGTGGAGGTTGAGGGGTGGGGTTTGCAGTGCTGGAGTGAGTGGAAAGTGCTGGAGGATGTTATGGGGAGTATAACCGTTGTGGAGTTGAGCACATTGAGGGCTGTTTTGGTCAGCCTTTAATACATCTTGTAACAAAGGGAGCAGTAGTGGCTCGTCCAGTCTGTGCACTGGGCTAGCTAAGGTGGAGGAGGGGCTGTGAAGGGACGGTGAGGGGGACAGTGCATCTAAATGAGCTCACTGGGTTCGTGGCCATGCTGAGGAGCCAAGGTAGCCCAGGCAGAAGGCAGCTGAGCACCCCTTCATCTTGTGCTGCCTCTCTGCTACTCCTAATCCTTACAGCCTTCTACTCCAGAGCCTAGCCAGATCATCTCCCGGTACCCAGGGGCAAGCTGGCATAGTCTGCTCAAGCAGAGAATCAGCCAGGAGGCAGCAGCAGGTTTCTCTGCTCTTTTAAACCACAGGGAGAATGTCTGTACTCTACTAAGAAACATGAAAATCTCAGACACATAATCCCCCATTGCTGTGGAGGATAATGAGGCTTAATAAAGAAGATGAGGCATGGTCACAGTTTCCCCAGCCATAAACCTCTCTCCCTGGCAGCCAGCCAGGTAACTAGGCAATCACGCATATGTGTTTAGACAGGTTCCCAGCAGCCCTTGCATCTCCCTGGCCATCCACTGAAGTCAGCTGATCGGAAGTAGTCTATGGGAAGCACATCAGACCATTACAACTAATTCACCACTGAGAGGATAGCAGCTCAGGGATGATCTCATCAAGTATCTGAGAACAGGTTCATGATCAAGATGCTCTGGGGAAATGGTCTGTTAGGATTTGTTCAATTAGTAATTGACTTCCATGTTTCAAAAACTTATACTTAGATATAATATTGAACTGCTAGAAATATGCGTTGTAAAAATGTTGTTTCAGTACACACCATTGTTTTTTAATAGTGGAGGAAACCAAGAAAGATAAAATCAGGTCACAGCTATCTAGAGTACAAGTGAAAGGAGAGTAATCCAAATAAAATCTACACTAAGCATGTTTAAACAACAACAACAACAAGGGAGGTTCACCAATATTGCAAATGGCACTGCATGTTTTCCAAGCCATGCCCCCACTGGAATGTCTCCAAATGTCCATCAACAGTAGAATGGGTAAATAAATTGTGAAATAGTCATACAATGAAATACTACAGAGCCATGAGAATAAATGGCCTCTAACTATACATGCCAAGTGGATGAACCCCTAGACAGAGAGCACCTTCTGCATAATTCCACTTATGTAAAATATAAAAAATGAGCAAAGTACCCAAGCCATTCAAGTCAGGACCTGTGAGCCTGCATGAAGCTGTGTTGACCTCATGCTTTTTGCAAGTGTGCTCTGCTTACCAGGGAAGCTGTATATAGCCACCTGGCTCTATAGCATGAGTGTCCCTTGAGATCAGAAAGTAGAGGGAGCAGAGTGTCCCTGAGAAACTAGGATGACAGTCCCTGTGGTTTGTGAGTGCCTGGCCTCAGAAGTTGTCCTGTGACCTCAGTCTCTTGTCCCAGGTGGCCACACTGACAAGCATGGTACTTAGAGTTCACTGGGAAAAGCAAACACAAGAAATGCCACAGGGGGTGACACTACAGGTGGGAGTTTTGGCTGTTCTTTCCAAGTTTAATGTTGCACAAATAAAATGTTACATGTGGAAAAGTATCAACTTGTATTGGTTCCAGCTGAGGGTAATCAGGGACTGGAGAATTTCTGCCAAGTTTAGAGCAGGCTGAGAAATCTTGTTTTCCGTATTCAGGAGTAAATGAAAAATTTCCAGGCTTCAGTGTGTTGAACTCTGAAAAGAAATAAATTTTTTTCTTCTTCATCTTCATCTTTTTTTTTTTTGTGGTAAAATATACATAATATACATAACATAAAACAAAAAATTTTGTTTATATACATAACAAAATATATATAAATGTTAACCTGACTAGGTCAGGGGGATGTCCAGATATTTAGTCAAACATTTTTCTAAGTGTGTCTGTGCAGATGTTTCTGGATGAGAATAACATTTTTAAAAATATTTTATTTATTTACTTGAGAGAGAGAGACACAGAAGGGCTAATGACAGAAGGAAAGGGAGAAGCAGGGTCCCTGCTGAGGAGGGAGCCTGACATGGCAGTTGTCCCAGGACCCCAGGATCATGCCCTGAACAAAAGGCGGACACTTAACTGAGCCACCCAGGTCCCCCGAGAATAACACATGTTCTGGTGGAGTGAGTAAGCAGATGGCCCTCCCCAGTGTGGGTGGACCTCATCCAGTTGAAGGTCTGAATAGAACAAAAAAGCTAAAAGAGAACTCCTGCCTGACTATGATGAGCTAGGATATTGTTCTTTTCCTGTCTTTGAACTTGAGATGAACTATGGGCTCCTTTGGTCTTGAGCCTGCCAGATTTCAGGCTAAAACTTATATATCAGTTCTCCTGGGTCTCCAGCTTGCTGGCTTACCCCTTGCAGATCTTGGGATTTGTCACCCTCCCAAATCACACCAGCCAAGTCCTTATCGTAAATCTTTGTTTATCTCTATATTCATCCTATCGGTCTTATCTCTCTGGAGAACCCTGACAGATATGCCATCTTAACCATTCTTAAGTATACAGTTTCTGTGGCATGAAGTACATTCACGTTATCACACAACCATCACCATCATCCATCTCCAGAACTTTTTCATCTTTCCCAACTGAAATTCTGAATATAGCTTCTACAGCTGTGCTTTGTTATTCCAAGCAATATCCCCCTAAGGATCTGAGCAATATACCAGAATATACTTTAAAGGTAAGACTCTTTGTAGTTCAGCTGAAAGCACTCATTCATATATCTGTTAGTTCTTTTACTCAGGTATAATGAATATATATATAAGTATTCATATAAGTAGAGTTAACTTCAAGGTTGTTTTGAATAATTTAAACAAATCCTTTTGATGTAGGAATAAGTTAGGGGCATATGGGGCTAGGCAGGGAAAGATAGGAGAAAGGAACTAGAGTCAGGCTCCTACCCATCGCAAGAAAACAGATAAGACAGTAAAAACAAACAAACAAACAAACAAAAAACAAAACCTGGCTCCCTAGCTCCAAAATATTAGGGAGAGTTCCACTTTAATGGCTAATAAGTAATCACAAAAACTCACCAGACAACAAAGAAACATGTCATTAAGGTGTTATCAATAGTCCCTGTTCAAACCAAGATGGCACAAGAATCTCAAGGCCATGGGCTACCCTACTAGGCTCACAGAAATCCCAGATGTAGGGAAATGTTATGGAGGAGCTATTAACCAGAGAGAAGTGAACACCTTGTTTGGGCTCATGACATTTACAAAAACATCTTGTTTGTTATTATGATAGTTACAAGTCCACCATGTTTGTTCTAAATATCTGTTTAATAACTTCTATTGCTTTGCTCACTCTGTTGTCTGCAAGATTCATTCTTCAACTCTGTGAGACAAGGACCTAGCTCTCCTGTACCACTTTCAACTAACAAATAGCCCACATGTGTGTTTTAACTTAAAAAGTATTCTGAATTAATCATTAAAGCTGATAATGTTGACCAAAGTTTCCACTTAAACCTGTGCAGGGGAATTTTGGGAAGAAGATAATTCCAACAAACTTTACTAACGTTAGATATAATTTTAATTTTTAATATTTTATCCAAGAGAAAAAAATTTTTAAAAAAGGACAAGAGTTTTCATAACATTATTCTCATGAAAACCATCCCAAGTAACTCATGACCTTTTGCAGGTGGCCAGTGGTGGGGGTGGGGCACATGTGGTGGGTAGTCCACACAAATTAGCTGTCACTCTGTGTTTAAAACATAACCTGCTTTTTCATGATAGCAAATGGTGGCTGGTAGATATCTCAATCCTTTAAAAGTGAACTGAGCTGCCGGCTGTTTGGCTGAAAGCTGGGTTGCTATGGAAGCACCAACAGCCACATGCCCCTCCATAGAACCTTTTCCTATTCCAGCATAATAAAGCAGAAGCAGCTTTGTTCCTGGCACCCAGCATCTCTGCCCTCCCTGTACCAGCTGCAAAGAGTAAGGGTTTCTCATGGTGTATTTGGCAAAGAAATCGTGATGTCAGAGAAAGCAGTTAGAATTAGACCATCTTCTGGCCTTAATGATTCTCTGAAGGAATGTGTGAGATCTCATATCAGACAGGATGGACCTTGCTGGTTAAGCCTTATGAATAGCCAGGACTTTGGGATTCCCAGAGGTTGGAGTCCGTATTTCTCTTGCCTGGCTGAGCCATTCAGCAGAGCCCTCCTAGGCCTGCCTGGAAATAGCTGGTGAAAGGGCTCCCACAGAGGGAAGCACAAAGATGACAGACACAGAGACATGCCTGAACCTTTCCTGGGCCTATTGGAAGTGGGGGGAGGTGCACGTTCCTGAAACCTTCCCTTTAGGTCTCACTTAGAGGATGCATACACCTGCCTCTGTGTGGTTAACGGGTTGGAGTGCAACAATCATAGACTGAGTACATTGTTGTGCCCAAGATTGGGAATCGGAGAAACCACCAAGGAGCCGACACTGATTCAAGCACAGGAGGGTTTAACAAGCTCGAGCTTGGGTCCAAGTATACCCGGCACAGCAGAGCAGGGACTTGGATGCCGAGGTGGGTTACAGTTGGGTTTTTATGGGCTGGTCTAGCGGATTTTCAGAAGGGGTGGAGGAATTTTTTCATTCTGATATGGGGGAAAGGTTGGGGGAGTTTCTTAAGATCTGTTTTCCTTCCAACACAGGACTTTCTGTCTCTGGCAAGGGCATTTTGAGCTCTGTTTTCTTTCTGATATGGGACTCTCTGTCAAGGGCATTCAGCAGTTTTTCCTGTAAAGTTCAGCTCTTATTCACAGGGGCCTGAGATGGCTGTACTTGTGCTAACGCTGAACTTGAGGTGGAATGGCCTTAATTTTCTCGGCCTCCACATACATCCTCTACCCCTCAGCCGTCTGCATACTTTCTGCTCATGTCTTACCTTCAGACCTTTCCCAAACACTGTGAAGTGGGTGTTGTGGTGTCTCCCTGATTTCGTGGGAGACCCCAAATGTGGGGTGAACCAATCGTTGGAAGCTGGAGGCATGAGCAGAGAAAGCATTCACCTGAGGCCGAATGAAGGCCATAGAAGTTTACTGAATACAGCACAAGGGAGCGCTGGGCCGGACAGCAAGGGAGAAATTGGGTCACCTGGCAGTAGGTAGGGGCTGTTTTTAAAGAGGGATGGTGAGGAGGTCTGAGGATGTGTGGTAAGGAGGTCTGAGGTTGTGTGGAATTCTCCCTTTCTTAGTAACTGCGTCTCATTGTACGTGGCTCATCCCATGGAGGTTTTGAGGTGGGTCACCTGATGTTTGTATTCAGTCAGGCACTCACTGGGGGCACTTTGCCTTGCTCTACATTCCATTCCTAAAGCCTATGGCCTGAAAGTGGCTCTGTAGGCACAGTTGGTGTCACCCTACCATCTAATGAAGACTTTGAGGCTCAGAGAAACCACAAATGCCCCAGTCACTCATTAAGTAGCAACACTAGCATTTTCATCTCACATTCCTGCTCTGAATTTGCCTGTAGCACCACACATTCTCTTTCTGTACTTCCAGTCTAATGAAATAAGAAATATCCCCTCCCTGTTGCTTGGTTTGTGCTATTGTACCCTCCTGACTCCCTCCCCTCTGGCCAAATCTAAATGGAAGAAGGTTGCTCTTTTGCACTGGCCAGACTATGCTCTCCTTGGGGGCGCCTCCTCCAGAAGGTTCTCTGACAGAGGTCAGCATCAGCACCTCCCACTCCCTGATCCAAGTCAGCAGCATCACCTCCCTCTTCCTGGTCCAAGTAGGACACTTATTGTGCATGCTTGCATCTGGGTTAATGAGGTAACACTTAATGAGGTAACACTTCTACTGTTACTCCAGGGTTAGGTGGAGTGAAGCGTTGCTTCCAGGACAAGACTGAAAAATCCTTCAGGGAAGGGGTCACATCTTACATTTATTTTCCACACTCAATTCTCAGTGGGTACCAGTGACACAGACAGACCTTGAGCAGAAAGAGTCGGTTTTTCACTGGACCCCAAATGTAGCATAAATGTCTGTGTCCACAACCAAACAGATGAAGGCAGGGTGGGGTTTCTGCCCCTGTCCCGGGATCAAAAGGCCTGTGAGATGGTGCCCAGGGACCCACATACTCCTCAGCCCCGGGAGGTAGTGAGAACACCTCCTCAAGATAGTTATGCTAAAGATCAAATGGGCAAAATGTAAGAACCACAAAAGCCTTTGTAAAAAAAATATAAGTACCTAATAATTAGGTGAAAAAATATGTTTAAATCCACTTCAAAGAGGAAAGAGGTGTAGTGCGTGACACACAGTAAGCTCTCAATAAATGTCAGCTCCATTTGTTATTTCTTCCAACTGAAACATGCTGCAATATTCTTTTTTTAAATAATAAATTTATTTTTATTGGTGTTCAATTTGCCAACATACATACATAACACAGTGCTCATCCCGTCAAGTGCCCCGTTCAGTGCCTGCCACCCACTCACCCCCACCCCTCACCCTCCTCCCCTTCCACCACCCCCAGTTCGTTTCCCAGAGTTAGGAGTCTTCCATGTTCTGTCTCCCTTTCTGATATTTCCTACCCATTTCTTCTCCCTTCCCCTCTATTCCCTTTCACTATTATTTATATTCCCCAAATGAATGAGACCATATAATGTTTGTCCTTCTCTGACTGACTTATTTCACTCAGCATAATACCCTCCAGTTCCATCCACGTTGAAGCAAATGGTGGGTATTTGTCATTTCTAATGGCTGAGTAATATTCCATTGTATACATAAACCACATCTTCTTTATCCATTCATCTTTCGATGGACACCGAGGCTCCTTCCACAGTTTGGCTATTGTGAACATTGCTGCCAGAAACATGCTGCAATATTCTAAGTGAAGGGTGATGTGAAGGAAAAAGGGAAGGACCAAAGAAGCAGCAGTTGAGTTAAAAAAGAATAGAGACCCCTTTAGAGTCAATGGAAATGGGGTATGTGTCAATGTTCAAAGAGGCAAAATCCAAATGTGAGAAAGCCATCCTTGCGACTGTTCCAAGTTCAAGTGGAACAAATAAGGCTTACATGGATTTAGGCTCTACAGCTGTGTGATGTTAAATAAGTTACTTAACCTCTTTGGGCTTCTTGTTTTTCTCCTTTCTGAAAAGGATAATGATATATGCCTTGTACATCTCACAGGACAAGTCTGAAATGCCTTTTTAAAAATCTTATGAAATTGGCAGAGATTACAAGGAATTATTCTCCACTGTTAGGAGAACAGATAATTGCATGCTTCTTTTTGACAACTTGGCAAAATACATTGAAGACATTAAAATGTACAATTCTTTTGATCCAGCAAACTAATTCTGAGAACTTTCCCAGGAAACAATCAAGTAGAGATCAAGGTATTATTAAAAAGATGCCCACTATGTTGGTGGTAGGGAAAATTGAAAAATAACCCATACACCCAACATAAATAGTACTGCATGTATGCAATGAACTGGTAAGCAACTCTTAATATAAGTGCTTATTGGAAAGAAAAATCCTTAATGTAGTTTATTTAAAAAGGGGTTCACATAATATAGAGTATAATTTATTTTTTCAGAATAAATTATGGAAAGATTCACCCCAAATTGTTAACAGTTGTTTTCCTAGTCATTGGAACATGTGATCCTACAGATCTTACTTTTTTTTCTTTTTGCCATGAACCCATGTTTTAAATTGGGTAGAAACACATGCAGAAATATCTCATTAAAATAAACATTGAGTTATCACAGTAGACATGCCACAAGGCACAGGAATTCTCTGGCTGCTATTCTAGACAGATGGCCCCTTAAGAACCTTTTGGATCCTTTTTTGGATCTCCTCCAATGGTAACAGAGCCCTTCTTCACAAGCAACTGTCCTCAGCATCCTCCTCCCTGTGGGTGATACCTTCTGTCAGTCTCCCAGTTTCAGAGCCTGCCCTTCTGTTTATTTCCTCAATGCTGCTCCCCTCCAGAGCTTGGTTGTTGCCTTGTCTTTTCACCAGGCTCCTGGCAGGGGGTGCAGGAGGCTCTCATAGCTTCCCAGGCTCCATCTCTTCTGTCTGCACCTGAATGTTGTTTCAGGCATCTGATGCTGCTGGTTAGTTTTGTTCTTGAGACAGGTCTGTATGACCATGGTGACATCAGTGGTCATCAAGCCACTGCAGGCATAGTCAGGATGTCCACAGTATCTGGGAGGGCACACAGTCATATCCCAGTTCTCTTGTTTCCAAAGCCTGTGCATAATGCAGATGTTCTTCCATGTCTCATCCCATGGACCCCTCCATCCTTCTGCTGTCTCCTTTTGTGTCTCATTTCTCCTAGATCCTTCTCCCCGTACATCACAGGAAATGTGATGGCAGTATTTCTCTGGCAATGTTTCTGTCCTTTCCCCAGAAATTACATTAAAAATCAAAATGAACAGGCCTGGTCACAGTGATCCACTGTAATGTTCCATTCACCAGTGTCACACTGGATTCAGTCTTGTGAGGACCTCAGTAAGGGCACATCTCAATAGCTGTTCTAGAATGAACAGGGAGGCCCAGTCAACCATGTTCAGGTCTTGTGGGGGATAATATCCCTCTTTTTGAGCTCACAGCAACTTGAGAATGCTGATAGTGTCAGAAAGTCCCGTCTAGAAGACACCTGTTGAATTCTGTGTGATTCTGCATTCCCCACCTGGCTTTGCCCACAGAGCCTCTCAGCCCTGGGAACACACATGGCCATTGCAGTTGGGTGGATATGACTGCCCTCAGAACCCAGCCTGCAAGAAGTTTTAGCTGCACCTTGACTCATGCTGTGAATATCTGAAGTATTACTGCTGGGGTTGGCCAATGAAGTTCCCTCGCCTTCTCAAGAAAAGGTTGAAGCCTTCAAGGGGCCCTTTTCTCTGATCTTTGTGACCAAGCACAGTGATATCCTTGGCCATGACCCATACTCCTATATCCCCATCTGCCCAGTAGAATGCACAGAGAACCAGGGGCTCCTTTTGGAGTCAGCACCTAACCCTGACCAATACTGAATGGATGGTAGAAAAGAACAATGAAACAAAAGGTGTCATTAAACAGTTTGGAGAAGAAAACCAATGGAGCAAAAGATGGCTCCTGATTCTGCATCTACCCCTCCCTCCATGAAGACCTCCCTAGATACTCATCTGGTTCCCTTTCTGGCCTTGTAAAACAGAACAGAAAGAAATCATCCTTGGGATGGAGTGTACATATCTGCCCTCTGCACTTCCCTCTGTGATTGACCTGCCTGATCTGGTCTTACAGATAAAGCCTGTATTTCTACTGTGACACCAAATGCTAGTTTTTTCCAAGGCCATCCAAGTGAAGCAGGATCCTGCCTGCCACACATGGCTTTCCAGAACCATCTAAACACAGTGTTGCCCTATGTGTACAACCTCCTGAATTGCAAACCTGGCAGCTTATGGAAAGGAGGCCTTGATTTTTTTTTTTTAGATTTTATTTATTTATTCATAGAGACACACACACGCACACACAGAGGCAGAGACACAGGCAGAGGGAGAAGCAGGCTCCATGCAGGGAGCCTGACATGGGACTGGATCCCGGGTCTCCAGGATCACACCTCAGGTTGTAGGCGGCACTAAACCGCTGCACCACCAGGGCTGCCCGGAGGCCTTGATTCTAATGGAGATTGGGGGTATCCTAAAAATGACCAAATCTAAGGCTTTTTAACAGGCTAGCAAACGCAGCTGGATTCTCAGCCTGCATAGTGTGAATTGTTAAAGCATCATGAAAAATTATGCAGTCATTGCAGTATCAAAGAGCCAAAAATCAAAGCAGTTCTCTGTGTTTCTTTTGCAAGGAGAATTTCAAGAAGACTTTCTTGCAAATGGTGAAGCTGTTCTGCCCCCCAGGAGATGTCAGCTGCCCAAAGTATCTAGTGGCCTGGGGCATCACCTTGGCAACCAATGCATCCCCAGGTCCCCCAGGGCCTGTCAGATGTGTTCCTACCAGGGCACTCTGAGCTTGTTTGGGGGCCTGAAAGCTTAGCTTCCCCAGAACCTGTTCTTTTCATCTGAGGCATTTTCTTTATTATAATGCTCTTGTTTCTTTTTCTCAACAGGTACTTAGTAAGCCTCTACCAAGTACTAAGCATAGTTGTAAGTACTGGGGACACAGTTATGAACAAGAGGAAATGTTGTCTTTGTGGGGTTTACATTTCACTGCAGGAGGAGGCTCTCAATAAAAGAGAGGTTATGAAGGACACTTGTTATGGAAGAAAACAGCAGGGGTGGGGGCATGGAAGAGACTACATTCCCAGGTGATTTGTAGTTTCCAAAGAACTCTCACCTACCTTGCAGTTCTTCCTGGTACTGCATTCCTTATTTTTCCGATACAGATGTTACTCTTCCAGGCACAGGCATCAGCCTGCATTGCACTGAATGCTCAAGCTGCTGTGCCCCCTGTGTTCCTGCTCATACCTGGAGCTGCTCATCCTCCCTGCCTTGTGCCCTTTGCCATGTGTACCACTTAATTTTACTGCCCAGCCCTAGTCAACAGCCCACATTGAGTGCCAGGGGTTGAGTGCAGGATGGCCAGAGCATTTCAAAGGCAGGGCAGACTTAACCTTTGTTCAGATGGACTTAAAGTTCAAGAGGGAGGCCCCTTAAAGTAGTAGGGGAGATGCATCCATCAGCTCTTACTGGTCATGGAGGCAACACCTGCCACTGCTAAATGGGAAGGGCATGGGTGCACAGAGGGGGTGCTCTTACCCAGGCTTTGTGGTGTATACTGCATGGCTAGTCAGTAGGAGCTTCCAAGAAGATGCAATGTTTAAGCAGATAGTTCATCTCTTTTTAGAACTCAGTGAGTCTGTAGTTGGATGAACAAGGGTGTTGTAAAGGGATAGTGCAGCCTTCAAAAGTGCCCTCTCTTCTCTGGAGGCTGGCATCCCAAGATGTGGCTCTGCCCTTCCTCTCCCCCTTCCTATGACTAATGCTACTCCTTTCTTTGTAATACTTCTGTGTAGTGTTCTCCTCAAAAGCCTACAAAAAAGATTTTAATACTGTGAGAAAATAAAGAAGGGTCTTTAGAAAAGGATTTAGAGGCATGCCCTCACCAACCTTAATGACAAGCCAAAAGCCTAATTTCTTACAGACTATGCAAATCCTTTTGTGTGTCATGTTGGATAAGCCATCCTGTGTCTGCTTCTATGTCTGCAGAGGAAATGCACTCAAAGAGGATCATTTTTATTTTATAATACAGAAAAGTGTGTATCTGTAGTGTGCCACCCGTGGTGTGTGTGTGTGTGTGTGTGTGTGTGTGTGTGTGCACGCACACGCCTGCCTAGGGTGTGTGTTTGTAGCATGCATGTGGGAGGTATATGTGTATTTGTGGTTTGTAGTGTGGTGTCTCATGTTACAGGGATCAGGGAAATCAAGTGAGAGACATTCTGACATTTCCAAATGGCAGCGGTGACTTACTAGGTCTCTTTCAACATTTAGAGAGATTAAAAAAAAGAAAAACTTCCATGTTCTGTCTCCCTTTCTGATATTTCCCACAGAATATGAAAGACTCCTAACTCTGGGAAACAAACTAGGGGTGGTGGAAGGGGAGGTGGGTGGGGGGTGGGGGTGACTGGGTGGCGGGCACTGAGGTGGGCACTTGATGGGATGAGCACTGGGTGTTATTCCGTATGTTGGCAAATTGAACACCAATAAAAAAATTTATTATTAAAAAATAAAAATAAAAGGAAATATATGAAACAAAAAAAAGAAAAAAAAGAAAAACTGCCCTCTGAAGGCAGTTATTGGGCAGAAAGAATTCCACTTGAACAGATTCATTTTGAAGCATTTCATTTTGCTCTCCTATCAAATCTTTGTAATATTTTAAGTGGATTCCTGTTATTTTACCTTCTTTTTCTTTATCTTGGATTGGAAGACAGCATATTCTTCCAAAATTTTAAAGCCAACCAAACAAATCATGTGGGCAGCTACAAAGCAAGACAAGGTGAAGAAAAATAAAATGTGAGGTTTGAAATGGTTGAGAAAAGTTGGGATTAATAAAAATAGCAAAGCAAATAATGAGAAATTACAGTAATTGAAATCTTTACTATTTTACAAAGAATAATCTCAGGTTTCTATTCAAATAAATGACATTTCCCTCAAAGTCTCAGCAAGTATATCCTTATTTGTGCTGTTCAGGGCAGCCCATCACTTTCCTTATTTCTGTGGGCTGCCTGGACCTCCCTACTCCCTTTCAGCTCTGCATTAGCAATCCAGTGATCTATGCAGGTGAATCTGGCTGAAAGCTTTCAATCTCTTTCATCATTTAATTTTGTTTGAGTACTCTATTTCACTACCAGCCCTTTCCCTTTTCTTCTCTCCCTGTCATTTGAATTAACCAATAAGGAAGAATGCATGCAAACATGCAGATGCTGCTGCAGAGTCACAGTGAAGCTGCTTACATGTGTTGCTGGCCTGCAGGCAGACAGCTGTTTGAGAGCTTGGGAGTATTTACCAGCTGTGGACAAGAGTAAAAATTTGGTTTATAGAAAGTAGCTTAGTGCAGGGATCAGCACACTTTGTATGAAAGGCCAGAAAGTAAAATATTTTAGGCTCTGCCAGCCATTAGTGTCTTCACTGTGAGTACCCAATTCTGTTATGTAGAAGCATCATGGATGTAAATGGATGTGTGTAGCTATGTTCCAATAAACCTTTCTTAAACACTAGAATTTGAGTTTCATGTAATTTTCTTGTGTCATGAAATACTATTCTTCTTTTGATATTTATTAAACCATCTCAAAGTGTGAAAATCATCCTTAGCTTGAGGGATATGCTAAGAGGCATATCCCTCAATGGATTTGGATTTTTAATAGGTTGAATTTGGCCATGGGCAGCAGCTTGCTAGCACAGATCACAGAGGCTGGGGCTGCCATGCCCAAAAGCCCTGTTTCCCAGGCAGTTCTGCATCCTTCCTGCACTCAGCACTTGCTTTTGGGGTCCAGACTCACAGTAGGTCTCAGTTGATATCCAGTGAATCAAAGTGCGTCTAATCTTGTGCTTCTCTTGGTTTTGTCCTTCCCAGCCAGAAGCAATTTACTGCCACCAAAGTGCCTTCTCTTATTCTAATTTTATCCAGATCTTTCCCTGAGTGCACACTGTCAGGCTTGCAGACTGATACGTGTAATTACTGTATACAAGGTAGGCTGCTCATTAAGTGACAGCTTCAATTAAATGGCAGTTTCTCCTGCCTCAACAATACGTCTCTTGTGCAGGGTACAGCTATGTCCTGATGAACACTCGGTTAATTTCCTTTTTCTAGTTAAAGGCATTGTCTGAATGTAGGCAGGACTCTCACACTCAGATGAGCCAAACAATATTTTCACACAATGTTTGTTTCCAAACACCATTATGACTCTATTTGAGAAAAATGACTGAAGAACATAGTTAGCATCTACCCCAATGTCATGACATCCTGTGGGTGTGGTTCTGTCTATGAGATGTGTTGAGATAGCACCTAGCTCTCTGCTTTTCAAAACTCATTCATCAAGTGATCCATTGTGGCAAGGTATGGCCCGGGTCAATTCTAGGCATTTGTTTCAACATATCACTCTATGTACATTTCTGAGTCAGGCAATTGTTTATGTGTTGTTGTACTCCAAATAATTGTCAAGGATTTTTCTTTTCATGTAGCTCAATTCCTTTAAGGGAGGGAATGGTTTGGGCTTAGGAAAATACCATAGTAATGTCTGGGATGCAGGGTAAGATGCATAGGCATGGTAGTGACAGAGGAGGGGAAAAAAAGGAAGGGGATTAAAATTTATTTACTCTACAGTAAATCAGAAATGGAAGAGTAGAAGAGAAGGAAGAAGAGAAAGGAGAAAAAGGAAAATAGTTGAAGTGATATTGAGAGTCAGTACACCCAGTATGTAATTTTAGGTAGATTACTATTAATCTTCTCCATTTCCTCAGATCTTTTGTAAAGTACAAAAATCTACTACACACATCAAGGCTTTGGCTGCTTTTCCCCCCCTTGCAATAGTGAAGGAAAAGTGAGATCAATTCAAATCAAAGACAAGGACGGTGTTCCATGTCTGGGTGATACCAAAAAGAGGACACTCTACCATGGCTAATCCAGCAGGAGGAGGCAGAGGAAGCCTGCAAACTGGGTTTGCATATGTCATTTAATGAAAGAGAGCAAAGAGGTGCAGAGCCTGAGTGCTTGCTGAGGACCACAGCAGAACCAGGGACTCACCACTGTATTTATCAGGGACATAAATGGACTGCGCAGTGGGAGTGGAGCAGGAAGCCCACCACCTATATCCCATCCTGAAGTTGCTGAAGACATTTTCCAGGCTATGGCAGAAGGGACCTGAAGCCCATTACATGAGACATGTTGTCCTGTCCCTCCCTGTGGTAAATGAGGCCAGGAGTCTAAAACTGCCCTCCCCACAGCAGGCACAGTAACTGTTGCTGGTTCCCTGGACTGGGCACTACTGGCTCTTGTCTCACCCAGCTCGTTCTTGTTAGGACCTATTGTCCAGCTGCCATCTTACAGCTGGGCCAGTGTAAAACCAGGACTAGTGGAGGGGCAGCTGTTTCTGTGGGACACTGGAGATGGGCATGGAGCCAGGTGCCTGGGATACATCTGGCCTTCCCAGTGCTATAAGACTTCTTGCAGCTGTTACATTGATGTTCATATTTTGAGGTCAGCTAGGTTTTAAGGGATCTTCTGGATAAGAAGAATTCAGCTTAGCTAGAGAAAGGAAATAGAGGTCCATAGGAAAAACCATTTTCAATGATTTGGAGGTGCATAACATGGATGAAAATGGCCAATTGCTATTCAAAATCTACAGATAGGACAGAGCAAATAAATTCAATTCAGCAAAAAGAGCAAGGCCCTGGCTCTAGCTAGTGGAAAAGTAACTTAGCACTAAACAACAGTCTAAGTAAGGATCCTTAAGAACAGTAAGAAAGAACATTTGCCACAATATGTCCTAAGATAACTGATATGAAAAGTCTTCAAGAGTTGAGAGTACTCTCTAAGTACAGAGCTGTCCATGACACTGGACTTTCCTAAGGGTAGATGACCAGAATAGAAAACTTGGGGAAAAAGTCTAGAGCTCAGCACAGAGGCAGGCATATGCAGGCGATCTCTGTGGCAGCTGGTTGCTTTCCCTTTCCTTTTTTTTTTTAATTTTTATTTATTTATGATAGCCACAGAGAGAGAGAGAGAGAGAGAGAGAGAGGCAGAGACACACAGGCAGAGAGAGAAGCAGGCTCCATGCACCGGGAGCCTAACGTGGGACTCGATCCCGGGTCTCCAGGATCGCGCCCCGGGCCAAAGGCAGGCGCTAAACCACTGCACCATCCAGGGATCCCTTGCTTTCCCTTTCCATCTCTGAATCAATTCTTTCAGACTGGAAACATTTTCAAGAATGATAAAATAGTAAAATGTGAATATACACTTTTAAAAAATATGTATCTTTGGGTGGCTTGATGTGAGGGTAGGCAGTTAGAGTTAATACTTTCCGATAGGTTATAGAGATATAAATCATATCATGTGACTTATCAATACTCCCTTTGTTGTATTTTATTTTTCACTGCAGTAAAATAAACATAAAGTTTACCAGCCTAACCAGTTTTAAGTATATAGCTTTGCATTGCTGTACAACCATCACCACCATTGATCTCTAGAACACTTTCACCTTCCCAAAATGGAACTCTGTGCCAATGAAACACTAACTTCTCATTTAGCCCTCCCCCCAAGTCCCTGGCAACCTCCATTCTACTTTCTAACTCTATGAACATATCTACTCTGAGTAGCTCATAGAAATGGAATCAAACAGTATTTGTCTTTTTATGACTGGCTTGTTCAACTTAGCATAGTGTCCTCAAGATTGTTATAAGTAGTGGCATGTGTCAGAATTTGCTTCCTTTTTAATACTGAATAATATTTCATTGTGCATGTATAACAGATTTTGTTTGTCCATTCATCCATTGATGGACACCTGGATTACTTCTACCTTTTGTTTATTGTGAACAGTGCTTCTAAGAACATAGATATGCCAATATCTCTTTGAGTCTTTGCTTCTATTTCTTTGGAGTATATACCCAGAAGTAGAATTGCTGGATCATATGGTAATTCTGTATTTAATTTTGGGGGGGAACTGCCATTCTATTTTCCACAGACTGTACCACTTTACATTCCCAGGAATGCTGGAGAAGAGTTCAAATTTCTCCACACACTTGCTAACACTCATTAATTTCTATTTCTTTTTTGTTTTGTTTTTATTTTTGTTTTTGTTTTTGTCTATAGTAACCATCTTAATGGGTGTGAGGTAATATATCACTGTGGTTTTGCTTTGCATTTCCCAGTGACTACTGATGTTCAGTGTCTTTTCATATATTTATGGTTCATTTGCAGATCTTCTTTGTAGAAATGTTTATTTAATCCTTTGCCTATTTTTGTATCAGGTTGGTTATTTTGTTGTTGAGTTGTAGGAATTCTCTATATATTAGTTTTCATATATTATTAGTTCTGATATTAACCCCTTATCAGATATATCATTTGCAAATATTTTCAAGGAGGAACTAGAAGGAAATTCTCAAAGAGAAAAGATCTTAATATTGAAAAATAGTGAGTTGCTTTTCTAGTTGGGAAACAGATAAATAAAACAGCATAAGAATAATGGTGGAAGATTATTAGGATGTTTTGGGATCTTAGGTTGTGAGTTCATGGAGGATAAGCCTTTGTCATCAGTATCTACGAGGCTGCCTGGAACTTAAGAGGCACCAATATCTGCCTAATCTGCTTCACACTCTCCTGTAGACGTGAGTGTGAACCAGTTAATTTAATACCACCTGGCCAGTAACGTGAAAAGATCTGGTTTCTATGTTTCTAATGGGGAAACTTTGAAGCCCATTTACCATCCCGGTAATTGGTTATGACAAATAGAAACATGTAAAGCTTTCCACACATGAATGAATGATTTATTCATTAGGTATTTATATTGGTACCACTACATGCTAGGCCCTGGTCAAGGGCTCAGGGTGGTGAGCAAAATCAGTGACCTTGTGTCATGGAATTCACAGCCTGGAGGAGGAGATAGATGAGAAATAATGACCATGATGAATATTGTGGAAGCATAGCACATCTGTGAGACCTCTTTGTTGAGAGAGTAGAGACCCCTCTGGATAGTTTAAGAAAAAATTAAATGAATCCAAGGATGTTAAGACAACCAGACTGACAGGCCACAGGCTAGAGATAGTGGCCAACATGGCCACAGAGAGCTGCAGCAGGCAGAGTCTACAGCTGCCAACTTTTGAGTTGTAAGAAATGTGGAAAGAGCAATTCATCAACGTGGGAAAGAGGTAAAAGGGTCTGGTGGTGGGAAAGTATGCTGCACAAGGGTGTGAGCATGAAGGGAGAGAACCGCATGTGACAGGCTCTGTGGCAGGAGAGAATAGAGAAACAGAGTGGCTTGCAGGAGTGTTCAAGAGTAGCTTGAACATCAGTGCCCATCACCCAGCTTCCCCATCACCCAGCTTCCCCATCACCCTCCCAAAGGCAAGACCATATGTGGGCAGGACCAACCTCCCAGCCTTCTTCCCAGGCTCTTTGAGTTTTAGTCTCTATTTCAAGAGTGATGGGAGCTGATCATATATTTTTTTTAAAGATTTTATTTATTTATTCAGGAGAGACACACAGAGAGAGAAGCAGAGACACAGGCAGAGGGAGAAGCAGGCTCCGTGCAGGAAGCCCAATGTGGGACTCGGTCCTGGGACTCCAGGATCATGCCCTGGGCAGAAGGCAGGTCCTAAACCTCTGAGCCACCCAGAGATCCCTGAGCTGATCATATTTTAAGAAAGGGATGGAGGTGTGTAAAAGATGTCCTTATTATTTTTTCACTTTGAGGAGGACTCTCTGGAAGCATTGTGTGGAATCTACCTTAAAGATGCAAACGCAGGAAGGGCTGAGGGCAGTTAGGAGATCATCTCTACTGGAATACCCGCCTTGAGAGTGGAACTGTTTTGTTTCATGCCTACAGGAATGGCTGGCACACAACCAGTGCTCAGCAGATGTCTGTAGGGTGATGGAAATACTGTGGAATGCTTAGAGGTCCAGGGAGAAGAGGGTGAGGACATGGGCTGGGCAGCAGGCTACAGGGTCCACAGGGTAGGTGAACATGAAGGGGATACATTGGTTAGGGAAAGGGAAATGCCAATATTGCCTGGATTTCAGAAATGAGGAATGCATTCTCAGAAGTGGGGGACATATTACTATATTTCATCAAGCCACTTACCTGCAGGGATAAAGCTCAAATTGTAAGGGAAGTTACTAGTTAAAAATCAGTTAAAGTGTGTTGAATTCACTGGATTCTAATTTTTTTTTTTTTGGTAAAGGACATCCAACAATAAACTTTTTTTTTGTTTTGTTTTGTTTTTTTTTTGAACAATAAACTTTTTGAACATGAATCCTTACTATATATATTATCTATGAACTATAGACTTGCGTTACTATGTTGCTGAAATCACACATAAGCATGGAAGTCCCAGTGTTTTCTTCCTAGTCCCTTCTGGGTGGATGGTCTTACTTCTCCTGGAATCCACACAGCCCACTGGGAGGACACTGCCCTAATGATGCCCTACCTGTCAATGTTTTTGAGTAAAGAAAGGGTTAAGGTATGCAGAGAAATATTTTTTTTAATATATATATATTTTTTATTAGAGTTCGATTTACCAACATATATGATAATACCCAGTGCTCATCCCATCAAGTGCCCCCCTCAGTGCCCATCACCCAGCTTCCCCATCACCCTGCCCAGCTCCCCTTCTACTACCCCTTGTTCGTTTCCCAGAGTTAGGTGTCTCTCATGTTTTGTCACCATCTCTGATTTTTCCCACTCATTTTTTCTCCTTTCCCCTATAATTGTTTTCACTATTTTCTATATCCCTTGTATGAGTGAAACCATAAGATGATTGTCCTTCTCCGATTGACTTACTTCACTCAGCATAATACCCTCCAGTTCCATCCACGTCGAAGCAAATGGTGGGTATTTGTCGTTTCGAACGGCTGAGTAATATTCCATTGTATATATAGACCACATCTTCTTTATCCATTCATCTTTCGAAGGACACCACAGATAAAAGTTATAAACAATATTTAACCGGAGAGAAGGGAACATAACAAATCCACTTTGTCCTAAATATAGATGAGATATGTACTGATAGTTACAAATCTAAGTTGTTTGCCTTAAATGTTATAAACCAGATATTTACCAGGTTCCTTGGTCAGTTCTATAAAAAACTGACCATAAAAGCCATTAGTGGCAACCCATTCAGAACTCCTTTTACTGTAGAGAGCTTCTTTTTCTGCTTTCCTTTTTTTCCCACCTTCACTTAATAAATTTTCACTTCAGTTCACCCTTTTCTGTCCCTGAGATTCATTCTTTCACTCCATGATACAAGAACCCTGCAACATTATCAGCATAGATGGGAGAAGAGGGGTCTGCATGGCATCTCCAAAAGAAGCAGAACTTGGAATTTGTCTCTGTAGTTTGTAGGCTGACTAGGAAAGGAAGGACAGATTCAAATGGTCAGTAATAGCCAAAAACAGAATGTAGGGATCTAGGCAAGGTTCAGGACCACTCTCCAAGTGGGATGGGAATATTGTGAGGGAGCCATGATGGTCACACTATACACCATGTAACTCTATGGCACCTTTGAGCTAAGGGGCAGATAAGTAGGCAGTGACTTCCTCATTCTTCCCACCAAAACCATGCTTTTGTTCGATGTGTTTGGCTTGTGCACTTGCTCTTATTTGAGGGCTCTATGTCTGAACTCTGTGCAGAACCCACTACAGCCTTTGCAGCTGCCCTGAGGTCATCACCTAACCTCTCTAAGCCTTTCGAATCATTCATAGGAAACAGATACTTGGAGATATTTTAATGAACCTCAGCTGTGTGGGAAACATATATATTTATCCCCCTGGTTTTACTAATTCTGAGCTCCAAGTCTTTGGCACCTGCCAGCTGCGGTTGAAAGTCAGATACAAGCCTAAAGGCCACCCCTGGTGCTTGTTCAGGGAGACCAGGGCTCAGATAGCAGGCCTGGCCGTCCCTCCACATGGAGGCAGAACTTGGCACCACCCTATGTCCTGGAAATCCATCTTGGAAGTATAAACTTTAAAAATAGAAGTGTGTGCATTTTTTTTTTAACCAGCAAAGATAAGTTTATTCATGAATAATGGAACTGTAAACAGGACAAGCAAGCTATGGCAAAGACAGGCAAGAATTAGAATTTCAGATTTGGTCTCCATTTATCTTTCCTTTGAAATTCCCATTGCTATTCTCAGACATTTATGGAGTCCATTTCCCAGCCTAGGGGGAAAAAATCAACACACACTTTCCATTCTGATATCATATTCAACTAAAACTGTATGCCTCTAATGGCAGATTATCTGAAAATATTGTGAAAGAGGAGTATGTGGTTGATGCAGTCTAAGAAATAAACCTCTGGTGTGAATTGCCCCACTTGGAACTGTCTGCAGTGTAAACACTGACAGCAGCCCAGGAAATGGGTAAGATTTATATCTATTCAACATTCTAATTGCTTTCTATAAATGTTGCTATCTTTCCCTTTCCTGTCTCAGCAAACATAAATATCTGTAGTTCCTCTTTGTCTTTCCAGTCTACAGAATATTATTTTTTCCTATTATAATCAAGAGTACAAGTGAATGTACAGTTTTCAAAACTTGAGTGGCTCTGGGTTCTCTGGAGCAAATGCTAAGCAGGATCAGACAAAGTGCCAATAATTAAAAACATATTTGGTAGAAATGTGCTGTCAGAGTCTTGGTGGTGTTTACATGGATAGACCTAATTTTGTCTGTTTGATAGTGGGATCAATCAAGCCTCATAGGATTTAATAAGTAAATGCAATTCAGTGCCTGTTACTGCAGTTGTTTTGTTGTGCCCAAGATCGCGAATCCGAGAAACCACCAAGGAGAAACCACCAAGGAGCCAACACCGACACCCATGCAAACACACGAGGGTTTATTTACAAGCTCGAGCCTGGGACCAAGTATACCCGACGCTTCGGAACAGGGACTTCGACCCCGAGGCTAAGAGGCTTAGCAACTTTATAGGGGCCAGTGGCCAATGGGATACGCAGAAAGTTGCACAGTCATGTTGGTCCACTGAGCCGGATTTCCGGTTAGGGTGTGTCCTGGTCTTTGACTAGGGCGGGGCAGTGCCCTAAGTAATAAGGTCAGCACAAGGCGGGTGCAGCCCAAAATAGAGTCAGTCCTGCTCTGCATGTCCAGGGGTAGGGGATTTTGTTCAGTTTCCTGGGTCTTACAGTTTATTGCATCACATGCAACAAAATCTACAGTGTGTATATGAATGGTAGCCTGGCCAGGATGTGAACACCAGCAGGTTATAGGGCGAGAATAGGAGTAGGTATTGCTGTTGCTTGGTGCTGTTGGTACTAAGGGACAGGTGAGGGTAGGTAGGGAAAGAGGTGGGGAGCCACATGAAGAAGCTCACAGAAAGCCCAGATGCAGAAAAATAGAGGAAATATTGACCAGAAAGAATGGATACCTTCTTAATTCCCATGATATTTAAGGAACGCCTTGTTTGTTCTCACTATAATTTACAAGAACACCTGTTACTTTCCTTCTAAATATACAGAGGATATTCTCATGATATTTACAGATCCATCATGTTATTGACATGAAATCTACCAAGTTCCCTGGTCAGTTTTCTATTTAAGAGAGACCATAAAAACCCTTAGTGGCAACCCACTGGGGACTCCTGTCTCTCTTGGGAAATTATTTCTTTCCTTTCTGTTCTCACCTTCACTTAATAAACTTTCACTTCACTTCACTCTTTTGTCCAAGAGATTCATTCTTCAACTCTGTAAGACAAGAACGCTGTAGTCCTGACCGCTACCATGGATAAAACCACATTTCTGGGACAGTGTGAAAAAGAGATAAATGGATACAAGTAGGCACTAATGACAAGACAGGAAGGCAGAAGGGGCAAGTGAGGGCTTTGCAAATGCATCTTAAGCCAGGGATGGTGCTAGGGAGCTTCTTACAGTGTTGGTGCCCATACTGTAGCATTACAGTCCGCAGGTGGGAAATGCAGCTTTGATTCTGAACCTGATCACCTTGCAAGAGTTTGTGAATACTCAGCATTATATTTAGAGTAAAAACCAGGGATACAAAAGAATATTTTGCATTCAGAAAGGTCCACAGTCCTGGGAATTTATTCTCTCTTCCCCTGAGGTCCACCTCCTGTTGTTTCTCAGAACAGATGTTAAGGCATCAAAACAAACAATGTTGCATTATTTGGGGGTGGTTTGCACATGTATAATCTGCCTAGTTTCCAAGTGTCTGCCACTTCTTTCTAAAGCCTCCTTCTTACCCACACAAGCAAGCTAGTTTAGTAGTTGGTAAGTAAACTCTTGCTTACCTTGAATTTTGCAAACCAGAGAAGTCATTTTACAAAAGAAAGGCTATCCCAGTATGCAGGCTATCCTGATTCTTGCTATTCTTTCCAGTAGTTATTTATGTTGTGTGAAGTCACCTGGAACACTGCATTAGTGAATTCTGAAACATTGCTTCTAGGAGAAATACAGGTTTAGGTCCCAGTGACCTCTGGCCACATGCTTGTCAACTAGTTAATATAGAACCTTGTTTGATGTGTATTTCTGTTTAAAGGCACTTAACATATAACTCATGCCTGAATTATGATGTTTATCTGACACATATTTTCTCCATAAGGCACATCACAGCCTTCTGGCTCTTAGGAATATTAGGCTGGAGGCTAGGTAGGCATGAAGAACAGGAGGATGGACTTTAGACATCCTGACAGAGCCCCAACTGAAGACTGCCCAGGGACCACCCCATTCCACCCATCTAGCAGGTGGTTTGTGGTTATAACATCCCAGCAGAGGAAGAGTTACATTTGTTGTTCTTGTTTGTTGCACTTGTCCTTATTTGACCTATGTCTCTAGAATGAAATAATGCTGGGGTTTCCTATCCTTTGCAGGTACTTTGAATACATCTTGGTAAGGGACATGGTAGCTGACTGATTATTATATAATCCAGGCTGTCACTCAAATATTGCCACCATAGACCCACCCAAGAGAAAAATTGATATAAGCTTACAACCCAAAGTTGTAAAGTTTCTGGGGCCTTTGTCTTTCTTGACTGGCCTGCTCCTACCTTGGAGCATACTCTAATAAAATTTTGCTCTGCTTTACTTTTGTTTCAACAGAGTTTTTTGTCCTTTTCCATCTGGTACCAGGAGCACCACACAGCAATTTGGCGGTATGCTTGGGAATCATTCTAAATGACAAAATCACCAACAAAAAGCACAAAAATTAAAGAAACATGATACTAAATAGACTGCAAAAAGAACACTTGTTTATAGAGTGAAAGCTGAAACTAAAAGGCAGAGTGTTGCCTTGTTTTACTCAGCTGGGAATGTATGGATCAGTGATTCAAATTCTCTGCCATGCTCTGATTAACTGAACAACTGGAAAAGGGCAGTGAGTATTGATTTGGGGTTACAAATAAATGTTATCAAGCAGATGAATTCACAAATAAAAAATCCACAAATAATGGGATCAACTGTTTTATGTTAATTACTTACAACTGATGGCCCCAAACAGTTCTAAGAAAATTAATTTTCTAAGTGACATATTTAACTCAGAGCCATATTTTGCTATGAATGGGAATGGAGTGGGGGAGGGGCTATTTTCATCTCTTTTTCATGTAACCAAATTCCATTGAAATTCTCATAATTTGAAGAGTTTTATTTTAATTGTCATAATTTCTCATGTCTGAGGCTTGAAATTCCTTTGAAGTTGAGGAAGGACAGATTATTGCTAATTTTTTTTTCTATTTTATTTATTTATTCATGAGAGGCACAGAGAGAGCTAGGCAGAGACACAGGCAGAGGGAGAAGCAGGCTCCCTGCAGGGAGCCTGATGCAGGACTTGATACTGGTACTCCAGGATCATACCCTGGGTCTAAGGCAGGTGCCGAACTGCTGAGCCACTCAGGTGTCCACAGATTTAAGATTATTGCTAATCTTAAAAATGAAACAGTTACTTTACCAGCAAAAATGGGTTTATTCAAAACTGACCAAGAATTGCAATTCAAGACAGCAAAATCATAAGCAAGCCCAACAAACAAGGGAACATTATTTTATTGATAAGGAAGTTGGGAGGGGTTGTTTTGGAGAAAAGACCATTGGAGAAAAGCAAGCGTTCAGATTGGTGATGGTTTCTCATTGGCTGTGTTACTGGGGTGGTTGATTTCTTGTGGAAGATGCTATGTCTAGCTTTCCCTGTTGGGGGCCTGTACCTGATGATTCTTTCCCTGTTGAGGATTCTTCCAGTGGGGTCTATAATTGACCACTGAGTGTTAAGGTTACGCCTCTGGCCTCCCAATTCCATCTTAGTGAGAGTTCCCTTTATTAAGACTGTGAAACTTTTTTTTCTTTTACTTTGAAACTTTTTGATGTAACAGATGGAAAGGCTGTATGAAACACATATCAGGAGAAAGCATAGCTGTTGAGCATAGGGCTCTGGTGCTGGCTGCCAGTGCTACTGTCTAAGTTGTATACTTCAGTGAGCCCTGCATCCTCCCCATGTCTCAGTTTATTCACTTGTGAATGGAAAATAATAGTACTGCTAGATAACAACGAATCTGTATTTAGGTAAAGACAGATTTTATCCTAGGGGATTATTTCATTTAGGGGAAGGAGTTGTTGCAATAGGAGGAATGCTTAGAGGATGAGATCTTGCAGATGTCAGATCTTGCTTTACATACCCTGGAGGACAAGTGGGAGGCCAGAAAAGAGTCCTTGGTATGGCCAACAGCGTAAGTGGTGCTGAAACACTTGAGTTTTGGAGTCTGAAAAGTCAGCTCCTTAATGCAAAGTAAGCTTTCCCTAAGCCTCAGCTTCCTCAGCCATAACATGGAGGTACTGATTCCTGCTTAGTGGGGCTGTGCTAAGGACCTCTGGAACAGTGCTGCAATGTCATAAGACTAATCATAGGGGGGAGGGGCAAGATGGCGGAGGAGTAGGGTCTCCTGGTCACCTGTCCTCAGCAAATTACCTAGAAAACCATCCAATCATCCTGAAAACCTACGAATTCGGCCTGAGATTTAAAGAGAGACCAGCTGGAACGCTACAGTGAGAAGAGTTCGCGCTTCTATCAAGGTAAAAGACGGGGAAAAAGAAATAAAGACACAAAAGGCCTCCAAGGGGGAGGGGCCCCGCGAGGAGCCGGGCTGAGGCCGGGGCGAGTGTCCCCAGGACAGGAGAGCCCCGTCCCGGAGGAGCAGGAGCTGCACCAACCTTCCCGGGGGAAAGGGGCTCCCCGGGAATTGGAGCAGGATCCCCAGAAAGGCGGGGACGCCCTCGGGCTCCCTGGGACAGTAACAGAGGAACTGCGCCCCGGAGAGTGCGCCGAGCTCCCTAAGGGCTGCAGCGCTCGGCGGGGCCCGGAGCAGCTCGGAGGGGCTCGGGCGGCGGCTCCGCGGAGGGGGCTGCGCGGCTCCGGGAACAGCTCAGCGGCGGCGGCTCGGGCGGAGGAAGAAGCTCCGCGCGGAGGGGGCTGCGCGGCTCCGGGAACAGCTCGGAGGGGCTCGGGCGGCGGCTCCTCGGAGGGGGCTGCGCGGCTCCGGGAACAGCTCAGCGGCGGCGGCTCGCGCAGAGGAAGAAGCTCCGCGCGGAGGGGGCTGCGCGGCTCCGGGAACAGCTCGGAGAGGCTCGGGCGGCGGCTCCGCGGAGGGGGCTGCACCGCCGGGAGCGCGAATCCAACAGCGCAGGCCCCGGAGCACAGGGCGACGGGACACAGCCCAGGATCCGGCCTCCCCCGGGACAGGCAGAGGCCGGGAGGGCCCAGGACAGCAAGGACGCTCCTGCCTGGAACTGAGCAGATCAGCGGCCCCGCCCCGGAGCCCCCAGGCCCTGCAGAAGGAGAGCCCCGGAGCTACTGCGGGGGCTGGATCCAGGGTCCCAGAGCTGCCCCCGCCACTGTGGCTTCCTCCCGGGGCCTCACGGGGTCAACAACCCCCACCGAGCCCTGCACCAGGCAGGGGCAGAGCAGCTCCCCCAAGTGCCAACACCTGAGAATCAGCACAGCAGGCCCCTCCCCCAGAAGACCAGCGAGACGGACCAGTTCCAAGGGAAGTCAAGGGACTTAAACTACACAGAATTGGAAGATACTCCCCCGTGGTTTTTTTTGTTTTTTGTTTTTTTGTTTTTGTTTTTGTTTTATTTTTGTTTTTTTTTTTTTTGTTTTGTTTTGTTTTGTGCTTTTTTTTCTCTCTTTCTTCTTGATTTCTGATTGCTTCCCCCACCCCCCCTTTTTTCTTTTTTCTCCTTTCTTTCTTTTTCTTTCTTTTTCTTCTCTTTTTCCCCTATTTTTTTCTTCTTTCTCTTTTTTCTTTTTCTCTTTTCTTTCCTTCTCTCTCTTTTTCTCCTTTTCCCAATACAACTTGTTTTTGGCCACTCTGCACTGAGCAAAATGACTAGAAGGAAAACCCCTCAAAAAAAAGAATCAGAAACAGCCCACTCTCCCACAGAGTTACAAAATATGGATTACAATTCAATGTCAGAAAGCCAATTCAGAAGCACTATTTTACAGCTACTGGTGGCTCTAGAAAAAACCATAAAGGACTCAAGAGACTTCATGACTGCAGAATTTAGATCTAATCAGGCAGAAATTAAAAATCAATTAAATGAGATGCAATCCAAGCTAGAAGTCCTAACGACGAGGCTTGACGAGGTGGAAGAACGAGTGAGTGACATAGAAGACAAGTTGATGGCAAAGAGGGAAATTGAGGAAAAAAGAGACAGGCAATTAAAAGACCATGAGGATAGATTAAGGGAAATAAATGATAGCCTGAGGAAGAAAAACCTACGTTTAATTGGGGTTCCCGAGGGCGCGGAAAGGGACAGAGGGCCAGAATATGTATTTGAACAAATCCTAGCTGAAAACTTTCCGAATCTGGGAAGGGAAACAGGCATTCAGATCCAGGAAATAGAGAGATCCCCCCCTAAAATCAACAAAAACCGTTCAACACCTCGACATTTAATAGTGAAGCTTGCAAATTCCAAAGATAAGGAGAAGATCCTTAAAGCAGCAAGAGAAAAAAAGTCCCTGACTTTTATGGGGAGGAATATTAGGGTAACAGCAGACCTCTCCACAGAGACCTGGCAGGCCAGAAAGGGCTGGCAGGATATATTCAGGGTCCTAAATGAGAAGAACATGCAACCAAGAATACTTTACCCCGCAAGGCTTTCATTCAAAATGGAAGGAGAGATAAAGAGCTTCCAAGACAGGCAGGAACTGAAAGAATATGTAACCTCCAAACCAGCTCTGCAAGAAATTTTAAGGGGGACTCTTAAAATTCCCCTTTAAGAAGAAGTTCAGTGGAACAATCCACAAAAACAAGGACTGAATAGATATGATGACACTAAACTCATATCTATCAATAGTAACTCTGAATGTGAACGGGCTTAATGACCCCATCAAAAGGCGCAGGGTTTCAGACTGGATAAAAAAGCAGGACCCATCTATTTGCTGTCTACAAGAGACTCATTTTAGACAGAAGGACACCTACAACCTGAAAATAAAAGGTTGGAGAACCATTTACCATTCAAATGGTCCTCAAAAGAAAGCAGGGGTTGCCATCCTTATATCAGATAAATTAAAATTTACCCCGAAGACTATAGTGAGAGATGAAGAGGGACACTATCTCATACTCAAAGGATCTATCCAACAAGAGGACTTAACACTCCTCAATATATATGCCCCGAATGTGGGAGCTGCCAAATATTTAAACCAATTAATAACCAAACTCAAGAAATACCTTGATAATAATACACTTATACTTGGTGACTTCAATCTAGCTCTTTCTACCCTGGATAGGTCTTCTAAGCACAATATCTCCAAAGAAACGAGAGCTTTAAATGATACACTGGACCAGATGGATTTCACAGATATCTACAGAACTTTACATCCAAACTCAACTGAATACACATTCTTCTCAAGTGCACATGGAACTTTCTCCAGAATAGACCACATACTGGGTCACAAATCGGGTCTGAACCGATACCAAAAGATCGGGATAGTCCCCTGTATATTCTCAGACCATAATGCCTTGAAATTAGAACTTAATCACAACAAGAAATATGGAAGGACCACAAACACGTGGAGGTTAAGGACCATCCTGCTAAAAGATGAAAAGGTCAACCAGGAAATTAAGGAAGAATTAAAAAGATGCATGGAAACTAATGAAAATGAAGATACAACCGTTCAAAATCTTTGGGATGCAGCAAAAGCAGTCCTGAGGGGGAAATACATCGCAATACAAGCATACATTCAAAAACTGGAAAGATCTCAAATTCAAAAGCTCACCTTACACATAAAGGAACTAGAGAAAAAGCAACAAATAGACCCCACCCCCAGCAGAAGAAGAGAGTTAATTAAAATTCGAGCAGAACTCAATGATATCAAGACCAAAAGAACTGTGGAACAGATCAACAGAACCAGGAGTTGGTTCTTTGAAAGAATTAATAAGATAGATAAACCATTAGCCAACCTTATTAAAAAGAAGAGAGAGAAGACTCAAATTAATAAAATCATGAATGAGAAAGGGGACATCACTACCAACACCAAGGAAATACAAACGATTTTAAAAACATATTATGAACTGCTGTATGCCAATAAATTAGGAAATCTAGAAGAAATGGACGCATTCCTGGAAAGCCACAAACTACCAAAACTGGAGCAGGAAGAAATAGAAAACCTGAACAGGCCAATAACCAGGGAGGAAATTGAAGCAGTCATCAAAAACCTCCCAAGACACAAGAGTCCAGGGCCAGATGGCTTCCCAGGGGAATTCTATCAAACGTTTAAAGAAGAAATCATACCTATTCTACTAAAGCTGTTTGGAAAGATAGAAAGAGATGGAGTACTTCCAAATTCGTTCTATGAGGCCAGCATCACCTTAATTCCGAAACCAGACAAAGACCCCACCAAAAAGGAGAATTACAGACCAATATCCCTGATGAACATGGATGCAAAAATTCTCAACAAGATACTAGCCAATAGGATCCAACAACACATTAAGAAAATTATTCACCATGACCAAGTAGGATTTATCCCTGGGACACAAGGCTGGTTCAACACTCGTAAAACCATCAATGTGATTCATCATATCGGCAAGACAAAAACCAAGAACCATATGATACTCTCATTAGATGCAGAGAAAGCATTTGACAAAATACAGCATCCATTCCTGATCAAAACCCTTCAGAGTGTTGGGATAGAGGGAACTTTCCTCGACATCTTAAAAGCCATCTACGAAAAGCCCACAGCAAATATCATTCTCAATGGGGAAGCACTGGGAGCCTTTCCCCTAAGATCAGGAACAAGACAGGGATGTCCACTCTCACCACTGCTGTTCAACATAGTTCTGGAAGTCCTCGCCTCAGCAATCAGACAACAAAAAGACATTAAAGGCATTCAAATTGGCAAAGAAGAAGTCAAACTCTCCCTCTTCGCCGATGACATGATACTCTACATAGAAAACCCAAAAGCCTCCACCCCCAGATTGCTAGAACTCATACAGCAATTTGGTAGCGTGGCAGGATACAAAATCAATGCCCAGAAATCAATGGCATTTCTATACACTAACAATGAGACTGAAGAAAGAGAAATTAAGGAGTCAATCCCATTTACAATTGCACCCAAAAGCATAAGATACCTAGGAATAAACCTAACCAAAGAGGTAAAAGATCTATACCCTAAAAACTATAGAACACTTCTGAAAGAAATTGAGGAAGACACAAAGAGATGGAAAAATATTCCATGCTCATGGATTGGCAGAATTAATATTGTAAAAATGTCAATGTTACCCAGGGCAATTTATACGTTTAATGCAATCCCTATCAAAATACCATGGACTTTCTTCAGAGAGTTAGAACAAATTATTTTAAGATTTGTGTGGAATCAGAAAAGACCCCGAATAGCCAGGGGAATTTTAAAAAAGAAAACCTTAGCTGGGGGCATCACAATGCCAGATTTCAGGTTGTATTACAAAGCTGTGGTCATCAAGACAGTGTGGTACTGGCACAAAAACAGACACATAGATCAATGGAACAGAATAGAGAACCCAGAAGTGGACCCTGAAATGTACGGCCATCTAATATTCGATAAAGGAGGAAAGACTATTCATTGGAAGAAAGACAGTCTCTTCAATAAATGGTGCTGGGAAAATTGGACATCCACATGCAGAAGAATGAAACTGGACCACTCTCTTTCACCATACACAAAGATAAACTCAAAATGGATGAGAGATCTAAATGTGAGACAAGATTCCATCAAAATCCTAGAGGAGAACACAGGCAACACCCTTTTTGAACTTGGCCACAGTAACTTCTTGCAAGATACATCCACGAAGGCAAAAGAAACAAAAGCAAAAATGAACTATTGGGACTTCATCAAGATAAGAAGCTTTTGCACAGCAAAGGATACAGTCAACAAAACTAAAAGACAACCTACAGAATGGGAGAAGATATTTGCAAATGACATATCAGATAAAGGGCTAGTTTCCAAAATCTATAAAGAACTTATTAAACTCAACACCAAAGAAACAAACAATCCAATCATGAAATGGGCAAAAGACATGAAGAGAAATCTCACAGAGGAAGACATGGACATGGCCAACATGCACATGAGAAAATGCTCTGCATCACTTGCCATCAGGGAAATACAAATCAAAACCACAATGAGATACCACCTCACACCAGTGAGAATGGGGAAAATTAACAAGGCAGGAAACAACAAATGTTGGAGAGGATGCGGAGAAAAGGGAACCCTCTTACACTGTTGGTGGGAATGTGAACTGGTGCAGCCACTCTGGAAAACTGTGTGGAGGTTCCTCAAAGAGTTAAAAATAGACCTGCCCTACGACCCAGCAATTGCACTGTTGGGGATTTACCCCAAAGATTCAGATGCAATGAAACGTCGGGACACCTGCACCCCGATGTTTCTATCAGCAATGGCCACAATAGCCAAACTGTGGAAGGAGCCTCGGTGTCCATCGAAAGATGAATGGATAAAGAAGATGTGGTTTATGTATACAATGGAATATTACTCAGCAATTAGAAACGACAAATACCCACCATTTGCTTCAACGTGGATGGAACTGGAGGGTATTATGCTGAGTGAAATAAGTCAATCGGAGAAGGACAAACAGTGTATGTTCTCATTCATTTGGGGAATATGAATAATAGTGAAAGGGAATATAAAGGAAGGGAAAAGAAATGTTGGGAAATATCAGGAAGGGAGACAGAACATAAAGACTCCTAACTCGGGGAAACGAACTAGGGGTGGTGGAAGGGGAGGAGGGCGGGTGTTGGAGGGGAATGGGTGACGGGCACTGAGGTGGACACTTGACGGGATGAGCACTGGGTGTTTTTCTGTATGTTGGTAAATTAAACACCAATAAAAGTTAATAAAAAAAAAAAAAAAAAAAAAGACTAATCATAATAGTCATAATAATAACAGTCATAAGATGATTAATAATAATCTGAAAAAAGATACTTTCTGAATGGACTGTGCTAAACAACCACTGCATATTAGAATATTATCAAATCCATTGCAATTTGCTGGCTTCTGTGTCCCCATTTCTTTTCATGGACCCTGTTCTGGTGGGTTGCTCTGTGCATGGGAGGATAGGTAACAGCAGTTTACTGTAGGTATTTGCAGTAAACTGCAAATCATTTTTATTATTAAAATTCATTTAAAGAATTCATTGTGTCCATTAAAAAATATATTTTTGGCTGAAATTGTAGGAGAAAGTGCCAAAACCCCACTATTTTCTTCTAAGAGCATTTCATTTGGAGAGATAATGGCCTGAATGCCTAGAATTTAACATCACTCTCCAAGAACAGACCATGAAAATACTGTGTGCAGAGGAGATATGATTCTATTTGAGTTTTACTGTCTGAGTTCTTAGTCTTGAACTTAGAAAATCTGAATTTTGAATTAGAAAAGAAAAGGCCGGGGATCCCTGGGTGGCACAGCGGTTTAGCACCTGCCTTTGGCCCAGGGCGCGATCCTGGAGACCTGGGATCGAATCCCACGTCAGGCTCCCAGTGCATGGAGCCTGCTTCTCCCTCTGCCTGTGTCTCTGCCTCTCTCTCTCTCTCTGTGTGGCTATCATAAATAAATAAAATTTAAAAAAAAATAGAAAAGAAAAGGCCTTTCATCCATTCATTTCTACAAAAATATTAGTGTAATCTGTTCTGTTCCTATAGGGTAAAGATTAGCCTTTAGGCCCAATTGTCATTAATTCCTCCTACTTCAATAGATACTTGTTTAGTGTCTGTTTTGAAGTCAAAGCTTCTTAACATGTCCTTTTCCATCTGGTTCCATGTTTAGCACAGAATAGTCCACATTTGGCAGCTTCATTGTAACAGAGGCCTGGTAGCTCTTTAGAGAACTGAGGCTTCCAGGCTTCACAACTCACTAACAGTGTTCTCTGGCTTCTCGGAAGGATACTCTTAGCTTGGATAAATCAGTGTGTGAGGCAGGAAGGGGGGATGGCAAAGGGCATTCTGGTCTACTCTTCTGATTCACTGAGGCAAAGGTCATAGCAAGACATACTTTTAAGAAGAACATTTGTTTTGGAAAATAGACACAGCTACAACCCTGCAGCATCTACAAGTCTTTTAGTCTTTGGTGATCAAATGACCTGAAAGGCAGGTAGAATTTCAGCAACTTGCTGTTTGGGCCTTTGATCTGCAGCTGGAGCTGCTGCTCTTTCTCTAATTGCACATGGATGAAATAGCTCAATTGGTGTTCAGTTGGTTAATGGTCAGCTTTTTCTGTTATTTTCCTTTTGTAAACAATTAGAGAGTAAGAGAAAAAAGTCTTTTTCTCACCCAAAAGGTTAGTTGTGTTCCAAGGAGTAAGACAGAAGACGTGTCTTTACGGGTCCTTGCTTTCTTTCTGTGTCTTCCCTTCTACTTCCACTTCCTGTTCTTTCCTTCTCTTCTCTCCAGCACAAGTGCACCTTCTGGAGGTCCTTCTATAGCACTGGTGCCTCAAATAGGAAAATCCAGAGCACTCTACAGGCACCAATGCTATAGAAGTCACAGCCTACCTCCCCTGTGTGTCTTACCTCTCAGGATCTTGGACTCATCACCTACACAAAGGGAATAATAATAACATTCCTGAAAACTGTTATAATTGGTTAATGAGAATGCCTGAAAGAATTTAGCATATAATATGTGCTAAATATTAAATATTGGCATATAGTAAGTGGTCATTAAATATTATTAGTTACTCAAATTATTATTATAAGCATCATCAAATAAATGAATGCATTCCAGGGATATTTCACTTAAAAAATAGACCACTATAGAGATATGGCTGATTAGACTCTGCAGGTAGAATTGCAGGCATGATGGTACCTTAGATCAGATTTCATTTTAAGCAGTTGGCCATATCGAAAACTTCCTCCTGTCAAAACTCCATGTGGAAAAACAAACAAACAAACAAAAAAAAACTCCATGTGGGTATGGGGAATCCTGAGTGTGGTCTCAGAGAGAGGGAAATTGGAAGAAAGACTGTGGAGAATATAAGTTGTAGGCCAATTCTTTGTTTAAATTAAATGTGCAACCAGATCGTCTGGGAGATTGTTTTTAGAAATAGAAATATACAGATTCCCCAGCCATAGCCTCCACAACAAGCAGAGGCAGACCTAAGGCCCCAGCAAATGGTTCCAGTGTTGTAACTATGTGGTGCCTGCCTACCCCTTTTTTGTATAAAAGATGTGTTTTGAGGGAAACTGCCATGTCTATGGCTTACCTTTCCAAGGTATCCATTCTGGTTCTAAGGGAACTATTTTACAACTCAGTAAGTTGTAGACAACTCACAGTAATGAAAAATATTTCCTCTCTGTACCCATGTAAACTCTGGAGTGCTGTGGAGGTCCAACTGACTTCCTTCCTATAGTATAAGAGGCCACTTTGCTTCTATTTAAACATTTCTGTTAATATTTCTCATTTATTAATATGTATTCTTAGTTCTCCTTCATTGTAACTGGCTGTAACATCTGACTAGTTCCCTCACTGATAATGAGTTAAATAAAGTCTTTAACATATTCAAGTCTTTAACATATTTTATAAGTGTATGAGAATCATGATTTTGGTCTTTGTTTGAAAATCATTTTTAAACAAGGCCCTAGTGGCCCAGCTCAGGTTATGAATACTCCTTGTAGACCTGTTGGAACAAGTCTATTTGAATCTGTCTTTTTATTACTCCATAAAGAATTCACAATAAAGTCCCATCATTTGTCAACTCTATACTGATTTTGAGTTATTAGTGCTTTAACATCCAGCATTTCGGCAACTGTCACATTTGAGTACACATCTAAATGCACAGAGAGGAAGAAAGGGTAACGTAAGCATTGAGAAAATAAATATTACTCAAACTGTTAAAATAAATCCAGGTTCACTAATACTAGAGTCTGTGTGACTAGACCAACACTCAGTTCTGGAACATATATTGATCTTTATAAAATTAAGGAAAAATAGCTCAAAGTTTTGGTTGGGTCTTAATGAGTCTTGTTTTCTTACCAGGCCACAGAGAAGTAGTGGGATGGCTTCCCAGGACTCCTAGTCATGCCATGTTGGATGGTAATGAATCTTGTGAGGCTCAGGCTTCCCTGTTCCCTAGCCAAGATGCCCCAAGACCTTAGTCTCCCAAGTGAGGAAGATCCCAATTTCACCATTCTAGTTAGTGGAAGGTGGTTCCTGAGGAAGGCCTTGGTTTTTAGAGCCTGAGCCTTTACCCAAGAATTCTACCTTGAAGGTTGATACTCTCCTCCTTAGGGTGGGGTACTGTGTCCCTCCTTTATGCAGGCTAGGAACACATACTGTACCATCATTAGTGCCTGCAGCTAGCATTTCTATGAATAAGTCCTAGCCAAAAGGAAACAAGTAAGGGCTTTTGGACTCTGTTCTGAACCCCAGGTAGATTACTTTTTGCAGGGAGATAAGGCCAGCGTGGGCCTTTCAACAATAGAAGGCAAAAAGATCAAACTGCTTTGAGCATGTGTTTTTGTTTTTTTTTTTTAATTTTTAAATTTTTATTTATTTATGATAGTCACAGAGAGATAGAGAGAGACACAGGCAGAGGGAGAAGCAGGCTCCATGATTCGATCCCGGGTCTCCAGGATCGCGCCCTGGGCCAAAGGCAGGCGCCAAACCGCTGCGCCACCCAGGGATCCCTGAGCATGTGTTTTTAAAGAGGTTGGATGGAGGAGTAGAAACCTCTAAAGCCTGGAGCAATTTGACTGATTGTTCAATGGTCAAATGTCCCCTTGCTAGTTTAGGACTTTATTCAAAAATCAAAAATAATGGAAGAACTCTCAACAGTGCATAGAACATGGAGGAATAATAAAAGAGAAATAAACGAATCAGTCTAAAGGAAAATGAAGGAAGAAAAGCAAGAAGAGTCTCAGGAAATGTTCCAATGCCCATCATACTTCCAGGGCCATTTGGGTTGGTTTTAGTGGTGGGATGCAAGTTGGTTGCATACACTCTGGTTTCCCAGTTCTCAGAGCCCATAAAACAAAAGCAGGGTGGGACCATCCACAGGCATGTGATTGTTGTGCCCAAGATCGCGAATCCGAGAAACACCGAGGAGGTGCAAACACACGAAAGTGTATTTACAAGCTCGAGCCTGGGTCCAAGTATACCCAACGACGCAGCGGAGCAGGGACTTGGACCCCGAGACTAAGAGGCTTAGCAACGTTATAGGGGCCGTGGTCAATGGGATACGCAGAAAGTTGCACAGTCATGAAGGTCCGCTGAGCCGGATTTCCGAGGTTAGGGTGTGCCCTGGTCTTTGACTAGGGCGGGGCAGTGCCCTAAGCAATAAGCAGGTCAGCACAAGGCGGGTGCAGCCCAAAATAGAGTCAGTCCTGCACTGCTTGTCCAGGGGTAGGGGATTTTGTTAAATTTCCTGGGTCCCACAGTGATTAGGCAATGCTGAGCTGTACAGGCCCATCTCAGATCCTCTCCATCTAGGTAAGAGGTAAGTTGCATCAGAGCTAGGGAGGTGGGAGTAATAACTGTGGGTGAGAGAGAGCAGAATGCCCTCACGCCATGAGCAGTTCTCATAGCCCAGGTGTGATTATCTTTTTTTTTTTTTTTTTTTTTATTATCTTGATAGGTATTTTCACACATGCTCTTTGGGCTGCCCCATAAACACACAGACTTGTCAGAATAGAGTGCAGGCCAGGTCCTAGGCCTCTTGGAGTTAAAAGCACCTAAAGTGATAGTGGACCTGAGAATCCCAGTGGTGAGAAAAGGCAGCTCAGGAGCTTCAGGAAACCACAAGAGGCAGTGCCCTTGGTATTTGGCACGAATTCTGGAAGAATAAAAGATTACTCCTTAATTGTGTGAGGACATCAAGTGACAGGAATAATCTTGTCCAATTTTCATCCTGAGGGAGCATGTACCACTTTAGCAACCAAGCTCTGGCAGCTGGGATTCCACCCTCGGTTTCCATCTGTTAGAGATCTCAGCACCCTGGGGGAGGGACATGGGAGGTGGCTGAGATTGGCATGCGGTGGTACCTTCCTGTGTACTGACTACTGAGAACATAGCCTCGCTCTTCATGTTCACCTCTGCTGGGAACATGATGAATGAGCACTGTGAATGCTTGCTATCAGCATTGTCATCACTACTCCTTCACTTAACAGCTTACAAGGATGTAAACTCACAGAATGTTAGTTCTGGAAGCTCCTCAGCAAGCAGAATTCCATTCTTCTCCTTCTGTGGATGAGGCTGGAGTGAGTAGTTACCTTCTTGGCTGTTGGTCAACTCCTCCACAGTCTGTTGCAAGCCTGCCTGTTCAGAGCCACACAGCTTCGATCTAGTGGTCATGTCCCCCAGAATGTGGCAGAGGCAAGGTCTGAGTAAGGATCAGAGGAAACTTTTTTACATGTGAGTAGCTTCTCTAAATGTTTTGAGACTTATTACACTATTGCATCTCTATAACACGCAGAGCAGGGGTATATAACAGAAATTAATTTTTTACTTTAGCAAACAAAAAGGAAAAATAACGATTACTACTATTTACTGAGTGTATACTATTGCCAAGAACAGCTACAAGAACTTTGGCTTTTTGTTTTGTTTTGTTTTGTTTTTTGAACTTTGGCTTTAATATATCTTATTCTTACACCAAACCAAAGTGGTGAATAGAATTTTCTTGATTTACATCCCATTGTATCACAGATATCTGTGTAGAATTTCAGGCTTCCCAGCAACCCTGGAATGTAGTATTATTGTTCCAATTGATGTTGTGCTGTAAACATGACCTCTGGCATGCTGTGAGGTTAACCAACATGAGGGATAGGCCCAGGTATGCTTGTCACCCTTCCAAGGAGCCCATGACTTTTGTCAAGTTATTGACTCTAGACTTGGGGCCCAGGGCAATAATCAAAACTGTTGCTTATGTTTGTGTGACATTGTATGTTTTATAAAATGCTCTCCTGACTATTGTGTCTTTCAGATGTGGGCCATGGACTTGGTCCCATGCCAGAAAGTCACTCTCTTCTCTCCCCCATTCCTTGTTGTGGGAGCATGGCTTTAATTTCTCATTCAGTGTCTGAGAGAATTCACTAAGCAAAGGTACACACAGAAGTCAGACTTCAGTTTTTTAAAAATATTTTATTTATTTATTCATGAGAGACACAGAGAGAGGGAAAGGCAAACACACTGGCAGAGGGAGAAGCAGGCTCCATGCAGGGAGCCTGATGTGGGACTCGATCCTGGGACTCTGGGATCACATCCTGGGCTGAAGGCAGGCACTAAACTGCGGAACCACCCAGGGATCCCAGAAATCGGACTTCAATAGAGGCATGGATGGCTCATTATTTCATTTATCATTTTATATTTGTTGGCAATTCTCCCCTTTAATTTTGAACTTCACAAGAATATGCCTTTGTGTGAAAAGTATTAGCTTGACTTAAAAGAGATGAAGTATAAAACAATAAGATATAATGAATATGCCATGAAATATAAACAACATGACAGAACTAATATCAAATATATTGGCCATTTCATTTCAGCAAATATAAATGGACTTAACTTAGTTTTGTTACAAAAAAAAAAAAAGGATTTTCAGTTGAGTTAAAGTAAAATTCAAATCTAAATGTTTATATGAGATAGAAAAGGAGAGAGAGAGAGAGAGAGAGACTGAAGGTTAGAAATCAAGACTCCAGAGACATGGTGGGACAAATGGAAACAAAACTTCACGTTATTTGAAATGTCCCAGTCTACCAGGGCTGGTCTTTCTAACACTTCAGAGATCTCTGTACTCCCCTGTGGCTCTGTATGACTCTTCTTCACATCCCTTTAGCTTGTGCAATGAGCAAGCTTTAAAACGGCATTTCCAGCTGAGATCCTGAGATGATTTTTAAAGCTGCTGGGATGTGGCCGGCTGTTTGTGCTTCAGAACTGCCAAAGCATGTGTATGAGTTATTTCTAAGGGACAGAATAGGAATGGAGAATTAAGTGTGCACATTCTTCAAAACAATGGAAAAGTCCACACACAGACAACAAGGAATGAGCATGTGAGTGTGCTTATACATGTATGTGTATATGTGGATGGGTGTGGGTATGTGTATGTTTCTGTGTCTGCACGTGCATGTACATACATGGTGTTCATGTATAAGTGTAAATGTGTGTGTGCATGTTTGCATCCACACATGAGATCCAGTGTTCCTGTTTATATCCTAGGGAAATTCTGGAGCAGAGCGCTGGGGGAAATTAGAAGTCTTTGCGGTGGAAGGCCTGGCTCCTGGATGAGTGCACTGGTAAGCATGTAGAAGAGTTGGCCAGGTTTCCCCCCCCCCCCCTTTTTTTTGTCTTTCTTTCCCACTCATATCCAGTGAAGAGTTTTGAAGGCAGTGGTCTGGGGATCCCATGAGCCATGCGAACAGTTGGCATTTGTAAATGCCATTGAATAACACGTTCTGGAGGCCCTTTGTTAGAGACTCAAACTGCTGCAAACAACCTTGTTTCCCTGAGTGAAGCAGTAAGTAAGTGCACATCACCCTCTCTTGAATGGTAATAAAGTTCATCTTCTTCATCCTAAGAGCTTTGCCATTCTATGATAATTTCTGGAACTTGTGGTGATTAAACTTGGAGCAGAAACCCCTTTGAAGCCAATTCATGCTTTCTTTGTTTTCCAAAGGAATAAAACTGATTTGTGGAAACACACTTCTATTTCCAGACTACAATCCAGGCAATTACTTTTTGTATTTGGCCTGTTCTATAACATAAGCCTTCTTATGTTTCCGGATTTTAGAATTCTTTGTATTCACATCCTGTTCCTGTGTATGTGTCAAGGAGCGCAGTGGGGACTGGCTTTTTGGTGAAGCCTGCACTGGATGATCCTCAGGGCATCATAAGCAGTATGAGAAGCAAAGAGGTCATTTGGAAGGAAAGAGGTGTGGGCTCTATCAGCCCCAGTGCCACAGTAGCATTGAGAGCTGACCACCACAGGTGGTAATGTTCAAGTTTCTCTTGCATCCCACCTGCAAACAATTCAGGAATCAAAATGGCCTGAGCAGGGGCTATGTTGCCTGCCCAAGAAGGACAAGTCAAGGGAAGGCCTGAAGAGGAGATCACGATCCTTTGGGCAGCAGGCTATCCTCAAAGTGAGAGTGACTTGAGGTGTGTGGAGTAAGCTGTTCACACATTGTCAGGGAAAGAAGGGAGCTGTGTCCCCTGAGCCTAGGTTGCACTCATCCACCAGAGCACTGGGGCCATCAGCAGGGTTGCTGCCAGTTTCCTCTCTGTGAAGGGAAAAAGGGTCAGTGTAACTTTGCAGTTCAAAAATGCAAAGCTTAAAAAAAATGCAAAGCTTAAACCTATATTTAGACTAGAGGTTGGCAACTTTTTCTTAAGGAGCCAGATAACAAATAGTTTAGCCAGTAGGGCTCTACTACCACTACTTACTTGTTGTTGGGAAGCAGCACAGACAATATGGATACAAATGGTCACTGTGTGCCAACAAAGCTCTATTTACAAAACAGGTGCAAGCCTATAAACCATATTTTGCTGACCTGTTTAGGCCTAAAGATTTGGGAAGTGTACTAGCTGACAAAGTTACTCCTCTAGGTGAGGGCGGCTAGATACGATTTTTTAAGCAGGGAAAAGGCAGAGAATTCAGACTCTTGTTTAGAAGGGCTCCTCTGCTGCCCCTGGAGATAGGGTTGCAGCTGTCTTATGTTTAGGGTCTAGAAGCAGTGTTCTTGCAGAAAGTTCAACCGTGGAAATAGACACAGGTTGCTACAGAAAGCTGTATGTCACTAAGAGAAGATATCGGCAAAGAGGTGGATGGCCCTTCCCACTGATTCTGAGGCCTCTCAATGCCTAGAAAGAAGGAAAGGTAGAAAATCTGCAATTTGAATAAATTGTAGACTGCAAATTTATCAAGCAGCTGTGTAGTCCTGAGGGTGGCTGATTCTTATCACTATTATTTGCAATTAGATGGCCTGGGAGATGGAGATGAAAGCTAACTTTAATTACAGGGATATGGTTCAAGTCCCATTTTTTGCAAATGGTTATATCTCTGGGAAAATCACACAAGTTGCTATGCCACACAGTTGTTGGCAAATGGTAATAATGGTGGAGGGAAGGCTAATTCTGAACAGTGTCCATGGCTTCCAGAGAGAAATCTTACCTTTCCATGTGCCATTGAGTAGGAAGCAATCTAAGACATGCTCTGAGGAGAACTTTGGTGATGAGAGGACAGTTGTCCCTGGCATAGTGGCAGGAGTGCCAGTCTCTCTGTGTGTGCATGTACACTTGTTTCTATTCTTTTCCATATTTGTGTTGGTCTCACTCCATAACTTCTAGGATGAGCCTTTTACTCCTCTTTTATGTACCCCACATAACCCACCACTCTCAGTCTCCAGGTGAAAGATAGTCATCTGTAACTAAAGTTACCTGGATGAGAAACAGTATACATTTGGACAGTGGCCAGAACACATATGCCAATAGAACAACCTCTGCAGCAACCTGCCCAGAAAGGCAAACCACAACCTCTGCAGGCATTAGCCAAGGGTGGTCAGGACTCAGCCAGTGACTGCCAGCTTCCCTGAATTTTACCCCCTGCTCCCAAATAAGGACTAACTAGAAAAAGCCAAACCAATCACATAAGATGTCCTATCTCCAGTTAGCCTGCCTCCAGCCTCCATGCCAACAGCCTCCCATCATGACACCCTCCCTTTTTTACTATAAGCTTTCCCTCTCCTCTGCCTTCCCTGGAGTCTCAGCCAAGTGCAAATGATGGTGGCTGACTTCCTTGTGTAGCAAGCACTAAATAAATAGCCTCTGTTTGTTTTCATTTGGATGGCCTTTGTTTATTTCCACACAGAGAACCTCCAACTCTTGCTCTTGCCAAAAAAGGAACACATAGGAGCTGAGGGGTTGAAAAGAGGCTATCACTTTTCTCTTTTATTACTCTTCTCTCATACTTTTAGATTGGAAAATCTGGTGCCAGATTTTGCTACCAAAAATTATAAAAAGTGATTTGTCTAATAAATAAAAAGTCACACTCACTGGTTATACAACTTTTGATAATTGTAGTCAAACATGGAGCAAGTTTTCAATACACATCTTTGTTTTTATCCATTTATTAGAATTATATTGTTTTTATTTTTTATTACCAGCCAAGCATATATAATGATGTGTCCACCATTGAGAAGATGAAATATCCTCTTGCCAACACTGATGACTATATGGGATAGTTGGATAGCAGTAGAGAGAAGTGGCTGAGATTCTACTTGTTTCTGTAAGGAGATATACCTGAGTCCTGGACTCATAGCTCACTGGGTTTGTGATCCTGTCTCATCATCTATGGCTTATCAAGTATGCCTACCTTATGTGGTCTTTGCGAGAACTAATTGAAAGTGCAGTTGATAATACATAAAAAACACAACATTGTTGTGATATTGTGATTTGGTTTTCATCCCCATTTCTGGCCCAGAGCTCCTAAAAGGCTTGGAATTCCTAAATAATGAGTGTGATAAGCATGTCTTGATATTCATAACAAACACTTTTCAACCTCACCTGAATTTATGTTAATGAGGTGATTTTTTTTTGGAAAGCCCCTTGATAACCACAGGATGGGGGCTGGTTGCTTGCTGGGGAAGTAAACCAAGTGATTAATACTGGAATTTTGTATCAACCTCCTGACCTCAGAAGTGTGGAGAGGTGCTGGCAATTGAGTCAATCACCAATAGCTAATGATTTAATGTCTGTGTAATGAAACCTCCATAAATCCCCAAACGGATGGGGTTTGAAAAGCTTCCGGGTTGGTGAACCAGAACACATCTATGTGCTTTTAGCTCCAGCTTCATGGAAACAGCTCCTATGTAGACCTCCGTTTGACTATTTATTTGTATCCTTCAATATCCTTTGCAATAAACTGGTAATTTAGCGAGTAAAATGTTTCTCAGTTCTGTGAGATGCTTTAGAAAACTACTCAAACCCAAGAAAGGGGACACGGGAACCTTCTATTTATTGCTAGTCAGAAGCACAGGTCACAGCCTGGACTTGTGATTGGTGCCTGAAGTAACGACAGTCTTGGGAGCTGAGTCCTTAACCTGTGGGATCTGATACTGTCTCCAGGTAGATGGTGTTAGAATAGAGTTGAATCTGTGTGACACCTTGCCAGTATCTGTGGAGAACTAATTGTTTGGTGGTGTTAGAAAAAACACAGAATGGTCATAACAATACAAAATGTTTAATGTGGCTATTGTTACTATCACTGCCATATTGTGAGAAAATAATTAAGACAAATGCTGTTCACAAGGATGACTTGCCTATCATCACAAAATGAGTATCTTTTGCGGTTTTTTTGTTTTTATTTTCTGCAAGCTGTAATTTGGGGATTTTTAAACATGGTCTCAGAACCAATAACATCAGGATGTTTTTACAATTTACTGAAAACTGAAAATGCTTTAGGCATATTTGGCAGTAATTATTAGCATCTGGAATGTTTGGGGGTTATGGAGACAATGATGTAATTCTGGAACTTGAATAGGTCCTTCAAGATACCCCTGTCACAGACTCTGAGGTGCAGATGTATCTTAAGGGCAAGGACCATGAGATGACTGTCTACAGACAAAGCGCTGGCATTCAGTGGGGTCACTTATCCACATCCATGGGGACCCAAGAAAGTCTGGAAGACACTAGATATGTTTGCAGCTCTGCTGGGGTCTAGTGCCCCTAATAGTTTGTGTATATTGGCAATGAATTTTCTTAGAAGGTTAATGGAAGAAAACTAACTAGAACTTCCTATAGCCCTGTAGCTCCAGGTTGTTCTTTTGTTGGGGACGCTTAGTGGTTTGGAACAAGCCCCCTGCACAGTCTGCTCTTTGGGCCTTTCAAATGACCCTCCATTGTTGATGTGGATATTGACAGTCTGCCTGAAGTACTGGTTGTCAGGTTTCTCCACTGTAAAGTTAATCTTCCCCATACCATTTCCATACTGCAGCCTTTGCAAAGGAGGCACTCTGTGATCCATACTGAAGGAGTGGGAAGTTATGTTCTGCATGCTTGAAGGTAGAGTGTCTATATAAACATTTGAAATTTTTCCACAAAGGGTTTTTTCTTTTCTCCTCCACTTACAATATAAATTATATATTATATGTTATATAATATATAAATAATATATTCATTCAGTCCTTTATATCATTATGGCTCATGGATTTTTATTTCAGTTTGGTTTATAATCCACAGTACTTTATTTTCTTTCTCAAATGGTACCAGCTTTGGCCATTGGGAGTTCTTTTAGGTGGCTGCTGTGTTCTGTGTCCCTTCAGGATACACCATCATATTTGTTTGTTTGTTTGTTTGAAACTCTTTCTTACTTTATGGCACTATAAGATATTCCAGGCTTATCTTGTATGTTTCCCCATGCCCAGAACCAGCCATTTTTCCAGAGTCCTTGTTCCTTTTATTGCATAATGGCATTCAAAATCAGAATCTGGGTGTTAGGTATGCTCATTGATACTGGAGTGTAGTTGGTTCTAGGCCTTGTCAGCTGGCAGAGCAAGAAAATGTACGTATATATACTATCCTATATATGTATATATACACACATATCTAGAAATACTTCTACAATCATATTACTCATATTTATATTAAGCTAAATATGAGTTTATACCAATGTCTACAACTCTGATCCATTACTACATGGACCACTATAGCCCTTCTTCCCTTGCTTATTGGTAAACTCCCAAACTCCCACTCCGAACAGTGAGACTCTTGGCTATCACTGTCTGCGATTCATTCATTGTTCACTTCTTTTTTTTTTTTAATTTTTTTAAAAAATTTATTTATGATAGTCACAGAGAGAGAGAGAGAGAGAGAGGCAGAGACACAGGCAGAGGGAGAAGCAGGCTCCATGCACCGGGAGCCCGATGTGGGATTCGATCCCGGGTCTCCAGGATCGCGCCCTGGGCCAAAGGCAGGCGCCAAACCACTGCGCCACCCAGGGATCCCCATTGTTCACTTCTGGTATACATGTGTTATAGAATCAGGATTGTTAACCAGTGCTCTCCTGGGATACAACAGTGCTTATGTGTAGTTCCTTTTGCCTTTAGTCTAATAGATGTCACACATTTACAGTTATTTAGGTCAGCACCTTTCTCTTATCCCTTCAGGGAGGTGGTTTCATACATTTGTAGCTCTGCAAATTCTAGATTCCATCCAAGGATTCCACAGCCTCCTAAATTATTTTTTTAAGTTTGCACAATCTAACATTCATTCTATGGGCTCTAAAGTTTGTGGTATTTTGGCAAGTGCACTGTGTCATGAATCCATGATTACAATATTGTGCAGAATAGTTTCACTGCCCTAAAAACCCCCATGCTTAACCTATTCAACCTCCCACCTCAAATTCCTGACAACGCCTGATCTTTTTACAGTCTCTATAAAGCTGCTATAAACATTTACGTGCATGTTTTGTGTGGACCTAAGTTTTCAGGTCAGTTGGGTAAATACTGAGGAGTGCAACTGATGAATTTTATGGTAAGTCTACATTTAGCTTTCTATGAAACTGCCTGTCTTCCAGTACGGCTGTTCCATTTTGCATCCGCTTCATCAATTGCTATTGCCAGTTTTGTGGATTTTGGTCATCCTTATTTTAATTTGAAATTCTCTAATGTCAGTGTTGAACTTTTTTTTTCTTTTTTAAGGATTTTGTTTATTTATTCATGAGAGACACAGAGAGAGACAGAGACACAGGCAGAGGGAGAAGCATGCTCCCTGAGGGAAGCCGGATGCAGGACTCAGTTCCAGGACCCTGGGATCACGACCTGAGTCAAAGGCAGATGCTCAACCTCTGAGCCACCCAGGCATCTCAAGTGTTGAACATCTTCCAAAAGGTTATTTGCCACTTATACATCTTCTTCAGTGAGGTGTCTTTTCAGATTTTTTGCCTATTTTTAAAGTGGACTATTTTCTTATTACTGAGTTTTAAGAGTTTTTTTTTTTATTTTGGATACAAATCAGATATATGTTTTGCAAATATTTTCTATCTGTTGCTTGTCTTTTCATATTTTAAAGTCTTTTGAATAATAAAAGTTTTTAACTTTAATTAACTAATGTTAACAAAAAAGTTATTAACTTTGATCATTAATCAAAACTTTAAAGTCCAACTTATAATTTTTCTTTTATGGATCATGTTTTTGGTGTTGACTAAGCCCAAGGTTTTCCTAGATTTTCTCCTGTTTTTTTTTTTTTTTCCCCAGGAGTTTTAAAGTTTCAATATGTTACATTTAGGTGTATTATGCATTAAGAGTTAAGTACTGGTCCTTTCTCAGCTCAGTTTGTTTTTGCCTAACTCTCCTGGAAGGAAGCAGCATCATGCTGTGTTTCTGAAACTGTGTTCTGATGGACACTATGTCTTGGAGATGTGAATATCTGCTAAATGGAAATGAAATTTTCATCATTAAACTGCAATGTTAGATTTATTGAGAGTAGGCACACATCTTGCTGTGTAATGCATCAGATTCTTCAGTATGCTCATGGACACTAGGAATCTCCAAACCAAAGGTATATAGTACTGAATTTTCTCAAACTTTTTGACTCAAAGGATATTGTCATATATCTCTGTTTTCCCAGTGAGGGAAATTCCCAAGTTTTAAATCCTTAAAAAAAAAAGTAAAAATACAACAATGAAAACCTAGAGCACTCAGGGGCTGTCTTAACAGCCACTACTTTGTTTTCTCCTGAAAGTTTTCATCAAGTGGTGATGTTGCTTTCTAGGAATGCCAGCCTGTATGATCAGCATCAATCAGTAATTTGGTGGAGACAAAATAGCTAATGAAGCAGTGTTCTAAAACATACAGGAGACATTCAAAATAAAGAAGAAATAAATAAGAGTCATTTGCTCAAATGACAGGGCTTCTGAGTGTCCTGAGCCCTAAATACATGTTTAATTGGTTGCATACAGAGAATTGTCACTGATGTGTCTTTCTTCCCTTTGACACATTGTCCTGCCATATTTTCACTTTCCTTACAAGCATTTGCTCATTTCAGGCATACCTCCTTTTATTGCTCTTCCTTTATTGCACTTTGCAGATGTTGTATTTTTCACAAAATTAAAGTGTGTGGTCTCTCAGCACCATTTTCCCAACAGCATTTGCTCACTTTGTGTCTCTGTCACATTTTGGTAATTCTCACAATATTTCTTTCTTTATTTTTTATTTTTATTTTTTTATTTTTAATTTTTTATTTTAATTTTTTTATTGGAGTTCAATTTGCCAACATATGGCATAACACCCAGTGCTCATCCCACCAAGTGCCCCCCTCAGTGCCCATCACCCAGTCACCCCAACCCCTCGAAGACCTCCCTTTCCACTACTCCTTGTTCATTTCCCAGAGTTAGGTGTCTCTCATGTTTTGTCACCCTCACTGATATTTTCACTAATTTTCTCTTTTCCCTTTATTCCCTTTCACTAATTTTTATATTTTCCAAATGAATGAGACCGTATAATGTTTGTCCTTTTCCAATTGACTTATTTCATTTAGCATAATACTCTCCAGGTCCATCCATGTCAAAGCAAATGGTGGGTATTTGTGGGCAGCATATTGTGGAATTTGGTTTTTTTTTTAATCCAGTCAGCCATTCTATGTCTTGATTGGAGGATTTAATCTCCTTATGTTTAAAGTAATTATTGATAAGTAAGAACTTACTGTTGCCATTTTGTTTATTGTTTTCTGGTTGTTTAGTAGACCCATTGTTACTTTTTCTTGCTCTGCTCTCTTTTTTTATATTTTATTGTCTTATGGTATCAGTATGCTTTGACTTTTTTGTCCTTTTCTTTTTAATTACTACAGATTTTCCTTTGTGGTTATAATGAGGCTTACATAAAACATCTTAAAATTATAACACCCTATTTTAAACTAATAATAATTTAATATCAATAGCATTATTAAGCTTTAGACTTTTACTTCTCCTGCCCGGTTTTTCATGATTTTTGATCCCTTGCATTGGTATCTTCACATTTGAGTAAGTGGTTTTTCTCAGACTGTGTTCGTTTGCTTTGGCAGCGACAATTCTTTACCATCCTCTCACATGTTAGGTTATTGATGTTATAACTTAAAGTATTTTTTACATTGTGGAACTGATGGATTGGTGTAGTTATGGTTATTTTTTCACATTGAAACTAGAGTTGTATTACACATCACCATTACCATAATACAGAATCCAACTTTGACTATTTATTTACCATCACCACAAGACAGGTTTAGTGGTGATGAATTCCCTCAGTTTTTGTTTCTACAAGAAAGCATTTATCCTTCCCTCATTTCTGAAGGAGGCCTTTACCAGGAATTGTGTTCTTTTTTTTTTTTTTTTTTAATTTTTATTTATTTACTTATGATAGTCACAGAGAGAGAGAGAGAGAGGCAGAGACATAGGCAGAGGGAGAAGCAGGCTCCATGCACCGGGAGCCCGATGTGGGATTCGATCCCGGGTCCCCAGGATCACGCCCTGGGCCAAAGGCAGGTGCCAAACCGCTGCGCCACCCAGGGATCCCCTGGAATTGTGTTCTTAATTAATATTTTTTTCTTTCAATATTTTTCATATATCACCCCATTCTCTTGTGGTCTGAAAGTTTCTGTTGAGAAATCTGCCAATAATCTTATGAAGGTTCACACAAACGTAATTCACCCTTTTCTCTTGCTGCTTTTAAATTTCTTTGTCTTTAGCTTTAACAATTTACTTATAATCTGGCTCAGTGTAGCTTTATTTAAATTCAAACTATTTGGAATCCATTGGGCCTCTTGGGTCTGGATGATTATTTTTTTCCTCAGGTTTGGAAAGTTTCTAGCCATTATTGCTTCAAATATATTTTCTATCCCTTTCTCTTTCTCTTCTCCTGGAAATCTGTAATAAAGTTTCTTTTTAAAATTGTGTTCCATAATTCCTGGATGCTTTCTTCACTTGTTTTTTTTTTTTTTTTTTTTTCTTTCTGCTCCTCTGACTGGACAATTTCAAATGTCCTATTTTCTAGGTTGCTGATTCTTTTGCATGGTCAGGTCTGCTTTTGAAGTACTCTGTTGAATTGTTCACTTCAGTTATTACATTTTTCAACTCTTTAATGTCTGGGTTTTTTTTTTTTTCTGTTACTTTGTTGAACTTCTTGTTTTGCTTATACATTGTTTTCCTAATTTCATTTAGTTTTCTCTGTGTGTGTTCTTAAATTCACTACACTTCTTTATGAGGATTATTCTGAATTCTTTGTCTGATAAATCACAGAACTCTATTTCTTTGGGGTTGTTTAATACAGCTTTATGAGTTTCCTTTGGTGGTGTCATATTTGTCATATTTGATCATGATTTTTGATCCCTTGCATTGGTATCTTCACATTTGAGTAAGTGCTTTTTTTTCAGACTGTGTTGGTTTGCTTTGGCAGAGACAATTCTTTACCATTCAGCTCAGTTTGGGCTTCTGGACAGGTCTTCTGGTAACATCTCTTGGCAGGTAAAACCTGCTATTAGAGTCTATTTTGGAAGCAAGGCAACTGTTTGAGCTTTGAGGTTAAAGGTGGGAGAGGAGTGTGCCACCAGCTGAGAATAGCTTAATAGAACTACTGGCTTGGTTCTCTATTCAAGTGAAGCTATAAGATGGGCTTTGCAATTATCTGAAATCTCTGGTCAGGTGTACTAGATGACCAAGACTGAATATTATACTCAGCAGTAGATGGCGCTATGAATTAGCTTCCTTGTCCTGACCAGGCAACTGGACCAGACCCGAGACCTGTACATCTTATTGTCTGGGGACCCAAATCAGGCAAAGGTATGCACTGAATATCCTGGTCAGGTGAGGCCACCAGTGTTGCTCTGCAGACAAAGTAATGGTCTGTGCTTCCTGCTCAAGTGCCACTGTAAGGAGGGCTGTTGGATGGTTTACTCAGCATCTGTGTGCTCTGGTAAAGTTCCCTGTTTGGCCAATCTGAAGATTGCATTCAGCAATAAGTGGGGCTACAAATTAATTTCCCTGTCTGGGTGAGATGTGAGAAGCAGCTCCAAGGCCTTAATGCTCTTTATTTATGATTTTGACGTGTCCCAAGTTCCTTTATTGAACAGGGCCACTGGCTTTGCTCTGAAGGTGATCAGCTCTACCCACTCGCCTCTTGGCTCAAGTTGCCAGATTATGCAGCAACTTCCAAGTATTCTCACCAGTTCTCTCTTTCAAATGATCTGCAGCAGGTAGGGTTATGACTCAGGCCTTTGCTTCTGTGGAACTGGAAGGGTCCACTTCATGCAAGTCTCAAATTTTCCCAAATAATCTTTTTAGTTGTGAGGAACTAAGAGCCATGCTATATGTGAATGGGGCTATGACTGAGCTCTTATGCCTGGCTAAAACCAGGCTCCAGACCCAACAAAATCTCTAATTTGGGAACCCAAATCAGGCAAACCTGCACCTTGTCAAGTTTCCTGTTCAGACTGCACCCTTGGCTTAGTTCTGCAGATAAGCAAAATTGGTGGTTGAGATTACTACTTGGACTCTGTAGGTAGAAACTCCGACTGCCAAGATTTGACTTCTGATTGTTGGAAGCCCCTCCCCAATTACCTGTCATAGTTGGATTCCAAGTGGTTGAGTCCCACAGATTCCCATGCAATCTCCATGCAGAAAAACCACAGTAGGGGCTCCCATAAAGTGACCCACAACACTGAGGATAGAGCTGGTTATCACTACTGGGTTCTCTTTTTCCACTGGTAACCACAGACTCGGGAGAGACCTCTTAGCATGGTACTAAACTGGCTTGGGAGAGGGGTAATTCAGTCTCTTGCCCTTCTGATGTAGTCTGTCTTGGTCTCTGTAGTGCAGGAAGGTGCTTCAGCACCTATGTTCTAGAATTCTCTTGAAAGTGTCTTATCCATAAATAGTTGTTAGTTGTTCTTTTTGTGTGGGGGAGTAAAATTAGGAAAAACCTATGTCACCATCTTGGTGATGTCACCTCCACTCATTCCTTCTTAAAACCTCATTTATCTACATGAAATAGAAGTAGATTACATTTCTTTAATTTGGGCAACTATTTAAACTTGACCTCAGAGTCCACAGCCTTAATAGTAAAGTGAAGAATCTGGATTAGATCAGTGCCTTAATTCCTTTCAGTTTTCACATTCTAAAAGCCTGAACTTAGTTTTCTTTTGTGTAAATTAAAAAGAACGTCTTGAACATGTTATGTGTCCTTGCCTGTGCAATGGATTTCAGAGATTGAGGGAGCAAGTGTAGTTTCTAGGAGCCCAGAGGAGGAGGCAGTCTCCTGGGTGAAGAGGCTGACCTCTCCACATACTGTCTTCAAGACCTAGATCAAGGAAACATGTCATTAATCCCCTTGAGCCTCACGCACCTCATTGGCAAAGTTTAGATTAGAAAGGTACTTGACTCCCAGAATTGTTTTAAGGCTTAAATTAGTTCATGTTTATTTGAAAGCATTTAGTGGCACAGAATGAGTACTTATAAATTTATTAAGTAAAATCTCACATATGGAACCAAACGTAGCAAAAGGATTCCACACATGGATTAAGGAAAGAGATTGCAGGGCACCCGGATGGCTCAGTTGGTTAAGCACTTGCCTTTGGCTCAGGTCATAATCTCAGAGTCCTGGGATTGGGCCCTCCATGGGGTTCCCTGCTCAGTGAGGAGTCTGCTTCTCCTTCTACCCCTGCCCCTCCCTCCCACTTGTGCTTGAGCTCCCTTTCTCTCTATCTCAAATAAATAAAATCTTAAAAAAAAAAAAAGGAAAGAAATTGCATAGGACCACTTTTTGGGAAAAGTTTACAAGAGGCAACCTAGCTTGTAAAAAATATATAAATAACATGTTCTTGAAGGGAAGGACAATATGGCAGAAGAGTAGGGGTCCTCAACTCACCTGGTCCCATCAACTTACCCAGATAACTTTCAAAACATCCTGAACGCCTACAAATTCGACCTGAGATTCAAAGAGAGAACACCTGAAATGCTACAGAGAGGAAAGTTTTCATTTCTAACAAGGTAGCAAAGTGAAAAATAAATAAAAAGAATAAAGTGGGAGAAGGGAACCATGAGTAGCCAGGCTAAAGCAGAGGGGAAAAGCCTCCGGGGCAGGAAAGCCCTGGAGAAGCGGGAACTTTAAAAATCCACATCAGAGTTTTCCCTGACAGAACAGCGCTTAGCAGGGAAATCAGGCAAAATCCCAGGAGTGGCAGTGAAGCATCAAGATTCCCAGACTCCTGAGGCTATAGGAGGAGGGGCGCCTGGGGGAAAGTGTGCTGAAATCTCATATGGGCAAAGGGCTGGAGCTCCGCAGCCCTTGAGGCATTTGGGAGAAGCCAGTGGGTTAGGTGGGTGGCTCCAGACAGAGGTGGCTGTGCCCCGTTCCCTTCCAGAGAGATGGTCCCCTGGAGCATGCTTCCAGAAGCACAGGGTCCTGGATCCCAGGGCACTGAGCAGACACAGCCCACTATCCTGCATTCCCCCCTGAGACGGGCAGAAGCAAGGAAGGCTCAGGACAGTGAGGACTCTCCTGCTGCTGGGTGTCCCCAAGCTGTGCAGGTCAGCGCCCCTGCCCCGGGAGCATCTAGGCCAGTGCAGACTGGGAGACTGTGGTATTTACTGTGGGGAGATGAATCCAGGGCTGGAGACCTGGCTGCCACCAGTGTGGTTGTTCCTTGTGCCGTCATTGTGTGCCTGGGAGAGGCGGGGTCACCAGGGGACAGGGGCCTCATGGGGTAAATGGCTCCCACTGAACCCCGCACCTGGCGGGGGCAGGGCATCTCCTCCAGGTACACACACATGAGCATCAGCACAGCAGGCCCCTCCCCCAGAAGACCAGCTGGAAGGACAGGGAAAGAGCAAGTTCTTGATCAAGCAGCACTGGAAAGCTCCAGGGGAAGTCAAGGGATTTATAGTATACAGAATCAGAGGGAGCCCCTCCTTTTTCACCTTTTTCCAGTACAACTTGTTTTTATATCAGACTAAAAATTTCCAATATTTTTTCTCTTCCTACCTTAACTACAATATTTTACCACCTCTTCATTTCTAAGTTTTTCCTTTTTGACTTTCATATGTCTACAATTACATGTCTTAGATATATTCTCCATTTCTAGATTCCCTTCAAAGTATTCAATTTAATTTTAGGAGATATTCGAGATATGGGGGATTTTTTTGTGTGTGTTTTTTGGTTTTTTTTCCGCCTTGCTTTCTAAAAGTATTGATGGAAGTTAAAACCTTCTAAAACATGACCAGCATGCACCCAGAACCAAGCAGAATATGGTGCTAGCTCATTCTGTGAGATTATACTCTTTCTTCATTCCCATTCTGCCCCCCTCTTTTATCTTGTTTATGTTTTGGTAGTCAATGGTGGGGCTTTCTACAAGTATTGCTGGTTTATATACATTTGGGATTTAGAATCTTCTAACATACAGAACAAAATACACTCAGAACAAAGATCATCCTCTAAGACCCCTCCAGTAAACTACATTTGCTCTCCACTACAACTTCTTCATCACCACCATCCCCTAGCCCACCCCACTTTTTTTCTTGTTTCTTTTTTCTTTACTTTTTAATTCTTTTTCTTTGTTTTTCTTCTTTGCGGTTTTTAGCTTTTTATTTTAATACTTTGTTTTAAAATTTGGTTTTCACTTTACTGGTCCTTTTGTTTTATTTTGTTCTGATCTTTTTTTTCATTTTCTGGTCTCTGACCTCTTCGGAATCATCTAAAGGTGTATTTTACTTAGGTCACATTGATATTTCTGACTCAGCCCACTCATACAGCCACTCTGCACTGGACAAAATGACCAGAAGGAAGAATTCACCACAAAAGAAATAATTGGAAACAGTCAGTACTCTGCCACAGAGTTACAGAATATGGATTTCAATAAGATGTCAGAAAGTTAATTCAGAAGCACAATTATACAGCTACTGGTGGCTCTGGAAAAAAGCATAAAGGACTCTAGAGACTTTGTTACAGCAGAAATGAGATGTAATGAGTCAGCAATTAAAAATAGATTAAATGAGATGCAATCCAAACTGGATGTCCTAATGCCAGGGTTAATGAGGTGGAAGAGAGAGAGAGTGACATAGAAGACAAGTGGATGGTAAGGAAAGAAGCTGAGGAAAAAAGAGAAACACAATTAAGAGACCATGAGGAAAAGCTTAGGGAAATAAATGATGCCTCAGAAGGGAGAATTTTCATATAATTAGGGTTCCAGAAGAGACAGAGAGGGAGAGAGGACCACAAAGTATATTTGAGCAAACCATAGCTGAAACTTCCATAATCTGGGGAAGTAAACAGGCATTTGATTCCAAAAGATAGAGAGGATCCCTCCAAATCAATAAAAACCGTTCAACACCTCGACATTTAATAGTGCACCTAGCAAATTCCTTTTTCTTGCATATTTTTTAAATTGGAGTTTGATTTGCCAACAAAAATTGAAAATTCAAAAAATAAAAAGAAAATCCTTAAAGCAGCAAAAGACAAGAGGGTCTTAAGCTATATGGAAAGAAACATCAGATTAACAGCAGACCTCTCCGCAGAGACCTGGCAGGCCAGAAAGGGCTGGCAGGATATATTCAGGGCACTAAATGAGAAGAACATGCAGCCAAGAATACTTTATACAGCAAGGCTGTCATTCAGAATAGAAAGAGTGATAAACAGCTTCCAAGAAAGACAGAAACTGAAAGAATATGTGACCACCAAACTGGCTCTGCAAAAAAAAAAGAAAAAAAAAAAGAAAAAAGAAAAAAAAGAGGCCCAAGGAAACAATCCACAAAAACAGGGATTGAAAATGTATTACAATGAAAATAAATTCATATCTTTCAATAGTTACTCTGAACGTGAATGGGCTAAATGATCCCATCAAAAAGGCATGGGGTATCAGACTGGACAAAAATAGCAAGACCCAACTATATGATGTCTACAAGAGACTCATTTTAGACCTAAGGACACTTCCAGCCTGAAAATGATGGGGTGGAGAACCACTTACCATTCCAATAGTCCTCAAAAGAACGATGGAGTAGCAATCCTCATATCAGATAAATTAAAGTTTATACCAAAGACAGTAGTAAGAGATGAAGAGGGACACTATATCATAATTGTCTATCCAACAAGAAGACCGAACAATCATGAATATTTATGCCCCGAATGTGGGATAAGCCAAGAATATCAATCAATTAATAACCAAAGTAAAGTCATACTTAGATAATAATACACTAATACTGGAGACTTCAACATGGCACTTTCTGCAAATGACAGACAGATCTTCTAAGCAGAACATTAGCAAAGAAAGAAGGGCCTTAAATGATACATTGGACCAGATGGATTTCATGCATGTATACAGAACTTTCCCTCTGAATGCAACTGAATACAAATTCTTCTCAGATGCACATGGAACTTTCTCCAGAATAGACCACATACTGGGTCACAAATCAGGTCTCAACTGATACCAAAAGGTTGGAATTGTTCCCTACATATTTTCAGACCACAATGCTTTGAAACTAGAACTCAATCACAAGAAGAAATTTGGAAGAAACTCAAACACATGGAAGTTAAAGAGCATCCTACTAAAAGATGAAAGGGTCAACCAGGAAATTGAAGAAGAATTAAAAAGATTCATGGAAACTAATGAAAATGAAGATATAATCATTCAAAATCTTTGGGACACAGCAAAAGCAGTCCTAAGAGGGAAATGCATCACAATATAAGCATCCCTCAAAAAATTGGAGAAAACTAAAATACACAAGCTAACCTCACACCTAAAGGAACTGGAGAAAGAACAGCAAATAGAACCCACACCAAACAGAAGAATAGAGATAATAATGATTTGAGCAGAACTCAATGATGAAATAGAGATCAGAAGAACTGTAGAACAGATCTACAAAACCAGGAGTTGGCTCTTTGAAAGAATTAATAAGAAAGATAAACTCCTAGCCAGCTTTATTAACAAGAAAAGAGAAAAGACTCAAAGTAAGAAAATCATGAATGAAAGAGGAGAGATCACAACCAATACTAAGGAAATACAAATTATGTTAAAAACATGTTATGAGCACCTACATGCCAACAAATTAAGCAGTCTAGAAGAAATGGACGCATTTCTGGAAAACCACAAACTACCAAAACTGGAATAGGAAGAAACAGGAAACCTGAACAGACCAATAACCGGGGAGGAAATTGAAGCAGTCATCGAAAACCTTCCAAGGCACAAAAGCCCAGGGCCAGATGGCTTCCCAGGAGAAATCTAGCAAACGTTTAAAGAAGAAACCATACCTATTCTACTAAAGCTTTTTGGAAAGATAGAAAGAAATGGAGTACTAACAAACTCATTCTATGAGGTCAGTGTCACCTTAATTCCAAAACCAGACAAAGACCCCACTAAAAAGGAGAATTATAGACCAATATCCCTGATGAACACAGATGCAAAAATTCTCAACAACTTACTAGCCAATAGGATCCAACAGTACATTAAGAAGATGATCCACCATGACCAAGTGGGATTTATGATGCAAAGCTGGTTCAACACTCGTAAAACAATCAAGGTGATTGATCATATCAGCAAGAGAAAAACCAAGAACCATATGATCCTCTCAATAGATGCAGAGAAAGCATTTGAAAAATACAGCATCCATTCCTGATCAAAACTCTTCAGAGTGTAGGGATAGAGGGAACATTCCTCAGCATCTTAAAAGCCATTTACAAAAAACCCACAGCAGATATCATTCTCAAAGGGGAAACATTGGGAGCCTTTCCTCTAAGATCAGGAACAAGACAGGGATGTCCACTCTCACCACTGCTATTCAGCATAGTACTAGAAGTTCTAGCCTCAGCAATCAGGCAACAAAAAGAAATAAAAGGCATTCAAATGGACAAAGAAGAAGTCAAACTCTCCCTCTTTGCAGATGACATGGCACTGTACATAGAAAACCCAAAAGCCTCCACCCCAAGATTGCTAGAACTCATACAGCAATTTGGCAGTGTGGCAGGTTACAAAATCAATGCACTAAAATCAGTGGCATTTCTATACAGTAACAATAAGACTGAAAAAGAGAAATTAAAGAATCAATCCCATTTATAATTGCACGCAAAAACATAAAATACCTAGGAATAAACCTAATCAATGAGGTAAAGGATCTATATCCTAAAAACTATAGAACACTTCTGAACGAAATTGAGGAAGACACAAAGAGATGGAAAAATATTCCATGCTCATGGATTGGCAGAATTAATATTGTGAAAATGTCAATGCTGCCCAGGGCAATTTACACATTTAATGTAATCCCTATCAAAATACCATAGACTTTCTTCACAGAGTTGGAACAAATCATCTTAAGATTTGTGTGGAATCAGTAAAGACCCCGAATAATCAGGGGAATATTGAAAAAGAAAACCATAGCTGGGGGCATCACAATGCCAGATTTCAGGTTGTACTACAAAGCTGTGGTCATCAAGACAGTGTGGTACTGGCACAAAAACAGACACATAGATCAATGGAACAGAATAGAGAATCCAGAAGTGGACCCTCAACTGTATGGTCAACTAATATTCGACAAAGCAGGAAAGACTATCCACTGGAAAAAAGACAGTCTCGTCAATAAATGGTGCTGGGATAATTAGACATCCAGATGCAGAAGAATGAAACTAGACCACTCTCTTGCACCATACACAAAGATAAACTCAAAATGGATGAAAGATCTAAATGTGAGACAAGACTCCATCAAAGTCCTAGAGGAGAACACAAGCAACACCCTTTTTGAACTCAGCCACAGCAACTTCTTGCAAGATACATCCATGAAGGCAAGAGAAACAAAAGTAAAATGAATCATTGGGACTTCATCAAGATAAGAAGCTTTTGCACAGCAAAAGAAACAGTCAAAAAAACTAAAAGACAACCTACAGCATGGTAGAAAATATTTGCAAATGACATATCAGATAAAGGGCTAGTTTCCAAGATCTATAAAAAGCTTATTAAACTCAACACCAAAGAAACAAACAATCCAATCATGAAATGGGTGAAAGACATGAACAGAAATCTCACAGAGGAAGACATGACCAACAAGCACATGAGAAAGTGCTCTGCATCACTGGTCATCAGGGAAATAGAAATCAAAACCACAATGAGATACCACCTCACACCAGTGAGAATGGGGAAAATTAACAAGACAGGAAACAACAAATGTTGGAGAGGATGTGGAGAAAGGGGAACCCTCTTACACTGTTGGTGGGAATGTGAACTGGTGCAGCCACTCTGGAAAACTGTGTGGAAGTTCCTCAAAAAGTTAAAAATATATCTGCCCTAGGACCCAGCAATTGCACTGCTGGGGATGTACCCCAAAGATACAGATGCAGTGAAACACTGGACACCTGCACCCCGATGTTTCTAGCAGCAATGTCCACAATAGCCAAACTGTGGAAGGAGCCTCGGTGTCCATCAAAAGATGAATGGATCAAGAAGATGTGGTGTATGTATACAACAGAATGTTACTCAGCCATTAGAAACGACAAATACCCCCCATTTGCTTCGACGTGGATGGACCTGGAGGGTATTATGTTTAGTGAAGTAAGTCAATCAGAGAAGGACAAACATTCTATGGTCTCATTCATTTGGGGAATATAAAAAGTAGTGGAAGAGAATAAAGGAAAAGGAGATAAAATGAGTGAAAATGTCAGTGAGGGTGACAAAACATGAGAGACACTTAACTCTGGGAAATGAACAAGGGGTAGTGGAAGGGGATGGAGCGGGTGTTGGGGTGACTGGTAAGGGGCACTGAGGGGGGCACTTGACGGGATGAGCACTCATCCAAATTGGACTCCAATATGTTGGCAAATTGGACTCCAAAAAGAAATTTAAAAATAAATAAAAAAATAAAAAATAATAATAAAAAAGTTGAAATAAAGGATTAGTTAAAGTAAATAGTCAAAATTGTCATCTTTTAAAGACTAAGAGGTACACAGTTTGAAAAAAATTTGGATTTTGAAAGAGTATTCTTTGTATATCAGTTTTTATTGCCTCTTAAGATGATGATGATTGGCAGAATTTTTACATTACATAGCATTGAAGAGTAATGGTTTGGGGGTCCCTAAAAAAAAATATATATATATATGTATATGTGTATATATATATATACACATAATTATATATAAGTCATGAAAAAATCTGATATTTGTGAAAATATTACATCTTTTCTGCTATTACTAATATGTATTATTTATCTTTATTAAAAAGATGATCAATTAGTCCTCTAAGTTTTTATTCTGAAATAAATTATTAATTCACAATTGTGGTAAAATATATACAATATAAAATTTACCATTTTAACCATTTAAAGTGTATAGTACTATGGCATTCAGATTGCTGTGCAATCATCATCCAGAACTTTTTTCATCTTGCAAAACTTAAACTCCATATCCATGAAACAACTTCTCATTCTTCCTTCTAATCCCTTAGCAACGCACCATTCTACATTCTGGCTCCATGAATTTGACTCCTCTAGGTATTGCATATAAGTGGAATCCTACATTATTTATCTTTTTCTGACTGGCTTATTTCACTTAACAGAATGTCCTCAAGTCTTATCCATGTTGTAACATGTCTCATAATTTCTTTCCTTTTTAAGACTGAATACTATTTCATTATATGTATATCACATTTTTAAAATCTATTCACCCATTGATAGACACTTGTGTTGCTTCCACATTTTGCTGTTGTGAATAATGCTGATATGAAATTGGGTGTGCTATGAACTCTTCACAACCCTGCTTTCTAGAAGTGGAATTGCTGGATTATATGGTAACTCAGTGTTTAATTTTGTGAGGAGCCACATTACGTGGCTTTGCATAGTGGCTACACCATTTGACATTCCCACCAGCAACATGCAAGCTCTCTAGTTTCTCCACATCCCCATAAATGCTTGTTATTTTCTGTTCTTTGACAGTAGTCATCCTAATGAGTGTGAGGTGATAGCTCATTGCACTTTTGTAAATTATATTATTTTACGTAATTATTTTTAAGGCACCAAACCCTCTTAGAAATACTAAAGAAGACAATTTGATAAAATTATTGCATCACACGCTAGTTTCTCAATAATAGTTTGGAGTTATTTCATTGAGTCAGGACTTGTTTCCTATTGTTAATTAAAGTATTTTTAAAACTCCAAGAGTTATTCCCAGTGTTCTTGGATTAGGGAACTCAGAGCATAGTGGGCATTGGGGTAAACAGAGGGTTAATGAATGGTCCCACTTCACAAAGAGGTCACATAGGTGTGAGATCCACTTTATTCCTTTTTTTTTTTTTAACAAAAACCAATGACATACTATCTCTCACTGTGATCTGGGAAAAGACTATAATATAATTAATTTAAAATTAAACCCCATTGGGCTTATAATCCATACATTTTAAGTTGACTAGAATGTTGCAAATAGAGGTGCTTCGTAATCCTAAATTCAGGCTGTTACATGTTATATTAGCTAGATAAGTAAAAAAGATATCTGCTCAAAATGTGAATTCAAGATTTAGTAAAGTTTATTTTCTGTTTTTCAATCTTACGTTTTTATAGAGACTATTTTTGAATTACAGAGTTTGCCAATAATTACTTGAGCTATATGGATTATTATATCCAAATTCAGGAAAAAGCAAAAACAAAAGGCAGAATATTTTAAAGGCAGAACCAACCAGGAGCATTTATCTCTTACTCTATGTGCTGATTCTGGTTCATGATTTCAAAAAATAAAGGCACCAAAAATAGAGAAATGTGGCTGACACACTGTTTTCTTGAAACAGCAATCAAAAATATCATGTTGTTTACTGGGAAGACAGCAGCTGTTCTGAGTCTACAGGTTCTTATCAACTTCTCAGCTATCATTCTTCCTTCAGGATGAGTCCTAAGTCATCCCATCTTCCTAACCAATAGTGCCTGTTCAGTAGGCCGGGTGGAGAGCTACAGATTTAGACTCCTGGGTATTTATTACAGCTTCTAGTTTTCTATAAAAATATATTTTTCATAATTGTAAGAGAATTAAATATTATAAAACAATGTGTATTACTGAGGTGATACTAGAGCTTGTTTCTTTTTATTTTAGAAAGTAGGAGAAATAATTAGACTAATAAATAGAACATTATTTTCCCCAGAGAAATGAGAATTGGATGTTAACTCCCCTTGCTTTCAGAGTCCCCATTCTCTGGGTATACTGGTAAGTACCAAACCACATTGTAATAGAAGTCTGAGACTAAGATTTGAATTTCACTCTAGTCTATCGAAAAAGCAACCTATACCCACTTCACCATCAGTAAAACAGAAACATTAACAGCATTGAAAGGGGGATCAGCAAGGGGTGTTGAGTCAGTGAAGGCGTTCCCCAATTGAGGGGTCAATAGTTTCCCCCCATATTCACTGAAACTAGATGTCTTAAGGTAGGAGTCTTACCTCAAGGACTTATCTTCCAAGTATCTTCCTTGCCAGCTTACTCTTCACTCTCCTTAGCCCTCCTAGACCTCTCTTTTCCTGAGACCTCCCTCTCTATGCACATGGTTTTTGGCAATCATCACATGGTGGTCCCCCAAGAACACTATACATGCCCTGACTCACATATTTGATTTTAAGTGACAGGAGTGGCTTGGAATACTCAACCAACTGCACATTTGTGTTTCTTTCTCAATCATAATAAGTGAAGAATCTTCCTAGGACACCAACTGTCCCTTCTCTTCCCTGCTGCTGCCTCAGGAAAAGTGGGAACTATGTTCTAAAGCACCTTACACAGAGCTGGACACTGGTTGCAAAATACATATTTTTTCATTGGATTAATATGTGTTTCTAGTTTTGTAAGAGTTAAAGGGGGAAGAGGGATTCAATATGTCAACATGCTCCTTTTTTTTTTTTCTTTCTTGGCTGAAAGGCCTATTTTGAATACCCAGGAGATCCATCAAGCTATGTTCTATTGTTCCTGTTAGGTGACACCTTTTTAAAGATAGCTAATTTGAACAAATAGATAAATGAATTAGAATAAATAGATGCATATTTTAGTGAACAAATATTAAGAGTAAGAAGTCCTGGATTCTGTCTCTGATGAGCTCTAGGACTCCCACATATAACTCTGTGATTGTAAATAAGTCAAGAAGCCTTCCTGAGGTTGTGTCTGTAATTGAAGCCAGAAGATGTGACCTTGGAGAGTGGTTTTGCTGCCTCAAAGGATGAACAAGTACAGCACTTTGGAGTATAAAGTGATAACAGATAAATGTTAAGAGATTATTAAGGCTATAAGTCATTGCCATGCCTCCTGCTGGGAAAATGTGCTATAAGGAGGAAAGTTTGCTATGCTGTTAGTCCTCATTCTGTGAGGGAAGGTATATCTTAGCCAGGCAGGCAGGGAGCCAGAGCTTTGCCCATGGCCGAATGGTTGGGACAAGCCACAAAGAAGGGGCTATTTTGTTAAGATCTTCTATTTGCAATGAATCATCAGGGAGAACAGAACCATGTTGCTGAGCCAACAGTGATATTGTTTTATGTAGTGTACCTGCAGCATCTGTGATTTGTCTCACTGTGCAATCTTAACAGAGATATTTATTATTTTTCCCATTTTATTTGTACATAAAAGACTGGGTTCTAAATTAGAAAAAACTAATATTCTCTTAATGGGATTGCTTGGGGGAACACAGACCATACAATACAGTTTTTCAAAGGAGTCTTTAGGTGAGTGGGCCACAAGAACTCTCACTTTCATCTTATTCAAGGAACTTTTCAAGTGCAAACAAACAGGGGGCTGCAAAACATTAACCAGAAGAAGAAGAAGAAATACAATATAATGTGTGAAAGCAGCCTATACACCAGGATATTTCTTGGGGTGCCAAAAAAGTGTAGAGATGTTTATAAGCAAACAATACATTGTTAACTCGTATTCCTATGAACACATTTGATCAATCTGTAAATTTTTGTTGTTGCTGTTGTTATTGTTCTTAACCCTTGTAACCATGTTTAAAAGAATTTGGGAGACAGAAATGGTTGGACAGACAATTCCTGTCTTGTTTTTGCAGAGGATCCAACAAGAGACTGATTCCTGGCCGGAGAGGCAAGATGGTGGAGGAGTAGGGCCCTCATCTCACCCGGCCCCACCAACTTCCCTGGATAACTTTCAAACCATCCTAAACACCTACAAATCCGACCTGAGATTTAAAAGAGAGAATGGTCGGAATGCTACAGAGAGAAGGGTTTTCGTTTCTGACAGGTAGGAAGGCAAGGAAAAAAGAAAAAAAGAATAAAGTAAGGGAGGGGCCCCGAGAGGAGACAGGCTAAGGCTGGGTGGCGAGAGCATCCAGGACAGGAAAGTCCAGCCCCGGAGAATCGGGAACCTGAAAAACCCGCGGCGGATTCTTCCTGGACGGAGGAGCGCTCAGCAGGGAAGTTGGCCAGAACCGCAGGAGGGGGGGATTCCCCCATGGCTCGGCGGTTTGGCACCTGCCTTTGGCCCGGGGCGCGATCCTGGAGTCCGAGAATCAAGTCCGGCGTGGGGCTCCCGGTGTGGAGCCTGCTTCTCCCTCCTCCTGTGTCTCTGCCTCTCTCTCTCTCTATGTCTATCATGAAAAAAAAAAAAATAAATACATAAATCTTAAAAAAAAAAAAAAAAAAGAACCGCAGGAGGGCGGGGATGCCTCCAGTCTCCTGGGGTCACTAATACAGGAAGTGCGCCTAGGGGAGAGCACACCTCATCCTGAGGCCAGTCTTGGTAAAGGGCAGGACGTGCAGCCTGTGGGGCCTCAGGGAGAAGCCGGTTGGTCAGGCGGGGGCTATGGGTGGAGGTGTCTGTGCCCTGCGGCCTTCGGGAGCCACAGCCCCGGAAGCGCTATTCCAGCAGCACAGGCCTGGGATCCCAGGGTGCCAGGGGACACAGCCCACCATCCTGTGGTCCCTCCGGGACAGGCAGAAGCAGGGAGGGCACAGGACAGTGAGGATTCTCCTGCCTCTAGGTGCCCCAAAGCTGTGCAGGTCAGCGCCCAGCCCCAGGAACACCTAGGCCAGGGCAGACTGGCAGACTGTGGGTGGTTACTGTGGGGAGCTGACTCCAGGGCTGCAGACCTGGCCGCCGCCAGTGTTCTTGTTCCTCCTTGTATCACCTTGTGCCTGGGAGAGGCGGGGCCCCAGGGAACAGGGGCCTCACGGGGTAAACAGCTCCCACTAAACCCAGCACCCGGGGGGGGGGGGCAGGGCATCTCCCCTAGGTACACACACCTGAGAGTCAGCACAGCAGGCCCCTCCCCTAGAAGACCAGCGGGAAGGACAGGGGAAGAGCAAATTTACTGACTAGGCAGCCCTGGAAACCTCCAGGACCAAGGGAAAATAGTATATAGAATTAGAGGATCTCTTTTCTTTTCTTTTTTTTCTTTTGTTTTCTTTTGTTTTCTTTTCTTTCTTTTTCTTTCTTTTTCTTTTCTTTCTTTTTTCTTTTCTTTTTTCTTTTTTTAAAGGATCCTTTTTCTTTTCTTTTTCCATTATGACTCATTTTTATATCAGACTAAATATTTCCAATATTTTTTCTCTTCCTACCTTAACTACAATATATTACCAGCTCCTCATTTTTAAGTTTTTTCCTTTTTGACTTTTGCATATGTCTACAATTACGTGTCTTAGATATATTTTTCAATTCTGGATTCCCTTCAAAGTATTCAATTTAATTTGGGGAGATATACGAGTTTTTGTTTTGTGTTTTTTTTTTCTGCCTCATTTTGTTTTACAATGTTGGAAGTTAGTACCTTCTAAAACATGACCAAGATATACCCAGAACCAAGCGCAACACCATGCTGGTTTATTCTGTGAGATTATACTCTTTCTTCATTCACATTCTGCCCTGCCTCGTTAATCTCATTTATGTTTTTGTGCTCAATGGTGGGGCTTTCTACAAGTTTACTGGTTTATATAAATTTGGGATTTGGCATCTTCTAACATATAGAACAAAATACATTCAGAACAAAGAGGATCACCTTGTAGGACCACTCAGGTAGACTACATTCTCCCTCCACTACAACTTCTTCACCATCACTATCCTCCAGCACACCCCCTTTTTTATGTTTTATTTTTCCTCATTTTCTTATTTATTTTTAAAATTCTTTTTATTTTTTCTGCTTCTTTGTGGTTTTTGGCTTTTTATTTTTAATACTTTGTTTTAAAATTTGGTTTTCACTTTACTGGTCCTTTTATTTTATTTGGTTCTGATCTTCTTTTTCATTTTCTGGTCTCTGACCTCTTCAGAATCATCTAGGGTGTGTTTCACTTAGGTCGTAGTCGATATTTTTGACTCAGCCCGCTAATACAGCCACTCAGCACTGGACAAAATGACTAGAAAGAAGAATTCACAAAGGAACCCTCTGCTACGTTACAGAATGTGGATTTCAATACGATGTCAGAAAGATAATTCAGAAGCACAATTATAGTTACTGGTGGCTCTGGAAAAAAGCACAAAGGACTCTACAGACTTTGTTATGGCATAAATGAGAGCTAATCAGTCTGAAATTAAAAACAGATTAAATGAGATGCAATCTAAACTGGCTGTCCTAACGATGAGGGCTAATGAGGTGGAAGACAGAGTGAATGACATAGAAGATAAATTGATGGCAAGGAAGGAAGCTGAGGAAAAAAGAGAAAAACAATTAAGAGACCACGAGGAAAGGATAAGGGAAATTAAATGAGAGCCTCAGAAGGAAAAATCTATGTATAATTGGGGGTCCAGAAGGCGCCAAGAGGGACAGGGGACCAGAAAGCATATGTGAACAAATCATAGCTGAGAACTTCCCTAATTTGGGGAGGGAAACAGGCATTCAGATCTGGGAGATAGAAAGGTCCCCCCTAAAAATAAAAATTTAAAAAAAAGTTCAACACCTCGACATTTAATAGTGAAACTTAGCAAATTCCAAAGATAAAGAGAAAATCCTTAAAGCAGCAAGAGACACGAGATCTCTAACTTTTATAGGGATAAATATTAGCAGACCTCTCCACAGAGACCTGGCAGGCCAGAAAGGGCTGGCAGGATATATTCAGGGTCATAAATGAGAAGAACCTGCAGCCAAAAATACTCTACCCAGCTAGGCTCTCATTCAGAATAGAAGGAGAGATAAAGAACTTCCAAGATGGGCAGAAACTGAAAGAATATGTGACCACCAACCCAGCTCTGAAAGAAATATTAAGGGGAACTCTTGAAAGAAAGAGTAAGCCCAAAGAAATAATCCACAAAACAGGGACTGAATAGGTATTATAATGACACTAAATTCATATCTTTCAATAGTAACTCTGAACGCGAATGGGCTTAATGACCCCATCAAAAGGTGCAGGGTTTCAGACTGGATAAAAAAGCAAGACCCATCCATATGATGTCTACAAGACACTATATCATACTTAAAGGATCTATCCAACAAGAGGACCTAACAATCATGAATATTTATGCCCCGAATGTGGGAGCTGCCAAGTATATCAATCAATTAATAACCAAAGTTAAGACATACTTAGATAGTAATACACATATACTTGGTGACTTGAGGTTAGCACTTTCTACAATCAACAGATCTTCTAAGCACAACATCTCCAAAATTGAACACCAATAAAAAATTAATTTATTAAAAAAAAAACAAGAGCTTTAAATGATACAACTGGACTAGATGAATTTCACAGATTTTACAGAAATTTACATCCAAACGCAACTGAATACACATTCTTCTCAGGTGCACATGGAACTTTCTCCAGAATAGACCATATACTGGGTCACAAATCCGGTCTCAACTGATACCAAAAGATTGGGATTGTCCCCTGCATATTTTCAGACGATAGTGCTTTGAGAGTCATGTGCTCTGAGAAAATGCTCTGCATCACTTGCCACTAGGAAAATACAAATCAAAAGGACAATGAGATACCACCTCACACTAGTGAGAATGGTCAAAGTTAACAAGCCAGGAAACAACAAAAGTTGGAGAAGATGTGGAGAAAGGGGAACTCTTTTGCACTTTTGGTGGGAATGTGAACTAGTACAGCCACTTTGGAAAACTGTGTGGAGGTTCCTCAAAGAGTTAAAAATAGAGCTGCCGTACGACCCAGCAATTGCACTGCTGGGGATTTACCCCAAAGATACAGATGCAGTGAAACCGCAGGACACCTGCACCCTGATGTTTATAGCAGCAATGTCCACAATAGCCAGACTGTGAAAGGAGCCTCAGTGTCCATGGAAAGATATATGGATAAAGAAGATGTGGTTTATGTATACAATGAAATATTACTCAGCCATTAGAAACAACAAGTACCCCCCATTTGCTTCAACGTGGATGGACCTGGAGGGTATTATGTTTAGTGAAGTAAGTCAATCAGAGAAGGACAAACATTATATGGTCTCATTCATTTGGGGAATATAAAAAGTAGTGAAAGGAATTATAGGGAAAAGGAGAGAAAATGATATCAGAGAGGATGACAGAACATGAGAGACCACTAACTCTGGGAAATGAACAAGGGGTGGTGGAAGGGAAATGAAGGGCGGGGGGTTGGGGTGACTGGGTGACGGGCACTGAGGGAGGCACTTGATGGATTGAGCCCTGGGTGTTTTGCTATGTTGGCACATCGAACTCCACTAAGGACGTGATCCCGAGATCCAGGAGGGGGTCCCACATCAGGCTCCTTGAGGAAGCCTGCTTCTCTCTCTGCTTTTCTTTCTGCCTCTCTCTCTCTCTTTGTGTCTCTCATGAATAAATAAATAAAATCTTAAAATTTTTTTTTTGACAGAGAGGGAGAGAGTACAAGCAGGGGAAGCCGCAGAGGGAGAGGCAGAATCAGGCTCTCTATTGAGCAGAGAGTGGAACCTGGGTGCTGGATCCTAGGATTCCTGGGATCATGATCCAAGCTGAAGTCATGCTTCCAACTGACTGAGCCACCCAGATGCCCCTCCTCCCAAAAAACTTTTGTGAGTGGGTTATTTGCTCTACCAGGGCAAAGATTTTATCTAAATCCTCACTCCTGGATTCTCTATTCTGTTCCATTGATCTATGTGCCAGTTTTTGTGCCAGTACCACACTGTCTTGATGACCACAGATTTGTAGTACAAACTGAAATCTGGATTGTGATGCCCCCAGCTATGGTTTTCTTTTTCTTTTTCTATTTTAATAATAATTTTATTTTTTATTGGTGTTCAATTTGCCAACATATAGAATAACACCCAGTGCTCATTCCAGCAAGTGCCCCCCTCAGTGCCCATCACCCATTCTCCCCCACCCTCTCCCTCCACCCCTTCCACCTCCCCTAGTGTGTTTCCCAGAGTTAGGAGTCTTTGTGTTCTATCTCCCCTTCTGATATTTCTTACCCATTTCTTCTCCCTTCCCTTATATTCCCTTTCACTATTATTTATGTTCCCCAAATGAATGAGAACATATAATGTTTGCCCTTCTCCGATTGACTTATTTCACTCAGCATAATACCCTCCAGTTCCATCCATGTCAAAGAAAATGGTGGGTATTTGTCATTTCTAATGGTTGAGTAATATTCCATTGTATACATAAACCACATCTTCTTGATCCATTCACCTTTCTATGGACACCGAGGCTCCTTCCACAGTTTGGCTATTGTGGACATTGCTACTAGAAACATAGGGGTGCAGGGGTCCCGGCGTTTCATTACATCTGTATCTTTGGAGGAAATCCCCAACAGTGCAATTGCTGGGTCGTAGGGCAGGTCTATTTTTAACTCTTTGAGGAACCTCCACACAGTTTTCCAGAGTGGCTGCACCAGTTCACATTCCCACCAACAGTGTCAGAGGGTTTCCTTTTCTCTGCATCCTCTCCAACATTTGCTGTTTCCTACCTTGTTAATTTTCCCCATTCTCACTGGTGTGAGGTGGTATCTCATTGTGGTTTTGATTTTTATTTCCCTGATGACAAGTGATGCAGAGCATTTCCTCATGTGCGTATTGGCCATAACTATGTCTTCCTCTGTGAGATTTCTGTTCATGTCTTTTGCCCATTTCATGATTGGATTGTTTGTTTCTTTGGTGTTGAGTTTAATAAGTTCTTTATAGATCTTGGAAACTAGCCCTTTATCTGATACGTCATTTGCAAATATCTTCTCCCATTCTGTAGGTTGTCTTTTAGTTTTTTTATTTTTTAATTTTTATTTATTTATGATAGTCACACAGAGAGAGAGAGAGAGAGAGAGTCAGAGACATAGGCAGAGGAAGAAGCAGGCTCCATGCACCGAGAGCCCAACGTGGGATTCGATCCTGGGTCTCCAGGATTGCGCCCTGGACGAAAGGCAGGCACTAAACTGCTGCGCCACCCAGGGGTCCCTGTCTTTTAGTTTTATTGACTGTATCCTTTGCTGTGCAAAAGCTTCTTATCTTGATGAGGTCCCAATAGTTCAGTTTTGCTTTTGTTTCCTTTCCCTTTGTGGATGTATTTTGCAAGAAGTTGCTGTGGCCGAGTTCAAAAAGGGTGTTGCCTGTGTTCTCCTCTAGGATTTTGATGGAATCTTGTCTCACATTTAGATCTTTCATCCATTTTGAGTTTATCTTTGTGTATGGTGCAAGAGAGTGGTCTAGTTTCATTCTTCTGCATGGGGATGTCCAATTTTCCCAGCACCATTTATTGAAGAGACTATCTTTCTTCCAGCGGATAGTCTTTCCTCCTTTATCGAATATTAGTTGACCATAAAGTTGAGGGTCCACTTCTGGATTCTCTATTCTGTTCCATTGATCTATGTGTCTGTTTTTGTGCCAGTACCACACTGTCTTGATGACCACAGCTTTGTAGTACAACCTGAAATCTGGCACTGTGATGCCGCCAGCTACGGTTTTCTTTTTTAAAATTCCCCTGGCTATTCAGGGTCTTTTCTGATTCCACACAAATCTTAAAATATTTTGTTCTAACTCTCTGAAGAAAGTCCATGGTATTTTGATAGGGATTGCATTAAACGTGTAAATTGCCCTGGGTAGCATTGACATTTTCACAATATTAATTCTGCCAATCCATGAGCATGGAATATTTTTCCATCTCTTTGTGTCTTCCTCAATTTCTTTCAGAAGTGTTCTGTAGTTTTGAGGGTATAGATCCTTTACCTCTTTGGTTAGGTTTATTCCTAGGTATCTTATGCTTTTGGGTGCAATTGTCAATGGCACTGACTCCTTAATTTCTCTTTCTTCAGTCTCATTGTTAGTGTATAGAAATGCCATTGATTTCTGGGCATTGATTTTGTATCCTGCCATGCTACCAAATTGCTGTATGAGTTCTAGCAATCTTGGGGTGGAGTCTTTTGGGTTTTCTATGTAGAGTATCATGTCATCAGCGAAGAGGGAGAGTTTGACTTCTTCCTTGCCAATTTGAATGCCTTTAATGTCTTTTTGTTGTCTGATTGCTGAGGCGAGGACTTCCAGTACTATGTTGAATAGCAGTGGTGAGAGTGGACATCCCTGTCTTCTTCCTGATCTTAGGGGAAAGGCTCCCAGTGTTTCCCCATTGAGAATGATATTTGCTGTGGATTTTTTGTAGATGGCTTTTAAGATGTTGAGGAATGTTCCCTCTATCCCTACACTCTGAAGTGTTTTGATCAGGAATGCATGCTGTATTTTGTCAAATGCTTTCTCTGCATATATTGAGAGGATCATATGGTTCTTGGTTTTTCTCTTGCTGATATGATGAATCGCATTGATTGTTTTACGAGTGTTGAACCAGCCCTGTGTCCCGGGAATAAATCCTACTTGGTCATGGTGAATAATTTTCTTAATATACTCTTGTATCCAATTCGCTAGTATCTTGCTGAGAATTTTTGCACCCATGTTCATCAGGGATATTGGCATATCATTCTCCTTTTTGGTGGGGTCTTTGTGTGATTTTGAACGAATTTGGAAGTACTCCATCTCTTTCTATATTTCTATCTTCAATAAATGGTGCTGGGAAAATTGGACATCCACATGCAGAAGAATGAAACTAGGCCACTCTCTTGCACCATACACAAAGATAAACTCAAAATGGATGAAAGATCTAAATGTGAGACAAGATTCCATCAAAATCCTAGAGGAGAACACAGGCAGCACCCTTTTTGAACTCGGCCACAGTTACTTCCTGCAAGATACATCCACGAAGGCAAGGGAAACAAAAGCAAAAATGGAACTATTGGGACCTCATCAAGTTAAGAAGCTTTTGCACAGCAAAGGATACAGTCAATAAAACTAAAAGACAATCTACAGAATGGGAGAAGATATTTGCAAATGACATATCAGATAAAGGGCTAGTTTCCAAGATCTATAAAGAACTTATTAAACTCAACACCAAAGAAACAAACAATCCAATCCTGAAATGGGTGAAAGACATGAACAGAAATCTCACAGAGGAAGACATAGACATGGCCAACATGCACATGAGAAAATGCTCTGCATCACTTGCCATCAGAGAAATACAAATCAAAACCACAATGAGATACCACCTCACACCAGTGAGAATGGGGAAAATTAACAAGGCAGGAAACAGCAAATGTTGGAGAGGATGTGGAGAAAAGGGAACCCTCTTACACTGTTGGTGGGAATGTGAACTGGTGCAGCCACTCTGGAAAACTGTGTGGAGGTTCCTCAAAGAGTTAAAAATAGACCTGCCCTACGACCCAGCAATTGCACTGCTGGGGATTTACCCCAAAGATGCAGATGCAATGAAACGCCAGGACACTTGCACCCCGATGTTTCTAGCAGCAATGTCCACAGTGGCCAAACTCGGTGTCCATAGAAAGGTGAATGGATCAAGAAGATGTGGTTTATGTATACAATGGAATATTACTCAACCATTAGAAATGACAAATACCCACCATTTGCTTCAACGTGGATGGAAGTGGAGGGTATTGTGCTGAGTGAAATAGGTCAATCAGAGAAGGATAAACATTATATGTTCTCATTCATTTGGAGAATATAAATAATAGTGAAAGGGAATAGAAGGGAAGGGAGAAGAAATTGGTAGGAAATATCAGAAAGGGAGACAGAACATGAAGACTCCTAACTGTGGGAAATGAAGTAGGGGTGGTGTAAGGGGAGGAGGGCAGGGGGTGGGGGTGAATGGGCGACCGGCACTGAGGGGGGCTTTTGACGTGATGAGCACTGGGTGTTTTTCTGTATGTTGGCAAATTGAACACCAATAAAAAATAAATTTATTATTAAAAAAAATAAATCCTCACTCCTGTGGCAGTCCTGGCATAGGGCAGGACTGCACTACAGATGATCCAATTGAAGTATATGTGGGTGTGTCTGCTATTCATATAATATTCTTTAGTACTTTAATAAAGTAAATTCAATAAATTCAAATTTTGCATTAATCATCAAATCGTCATCTTTAAATTACTTGGTGTTGCACTGAGGAGGTGGAAAGTGATTTACTGTCATTACTGTGCTGTAGAACAGGAAGTCATTCTGTTGCCAGAAGAAGTCACATTAATTCAATATGTAATGTTGATCATATTGCCTGGCAATATGAAAAAGAATAATAATTAAACACAAAAATAAGCAGCAAATGTAAAACTGAACTTTAGAGAGAGGAAAAACATATTGGATATGCTGAAAGATATCAAGAAATATATAGCTTGGGAAAAAGAAAATCTAAGTCACCTTTGAAATTTACAATTCAATTCCTAGCCTCTGAAACAATATATATTCTCTGTACAATGCCTTCTAGGTACAATGCCCTCATAGTTTATTCTATTTAACTAAAAATCTCCTAATTTAAAAGCTGTAAAATAAAATAAAATAATCCTAGGGGCACCTGGGTGGTTCAGTGGTTGAGCATCTGCCTTCAGCTCAGGGCATAATCCTGGGGTCCTGAGATGGAGTTCCACATTGGGCTCCTTGTGAGGACCCTACTCCCTCTGCCTATGTCTCTGCCTCTCTCTGTGTCTCTCATGAATAAATAAGTAAATCTTTAAAAAATTCTATTTTTATATCATAAAACTCAAAAATTACTGTAGGCAGAAAATAAGATAATTGCCTTAAAAAAACCTAACATAAGAAGAAAAATTATTTGCAATTTATCTCACAAAATGCTTACATCTTCAACATATAAAGACCCCTTAGAGGGGGGAGGGGCAAGATGGCGGAGGAGCAGGGTCTCCAGGTCACCTGTCCTCAACAAATTACCTAGAAAACCATCCAATCATCCAGAAAATCTACGAATTCGGCCTGAGATTCAAAGAGAGACCATCTGGAACGCTACAGTGAGAAGAGTTCGCGCTTCTATCAAGGTAGGAAGACGGGGAAAAAGAAATAAAGACACAAAAGGCCTCCAAGGGGGAGGGGCCCCGCGAGGAGCCGGGCTGAGGCCGGGGCGAGTGTCCCCAGGACAGGAGAGCCCCGACCCGGAGGAGCAGGAGCTGCACCAACCTTCCCGGGGGAAAGGCCTCCCGGGGAATTGGAGCAGGATCCCCAGAAAGGCGGGGATGCCCTCGGGCTCCCTGGGACAGTAACAGAGGAACTGCGCCCCGGGAGATGCGCCGAGCTCCCTAAGGGCTGCAGCGCTCGGCGGGACCCGGAGCAGCTCGGAGGGGCTCGGGCGGCGGCTCCGCGGAGGGGGCTGCGGGGCTCCGGGAACAGCTCGGCGGCGGCGGCTCGGGCGGAGGAAGAAGCTCCGCGGAGGGGGCGGCGCGGCTCCGGCGGCGGCTCGGCGAAGAAGCTCCGCGGAGGGGGCGGCGCGGCTCCGGGAACAGCTCGGAGGGGCTCGGGCGGCGGCTCCGCGGAGGGGGCTGCACCGCCGGGAGCGCGAATCCAACAGCGCAGGCCCCGGAGCACAGGGCGCCGGGACACAGCCCAGGATCCGGCCTCCCCCGGGACAGGCAGAGGCCGGGAAGGCCCAGGACAGCGAGGACGCTCCTGCCTGGAGCTGAGCAGATCAGCGGCCCCGCCCGGGAGCCCCCAGGCCCTGCAGACGGAGAGCCCCGGAGCTACTGCGGGGGCTGACTCCAGGGTCCCAGAGCTGCCCCGGCCACTGTGGCTTCCTCCCGGGGCCTCACGGGGTGAACAACCCCCCACTGAGCCCTGCACCAGGCAGGGGCACAGCAGCTCCCCCAAGTGCTAACACCTGAGAATCAGCACAGCAGGCCCCTCCCCCAGAAGACCAGCGAGACGGACCAGTTCCAGGGGAAGTCAAGGGACTTAAAGTATACAGAATCAGAAGATACTCCCCCGTGGTTTTTTTGTTTGTTTGTTTTTGTTTTTGTTTTGTTTTGTTTTGTGCTTTTTTTTTCTTTCTTTCTTCTTGATTTCTGATTGCTTCCCCCACCCCCCCTTTTTTTTTCTTTTTTCTCCTTTCTTTCTCTTTCTCTTTTTCTTCTCTTCCCCCCTTTTTTTCTTCTTTCTCTTTTTTCTTTTTCTCTTTTCTTTCCTTCTCTCTCTTTTTCTCCTTTTCCCAATACAACTTGTTTTTCGCCACTCTGCACTGAGCAAAATGACTAGAAGGAAAACCTCACCTCAAGAAAAAGAATCAGGAACAGCCCTCTCTCCCACAGGGTTACAAAATCTGGATTACAATTCAATGTCAGAAAGCCAATTCAGAAGCACTATTATACAGCTACTGGTGGCTCTAGAAAAAAACCATAAAGGACTCAAGAGACTTCATGACTGCAGAATTTAGATCCAATCAGGCAGAAATTAAAAATCAATTAAATGAGATGCAATCCAAGCTAGAAGCCCTAACGACGAGGGTTAACGAGGTGGAAGAACGAGTGAGTGACTTAGAAGACAAGTTGATGGCAAAGAGGGAAACTGAGGAAAAAAGAGACAGGCAATTAAAAGACCATGAGGATAGATTAAGGGAAATAAATGACAGCCTGAGGAAGAAAAACCTACGTTTAATTGGGGTTCCCGAGGGCGCCGAAAGGGACAGAGGGCCAGAATACGTATTTGAACAAATCATAGCTGAAAACTTTCTGAATCTGGGAAGGGAAACAGGCATTCAGATCCAGGAAATAGAGAGATCCCCCCCTAAAATCAACAAAAACCGTTCAACACCTTGACTAAAAATTGAAATAGCACATCAAGAAAATTACAATTTCTGAAAACCAGAAAAATCTACCTTATGCACACCCTCCCCTAATTATACTCTAACCAAACCACCCCAAGTTTTCTGTGTATTCCTTCTGCACAAGTTACTTGGCTTCCAATTTTTTGATGTTAGGTTTTATCTTAATGACTTTAGGCTTCTCAAACACTTAGGCACACTCAACCTAGTAGTGCTTCCTTAGGTCAAATTGAAAAGTGGACATAAACTGAAACCATTCAAATGCAAACTACAGGAACTGAAGTCATTCAAATGAAAACTACAGGAATCCTCACAAACTAATATCAAACTGAAATAGATACAAGACAGTTTATATCATAGATTATTAAAATATTACAATTTGTCTTAACATAGAACAGCTTTCCCGAGCTGCTGCATAACGATCCTAGAATTATTAATCAGAGGAAATAGTACAAGTTTATGTTTACATTGGCTCCGTGTCATAATTTTTCTCCAGCAAGAGAAAAAAAGTCCCTGACTTTTATGGGGAGGAATATTAGGGTAACAGCAGACCTCTCCACAGAGACCTGGCAGGCCAGAAAGGGCTGGCAGGATATATTCAGGGTCCTAATGAAAAAAACATGCAACCAAGAATACTTTATCCAGCAAGGCTCTCATTCAAAATGGAAGGAGAGATAAAGAGCTTCCAAGACAGGCAGGAACTGAAAGAATATGTGACCTCCAAACCAGCTCTGCAAGAAATTTTAAGGGGGACTCTTAAAATTCCCCTTTAAGAAGAAGTTCAGTGGAACAATCCACAAAAACAAGGACTGAATAGATATGATGACACTAAACTCATATCTATCAATAGTAACTCTGAAGGTGAACGGGCTTAATGACCCCATCAAAAGACGCAGGGTTTCAGACTGGATAAAAAAGCAGGACCCATCTATTTGCTGTCTACAAGAGACTCATTTTAGACAGAAGGACACCTACAACCTGAAAATAAAAGGTTGGAGAACCATTTACCATTCAAATGGTCCTCAAAAGAAAGCAGGGGTTGCCTTCCTTATATCAGATAAATTAAAATTTACCCCGAAGACTATAGTGAGAGATGAAGAGGGACACTATCTCATACTCAAAGGATCTATCCAACAAGAGGACTTAACAATCCTCAATATATATGCCCCAAATGTGGGAGCTGCCAAATATTTAAACCAATTAATAACCAAACTAAAGAAATACTTTGATAATAATACACTTATACTTGGTGACTTCAATCTAGCTCTCTCTATACTAGATAGGTCTTCCAAGCACAACATATCCAAAGAAACAAGAGCTTTAAATGATACACTGGACCAGATGGATTTCACAGATATCTACAGAACTTTACATCCACACTCAACTGAATACACATTCTTCTCAAGTGCACATGGAACTTTCTCCAGAATAGACCACATACTGGGTCACAAATCGGGTCTGAACTGATACCAAAAGATCGGGATAGTCCCCTGTATATTCTCCGACCATAATGCCTTGAAATTAGAACTAAATCACAACAAGAAGTTTGGAAGGACCACAAACACGTGGAGGTTAAGGACCATCCTGCTAAAAGATGAAAAGGTCAACCAGGAAATTAAGGAAGAATTAAAAAGATTCATGGAAACTAATGAGAATGAAGATACAACCGTTCAAAATCTTTGGGATGCAGCAAAAGCAGTCCTGAGGGGGAAATACATCGCAATACAAGCATCCATTCAAAAACTGGAAAGAACTCAAATTCAAAAGCTCACCTTACACATAAAGGAACTAGAGAAAAAGCAACAAATAGACCCCACCCCCAGCAGAAGAAGACAGTTAATTAAAATTCGAGCAGAACTAAATGATATCGAGACCAAAAGAACTGTGGAACAGATCAACAGAACCAGGAGTTGGTTCTTTGAAAGAATTAATAAGATAGATAAACCATTAGCCAACCTTATTAAAAAGAAGAGAGAGAAGACTCAAATTAATAAAACCATGAATGAGAAAGGAGAGATCACTACCAACACCAAGGAAATACAAACGATTTTAAAAACATATTATGAACAGCTGTACGCCAATAAATTTGGAAATCTAGAAGAAATGGACGCATTCCTGGAAAGCCACAAACTACCAAAACTGAAGCAGGAAGAAATAGAAAACCTGAACAGGCCAATAACCAGGGAGGAAATTGAAGCAGTCATCAAAAACCTCCCAAGACACAAGAGTCCAGGGCCAGATGGCTTCCCAGGGGAATTCTATCAAACGTTTAAAGAAGAAATCACACCTATTCTACTAAAGCTGTTTGGAAAGATAGAAAGAGATGGAGTACTTCCAAATTCGTTCTATGAGGCCAGCATCACCTTAATTCCGAAACCAGACAAAGACCCCACCAAAAAGGAGAATTACAGACCAATATCCCTGATGAACATGGATGCAAAAATTCTCAACAAGATACTAGCTAATAGGATCCAACAACACATTAAGAAAATTATTCACCATGACCAAGTAGGATTTATCCCTGGGACACAAGGCTGGTTCAACACTCGTAAAACCATCAATGTGATTCATCATATCAGCAAGAGAAAAACCAAGAACCATATGATACTCTCATTAGATGCAGAGAAAGCATTTGACAAAATACAGCATCCATTCCTGATCAAAACCCTTCAGAGTGTTGGGATAGAGGGAACTTTCCTCGACATCTTAAAAGCCATTTACGAAAAGCCCACAGCAAATATCATTCTCAATGGGGAAGCACTGGGAGCCTTTCCCCTAAGATCAGGAAGAATACAGGGATGTCCACTCTCACCACTGCTGTTCAACATAGTTCTGGAAGTCCTCGCCTCAGCAATCAGACAACAAAAAGACATTAAAGGCATTCAAATTGGCAAAGAAGAAGTCAAACTCTCCCTCTTCGCCGATGACATGATACTCTACATAGAAAACCCAAAAGCCTCCACCCCAAGATTGCTAGAACTCATACAGCAATTTGGTAGCGTGGCAGGATACAAAATCAATGCCCAGAAATCAATGGCATTTCTATACACTAACAATGAGACTGAAGAAAGAGAAATTAAGGAGTCAATCCCATTTACAATTGCACCCAAAAGCATAAGATACCTAGGAATAAACCTAACCAAAGAGGTAAAAGATCTATACCCTAAAAGCTATAGAACACTTCTGAAAGAAATTGAGGAAGACACAAAGAGACGGAAAAATATTCCATGCTCATGGATTGGAAGAATTAATATTGTAAAAATGTCAATGTTACCCAGGGCAATGGGTAACATTACACGTTTAATGCAATCCCTATCAAAATACCATGGACTTTCTTCAGAGAGCTAGAACAAATTATTTTAAGATTTGTGTGGAATCAGAAAAGACCCCGAATAGCCAGGGGAATTTTAAAAAAGAAAACCATATCTGGGGGCATCACAATGCCCGATTTCAGGTTGTACTACAAAGCTGTGGTCATCAAGACAGTGTGGTACTGGCACAAAAACAGACACATAGATCAATGGAACAGAATAGAGAACCCAGAAGTGGACCCTGAAATGTATGGTCAACTAATATTTGATAAAGGAGGAAAGACTATCCATTGGAAGAAAGACAGTCTCTTCAATAAATGGTGCTGGGAAAATTGGACATCCACATGCAGAAGAATGTAACTGGACCACTCTCTTTCACCATACACAAAGATAAACTCAAAATGGATAAGAGATCTAAATGTGAGACAAGAGTCCATCAAAATCATAGAAGAGAACACAGGCAACACCCTTTTTGAGCTCGGCCACAGTAACTTCTTGCAAGATACATCCACAAAGGCAAAATAAACAAAAGCAAAAATGAACTATTGGGACTTCATCAAGATAAGAAGCTTTTGCACAGCAAAGGATACAGTCAACAAAACTAAAAGACAACCTACAGAATGGGAGAAGATATTTGCAAATGACATATCAGATAAAGGGCTAGTTTCCAAAATCTATAAAGAACTTATTAAACTCAACACCAAAGAAACAAACAATCCAATCCTGAAATGGGTGAAAGACATAAACAGAAATCTCACAGAGGAAGACATGGACATGGCCAACATGCACATGAGAAAATGCTCTGCATCACTTGCCATCAGGGAAATACAAATCAAAACCACAATGAGATACCACCTCACACCAGTGAGAATGGGGAAAATTAACAAGGCAGGAAACAACAAATGTTGGAGAGGATGCGGAGAAAAGGGAACCCTCTTACACTGTTGGTGGGAATGTGAAATGGTGCAGCCACTCTGGAAAACTGTGTGGAGGCTCCTCAAAGAGTTAAAAATAGACCTGCCCTACGACCCAGCAATTGCACTGTTGGGGATTTACCCCAAAGATTCAGATGCAATGAAACGTCGGGACACCTGCACCCCAATGTTTCTATCAGCAATGGCCACAATAGCCAAACTGTGGAAGGAGCCTCGGTGTCCATCGAAAGATGAATGGATAAAGAAGATGTGGTTTATGTATACAATGGAATATTACTCAGCAATTAGAAACGACAAATACCCACCATTTGCTTCTACGTGGATGGAACTGGAGGGTATTATGCTGAGTGAAATAAGTCAATCAGAGAAGGACAAACAGTGTATGTTCTCATTCATTTGGGGAATATGAATAATAGTGAAAGGGAATATAAAGGAAGGGAAAAGAAATGTTGGGAAATATCAGGAAGGGAGACAGAACATAAAGACTCCTAACTCGGGGAAACGAACTAGGGGTGGTGGAAGGGGAGGAGGATGGGTGTTGGAGGGGAATGGGTGACGGGCACTGAGGTGGACACTTGATGGGATGAGCACTGGGTGTTTTTCTGTATGTTGGTAAATTGAACACCAATAAAAATTAATTAAAAAAAAAAGACCCCTTAGAAAGTAATAAGATGACTAAGAATCCAGTAGACAATTCATCAAAGGACAGATAATTAAGGACATGTGAATGATGCATAAATATATGAATACCTATTAATTAATAAATCAAAACTATACTAAAATACCATTTTGTTAATGAATTGGTAAAAATCCTAATGTATGACAATATTTTTAGCATGCTAACAAAGAAATAAGCATTCTGATGTGTTACTTACAAGGTGAGATTCGGTAATATCTATCAAAAATTAACATGCTTAAAGAAATTAACATGCTTATATATACTTTGACCCAAAAATCCTACTTCTGAAAATTAATCCTTAGGTGTGCACATAGATATTTGTAGAGATAATAATATAAAATTATGCATTACAGCATTATTTGTAAGAGCAAATGACTATTGACAACCCAAATGTCCATCAATATTTAACTAGTTAAGTAAATTGTAGAACAGTCATAAAATAAAATGTCATGCATCAAAAATAAAATGAGGATCTTTTGATATAAAAAGAATGAGAAGTTGTCTTGTAAGTAACTATTGAGGAAAACTAGAACAAAGTGTGTAGTAAGTGACCCTTTGTTTAAAAAAATGAAGAACGTGAAAAGGTGTTTATCTTGGCTTAGAAAATTCTGGGAAAATGGGAGAAAACTATATCGAAGTAACTTGTGGAAAGAGAGATGGAGAAAAAAGTTGAGAGTTAATGTTTTCTCCATATGTATTTTATATCAACTTTGTATTGCAAACTCCGTATTGCCTACTAAAAATTTCAATAAAAATTGAAAACAAGAAGACAAGTAATATGGCCAGTACTTATTGAAATCAATAAGTTAAGTACCATAGAGCCATCTTATATCCTCATTGTAAATGAGTTTTCAATTTGCCTTAAAGTTATCTAACAGTCAAAAATAAGAAAATAATCCTATAATCCAAATAAATTATAGGATTCACACTTGACACAACTATTTCTAGTTTAGAGGCAAGAGGAAAATAACCTGCAACAATTAGGCATAGGGCGAAGGTAATATAATACAGGGGTCAGTCCTCTTAGCAACACTTTTACAGTAGGCACAGGGCTCTTTCTCACCTTGGGGTATATTCAGCAAAACTAGTTGTTTGGAATGATCAAAATTATATGAAATGGTTACATGGCCCTCCTATAATCTAGTCTAACATAAAGATAGCTTTTAGTTGGTTAAAGGAATAATAGTATACTGTTTTTCAGGCAATCCTCTATAAATATGATTTTTTCATTGTTAAGAGCCTGAAAATTAATAATCACAGCAGGTTCATGACCACACTCTGACAAGATGTACTGGAGTAGAAAATTCTATGTTGTCATCATCCTGTTGTGAAAACCAAGGTCACTCATATGGACCATGGATGGCTTGGAGAGACTCACCCTGTCTTGTATAATTGTGTTCTTCAAACCCTCTCAAGTACATACATGTTCTCTAGCAAGAAATTCTTGTAAATAGTCTCATTGTTATGTATTGTCTACGTGACTTTTGTTCCACTTGCCGTATTGAAGGCTCTGTCAAATTCCCATAATTGCATACATTCTTTACCCTATTTGGCTATTTTGAGTTATTTAATTTTAAATAAAAAGGAAGCTAATCATTTGATACTGAACCAAGAATGAAACAGCACTGAGCTTAAACCTTTTACTGGAGCTAAAGTTTAAGTTGAGGATTAAAATTTTCATAGATAAAGAAATGAATGTACCATACTGGAGAAAATTCTTAGCTATCTATGTTACAGAAAAAACATAGAAATGTTATGCAATATTCCAGTGGCATTCAGTCTTCATCTTATATTATATATATTCATGTAATGCTTAATATTAATGCTTGCCCTACTCTCCTGATAAGATATAAATTATCTGCTAGTTTCTAGCCTCATTATATCATACCTTCTCTTTTACTTAATGCATAGGGAATTTTGATCATGCTATTTACTTTAATTAATATTATTCCAGATTCATACATTTGATTCTTTTGATCAAAAGCTAAGCAGCAGATTTATGCATGTGCACATATCTACCAAAGAAATATTATGTCTTTTGTAACACTATTCATTTCTTGAATAATTTTTTATTTGTGCTACATATTCATTGCATTAGAAGTAAAAGGTATTGAGAAATATTTGTATACTACTCTTATTCTGATTTCCTCACTTCGTATTACCATTTTGTTTCTTATTATGATCCCCATCCCTACTCCCCTTGTCTGGGGTTCTGAACCCTTCCTCATTTGTTCATTTATGCACTGGATATTTATATGGCTGAAGTGTTGTTGAAAAGTATGGAGGATTCAGTGATGAAGACAAATTACCTACTTATCTTTAGGGACCTTGGCATTCTAACTGAGGAGGCACAACACAAAAAGTGCAGGAATAACTGTAAGATACTAGTACAGACTACAGGAAACTAAATAAAGCAAAGTAAGTGATAGAGTTTAATGGGAGGTTACTGGAGGCTATTTTAGTTCAGTGGTCACAGAAGACCTCTTTACAGCAGTGATATTTAAGTAGGGAACTGAAAGAAATATTAGCAAGTCATAACAAGGTTTGGGAAGAAAACATTCCAGACAAAAAGAACAGCAACGAACTAGGGGTGGTGGAAGGGGAGGTGGACGGGGGTGGGGGTGACTGGGTGATGGGCACTGAGGTGGGCACTTGACGGGATGAGCACTGGGTGATATTCTATATGTTGGCAAATTGAACACCAATAAAAAATAAATGTATTAAAAAAAAAAAGAACCCAAAGTAACATAACAAATAAAGAGGCAATGGCAGGATTTGAACTCAAAAACAAACAAACAAACAAACAAACAAACAAACACCAAGTGCCAAAAAGCTGAGAAAGGAAGGAGGTTGGTGTGTTGCAGAAGTAGCAAGTCAGCCAGTGTAGATGGAAGGGTGTTAAACTCCCCCAGAGTTGAGGTTTGTACAGCATAACGAGGAATTACATGGTTTGACTAACACAATTAAAACATTATTCTGAATGTTCTCCGGAGAATTAAGTGTAGGGGACTAGAGGGGAAAGAGGAAGACCAGTTAGAAAGCCATTACAGTAATATAGGTAGTACCTAATGGGGGATTACACTATGGTGATAGCAGGAAAAGTGGTAAAAATATTCTAATTCAGAGGTATTAGTTGACCCTTAAAACAACGCATAGTTAAAGGCACCAACCCTTTTTCCATCGAAATTCCACATATTACTTTTGACTTCCCCAAACTTAACTACTAATAGCCTACTATTGACTAGGAAGGAGCCTTATGGATAACATAAATAGGCTCCTTAAACATATTTTGCATATGAATTATATACTGTATTATTGAAATAAAGTAAGCTAGAAAAATGTTATTAAAATCATAAGAGAAAATATAATTACAGTACTATATTTATTAAAAAACAAGACAAAAGCCTGCATGTAAGTGGACCTGCACAGTTCAAATCCTGTTATTCAAGGGTCAACTGATATTTTGGATATAGAACTGGCAGATGGTTGACTTCCCAATAGATTGTATGTGGGATATGGGAGAATGAGAAGAATCCATAGTAACCTCAATGCCTGAGTAATCAAAGGATGCAAGCGGTATTAATTGAAATGTGAATAAAAGTGAAGCACTCTTTTGGAAATGAAATATCCTGTTTTAGACATGTTCTGCATGAACATGTTTATTAGTCTTGCTCTAAGTTCTTCAATTAATTTTTTTCAGAGAGGTCTGGTTTTATTTTTTCTATTAAATGTCACTTTTTTTTTTTTTTTTTTTTTTGTGCTTGCATGATGGAGGCAAGAGGGGCTCCATCTTTATTCTTCCCTTTTGTGAAATGGAGCCAGAACACAGAAGGCAGCGGAGCAGATGTGCACTCCTCGTGTGTGTTGAACAGCTCAGCCTTCTGACCCGGGGCACCTACAGAAATCACTGAACCCCAGGATTGGCTTAGTGTGACCTAAGCTGCAAGATGAGTGACTCAAAGGGATGGGAGAATTAAACAACCGAAAAACTGGAGGAGGAAGAATGTCACTTTCTTTTTAAATTCACTTTGTATTTTACTATTTCACTCTTTCTACCTACTTGAGATTTAATTCGTTCTTCTTTATGTTGTTTCTCAGTGTTTAATCTGAGATCACTGATTTTAAAAAATTTATATTCCATAAAATACAGGCACACATCATAGTATATATTTTTCAGAATTGAGGCAAAATGATATTAATTAAATACATTAAAATAGCTACCTATAAGTTGTGATGTAATGAGAATAAGTGAATAAATAACTCGATTTTTAAAAAGACAAAGGTGAACAAGACCAAATTATTGTCCTCAAGAAATAAACTCTGGTGTGTAAAACTGACAAATAGTTATGATTAAAACAAAGATATTTAAAAGTTATTATGAGATCAAAGAAGAAAGTAGTTTAACAGTATTCAGAAAAGGAGGTTCTTTCATATCATCTTTAAAATTAATTCATTTTAATTTTCATCATCAAATTAAGAACTTATCATGGACTAGAAACTGCTATTAACCAAATGGAGGTAATAGTATTATCCTTTCCAATATTCACTACTTCTTCCTGAAAGAGCGTTCTACATCTCTGCTCAGTCCTCTTGCTTTTTCTATCAAGAGAATGATATAACCCAAGTAGGCTTTTCCTTCAGTCTGAGTCCAAGAATGAGCAGACAGGTGGATTAGGAGCATAGCCTCCAACAAACCTTAGCCAGCATATAATGTAACCAAGAAATAAACTTCATTATTTTTAGCCCAAATCCACTGTCACCACCAATGACAACAACTCCACCTTATTTTCTAATATAGATACTAAACTGTGAATTTCCCTTTAACACCTTGTTGGTTGTGTGCCAATCAGGGTTCAACTGGAGAAACAGAACCACTAAGAAATACATGCACAGGGACCCCATGTGTGCATGCTGGTGCCTTTGGGATATTTTTAGCTACCTAATTTAATCTTGTCTGATTTAACCTGACTTGTTTTCAGTGTCTAATTGTGATTAGAAAACATATCCCATAGGATTTCAAGTTCTTATGCTTATTGTGTTTATAAGCGTACCTCAGAGATACTGCAGGTTCAGTTCCAGATCCCTGCAGAAAAGCAAATATCACAATAAAACGAGTCAAATGAGCTTTTTGATTTCCCAGTGCATATAAGAGTTATAGTCACATTATATTGTAATCTGTTAAGTATGTGATAGCATTATGTCTAAAAACATAATGTATGGGGCACCTGCGTGGCACAGTCAGCTGGGCCTCTGGCTCTTGGTTTCCACTCAGGTCATGATCTCATGAGATCTAGCCCAATTTTGGGATCCCAGCTCAGTGGAGAACTGGCTTGGGTTTCTCTCTCTCTCTCCTCTGCTTCTCCCCCAGTAAATAAGTTAAAAAATAGTGTGTACACCTTAATTAAAAATATTTCATTGCTAAAAAATACTAGTCATCATCTGAGTTTTCAGCAAGTTATAATTACTGATTGCCAGTCACCATAACACATATTATAATAATGAGAAAGTTTGAAATACTGTAAGAATTACTAAAATGTGACAGAGACATGAAATGAGCAACTGCTATTGGAAAAATGGGGCTGATAGACTTGCTTGATGCAGGGTTTGCACAAACCTTCAATTTGTAAAAAAACAATATTTGCAGAGTGTGATAAAGTGAAGTGCAATAAATTACAGTATATCTGTGCTTTATGTCCTAGGAAATGTTCTTTGTTGGTTAATGCTTTTTATACACTTGAAAAGAATGCATATCTGGCAGTGATTAGTTTGTACTGTTCTGCAAATGCAAACTAGGTCAAGTGAGTTAGTGTGAGATATATACTTCTATATACTTATTTTATTTTTCCACTTGTTCTATCAATAACTGAGAGGGACATTTAAATATCCATCTATAATTATGAATTTGCCTGTTTCTCTCTTTCATGATTTTTGAAGTTTTGTTGTTTGGTTAATACATATTTAGAATTCTCATGACTTTCTGGTGAAATATCTCTTTTATCAATAGGACACATCATTTTTTTATTTCTTAGAAATAATTTTGTATTAAACTCTCTTCTACCTGATATTAATGCAATAAACTACACAAGCTTTACTATGCATAGATGTGTACATATTTTCTATTCTTTCAAACTTCTTTGTGTCCTTATATTTAACATGAAATATTTTTGGTGATTCTGTCATTGGATCTTGCTCTTTTTTTCTAGTGTGGAAATCTCTGCCTTCTATTTAGCTTTTCATTCCATTGGCATTTAATGTAATTATTGATATAGTTTAGTTTAAATCTACTGTCTTACCATTGTTTTCCATTTAGTCTTCTCTTGTTTTGTTCCTTTACTGCTCCTTTTTTACCTTCCTTTTGGTTAATTGAATCTTTATTTTTTTCTTCATTTTTTGGCTTCTTAGCTGTATATTCATGTACTTCTTCCCCTAGTGATTCATGTATGACTAACAGTTTTTATCCTTAATCTATCAAAGTGTACAGTTAGAATCAGTATTGTGCTATATGTCACCTTGCACATGGGACTTTGTAATTGCTTTCGCTTCGGACTTTATCCCAACAGAGCTCAATCTTCATGTTCCACTTTCCACTACATTTCTTCCATTTCACACTTTACTCCTTGCATTTTACCCGTTAGTCCCTATTTGCTCATTCATTAGCAGTTTCTCTATTTTTTTTAATTTTTAAAATATTTTATTTATTTATTTGAAAGAGAGTACAGAATGGGGGGAAGGGAAAGAAGGAGAGGGACAAGCAGACTCCCTGTAGACCAGGGAGATCCACATGGGACTTGATCCAGGACTCTGAGATCATGACCTGAGCTAGTCAGACGCTTAAGCAACTGAGCCACCAGGATCCCCTCTAATTTTTAAAAATAATATTCATATAGCTGCTCAAGCCTTTACTGAATCTAACATCTGGGCCATTTAATAGGCAATTTCTACTGACTGATTATTTTTTTTTCTTGACTATGGACCACGTTTTTCCATTTGTTACATTTCTAGTAATTTTCTGTTGTAACTGGGAATTTTGAAAGATATATTGTTAAGAGACTGATTTTTTAAAAAAAAATCTTCTCAAGAACTTAATTGTTAGCTTAGAAGGTAGTTAATGATTAGTTGATTCCTCTGAACTTTTATTGGCTTTGTTTTACGTTGTGTTAGGGACAATCTATGAAAAGAACAAGGTATTTTCCAAATCCTCCTTTCTTGATGGGACTTATCTTCCAAATTGCTTTGTGATCTTGTCACTACTTGGTTCTACATTTGTTTGGTTGACTCCAATATCTTCCTGAACTAAATCTCTGGTATTACTCCTTCCCTTTCAATACCAGAATAACTACTCTTTGGAAGTTTTAGGGTATTTTGTGTTGCCCAGCTCTCAAAGACTCATGGTAGATCCCACACAGATTCCTCCTACCACACACATAGTGTACCCCCACACCTGCATTTGTCCTGAATTCTGATCTACACATCTTTCATTCAACATTACAATCATGTTATGCCCAGTTTTCAGTTTCTGAACCAGGTTCAGGAAACTGCAGGCAGAGAACCACGGCAATCATGGGCTCACATCTAGAGCACATTTTTAAATGTATTTTTTTCTGTTTTTATGTTGTTTTCATTAGAGCCAGTCTACTACAAGTTACTCCATTATATATGGTAGTGGAAGCCTTGACCATTACCTCCTCTGAAAATGCTGCTTTTTGCCCCATTCTCTCATCTTCTTGTAGACCAGCAATTACATATATATGTTAGAAATTTACACCATATCTTTTATTTTTAAAATTTCCTTTCCTTTTTAAAAAAAGTATTTATTTGAGAGGGAGAGGAGAGAGAGAGAGAGAGAGAGAGAGCAAGTACGGGAGGGGAGAAGGAGAGGGAGAAAGACTCCATGCTGAGTGGGGAGCCTGATGCAGGGCTAGGTCCCAGAACCCTGAGATTATGACCTGAGCCAAAATTAACAGTTGGAATCTTAACTGACCGAGCCACCCACCTACCCCTATTTCCTCTCATTTTGTCCTCTTTTTTTGTTTCAACCTGTGTGATATCTGCTGATTTCTCAGCTCCTGAGTTCACCAGCTCTCTCTTCAGTTTTGGCTTGTTTGCTGTTAATTCTTAATGAAACTCTTATTTGCTTATTTCAATTTTTCAGTTCTAGAATTTCCATTTGATTATTTTCCACCAATTTCTATCTTCTGGTTTTAAAAAAAGAATATCAATTTTGTTCTCTCTTGCTCTCCCTTTCAAAAAATATATTTACCAGGGTTGTTTTAAAATCTATTTTAATCCCAAAACTTTAATATCTGCATTGTATGTGGGTTTATTTGTTTTGTCTATTTTCCTCTTGGCCCTATTTATTGCTGTGCCTGGTTAATTTTTATTGAATCTTGGAAATTGTGTGTGAAAAATTGTAGGTGTTCAAAGTAATATTCTCCTAGGAAAAGATCTTTTTTAGCTTTTGGAAGGCAATTTTGCTTAATCTTTTCATGGTTTGGTTGATTCTTAGAGGGAAGATTTATGTGACCTGTAGAGGAACCAGAGTATAGTTTGGTTAATTGTGGACTGAGAGTTGTCATTACAGAGCTTGGGTATTTTAGTTTCTTCTAATTTAAAATGTAACTCTTGGGAATTAGCCAGGTTTCCTCTTCCTCAACAGACTCTGAACTCCAATTTTGTGTGCCTAGCACTGTAGAACTGCTAAACAAGTATTCTCCCTTTGAAATCTGATAGCTTTAATAATAGCTGTTTTAGGGCTGATTGTTTTAGGTTATTATTATTCCTGGACAAAGATCCCCCTTTAATTGGTAGATGCATGTTTTATTTCTGTTAAATTATACCTTTAAGAGTTTGTCCGGCTTCATATTTAATTTTCATCTAGGGTGAACCCAATTATGACTATGCAATCTTAAATATCTCATATTCATAATTTTTAAATATTTTAAAACTATTCATTTATACTTCATTAACTTGCTTTTCACACTTTTAATCCCTATGCTTTTTACAAAGGGCCAAATAATATTTTAGACTTTGTGGGCACATTTGGTCTCTGTCACATAGTCTGCTTTGTTTTTGATTTGTTTTTGCCAACCTTTTAAAACCATTCATTTCCCAGGATCCATATGTGCGCTGACCATGCTCTGTTTTCAGCAGTGACCTTTTTTTTTTGCATTTGCCAGTTTCATGTTCCTTTATAGAACAAGTTTGGTTTCTTTCTTAACCCTCTTTAATGAGCTCTGCAAAATTTATATTCACATTCTGTTGTGCCCAAGATCGCAAATCCAAGAAACCGCCAAGGAGCCCACACCGATGTAATCACACAAGGGTTTATTTACAAGCTGGAGCCTGGGTCCAAGTATACCCGACACAGCAGAGCAGGGACTTGGACCCCGAGACTAAGCGGCTTAGCAACTTTATAGGGGCCAGTGGCCAATGGGATACGCAGAAAGTTGCACAGTCATGCTGGTCCGCTGAGCCAGATTTCCGGTTAGGGTGTGCCCTCGTCATTGACTAGGGCAGGGCAGTATCCCTGAGCCGGATTTCCGATTAGGGTGTGTCCTGGTCTTTGATTAGAGCGGGGCAGTGCCCTAAGTAATAAGCAGGTCAGCACAAGGCGGGTGCAGCCCAAAATAGAGTCAGTCCTGCTCTGCTTGTCCAGGGGTAGGGGATTTTGTTAAATTTCCTGGGTCCCACAATTTTTCTTTTTTTAAATCTTCGTTTTGTGTTCTTTAAACCTAGAGGAGATTAATTCACTCTGTCTTTAAAAGGTAGAGGTCATTTTATTATAATTTTTGTTACTTTTCTGGAAACATTTTTCTAATGAAGAAAAATCCACTTAAGGGATCCAGTCTTCTCTTCCCTTTCTGTAGATTCTCTTTGTATAGGTTATTTTCTGGTTCCTCTGTGCTTGACTAAATTTGAGTAAGTACATGTTTCTATGCTATCTCGAGGGTATAACATGTTGAGGAGGAAACAAGACAATGTTGAAGTCTAACAAGAATTTTCCTGATAACATAGGGTTCTTTCTTTTCTCTGCATTTGGCAATATTAGAGATTTAGGGTCTTTCCATAGTTCAGCTATTGTGGACATAGCTGCTATAAACATTGGGGTGCAGGTGTCCCTTCAGATCACTACATTTCTGTCTTTAGGATAAATACTTAGTAGTTCAATTGCTGGGTCACAGAGTGAGTAGCTCTATTTTTTACTTTTTGAGGAACTTACATACTCTTTTCCAAAGAGGCTGTACCAGCTTGCATTCCCACTAGAAGTATAAGAGGGTTCCCCTTTCTCTGCATCTTCACCATTTCTCCTTTCCTGACTTGTTAATTTTAGCAATTGTGACTAGTGTGAGGTGGCATCTTTTTGTGGTTTTGATTTGTATTTCCCTAATGCTTTTAGATGTTGAGCATTTTTTTTTCAGTCCCGCAAGGCAATTCTGGCAGCCAGAGGGCGCCCCAGTCCCACCTGCAGCACCGCTCCTGCACCTGCACGGGACCTGGCAGAGCCTCCAGAAGAGGGAATCTGGGGTAGGGGGACCTTGGAGGGAGCCCAGCATTAGCAGATGAGAGCCTGGAGATGCGGAAGACAGCGGCTTTTCATGCTTCAGGCAGGACAGGGTCCTGCGGAGCCGGTGTGGGAAGGGAGTGTGGAAGGGAATTGGGTCTGACTCCTGGGGCCCACAAATAGGGAGGGGGAACCCTCAGAAAAGTAAGTGGTTGCTGTGTTTGGGAGGCCTGGGGCTTGGATGTCCAGGAACTGGAGGCCCAAATACCTGGATAGAAGTACTGAACAGGAGTTTAGTGAAAGGAGGTGGAAGGAGGAGAGATGCCCCCACGTCTCCAGACTATATACTTCCCTTTAAGACCACCTTTGCTGCATCCCAAAGGTTCTGAAGAGTTGTATTTTCATTTTCATTTATTTCCATGATTTTTTAAAAATCCTTTAATTTCCTGGTTGACCCATTCATTGTTTAGTTAGGATATTGTTTAACCTCCATGTATTTGAGTTCTTTCAAATTTCCACTTGTGATTGAGTTCGTTTCAAAGCATTGTGATCTGAAAATATACAGAGAATAATCCTAATTTTTGGTACCAGTTGAGACCTGATTTGTGACCCAGTATGTGGAGAATTCTGTAATCAAGAGAATGTTCCATGTGTACTCAAAAGAATGTATTTTCTGTTGCTTTAGGATGGAATGCTCTATATATATCTGTGAATGCCATCTGATTCAGTGCATCATTCAAGGTCCTGTTTCCTTGTTGATCTTCTGCTTAGATGATCTGGCCATTGCTGTGAGTTAGGTGTCAACATCACCTACTATTATTGTGTTATTATTGATGTTTTTCTTTAATTTTGTTATTAACTGGATTATATAATATTTGGCTGCTTCCATGTTAGGGCATTAAATATACAATTGTTAGATCTTTTTGTTGGATAGACCCTTTAATTATGATATAGTGTCCTTCCTCATCTCTTATTACAGTCTTTGGTTTAAAATCTAATTTGTTTGATATAAGGATTTCTATCTCTGCTTTCTTTTGTTTAGTTTTACACCCCCTCACATTCAATCTGGAGGTGTCTATGGGTCCAAAATGTATCTCTTATAGACAGCATATCAATGGGTCTTGGTTTTTTATTCCATTCTGATACCCTGTGTCCTTTGGGGCATTTAGCCCATTTACATTCAGAGTAACAATGGAAAGATAGGAATTCAGTGCTGTTGTATTACCTGTAAAGTCACTGTTTCTGTATATTGTCTGTTCCTTTCTGGCCTATCTTACTTTTGGGCTTTCTCTTCACTTAAATGATTCTCTCTAATAAGTCTTGCAGCACTGGTTTAGTGATTACAAATTCTTTTAGCTTCCATTTGTCCTGGAAGCTTTTAATCTCTCCTACTTGAAACATAGCCTTGCTGGATAAAGTATTCTTGCTGCATGTTTTTCTCATTAGGTACCCTGAATATATCATGCAATTATTTTCTGACCTGCCAGGTCTCTGTGGACAGATCTGCTGTCTTTTTGCCATTCTAATGTTTAATGTTTCTACCCTCTTAGGTTTTGGACTTTTTGTCCCAAGCTTCTTTCAGCATTTTCGTTGTGTGAGATTTGCAAGTTTCACATATATCCAGATGTTGACATAATTTTATTGATTTTGAATGGGGGTTCTCTGTACCTTCTTGACTTGAATGCACATTTCTTTCCCTAGATTAGGAAATTTCTCTGCTATAATTTCCTTCAAGATACCTTCTACTTCCTCTCTCTTTCCTCTTCTTCTGTGACCCAAACTATTCTAATATTGCTTCATTTTATGGTATCATGTATCTCTCAAATTCTTCCCTCATGATCCTGTAGTTATTTATCTCTCTTTTTCTCAGATTCTTTATTTTTTATCATTTTGTCTTCTATATCAGTAATTCTCTCTTTTGCACCATTTATCCTAACAGTAAGAGCCTCCATTTTAAATTGAATCTCATTAATAACCTCTTTTATGTCAACTTGATTACACTTTAGTTCTTTTATTTCTCCAGAGATGGATTCTCTAGAGTCTTCTAAGCTTTTTACAAAGCCAGCTAGTATCTTTATAATCATTATTCTGAACTCTATTTCAGACATCTTATTTATATCCATACTAGTTAGTTCCCTAGCAGTCAGTACTGCCTCTTCTTCCTTTTTGAGATGAGTTTTTCTGTCTTTTTATTCTTACAGAAAGTGGTTACCTTTCTATTTATAGACTTGCAGCAATTCATTTCTTAGACCGCAGGTTGAGTTCACAGGTATTCAGACTGATTGGATAGCTATCTAGCTGAATTCCTGGGACCAGACAAAACTAAGATCTCCTACTCCCTGCCATCTTTAAAAGTCCAATCATACTATTTTTTTTCTTTTTTCTTAAATTGAAATTCAATTAGCCAACATATAGTACATACTTAGATCCAGATGTAGTGTTCAATATTTTTTCAGTTGTGTATCCTACCCAGGGCTCATCACATTAGATACCCTCCTTAAAGCTTATCAAGAAATTACCCTATTGCCCTACTCAACTTCTCTCCAGCAACCCTCAGTTTGTTTCCTATAATTAAGAGTCTCTCATGGTTTTTCTCTTTTGTGATGATTTCCTATTCAGATCTCTCTCCCTTACCCTATGATTCTCTGTGTTGTTTCTTATATTCCACATTTTAGTGAAATCATATAATTGTCTTTCTCTGATTGACTTATTTCACTTGTGACTGTTTCCTTTGCTATGAAGAAGCCTTTTTTTGGATGAAGTCCCAGTAGTTCATTTTTGCTTTTGCTTCCCTTGCTTTGAGACACATCTGGGAAGAAGTTACTATGGCTGAGGAAATAGAGGTTGCTGCCTGTGATCTCCTTTGGGATTTTGATAGATTCCTGTCTCACAATTAGGTCTTTTATCCATTTTCAGGTTTTCTTTTGTGTGTATGGTGTAAGAAAGTGGTCCAGTTTCATTTTTTCTGCATGTGGCTGTCCAATATTCCCAATACTATTTGTTGAAGAGACTATCTTTCTTCCATTAGATATTGTTTCCTGCCCTGTTGAAGATGAGTTGACCATAGAGTTGAGGGTCCATTTCTGGGTTCTCTATTCTGCTCCATTGATCTCTGTGTCTGTTTTTGTGCCAGTACCACACTGTCTTGATGATCACAGCTTTGTAATACAGCTGGAAGTCTGGCATTGTGATGCCCCCAGCCTTGATTTTCTTTGTCATCGTTTCTCTGGCTACTCAGGGTCTTTTCTGGTTCCATACAAATCTTAGGAATATTTGTTCCAGCTCTCTGAAGAAAGTCCATGGTATTTTGGTAGAGATTGCATTAAACGTGTAAATTGCCCAGGGTAGCATAGACATTTTTATAATATTTATTCTTCCAATCCATGAGCATGTAATGTTTTTCCAACTCTTTGTGTCTTTCTCAACTTTTTTCATAAGTGTTTTGTAGTTTTTAGAGCACAGATCCTTTATATCTTCGGTTAGGTTTATTCCTAGGTATCTAATCGTTTTGGGTGCAATTGCAAATGGGATTGATTTCTTAATTTCACTTTCTTCAATCTCATTGTTAGTACATAAATATGCAACTGATTTCTGTGCATTGATTTTATATCCTGCCATGTTGCTGAATTGCTATCTTTTTTATTTTCCACATAAACTCTGCAAAGAGTGAGAGCCAATCAAACTATTGTAAAAACAGATCTACAATTAAATTTTCTTTCTGCTTATTCCTTCTCTTCAACCCATATTAGGTAATAACATGTTGATTATTTGTGTCTCATGGACAATACCATTCCAGACGCAACTTCTTGCAACTTTCAGAGCTAATTGGTCACGAGAAAATATTTTACACATTTAATTTTGCTACTGCTAAGGAAATAAAGTGACAAATCTACATTAGTGAAAGTGAAGACTAATTACCTGGGAGCTACTTTTTGTAATTATGGTTTTGTTAATACATTTTACAGGTATATGCAACTTAGTCTGAAACTAGACTAATTCTGTCTGGGTTGATTTAGAACTGTGTGAACATCCATCCATATATAATCACACGTCTATCATGGTGGAAATATACTTTCCACCCACTGCATATTTATTGTAGTTTAGGCATAGACTGCAAAAAGATTTTAGAATTTTCTATATGGACAGGGAAGAGAAACAAAGAAATGAATAGGAACACATAAATATAGGTTAAAGTGTTTACAAACCTCAGGTAGTAACTATGTGACTTGAAGCACTAAAATAATTGTTTTTTTAGACCATGGTTCACTTTTCTTGGCTTAGTGTTGATGTCTGCATCTCTTTGGACACTACAAATGAACTAGTAAATTGTTCTGTGTAGAAGTTTCTTCAATGGTGCTGTGGAGATGATTGCCTCTATGTTTACATTAGAGCCTCTTAAGCAATTCAGTAGCTATTAATACTCAAGAGAGGTAATTTTGAAGTGCAGAGAACTATTAAATACACTTGTATATATACCATTTATCTTTCTTTTTCTCTTGCCTCACTCCTACTAGCATAAAAATATTTTGCTATATTTTGCATCAGAAGGAATAGGAAAAAAATAATTATTTACTGTGTCACTGCTTAAACACTTTAATAGAGAAATTGGGGGGCATGGGGTGTAGCTTTAACTGTTTCCAATGACCTTCTATGTCCTCCTTTATCTTTGATCTGGGTAATAAAAAACTGGCATATATATTTAGGCAATTTTAAAATACCAGATCTTATAACATCTAGTAGAATTAATTGCCTCTCCTTAGAGCTTTTTTTTTTTTCAGTGTTGTCTCCCAGCTGTATGTTTATTTTTCCATACAAAATTTTGTATCAGTACAAAACTTGCAAATTTAATTGAATACAAAAAGTTTATTCATATTTTCACTGGAGTTGCCTTATACTCATAAATTAATTTAGGGAGAATTGAAGAGGTTAAGCGATCCTACACAAGGACAAAGGATACATTCCTGGTTGTGCAAGTCTGCTTTTGTGTCTTCTAAGAGTACTTCAGTATTTTGATCTTACAGGCTACACATTTCCTAATAAGTTTATTCCTAAGTATTTTATCTTCCTTATTGTTTTTGAATATGGAATTTCCTCTACCATTATATCTTCTAATTGGCGATTTTTAGTATATAATCAAAGCTATTTTTGAATTCATTTTATATCTTTTTCCTTGGCAAATTGTTGAGTTAATTTTATCATTGATTTTCTAGGGTTATAGCTATACTATCAAACTATCAAATTTTCTGCAAATAGTTTTACTTCTTTTCCAATTCTCATGAGTCTTATTGATTTTTCTATCTAATTGCATTGATTAACACATCTAGTACAGTGTTCAATAGGAATGAAGATACTGAGCATCCTTTCTGTTTATCCAATCTTCTTGGAAGTACCTCTTATATTTGACAATTAAGCAAGATAGTGGTTTCACAAAGTATGCATAGATCTCTATTTTTTAATGTTTTTATCATTAAGAGTGTTAAGTTTTTTCAGTTTCTTTTCTGCAAAATGGAGACAATAATATGATTTTCTCTTTAGATCTAACATCATCCATTGTAGTAATGAATTTCAATTTTTGCAACAAGCTTATATTATGCACTCAAATCTATTTGGGCATATGGCATTATTTTCTTAATATGGTGTTGGATTTTGTTGAGTGATAGCTTATTTAATATTTTTAGTTGATAGTCAATGACATTGTTTTCTTATTAACATGCTATATTTAAAATATTAATGATTGGGGTGCCTGAGTGCCTCAGTCAGTTAAGCATTGCCTTCAGCTAAAGTCATGTTCCCAGAGTCCTGGGGATCAAGCCCTGCATCAAGTTATAGGAACAGGAAGCCAGCTTTTCTGTCTCCCTGCCCCCTGCTCCTGGTCTCTATCTCTCTCTCTCAAATAAGTAAATAAAATATCTTTAAAAATAAAATATTAATGATCAATGTTATACTTGCTTATTGGACATTTTCTTTTCATTAGCTATTTTTTGGAAACTTTAATGTAACATTGGGATTACTGGTTTTTTGAAAGTGTGTAATTTTCTTTTGTAATGATCTGAGCCTGGTGCATTTTGGAAGTAGCTTTATGATAACTTTCTTTTCTTCTACCAAATTTGGTGCACTTAAGATTTCTATTGCTAATGGGATCAATTTTAGTAAGTTAGTTTTTTTTAACATAACAGAATTATTCATTTCTCTTAGGTGCCAAATTTATTTGTGAAAAGCTACAAAATAATTTCTTACTATTAAATTTTTTTTCCATGTAAATGGTTATTCCCACTCTTGTTTCTTACATTATTTTGCTATTCTTCTTATTGACTTTTCTTAAGCTATTAAGTGGCTTTCACCTTTACTTTATTAATTTTTTGGGTAAAAAGAAGAATTTAATTTAATGTTTAAAACTTGTTTTATACTCCCTAGCTCACTAGTTTCAGTTTTTCTTTATACTATATTCTTCCTTGTGTTTTTCTTTTGCACTCTTTTGCTGTTATTTTTCTAGTTCAGTGGGAAACTTCTTTATTTCATTTTTTATTGATATAAGTATTTACGGCAATGGACTTTCATTTGATCAATGTTTTATATTTATTCCACAGAGCCTAATTTCAGTGTTTCTATTGTCATTATTAAAAAAAAAAAAAAACTTTGAAATTTTGGTTTGTATTCCTACTTTCCCCCAAATTTTGTTAATCAAAACTCCTATTCCAATTTTCCTTGTAGGTGACCTGATTAATATTTGTTGTTATATCTAGTTATTTTTTGCACTGCGGTCAGAGAGTAGTGTTATTTTTAAAGTTTCTTACTTTATAGAACTTGCAGATTCTTTCTTTGTTTCTTAACATGTCAGGGGGTCACAAAACTATGGCCCCCAGGTCAAATCTAGCCTATTGCCTATGTTAAATCATTAAAAAAATTAAAGCATTGGAAATTATATTTTAAAAGATTAGTATTTCATGACCTATGAAAATTATGAGAAAATCACATTTCAGTGCCCACAAATTAAATTTTGTTGGCATACAGTCATATTTTTTTTAATGTATGAGCTATGACAGCTTTTGTGTGGCCTGGAAGGCTTGAAATATTTACTATCTGGTCCTTTATATAAATAGTTTGCTGATTCTTAGTATATGTATTCAATTCTGAGGAACATTATCTTAGTTTAAGAAGAAATCTATTTTCTAGTGTCAAGATATAAGATGTGACGTAAAATTATGTTTCTATGTCTCATACATTCTGAGCATGGTATGGTAAAAAGTCTATTATGTTTCTCTCTTGTCTTATTGCATCTCCTACAATGTGTTTTGTAATGGTAGCTGAGTTACTTGGTGCATGGAAAATCATAATTATTATATTGTCATTGTGAATTATGGCTTTCCACACATCAAAACATTGTCATTTTCTTTCTATAGCCAATGTTTTCATCTTGTATTTTATTTTTTAGGCTTTCATGTCCACAACCTCTACTGTGTTTTATTTCCATCAGCTGGAAATATGCTTGCCAATTTTTTTGTTTATATTCTGTTTATTTTTTAATCAAATATAATTTCAAACATATAGGAAAGGTATAAGAACAGTACCAGAAAGCACAGTTGGATATTAATTTTTGTTTTTGTATGTAATCTAAAATCTGTCATGCTCTCTTTCTTCAACTCATGCTGAAGATGTGATATTTCAGTGGTGTTATTTTTTCTCTCTGTTGATCTGTGTAGTTTTGGAGGATCTGTGGAGAACTTTTGCTTTGGGCAGTCAAAAGTGCTTCGGCCACTGATATGTTTCTAACAGTATCCATTTTAAATTTTAAAAATTAAAGGATAAATAAAGGCAGAAAATGGTGATAATTGTTTAGTTTCCTAGCACTCATAGCATACAAAAGATTGATTTAATTTTAGTTACTTAATTAAATTTAGACCATAAATCCTACAAAATTCCATTTGGCAATTCTCACATTCTTAGAATGAATTAAAAGCAAAATGTCAATTTTGTTACCTCAGATTTCACAAAGAAAACAAACATTTAAGTCATGTATACAACATCTATGACAACTTATTTTTTATCTGAACATAAGAAGAAAAAATTTTACTCAAATGTAGTTTATTTTCAATGATACTTTAAGGATACAACCTTTAAAGTACATATTTTTAAATATTATCTTTAAAAGGCAACTTCCTGTAAGTTTATATAGTGGAGCATGTCAAAATATTGCATGTCAAATTTATCACAAATGATAAATTTGTCTTAAAATATGTCTATGTCCAAGGTATTAAGTCTTACTAGATCATCCCTTCTGGAAAACATGTTACTAATTTTTTTTTTTTTTGTAAATTATATTCTGCTGAAGATCGAAACATTTGTGACATTTTTTTGAGTGAGTTGAAAATGAATGTCTATTTGGTAAAACAAATACTTAGTATAGTGATCCAGGAGGTAAACAATAATATTCCTACAGTAAAATTATAAACTTTAAAGTGTAACTACTCAGATTTCTAACAATAAGATTATAATTATAATTAAATTTGAATTATTTATTTGTATATCCCAAAAACAGTTTCACAAAGGTGAAACTGTCCATGAAAAATTGATTTTTCATACGAGGCCATTCAGAATAGGCTAAAAATCAGGTTTTAGAGCATTAGGTTCCCTGAAGCTTATGACATCCAAGGGCAGCCAATGGGCTGTCAGGATATGGTCAGTATTTATAGGTGAGAATGGGATCTTCTGGTTTAGACATGAGCCTCTTCACCCTGAGGGCCTCTGTAGGACAGTGAGGACAGTGCCAGGTGTGTCACTCAGTACGGAGCTTAAATGAGTCACTGGGCCTGGATATGGCAAAACTAGAATGAGCTACTTAATAATTAATATGAATTTGGTGTATAGTTCCTTCTGTCTTTTCTAGAGAGTCTATTTTAGGTACCACCAGAAATTGTAAACAGTTACTCTCTACACTTGATCTTAGCCAAAGGGCTGAGAAGTGATGTAAACAGTTACTTTATATGAAAATATTCGCACATATTTATAACCAGATAAAGTCAAATAAAAACTGGATATTGGTTTTTATTCGTCGAAATGACAAAAATTTAATACATTGGCATAATCCAATATTGACAATGGTGATGTAAGGAACAAAGGAAGAAGGAAATGTAGATAAAATTAAATTTCTTTATAACCTTCAGCCCATGGACAAATACTTGAGACAGGCAGTATGATATTCCTTCGGAAACTCCCAACTGTCTTAACGTTAATGCTTTGCTAGAGGAAAAAACAACCTTAGCCTGACAATTGCTAGGTCTCCAGGAACTTGTCAGTCTTTTTTAGGATATGAAAGTCCTTTTGGAAATTTCCTTTTGTCTATACCTCTTCCCAACTCCAAAGTACATAATCAATTACTCCTCACAACCCCACTGCAACCCTTTTCTGCCCACAGATGTTATCCTCCTGCTTTAATAAAACCACATTTTTACAAAAGACATCTCAAGAATTCTTTCTTGGCCACCAGCTCTGAACCGAACCAACATTTTTACATCAAATGGCATGGAAAAATTTAATATATGTTAGTGGATTGTAAATTTGTCTAATATTTATGTAAAATATATATCAAAATATAAAAGCTTCATATTTTGAGTCAGCCATTGTCTCACAGAAAAAAATTGCTGAGATAAAAAAAGAATCAAATATTAACTGAAGCATTGTAATAGTGAGTAGTGTTGAAATAGTAATATTCAACATTATGAAGCTGATTTCAGGTTGCTTATACATTGGAATACTATGAGGACATTAAAGAGATGGTTAAGGATTTATAACAATTAGTGACTCCAAAAAGATGTTGGTAGCATGTTGTTTAGCTTAAAAAAGGGGTAAGTCTTGCAATAGCAGACATAATCAGATGCTATTAAAGTAAAACTGCTTCTACTCCATGTTTGTGGACACGAAGATACTCTCTAAAAGGATAGAGCATATTCTTTTTTTAAAGATTTTATTTATTTATTCATGAGACATAGAGAGAGAGGCAGAGACACAGGCAGAAGTGGAAGCAGGCTCCCTCCGGGACCGTGATGTGGGACTTGATCCAGGACCTTGAGATCATGACCTGAGCCAAAGACAGATGCTCAACAACTGAGCCACCCAGGGGGCCTGATACTCTTGATTTATGAGAGCAGTTTATGATAGAATCAAGAAGGATATATCCAAATAATATCTTTCTTAAAGTCGTACTGTGATCTCAATACATATTTCTTAAAGACAAAATATCAGACAAAATATCTTGTCTTAAAGACAAGATGTTTTATTTTCCCCTTTACAATATAATTTTTTTTAAGATTTATTTATTTACTTATTATTCATGATAGACACAGAGAGAGAGAGAGGCAGAGACACAGGAGGAGGGAGAAGCAGGCTCCACCCTGGGAGCCCAACGCGGGACTCAATCCCAAGACTCCATCAGGGACTCCAGGATCGCACCCTGGCCCAAAGGCAGGTGCCAAACCGCCGAGCCACCCAGGGATCCCCAGTACAAATTCTATTGTAATAGAATTTTCATAAAAGTTTGAAGTTAAGGTTAATAGATTTTCCATATTTGAAGATTTTATCTTCTTTTGCAGTACTTGTCCATTTCATAAAGGTGTTAAAATGAAAATTTTAAGATAGCTAAATGTTGATTACAATCATTCCTTTTAGAAATCTCAAGTTGAAGCATTGCCTAAAGGTCATTGTATGGTAATTTATACTTCACAAAACAAAGGAGCTCAAAGGACATGTCTTTTAGGGAAATAGTGTGTTAAACAAATAGAAATATTTCCTGAGTCAGACAACTTGAATATGTTTCTAAATGCTCATGAGCATTGCAAATATCCAAGAGGGAGACATTTTGGAGGTTTTCCCAAACTTGTTGGACTATGTTGCCTCCTCTTTTTTGGAAGGTTCTTGAAAACAAATGCCCCCTTCACCCAAATAAATTTGAGAAATGTCTCTAGGTAATGTGTAGCATGTATTATGGAACAATTCTCATAAACAGGTTCTTAAAGATTTATGTATATCATTTTCTAAATCTCGACACTGCCACTATTTTTGATCTGGTATTTCTTTGTGGTGGGGCTGTCCTGTGTGCTTTGAGATATTTAATAGCATCCCTGGCCTTTACCCAATAGGGTGCTCCCAGTTGTGACAATCATAAATGTCATCAAACATTGCCAGATATATCCTAGGAGGCAAAACTGCACTCAAGGGAAAACCACTGGGGTACATAGACACCTGGGAAAGAGGTTAACTTGCATCCATATATAGAGGAGCTCAGTATGGTCGAAGATCTTCAAACTATTGAAAGAAAATATGTTCTAATCCAGAATCCTGTCTGTGATACTATGAGGTCAAATAGCTCTTATTATCACAGATCCCGTGGGGAGGAAGAACAGCTGCCCCGGGCTTGTGAAGGGTGGTTGATTATATACTTGGAAGTTGGGAGGGGTTTGAGGATAGCTACTCTCTAAGGAATTTTGGAAGCCAGGTTTCCAGGACCTTGAGGGGCTAGCTATTGTTGGAAAAAGGTCACTTATTACCATCTAACAAAACCTTAGTCAAGGGACCCTTCAGATGGATATCTGTGTGTCATATGCCTGGGGGATGCTTGCCAACATGTGTCTTGGGGGATTTAGAGATAAAGGAAATTTCTAAAGGAATTTTTATATGTTAAAGTAGATTTACAGCATACTGGGGGTGGGGCTAAGATTGCCTTTTACCCTTAGCAAACTATTAATATCGAGGCAGTTGAGTTCCTAGAGGAATGTCTCTCTACCTGCTTCAAGGACTTGTCAATGTGCTGCCGTGGGCTTGTGCTTTATCCTCAGCTAGCCCTGTTCCCCATCACCATAATGCTCTTAGAACCTTTCCATATTTGTGTCAATGAGATATGGCATACATCAGTTTTCTGTCAGGTGGTACAAACGACCATTTTATTTATAAGGTCATTTCTAGACTGGGAACTAAGTTTGACATTTATTTGTATCCATTGGAGCATGTGATACATACATTTCCAAAAAAAAAAAAAAATAATAATGCCTATAATTAGTGGATTGATTCATTTCCCTCTGAGTGGTTCAGACTGATAAAGGGGGGGCAGTTGGGTTGATCCTGGATGAGTCCCTGTGCCCTCCTTTTTTTGGATCCCTATGATGGGGAACAAAGCTGAGGACAAAGCACAAGGTGACTCCAAAAAAATGAACTCAAGCCCCTCAAACTCCCCTACCCATGCCCAGAGTGGGATATATGTGACATTCCTCAGGAAATTCCAATGTCTTAATGTTAATGTCTTGCTAGAGAGAAAAACAACCTTTAATTTGACAATGGCCTCCAGTATCTTGTAGGTCCTCTTTAGCATATGAAAATCCTTTGGAAACCCTTTTCCTTACCTCCCCAGCGTATAGGTATATAATCAGCCACCCCTCACAATCCCAGGTCAGCCTCTCTTCCTGCCCAGGGGTCCTGTCCCTGTGCTTTAATAAAAACCACCATTTTGCACCAAAGACATGTCAAGAATTCTTTCTTGATCATTGGCTCTGGACTTCACCCCACCAAACCTCACCTATATTCCAAAACTACATCATCTGTGCTACCATATCCACTGATTCCACTTGGCATGTGGTGGGTGGGATGCAGAGCAGATAAACAACAAGAGGTTTGATTGCCATTCATATACACACACATTAGTAGCATTCATTCTGTACATGGATTTTTAAAAATTGCTATGCAAAGGGAAAAAACCTGTGGGGTTCTTTTTGTTGTTTCCATGGAGATTCTTGTAAAAGAGAGATATGGTCTTAGATCATAAGACTTTTGTCCAGACTGATTTCAGAACTCTGGCTCTGAAAAATAGTCTCCAGCTGTCTTTTGTGAAATCCTTAGCTACACATCCTGCTTCTGTGTCTTTATAAACAGGTGTAATGAAATACCTTATGAGGATTAATTGTGCAGTATTTCAAAATTGAACACAAAGGGGGAATTGCTGCCTGTCAATTCACATTTATAATTGTAATATTGTGTTTTTATTCCACTTATTCTCTGGACTCAAAGCTAAAAAATCTCCTTTCTGAAGACAGAGATACTTGTTTCTTAGGAGGATCTGAAATGTTTCCTGGCATTAATACATGCTATTATTATGCAAAATATTTCTTTCTGAACCTAATATAAAACATTTTTAAAATATAGAGATACCTGCAATTCAAAACAGAATTGATAACTTAATATCAAAAAGTTAACATCATAATATTTTACATACACTCTTTGCAATTGTATTTTTCAAGTTTACTTGGCTTTTCATAGATATTTGTTCTACATAATTTTGCTGTGTTTTCAGTTTCTTAAAAAATCCAATTAGAATTTTTATTAGTATTTTTTTTTAGAATTTTTATTAGTATTAAGTTAAATTTGTAGAATAATTTGAGGGAGAAATAACATTTTTATAATATTCAGTAAATCTGAGGACTTGAATTGACCCTTATGTTTGATGAACCTGGGGACAATCAACAAGTATAATGGGTCTTAATGAAAACAACACTTTCCCTAAATGTGCAGGTTTACATTAGAGAGCCCAGAGTTCAGTTCTTTCAGTATAGATGTACCGCTTCTTAGAACATAGAGCTATGCATATCCTTAGTATTGATGAATCTTCTTCCTATTTCAGGGGACCCCAGCTTGGTGATTACTGCTGTGCCAGGCTCAAGGCAGGTATGGTCTCAGCATGTGGGTCTTCATGGCCTCAGGAAGCTTGCCAGTATTTTTACTCCAACCAAAGATTCATTCCACACCCCAGAGAGGAGGCCATAAAAGCACAGACATTTGAGAAAGGTGAAGAAAACTCCCTTTCCCTCCCAAGTCAGAGAATGGTATAACCAATGTCTTGAGCAGTTAGTAAATAACCATTGTTCCAGGCCACAAAGGCAGCATACAATGCCATAACCACCTGAGAAGCAGCTGACATTTATAGAGTATGCCAAGCCCCATGTTAAGTGTTTTAGCATTTACCCACCTCAAGCAATCTGCACAGTGGATATCATCATATTCTCAAGCTACCAATAATGTAACTGGTACCAGAGAATTGAAATGTATTGTCCACAGTCACTGAACTAGTAATGATGAACCCAGGATTTGAACTCAGAGCATTTGACTTTGAATCCCATCTTACCCATTCACTTTGGCCAATCTCAGGCTTCAATTTCCTAGGATGGACATGGCATACAGGTGGACAGCTGACCAATCACATAGAGATCAAGATATATGCCAAGTACCAAACAACTGGCTCATTCTCCGAATGCAAAGAACAAGGCTTAAATGACCCAGGAAAGTTTCAGTGTTATGTCCACTCACAGATTCCTTAAACCTATATGTAGAGATGGATTTGTATGTAGTTGGCATAAGATGATATGGAGTCAATGCCAATAACATACTTGGTTAGCTTTAGAAATAATCTGACTTTTACCTTCTTACCAATTCCTGTGGATATTCTCACCCTTTGTCTTACAACAATAAAGAGGATGGGGATAGTTCATTTACTAAATGATGCAAAAGCACTGGTCACCAGACAGCACAGGTGATGTCCTTCTTATTAAAATAAAATGAGGAGTCAGAGATCTCAGTCCAGTGCTACCTCTGCCATAGCCAACCACAAGCTGATTGAAGACCTATGTTTGTAACAACCTATGTCTAAGGCCCTGGTCACTTTCTGATACCACACATTTTGGAAGGTCTCTCTTCATACTTATCCAAAAGATGAAAAATGTATTTTTTAGGCAATTTTTAGCACCTAAAATCATGGGATTGGGGACTTTTTCATACATTCTTGTTTGAAGGCATTAGGATAAATCCTTTCTGAAACAATGACATGGTGAGCTATTATGAAGACATTTGGTCAGGGCCTAGAAATGATAGAATCCTGCCCTTCCCCACCTGTTCACAGGAGGTAACCACTGATGACAAAGGCAGAGAGGATGGGCAGATGTGAGGCCTAGGCCTGAGTATGGGTGGACAGAATGCATTAGCTCTATACCTGGCAAGTTTAATCCTACTCACCTTAAGCCAAGATGCAAGTCTCAGTCCTAAATTCTTTGGTGTGAGGAAAGTCCCTGCACAGAATTCTATGGGGATGGCAAGGAGGAGAGTACCAGCCAGCCATGATGCAGCATCCAAGAGGAGATGACTGGGCTACTTGGAGTATGAGGAACCAACCATGTGATTCTTCCAGTAGCGAGTGAAGAGGGACACTTTCTATGGGGGTGGGTCCTCCTGATATCAACCCCTCAGCTTGGAAGAGAGAATCCAAAATGTTAGCACCTATGTCCTGGGCATCTTCCTTCATTGCAGCAACTCCCCAGATCAGCACTGCACGGCAAAGTAACATTCCACAACCTCTACCAAAAGTATTCATCTTCCTAGGCAAAATAGGTGAGGAGAACGTTTGGGGACCTAGGCCCTATGTGGAATCTAACACACCAATCTCATCTTCTCTTTTTTAAGCAAAAGCCCTCATCTTGGGCCATTCTGGCATGATGTACTACCTCTCTATGGAGAACATGCACAAAAATGGGAATTTTACAAAGGGACAAGTGTTTGTTTCAGTGCCAATGAGTGATATACTTTGAGGAAAATAAGGGCCATGGGATCAGAATTTCTTCCTCTTCCTCTACAAGCAGCTCTCACTGTGGCTGCCTGCATCCCTCCTTCTGGCTCATTGCTCACCTGTGTCCTGATTCCCAACTTCCTCAGGGATCTTGGACTACCAATCCCCCCTTCCCTGGATACTGCCTGTGTATTCAAGCTTTTCCCATGAAAAAAACCCCCGTTCATAATTGGCATCAACCTTGGCCAGCTGCCTCTCTATTTACCAGGGAAAGTCTCCTTACATTGCCTTACTCACTGACACCATTTCCCAAATGCCCCCTTTCAGGCAGGTTTTTGCAATATCCCCTTGTCAAATCAGCTGTTGCTATGGTCACCAACATACTCTATTTGTAAGTGCAAAGGACATTTTATTTTCATTTTTCTGTGGTGGTTTAAGAAAAAACCATGAACTTGATCATTTCAAACACTTTTAAATGTGCAGCTCAGTGGCACTAAGTACATTTACAATACTGTGCAACAGTTACCACCATCCATCTCCAGAACTTTTTCATCTTCCCCAATTGAAACTTTATCCCATTAGACACTAGTTCCCCACTTCTCCTTCCCCAAGCACTTAGCAACCACCCCCCTATGTTCTATCCCTGAATTTGACTTCCCTGGGAAACTCATATAAGTAGTATCATATGGTATTCGTCTTTTTGCGATGGCTTATTTCATTCAGCATAATATCCTCAAGTTCACCCATGTTGTAGCATGTGTCAGAATTTCCTTTCCTTTCAAAGCTTAATAATATTTTATTGTACGTATATGATGAAGGGTTTACTGGTCATCCTTTGAAGGTCACTTGTGTTGCTTTCTCCCTTTGGCTGTTGTGGCTCATGCTGCTTATGAACATGGCATGCACAAAGGACATTTTAAAAGCTTTGTCTAATTTGGCCAATCACAACCACCCTGCATGGTTGGCTGCTCTCTTCTCTCTTCTTTATGAAATATTATCTTTCCTCAACTTCCATGACACTACATTCTCTTAGACTTCCTTTAGTTTCTGGCTGGTACTTCCTGTCTCTTTCCTTGAAGAAGTGTCATCTTCCAGGTCAGTTATCTCTGCCCCTCTTCCTTTTCAGCCTTCTTCCACAGACCACTACATTCACCCTACACTCTTCCTGCCTCTCACATATGACACACCTGTGTATCCAAATGCAAACCTCTAGAACAGAGACTGTAGTCTTCCCCACAAACAACTCCTTACCTTCCCCTTCTCCTTCTCCCCCTCCTTCTCCTCTTGGAGATATTCTTATCAAGAATTGAATTTTTAATATTAGTCAAGGACAAGCTTCTTCCCCTTAAAACCAGCACCAGGCATTTTGTGCATGCTTCATGCTGTTTCTCTATTCTAAGCTGAGCAGACTACCCAATCACACAAAGCTTTCTCCTCTACTCTGGAGAGTGACAAGCCCCCACCCTGCTATGTTCTTAGCCTTTATTCACATCCTTTTCCTTCTACTGTGCAAAGGCAAGGCATTAATTGGTCAAGTTAAATAGAGTCCTACTACTGCTTTTAGTGTCAATTTCCCTTCAAGCAGAAATGCAAGCCATTGTGGAATAACAATTGAAGATGATAGTAATGAAAATCTAATTCCCAGAAGTCATCAGTAAATGATCAAAAGAAGGAAACTCAATATTTCTTTCCCATTGGCAGTGAAGAAAGATTCTACAGAGCGAACTTGGAAAGGAGAATACCATACAGGTGAAGTAGCTACAGGGCTGCCCATGGGAAAGGAGGGAAAGCTAGTGGAATAACAATGGGAAAAAGCAGATTGGCTGAGGCATGTACCCTAATAGGTGAAAGAATTAAGAAGGGAAAGGAATGTCAGGGCCAATGCCTCTGAGCAGCCTCAGAGGGAGAATTTAATGTGGGAGGGATGTTTTTTGCTGGTTCATATTTGCAAAACTCTTTTAAATTAGAGTGTGTAAATCTAAGGTAATATGTACCTTCGTTTCTATACTAAGGAAAGCAAAACACCTAGAAGTATATAATGTAATCTGCCTGCCTCCAGTAAAACAGTTCTTAATTTGCATATTTCTTACCCATTGTGTTCTGTCACTTTTACAATTTATGGCCTTTGTACCACAAAGCCTGCCTAGGGTACCATTTGATTAGGCAGACTTCCTGGCTATCTGGCCCAGGACCAGATGCTGCTAGTTGTTTGCCCACCTCAAGTAGCCTCCTGGAAGTTCCCTTCTTCAGGAAACCTTTTTATCTACTACATGAATTATTGGAGCACTTACTACATACTTGAGGGGTACTGTCACTAGAAGAAGTTGAATTCCTGCTTACAGGCCAATTATAATGATGTGCATGTGCTTGAAAGGAACCCCATGCAGGGACTGGCCTAGCCCAGGGGAAACTGGGTGTATCTCCCAGAAGTCTTGAGATGTCTTGGCTTCACCCAATTGGCCTAAGCAGAGACTCCAATGCACTTCCAAATAGGAATTTTTTTAACTGCCCCCTAAAGACATACATAAGGACTTATGATAGTCTAAGAGGTTTAATCTGCACTGGAGATAGGTACTGGGACTACTATGGTGAGCAGTTCATTACTCCTCCTTAGATTGCCCACCATTTATAGAGGAAGCTGATTCACAAAATAATCACGAAAATGCAGATGTAATAGCAACTATGATAATTTACATTGAAAGATATACGAGAACCTAGAATTCTGTCACCTGGGAATTGACCTTGTCTTGGAGGTCAGCAAGGTGTCACTAATGCAAACTGAGACCTCCAGGATGAGAGCAAAGGAAAAAATCAGGTGGGAGAGGCATGAGCTTGAGCAAGTGCAAGGACCTTGTGATGGGAGGGATGTGACAAAACAAAACCAGGTTTTAAATAACAGTGAGTCTATAGCACAGAAGATGTTTTTCTGGACCATGAGTGAGAAGGATTGGACAGGACTGTACAACTTCCTGGGATATGTCTTCATAGGTGGAGCATCAGGGGACCATCGAAGGGTCAAAGCAAGGAGAATTAGGGAAAGGGGGTATATGAGATTCAGTACACCTGGTAGTTGTGTGATCAGCAGGTTAGCTATCTGGGTGAGAGTACACCAGGGTAAACCAGCCAAAAGGGTATTGCAGGAGTGGCCTTGGGAATTCCATCTCTATATCTCTACCACAAGGAAATTCTGCCATGGATTAGAGGTAGTGAGGAGGACTTGCTTATTGGCAGTACTGAGCACAACACCAAGATTGGGGAGGGAGAGAATGAGGAGAGTGAAAAGAGAGAAAGAGAAGAAATGGTGGAGGGAGGAAGGGGAAAAGAGGGGTCTTGAATTGGAGAGGGATGTTGAATCACCTTCTTCTGACCATTTTCTGAAGTGCTGGCTTCCAGGAGTTAAGTTATTCATTTCCATCATCTTCAGTTGTTATTCCACAATGGCTTGCATTTCTGCTTGAAGGGAAATTGACACTAAAAGCAGTAGTAGGACTCTATTTAACTTGACCAATTAATGCCTTGCCTTTGCACAGTAGAAGGAAAAGGATGTGAATAAAGGCTAAGAACATAGCAGGGTGGGGGCTTGTCACTCTCCAGAGTAGAGAGGAGAAAGCTTTGTGTGATGGGGTAGTCTGCTCAGCTTTAGAATAGAGAAACGGCATGAAGCATGCACAAAATGCCTGGTGCTGGTTTTAAGGGGAAGAAGCTTGTCCTTGACTAATATTAAAAATTCCGTGCTTGATGAGAACATTATTTTGCTAAGGCCCACACCAGTCAGATATGCCTGATTGTTTTTGGCCCTCTCCTGTCCAAGTGAGGGCAATAAAAAGGATTTGGTTAATAACTATTTTATTAATCTCTAGTGCTGTAGCCTTACACTGAATTAGAGGCTAATTATCTCCCTGTTGTACAAAATGCTGACAGAACATGGACATTGTGCAAGGATATTGGTTGTATGCATTATAGCAACAGCTTGAAAGATATTGGATTTTTCCTCAATTCTACAGTGTCTTAAATAGAATTTAGTAAAAACTATTTCAAATGCACTGCTTTATGCATGCAGCTAAATTTATAATTATACCTGGAAGCCACAGGTGTGGTGTGGGACCTAAAATTAGCAGTATGCCTTGACATCCGGCAAAATTGGGAAGACCTTGAATCTCCCAACTGCAAGTTCTCCTACCCACTCTGCTTCCAAGAGTAAGGTTGCCTAGCCAAACAACTTTCTTTTTTTTTTTTTAATAAATTAATTTTTTATTGGTGTTCAATTTACCAACATACAGAATAACACCCAGTGCTCATCCCAGCAAGTGCCCCCCTCAGTGCCCGTCACCCATTCACCCCCACCCCTGCCCTTCACCCCTTCCACCACCCCTAGTTCGTTTCCCAGAGTTAGGAATCTTTATGTTCTGTCTCCCTTTCTGATATTTCCCACACATTTCTTCTCCCTTCCCTTATATTCCCTTTCACTATTATTTATATTCCCCAAATGAATGAGAACATACACTGTTTGTCCTTCTCCGATTGACTTACTTCACTCAGCATAATATCCTCCAGTTCCATCCACGTTGAAGCAAATGGTGGGTATTTGTCATTTCTAATGGCTGAGTAATATTCCATTGTATACATAAACCACATCTTCTTTATCCATTCATCTTTCGATGGACACCAAGACTATCCATTAGAAGAAAGACAGTCTCTTCAATAAATGGTGCTGGGAAAATTGGACATCCACATGCAGAAGAATGAAACTAGACCACTCTCTTGCACCATACACAAAGATAAACTCAAAATGGATGAAATATCTAAATATGAGACAAGATTCCATCAAAATCCTAGAGGAGAACACAGGCAACACCCTTTTTGAACTTGGCCACAGTAACTTCTTGCAAGATATATCCATGAAGGCAAAAGAAACAAAAGCAAAAATGAACTATTGGGACTTCATCAAGATAAGAAGCTTCTGCATAGCAAAGGATACAGTCAACAAAACTAAAAGACAACCTACAGAATGGGCGAAGATATTTGCAAATGATGGATCAGATAAAGGGCTAGTTTCCAAGATCTATCAAGAACTTATTAAACTCAACAGCAAAGAAACAAACAATCCAAACAGGAAATGGGCAAAAGACATGAAGAGAAATCTCACAGAGGAAGACATGGACATGGCCAACATGCACATGAGAAAATGCTCTGCATCACTTGCCATCAGGGAAATACAAATCAAAACCACAATGAGATACCACCTCACACCAGTGAGAATGGGGAAAATTAACAAGGCAGGAAACAACAAATGCTGGAGAGGATGCGGAGAAAAGGGAACCCTCTTGCATTGTTGGTGGGAATGTGAACTGGTGCAGCCACTCTGGAAAACTGTGTGGAGTTTCCTCTAGTTAAAAATAGACCTGCCCTACGACCCAGCAATTGCACTGTTGGGGATTTACCCCAAAGATTCAGATGCAATGAAATGCTGGGACACCTGCACCCTGATGTTTCTAGCAGCAATGTCCACAGTAGCCAAACTGTGGAAGGAGCCAAACAACTTTCTTTATCAAATGGACCACATGCCGATCCTATTTATCCTTGAGTGGTGGGCTTCAGTTCCTGGCTAGTCTGTTGAATTATTCAAACAAACAAATCTCATCCTCCAGTGGGATCTAGACTCACTTCACCTTCTTCTTACTACAAAGCCTGCCTCTCGCAGGCCTTGTTTGTTTACTCTCTTTTCTAGTGCAGGTCCTATGTATACCTGCATGGTATTCTGTGTCCTCCCCTCCAGGCTATGGCATATGTGACTAATAAACTGCTGACAATCTCATCTCATCTACCCAGTGTTGAGTGTTATGTGTTCAGTCATCCCCATAAGCCTAGAGTGGGGAATGGCCCAACTACAGTTAAGGATACTCAATGAACTTTAACTAAGTTCTCCATGGCTATATAACTGGTTTTATGATACCGTGATGGCCACATGAGATGGATCCACCAGTCACTAGTGGGCCTGCAGTTTGGTTTGTGTGGCTCTGTGTTATCTCACTGTCACACACTATCATCTCTCCCCACCCCCAAATACAAGATGAGAACTGTTAATTCTACCACAGCATAACCTGTCTTCAAATTTGGCCTGTATGGCAGGTGGTCTCTGAGTCTCCCGTTTGTGAAGATGGTAGCAACCCAATACCCTAACTGGTCAACACTTGAGTCCTGATTACCAAGGTCACTGTGGTTAGTACACGCATCCTGTTGACTATCACTTACTACTGAGGCAGCCAGAGATGTGGTTTGTAATTATACATCCTAGGACAGGCCCAGGGCTGGGCCTTTTTAAGATTTGCTGGAAGAGGGAGACAATCACTTGGAGGAATTAAACATAATACCCTAATGGCTCAATAGTTATTGCTCAGGCAAGAGTAGAGATTTTTTCCTGTGCTCTTACTCCCTAGATGAACTATGTAGGCTCTCCTGACCCCCAAGGATGTCCAGGTGCATATCCAAGGCAGCCCATGTCCCAGGCACTGACGATAAAAACAAAGGAGCAAGCAGAAAAGCACTTGGTGCTCAACTGTTCTCCCAATGTAAAACATTTAGCCAATGTGTCTGTACTTTATTTAGTACTTCTCCTTAGCAGCCCAACAAAGTGAGGAAGCCGAGAAAATTAAGGCCATTTGACCTTAAGTTAAGCGTTAGCACAAGTACAGCCAACTCAGGCCCCTGTGAATAAGAGCTGAACTTTACCTTACTTCAGTTAAGCCCCATATTAGAATGAGAACAGAGCTCAAGCCAGTGGCAGAAAGTCCCATATCAGAATGAGAACAGAGCTTAATGCCCTTGAAAGCCCCATATCAGAATGTAACCAGAACTTGAGAAACTCCTCCACCCCTTCTGGAGGTCCCCTAGACTAGCCCATAAAACTAAACTGGAACCCACCTCAGGGTCCAAGTCCCTGCTCCACCGTATCGGGTATACTTGGACCCAAGCTCGAGCTTGTTAATAAACCCTCATGTACTTGCATCAGTGTTGGCTCCTCAGTGGTTTCTCAGATTTGCAATTTTGGGCACAATAAAAGAGCTAACCTAGTGCTCATAGTGCTTGACTGCCCATGCCCATGTCCTAGATGAAATGACTAATGACTCCTAGATGTGGACCCTGGCCTTGGTGAAATTGACTGGAATTTTGTGGAGGAAGATGCAGAGCACTAAGACCCCAATTTTTTCTGTAATCACCCAGAAGATCTTCACTATGGGTGATTGAACAGAGATGTAAATCAAAAATTCTGACTTTATGGAATTAGAAATCCAAAATACTGAGGGAATTTGGAAAGAAAGAAAGAGAGAAGAGCAGGCCCACACAGGATGAAAAGGTGAAGCTGCAGCAGAAGGTGTTTCAGTACATGTACCTCTGGATTGTGGGCCCAGTGCTCTTTCACTGCACCACTCCATTGCCCATTTTCTATCACAATAAGATCCTGATTCCCAACATTGTAGAGAAAACACCCAGGGCAGCCAAGGGCACAATAAAGGAGGTAATTAAATTCCAATGTAAACTCAGGGTACTTAAACCATATAAAGTAACATTTGCCAGGAGGAGGCTCCTAATTCTGGCAATATGGAGTTGAGGTTTCTTTGGGGAAACCACACACACACATAAACAAAACCCAAATGAATGAAAATGAAGGTCCACAATTTTACCCCACTGGAACTTAAAAGTTTACTGAAAAAATTTATACAACAAAAATATAAAAGATTTGTGTGTTACAAGATTGTGTGTTACAATCTCATTGGCCACGAGCCCCTATAAAACTGCTATGCTTCTTAGCCTCGGTGTCCAAGTCCCTGTTCCACTGTGTTGGGTATACTTGGACCCAAGCTCGAGCTTGTAAATAAACCCTCATGTGTTTGCATTGGTGTCGGCTCCTTGGTGGTTTCTCAGATTCACAATCTTGGGCACAACATTTGTGGGCTCGTCCGGGATCTGAGAGACCTCCAGGACCCCATCCGGAGGGTTTCATGCATAGTGAGTGCACTCAACTTTTTCCACCTTTTGTGCACATATTTTCTGAGAGCTCTAAACTGTACTTTTACCTGTAGGAATTCCAATCTGTATTGGGTTGTCATTGGCTTAAGCGGACATGCTGGTGGGCCGTGACCGGAGATCTTGAGGAGACGTCCCTTGCCCCCGCCTGGAGGACGGGGTCCTCATCTGTAAGGAGGACGGAGGTCCTCATCTGTAAGGAGGGCTGACTGCCAGCCCTTTGGGTTACTTTCTGTTTTGTCTCTGCGGCTGCATTGGAACGTTTGTCTGTGTTACTATGTCCTTGTTAACTGTGCATTTGTCTGTGTTACTGTGTCTTTGTAAACTATCATAACTGTTTACATAAAGAGAGGGAGATTTCAAATCTATTGCATATCAGAATGGCCAACCTTTGATGTGGGATGGCCCCAAGAAGGAAAGTTCCTATCTATTATCTTACAGGTGAAGGCCGTTATCTTCAGGGATGAACCGGATGGCCACCCTGACCAGGTTCCCTACATCCTGGCCTGGCAAGACATGATCAAAAATTCCCCTCCTTGGCTAAAACCCTTTTTACCCCCCAAAGCACACAACTCGGCTGAAGGTAAGGAGAGATTCTGTGTCCACCGCCAGATTCTAATTGCAGGTTTCCAGGCTGCCATGCACAAGCCTACCAATCTGGCCAAGGTATATGGTGTGAGACAGGGTAAGGATGAGAGTCCAGCAGCCTTCTTAGAATCATAGAGGCTTTTAGGCAGTACACCCGTATGAACCCAGAAGCCCCAGAAACAAAGGCCGCAATTATCATGGCTTTTGTTAACCAGGCCGCTCCGGACATTAAAAAGAAATTGCAAAGGTAGAGAGACTAGGAGAGAAGAGCTTGCAGGACTTAGTGATAGTAGCAGAAAGAGTCTATAATAATAGAGAAAGTCTGGAAGAACAACAAACCAAACTAAGTGACCGGCAGACCTGAAACCTGGCCAAGATCCTGCTGGCCACAACCCTGGATGACCCATGGGAAAGACAGAGGCACCTCAAGAAGCTGGCTTCAGGGACAGGTAAGGAGCATGGCCCTGGTCCCCATCGGGAGCGCCCTAAACTGAACAGAACCAATGTGCTTAATGCACAGAAGAGGGCCACTGGCTGCCCTAACAAAAGATCTAAGGCCCCTGCCAAGATCTTGGAGATGGAAGACCTGGATGACTAGGGGAGTTGGGGTTCGGCACCCCTCCCTGAGCCCAGGGTAGCTCTTAGAGTGGAGGGGCAACCTGTCGAATTCCTCCTGGACACTGGGGCACAACATTTGGTTTGATTACAACCCCAAGGGAAATTGGCAAGCAAGACTTCATGGGTGCAAGGGGCCACGGGCACCAGACAGTACTCATGGACTACCCAAAGAACTGTGGATCTCAGCATGGGCTGGGTATCCCACTCCTTCATGGTCATCCCTGAGTGTCCTTACCCGTTGTTAGGTCAGGATTTGGTCACCAAGATGGGGGCACAAATTTGCTTCCACCCCAAAGGGGCAAACATCCTAAACAAAGAGGGGCACCCGATTCAGGTGCTTGTCCTGAGTTAAGAAGACGAATATTGTCTCCATCAAACGCCCTCAGCCCCAATGACTGACATGTACTGTTGGCTGCAGGAATTTCCCCAAGCGTGGGCAGAAACTGGGGGAATTGGGCTGGTCCGCACAGAACGGCCATATATATAGAACTAAAAAAAAAAAAAAAAAAAAAAAAAAAGAACTAAAGCCGGGGGCAGACCCTGTCAGGGTCCACCAATACCCTATGCCTCTCCTCTCCCTAACCCAGACTGGGACCCCTCTCTGCATGACTGTCAAGAAATTTTGGCACAGGTGCACAAAATCAGAGATCTCCAGGACTAGCCACTGCAGAATGCAGAGGCCACCTGGTACACTGACAGCAGCAGTTTCATCTGAGAAGGAATCAGATACGCGGGGGCAGCTGTAACCTTGGAAACGGAGACCCGATCCGGGGGCACCGACCCTGCCTGACACCCCCAACTATACTGATGCTGGTTTATACTGGATCAAACGCTTGCCTATGACCCAGTGCTTGAGTGGCTGGTGGAGGGCCACAGACTCCAGCATCATCCCACCAGAGGAACTAGGACGGCGAGTCCTATCCAAAATGCATCTGAGTACTCATATGGGAACAAGGAAGATGGAAGACCTCATACGACATGCAAAGATCACTATTAAAGACTCTGGAGCAAAGATCGAGCAGATTGTGGCACGCTGCCACTCATGCCAGTTAACTAATGCCACCGCCCATGGATCTAACCTGGGCACCCGGCTCCTAGGGGACTGCCCAGGAGCCTACTGGGAAGTGGATTTAACTGAGATAAAACCTGGAAAATATGGATATAGGTATTTGCTAGTGTTTGTAGATACTTTTTCAGGATGGACAGAGGCATTTCCCACCAAACATGAAACGGCACAGACCGTGACCAAAAAACTACTGGAAGACATCGTACTGAGGTATGGTTTTCCTGTTAAGATTGGGTCAGACAACGGCCCAGGATTCGTCTCTAAGGTAACACAGGGAGTGGCCCTAGTACTTGGGGCAGAATCAAAATGACATTGTGCATATAGGCCCCAAAGCTCAGGACAGGTAGAGAGGATGAACATTAAAGGAGACTTTAACTAAATTAGCCTTGGAGACTGGCGGGGACTGGGTGACTCTCCTCCCCTTTGCCCTATATAGGGTGAGGAACTCCCCATATAAGATGGGACTGACCCCCTACGAGATCATGTTCGGTCTTCCTCCACCTGTTATCCCCAATTTAAAACCTGAAGTGCTTGCTGAATTTGATGATAACCAACTTCTTTTCTCCCTCCAAATGTTATAACGAACCCATGAGCAGGTGTGGCCTAAACTGAGTGCCCTCTACAAGACTGAGCCACCCCTGGCCCCCTGTTGATATTGGCCGGGTGACTGGGTGTACGTGTGGAGATACCAACACCAGACACTTCAACTTCACTGAAAGGGACCCTACATCGTGATCCTGACCACTCCCACCACCCTCAAGGTCGATGGGATTACTCCCTGGGTCCACTACTCCCATGTCTGGCCAGCTGATCCACATGCCATTCTCAAGGACTTTTTTCCAGAATGGAAAGGCCAACCAGACAAGGACAATCCCCTAAAGCTAAGACTGTGCCGTTCTCACTTATTTCCCACCTACAAGACTCCCTAGTCTGAGGTTGTCCTTCAAAATAGAAGGGATTAGATTTAGTCTTCTTACAACAAAGGGGGGGGGGAGGTGTTATGTACTGCCTTAAATGTATGATGTTGCTTCTTCCCTGGGATGTAAACAGGAACAAGAACAGCAATAAGGTTGGTTCGAATCCTGGTTTAATCATTCCCCCTGGCTCACTCTGAGAGCAACCTGGACCCATGATTGGGTCCTTCCTTAGGTTCCCCTGAAAGGGGGAAAGTGGAGGCCGAGAAAATTAAGGCCATTCCACTTTAAGTTCAGCGTTAGCACAAGTACAGCCATCCCAGGCTCCTGTGAATAAGAGCTGAACTTTACATAACTTCAGTTACAGGAAGAAAACGGCTTACAGCTTAACGCCCTAGAAAGTCCTATATTAGAATGAGAACAGAGCTCAATGCCCTTGAAAGCCCCATATCAGAATGTAAACAGAACTTGAGAAATTCCTCCCCCACTTCTGGAGGTCCCCTAGACCAGCCCATAAAACTAAGCTGGAGCCCACCTCGGAGTCCAAGTCCCTGCTCTGCTGTGTCGGGTACGCTTGGACCCAGGCTCGAGCTTGTAAATAAACCCTCGTGTGTTTGCATCGGTGTCAGCTCCTTGGTGGTTTCTCGGATTCACAATCTTGGGCACAACAGAGCCTGTTCCTCCTCACCAGCATTTGGTGTTGTCACTCTTGTATGTTTGCCATTCTAATAGATGTATAGTGCATAATTTCCTCTTTGCTTTTAGCAGGATGGAGCAAGTCCCCACTTTCCCTGAATACTTGTTTTTGCATTTTGGCTCTGAAGGATTGAAATGCAAGAGCTAGGTTCTTGTCTCATGGAGTTAAATGGATCTTGAGTACAACGGAGAGTGAGTAAATTGATAGAAGTTTATTAAGCAAGAATACAGAAAAAGCTCCCAGGAGTGAGAGGGGTCTCGACAGGGTTGCCAAAATGGACCTCTATTGACAGTCTTTTATTTAGAGCTGACCAGGGAGCCTGTGGCCTTAGTAGTCTTGTGATGTCTTGGTTTGAGTAAGGACTGGTGATAACATCTTTAATGGCTTAATTTCTTTTTAAAGTAATTCTTTGTTGGTCACAAGTGTCTATTATAACAAGACTCTACTTCTGACACCTTAGGCAGGATGTTCTGGTTTGTTCCCTTATCTCTGATTATCTTACATGTCCATATTTGGGGATTCCTGTGAGCCTGACCCTGGAGCTCCACCTATCTCTCCCTACCTAGCCTTGCCTGTCCCTTACTCAATAAGACCCTTCTGGGTGTATATCAGTGGATCATATACTTGGGGGATGTATGAGGGGTGGTTAGAGGTAAAGGAAGTTTCCAAAGGAATTTTTGTATGTTAAAGTAGACTTACAAGGTCCTGGAGGCCAGGATAAGATTGTCTTTTTTGCCTTTAGCAAATTGATCAAGGCATCTAAGAGGAATGTTGTTCTGCCTGCCTCAAGGACTTGTCCTTGGGCCACAAATTGTATGGAAATTTTATTTCATTTACATTCCCTTCTCTCTCTGTTTCCCACATCACTATGGATGGGTGGGTGATGTTAGGAGTCCAGGAAATTGAATCTATGGGTCTCTGGAAGTTAGGCTATTGATAAGAATGCTTTTTCCTTGTAAATCACTAAGATATTTGTACATTAAGAGAGATTCATGTCTTGCAGGAATTTAATCTCTGTAAATTAACCATTGTTTTTTCTTCCATTAGCGTTAGGGAAGCCAGGGGAGCTGGAGGAGTCACACCTATCCCACCAGGGAGTAGCAGGTGTTGCTGGTTGTCAGCTTGTGCTTTGTCCTCAGCTTGCTTCTGCTTCCTCATCAGGGTCACATGACTACCTTGAACCAGTTTCATTTCCATGTTGGGTACACATGGGCTGAGAGTGAGGGAGCATTTCTTTTCCCAGAGGAAAAAAGGAATATGATTGCTGGAAAGTAAATGGATGCTCAAGGCCAAGAAACAAATAAGACAACACAGAAAAAATAGTTTTCTTGACATCCTGTTCACAGCACCCCTCAGAGAGTTCTATTTTAAGAGGGCTTACTTTGGAGTAGGTATGCTAACAGAATTCAAAACTATGAATTTTGAAACACAGAACACCTTATAGTTAGAGGTGCTGTAGTAGGTTCTGTGTTAGAGAGATGACAAGCACGAGTCGGGGATCTGCCATGAAGGGTCCATTAGGCCAGTCAGTGAGACAGAGTGGAGAAGGGAAGTTATTTGTCATTTATACCTTATTAAGGCTGCCGCCTTAAGGGACTCTTTCTGAAGACCAATTGAAAATACACAGCAGGAATATAAAAATAGGGGCGATTTGTCCAGGTGTATTTCACAACAGTTTCCTAGATTTGAAAATTATTTGAAAATAAACCCCTAATGTTCTCATCAGTTTAAAATCATCTTGTTCCTTTGAAATTCCTCAGCTGCTTTGCTAACATAGTCAACAAAAATTCATATGTTGTGGGCAATAGTTCACATGCTTTTATTACTTTCAAAGGATATGTTGTTATTATATCCAAAGCAAATTTTCTTCATTGAAAATTACTTTCCTGGGACATTGTTAAAGAATCCAAACTTCAAAATCTGGACATGCATGACTGTTAATTGTCTACTTCATTTGTTTTATTTATAAGTTTTCTTGTCTTTTACAGCCTATGTAAATTCCTCTGACTCAACTCGGATGTGACCAACTAGTCATCCCTTCCGCAGGGAATCATTTGTTAATGCATTGACAGCCACTGAAAGCATGTTAGTACATGCATTCCACAAGAGTGGTTATTTTGAGGCCCCTGAGTCAATCTGATTAAACCTTCTGGTTAAACCTTCTTGAGCCTCAGAGGGAAAATTTTTGTTTTGAACTGTTCTGAGTTTAGAAAACTTGTTCCAATTTTCAATAACAACACTCAAGAGAAAAGACACTGGCTAAAATCTTGAATTAGATTTAGCAAATCCAGTGAATTGTTGAAGAAGGATTTGGTACACCTATTTGAGACTGTCTAGGATGTTGTCAAGGACTTCAATATGTGCCCCTTAAACTGAATTCTCTAAAGGGAGATGAATAGTTCTACTCCTTGGAGGTGAACCTATATAGGAAACAGGTGCAGGTCTGGGTGCTTAATTAATCAACTTGTGGGTGAAGTTAACCAGTGAAGCATGATGTACTTCTTGAATATAGGTGAAGTTTGGTGGGATGGGGTCCAGAGCCAATGGCCGAGAAATTCTTGAGACATCTTGGGTGCGGGAAGATGGTTTTATTAAAGCACAGGGACAGGACTCAGGGGCAGAAAGAGCTGCCCTGGGGTTGTGAGGAATGATTGATTATATACAATGGGGTTGGGGGAGGTAAGGAAAAAAGAAAGTATCTAAAAGGACCTTCACATGCTAAAGAAGACCGATATTATCAAGCTGTTTGCTTTTCCAACAAAGATAGTTGGGAGTTTCCTGGAGGAATGTCACACATATTCCACCCAGGAATTAGGAGGTATTAGCTTGTGCTTTGTCCTCAACTAGCCTTCTGCTCCCTCATCAAAGGGTGCACCTATCCAGGTTATGAAAAATAAGGGAGAAGTTGGAAACTGCCATTTTTGTCCATATACTGTTTCACTCTACAGTAGATGCATTACTCAGATAATTTAGTATTGGAGCCTATAGGTTCTTAAAAATCTGTATTTTCTGTTTCTGAGCATTCTAAACACCTGATTTTCTACCATCAACCATATTTCCTCTACTATCAACATACAATGAACTCGCACCTAATCTCTTATAAAAATGTACACATTGACTGTTCATGCATGCATGGGTGTCTGTGACTCTATTTGCCCCAGTGGCAGCCAGCAATCACTACATATCTCAGCCATGTGTCTTCCTCTTGCCCTTGTTTGGAAAGATTGCTCTTCTTCATGTGCTTGCCCTTCGGTTCTCTAACAGATTTCCTCCAGACCTCCTTGTTCATTCCTCTGTCCTCCTCTCCCTTCACCCTCACCCTGTCTCCTGCTTGCATGTTGGCTTCCCCTTGGCTGTGATTCACCACTTTCCTCAACTGCTTCTGGTGACCCTCAAATCTTGCCACTCTCCTCCTGTGGAACCAGGCATAAACCTTAGAAGTCTTCGGGTATCTTTGCAGAACATAGGTACATCTATTTCTATTCAATGTTTATCTGGTAGACTTAAAACATCATTTCTCCATAGTCAAGAAGCCCAGCAGAAGACCATCACAGGGAGTTACTGAAAATTTATCCATCATTGGCTTTTCAGGTCTTGGCTTACACTGTGCTTCTTGTCCTCCTCTCATCCTGCTGAGCAATACTCCATGTCTTCAATATCAAAGGCAGTCCTTTGGACCCCATGCTAAGCCTCCCTGTTGTGCCCAAGATTGGGAATCTGAGAAACCACCAAGGAGCCCACACCGATGCAAGTGCAGGAGGGTTTATTTGCAAGGTCGAACTTGGGTCCAAGCATACCCAACATAGCAGTGCAGGGGCTTGGGCCCCGAGGTTCAGAGGCATAGCAGTTTTATAGGGACCAGTGGCCAATGAGATTGTAACACACACAGAAAGTTGTATAGTCATGTCGGTCTGCACGCAGGTGGCCAATTGAATTACAATTTACCCTATACTAACCATCTGAACTAGCCTATCACTCTGGTCAGAATTGGCGTGCAGGTTTGGCGGGCAAAAGGCGGGGTTTACATTCTTTGGCGGTTAGGGGTTCCGCATTCCTATATGAGCCGGTTTTGGTAAGGGTGTGCTCAGCGGCTTGACTAGGGTCGGGGAGCGCCTTAAGCAATTAGCAGGTCCTGTGGGGGCTCTGCTGGCAAGATGGGGGAAGCGTAGAGTCCCCAAGTCACCTGTCCCCACCAAATTGCCTAGATAATCTTCAAATCATCCTGAAAATCTACGAATTCGGCCTGAGATTTAAAGAGAAAACAGCTGGAAGAGTGAGACAGCTGAAGAGGAGCCCGGCTCCTCCCTGTGAGGAGCCGGGCTAAGGCCGGGGCGAGTGCCCCCAGGACAGGAAAGCCACATGATGGAGAAGCAGGAGCTTCAGGAGCTGCACCAATCTTCCCGGAAAGGCTCTGGCAGGGAGTTGGAGCAGGACCCCAGGAGGGCGGGGATGCCCTCAAGCTCCTTGGGACACTAACAGACACCTGCGGCCTGGAGAGAGTGTGCCGAGCTCCCTAAAGGGCTGCAGCGTGCACGGCGGGACCTGGGAGCAGCTTGGAGGGGCTTGGGCAGCAGCTCCATGAGGAGGGGGCTGCGTGGCCGGGTGCGGGAACCCAGCAGCACAGGCCGGGAGCACAGGGCGCCGGGGACAGCCCAGGATCCGACCTCCCCCCGGGACAGGCAGAGGCCTGGAGGGCCCAGGACAGCAAGGACGCTCCTGCCCCCAGCTGAGCAATCAGCGGCCCCGCCCCGGGAGCCTCCAGGCCCTGCAGACAGAGAGCTCCCTAGTTAACTGCGGGAGCTGACTCCAGGGCTCCAGAGCTGGCCAGGCCACTGGGGTTGTTCCTCCTGGGGCCTCACAGGGGTAAACAACCCCCACTGAGCCTCACAGTGGCCTCACCAGATAAACAGCTTAAACATCACTCACTGAGCCCTGCACCAGGCAGGGGGCAGAGTAGCTCTCCCAAGTACTAACACCTGAAAATCAGCACAACAGGTCCCTCCCCCAGAAGACCAGCTAGATGGACAGGGGAAAAAGAAATTATTGACAAAGCAGCACTGGAAAGTTCCGGACTTGCAGTATACAGAATCAGAGGATACTCCCTCGTGTTCGTTTGTTTGTTTGTTTGTTTTTTGCTTTTTGATTTCTATTCACTTCCCTCACCCCACCGTTTTTTCTTTCTTTTCTTTTTCTTTCTTTCTTTCTTTCTTTCTTTCTTTCTTTCTTTCTTTCTTTCTTTCTTTCTTTCTTTCTTCTTTCTTTCTTCTCTTTCTTTTTCTTTCTTTCTTTCCTTCTTTCTTTTTTCTTTTTCTTCTCATTTTTTCTTTTTTTCTTCCTTTTTTCTTTTTTTTCCTCTTTCGTTCTTTCTCTTCTCTCTTTTTCTCCTTTTCCCAATACAACTTGTTTTTGGCCACTCTGCACTGGGCAAAATGACTAGAAGGAAAACTACACCTCAAAAAAAAGAATCAGAAACAGTCCTCTCTCCCACAGAGTTACAAAATTTGGATTACAATTCAATGTCAGAAAGCCAATTCAGAAGCACTATTATACAGCTACTGGTGGCTCTAGAAAAAAGCATAAAGGACTCAAGAGACTTCATGATTGCAGAATATAGATTTAATCAGGCAGGAATTAAAAATCAATTGAATGAGATGTAATCCAAACTAGAAGTCCTAACGATGAGGGTTAATGAGGTGGAAGACCGAGTGAGTAACATAGAAGACAAGTTGATGGCAAAGAGGGAAACTGAGGAAAAAAGAGGCAAACAAAAGACCATGAGGATAGATTAAGGGAAATAAATGACAATCTGAGGAAGAAAAACCTACGTTTAATTGGGGTTCCCGAAGGCGCCGAAAGGGCCAGAGGTCCAGAATATGTATTTGAACAAATCATAACTGAAAACTTTCCTAATCTGGGAAGGGAAACAGAAATTCAGATCCAGGAAATAGAGAAATCCCCCGCTAAAATCAATAAAAACAGTTCAACACCTCGACATTTAATAGTAAAGCTTGCAAATTCCAAAGATAAAGAGAAGATCCTTAAAGCACCAAGAGAACAAGAAATCCCTGACTTTTATGGGGAGGAGTATTAGGGTAACAGCAAACCTCTCCACAGAGACCTGGCAGGCCAGAAAGGGCTGGCAGGATATATTCAGGGTCCTAAATGAGAAAAACATGCAACCAAGAATACTTTATCCATCAAGGCTCTCATTCAGAATGGAAGGAGAGATAAAGAGCTTCCAAGACAGGCAGGAACTGAAAGAATATGTGACCTCCAAACCAGCTCTGCAAGAAATTTTAAGGGAGACTCTCAAAATTCCCCTTTAAGAAGAAGTCCAATGGAACAATCCACAAAAACAGGGAATGAATAGATATCATGATGACACTAAACTCATATCTGTCAATAGTAACTCTGAACGTGAATGGGCTTAATGACCCCATCAAAAGGCACAGGGTTTCAGACTGGATAAAAAAGCAGGACCCATCTATTTGCTATCTACAGGAGACTCAATTTAGACAGAAGGACACCTACAACCTGAAAATAAAAGGTTGGAGAACCATTTACCATTCAAATAGTCCTCAAAAGGAAGCAGGGGTAGCCATCCTTATATCAGATAAACTAAAATTTACCCCGAACACTAGTGAGAGATGAAGAGGGACACTATATCATACTTAAAGGATCTATCCAACAAGAGGACTTAACAATCCTCAATATATATGCCCCGAATGTGGGAACTGCCAAATATATCAATCAATTAATAACCAAAGTCAAGACATACTTAGATAATAATACACTTATACTTGGTGACTTCAATCTAGTGCTTTCTACACACGATAGGTCTTCTAAACACAACCTCTCCAAAGAAACGAGAGCTTTAAATGATACACTGGACGAGATGGATTTCACAGATATCTACAGAACTTTACATCCAAACTCACCTGAATATACATTCTTCTCAAGTGCACATGGAACTTTCTCCAGAATAGACCACATACTGGGTCACAAATCAGGTCTTAACCGATACCAAAAGATTGGGATTGTCCCCTGCATATTCTCAGACCATAATGCCTTGAGATTAGAACTAAATCACAAGAAGTTTGGAAGGACTTCAAACACGTGGAGGTTAAGGACCATCTTGCTAAAAGATGAAAGGGTGAACCAGGAAATTAAGGAAGAAATAAAAAGATTCATGAAAACTAATGAGAATGAAGATACAACCTTTCAAAATCTTTGGGATGCAGCAAAAGCAGTCCTGAAGGGGGAAATAGATCACAATACAAGCATCCATCCGAAAACTGGAAAGAACTCAAATACAAAAGCTAACCTTACACATAAAAGAGCTAGAGAAAAAACAGCAATAGATCCTACACCCATCAGAAGAAGACAGTTAATAAACATTCGAGCAGAACTCAACGAAATTGAGACCAGAAGAACTGTGGAACAGATCAACAAAACCAGGAGTTGGTTCTTTGAAAGAATTAATAAGATAGATAAACCATTAGCCAGCCTTATTAAAAAGAAGAGAGAGAAGATTCAACTTAATAAAATCATGAATGAGAAAGCAGAGATCACTACCAACATCAAGGAAATACAAACGGTTTTAAAACCATATTATGAACAGCTCTACGCCAATAAATTAGGCAATCTAGAAGAAATGGAGGCATTTCTGGAAAGTGACAAATTACTAAAACGGGAACACGAAGAAATAGAAAACCCGAAGAGGCCAATAACCAGGGAGGAAATTGAAGCAGTCATCCAAAACCTCCCAAGACACAAAAGTCCAGGGCCAGATGGCTTCCCAGGGGAATTCTATCAAACGTTTAAAGAAGAAACCATACCTATTCTACTCAAGCTGTTTGGAAATATGGAAAGAGATGGAGTACTTCCAAATTCATTCTAAGAGGCCAGCATCACCTTAATTCCAAAAGCAACAAAGACCCCACCAAAAAGGAGAATTATAGACCAATATCCCTGATGAACATGGATGCAAAAATTCTCAACAAGATGCTAGTCAATAGGATCCAACAGGACATTAAGAAAGCTATTCACCATGACCACGTAGGGTTTATTCCGGGGACACAAGGCTGGTTCACACTTGTAAAAACTCAATGTGATTCATCATATCAGCAAGAGGAAAACCAAGAACGATATGATCCTCTCAATAGATGCAGAGAAAGCATTTGACAAAATGCAGCATCCATTCCTGATCAAAACTCTTCAGAGTGTAGGGATAGAGGGAACATTCTTCAACATCTTAAAAGCCATCTATGAAAAGCCCACAGCAAATATCATTCTCAATGGGGAAGCACTGGGAGCCTTTCCCCTAAGATCAGGAAGAATACAGGGATGTCCACTCTCACCACTGCTATTCAACATAGTACTAGAAGTCAGCCTCAGCAATCAGGCAACAAAAAGACATTGAAGGCATTCAAATTGGCAAAGAAGAAGTCAAACTCTCCCTTTTTGCCGATGACATGATACTCTACATTGAAAACCCAAAAGACTCCACCCCAAGATTGCTAGAACTCATACAGCAATTTGGTAGCATGGCAGGATAAAAAAACAATGCCCAGAAATCAGTGGCATTTCTATACCCTAACAATGAGACTGAAGAAAGAGAAATTAAGGAGTCAATCCCATTTTCAATTGCACCCAAAAGCATAAGATACCTAGGGATAAACCTAACTAAAGAGATAAGGGATCTATACCCTAAAAACTACAAAACACTTCTGAAAGACATTGAGGAAGACACAAAGAGATGGAAAAATATTCCATGCTCATGGATTGGCAGAATTTAATACTGTGAAAATGTCAATGTTACCCAGGGCAATTTGCACGTTTAATGCAATCCCTATCAAAGTACCATGGAGTTTCTTCAGAGAGTTAGAACAAAATATTTTAAGATTTGTGTGGAATCAGAAAAGACCCCGAATAGCCAGGGGAATTGTAAAAAAGAAAACCATAGCTGGGGGCATCACAATGCCGGATTTCAGGTTGTACTACAAAGCTGTGGTCATCAAGACAGTGTGGTACTGGCACAAAAACAGACACATAGATCAATGGAACAGAATAGAGAACCCAGAAGTGGACCCTGAAATGTATGGTCAACTAATACTTGATAAAGGAGGAAAGACTATCCACTGGAAGAAAGACAGACTCTTCAATAAATGGTGCTGGGAAAATTGGACATCCACATGCAGAAGAATGAAACTAGAGCACTGTCTTGCACCATACACAAAGAAAAACTCAAAATGGATGAAAGATCTAAATGTGAGACAAAAGTCCATCAAAATCCTAGAGGAGAACACAGGCAACACCCTTTTTGAACTTGGGCAGATTAACTTCTTGCAAGATACATCCACGAAGGCAAAAGAAACAAAAGCAAAAATGAACTATTGGGACTTCAGCAAGATAAGAAGCTTTTGCACAGCAAAGGATACAGTCAACAAAACTAAAAGACAACCTACAGAATGGGAGAAGATATTTGCAAATGATGTATCAGATAAAGGGCTAGTTTCCAAGATCTATCAAGAACTTATTAAACTCAACAGCAAAGAAACAAACAATCCAATCATGAAATGGGCAAAAGACATGAACAGAAATGTCACAGAAGAAGACATAGACATGGCCAACATGCACATGAGAAAATGCTCTGCATCACTTGCCATCAGGGAAATACAAATCAGAACCACAATGAGATACCACCTAACACCAGTGAGAATGGGGAAAATTAACAAGGCAGGAAACAACAAATGTTGGAGAGGATGCGGAGAAAAGGGAACCCTCTTGCACTGTTGGTGGGAATGTGAACTGGTGCAGCCACTCTGGAAAACTCTGTGGAGCTTCCTCAAATACTTAAAAATAGATCTTTCCTACGACCCAGCAATTGCACTGCTGGGGATTTACCCCAAAGATGCAGATGGAATGAAACAGTGGGACACCTGCACCGTGATGTTTATAGCAGCAATATCCACAATAGCCAAACTGTGGACAGACCCTCGGTGTCCATCGAAAGATGAATGGATAAAGAAGATGTGGTTTATGTATGCAATGGAATATTGCTCAACTGTTAGAAATGACAAATACCCACCGTTTTCTTCGATGTGGATGGAACTGGAGGGTATTATGCTGAGTGAAATAAGTCAATCAGAGAAGGACAAACATTATATGGTCTCATTCATTTGGGGAATATAAATAATAGTGAAAGGGAATAGAAGGAAGGGAGAAGAAATGGGTAGGAAATATCAGAAAGGGAGACAGAACATGAAGACTCCTAACTCTGGGAAACCAACTAGGGGTGGTCGACGAGGAGGAGGGCTGGGGGTGGGGGTGAATGGTGACGGGCACTGAGGGGGCCTCTTGATGGCATGAGCACTGGGTGTTATTCTGTATGTTGGCAAATTGAACACCAATAAAAAATAAATTTATTATTAAAAAAAGATAAAAAATAAAGCAGGTCATGTGGGGGTTATACATGAGTTGGTGGGTGTAGCACAAAATGGAGTTAGTCCTGCTCTGCTTGTCCAGGGTTAGGGGATTTCGTTAAATTCTTTGGGTCCCACATCCCCTGATTTTCAAATGGAATGTTTGTTTTGTTTTCAGAAGTGCTCCTCTGTGAACTGGGAAACCTTTAGAAAAAAAAAAAACCAAAGGTTAATTAACCAAATTAATCAACCCATTAATTGCTCGACTGTTGCCATCTTCCAGTGTGTTGTAGACATTCAATTATCTTTAGAGAAGCAAGTAACCTCTTTGAAATTTCAACTTCCTTAATCTCAATATGCCTTTGTTGATTAGATTTTCTTCCCTTAGTCCCTATTGTTACCAGTGTTGTTTCCATTTCCTTAGGGAAACTTCTCTGGGCATTTCTGTGATTATGCTTGACATTAAAAAATCTGGCATTGAATCACTTACATTTTGACATTTAGCTGACATGAATTCTAATTCAGATTTCACAGAGAGTGTTCTTTCCATATTGTAGTATAAAATAAGCACCATAATATTGCCCTGAGCCTAAAGCAAAACTGGATGCCATGTGAAGCAGAACCCTGTTCAAGGTTGCTATTTTCAACTTTATCTCCAGCTCTTCCATGGGGTCATTGTGAAGCTAGTCCCAGGGAACAGGAGATCTTATTCTTACATTCAACCTTGGCAAAACCTCTTCTCAATATTCTTGAGGACTACTGCTTGCTTTTCTGAATATACTATGGGGATTTGACTTTATCCTTTCTTGTAAAATTAAGGCTTCTCTCACTGAAGACACATTTCACTTTCTGTGGGGTTTTTCATTGTTGATAGAGACTCTTGAGAGGGTTGATTGCAGGTTACTGTGATTGGTCAGACAGGTATGTTTTCATCCCGCCAATAAGGATGAAATGAGAGCCTGCCTGTATTTTACTTGCCCTGAGAAGTGCAAAAAGCTGAGTGAATACCAGGTATAGTTGTCCTTTTTTGCCCTCATCTCCCTCCCTTTCCTTTTACATTTGAGCTCTAGAGCAGAGATATAAAATGTCTGTGGTAGACAGCTACCTTTTACCTGTAGTCTCTGCAATCGGGCACATGAGACTGGCTCAGAGCAACCCATGAGGAGACATGTGACTGAGTTTAGATCCATGGAATGCAGGCTGAAGAGACATGCATTGATTTTTTAGGCATGGCCTATGAGAATCACCTGCTTTTTTCACTCTTTATCTTAACACAGGTGCAGATTATTCTCTATTTGCCCCAATAGATCCATTCTCCACCCTTTTGTTCCGTGCTGTGTGTGTGTAGGAAGCTGACATTTAGGCTGCATTATTGGGCTTCTGTGCATTCTGGCTTCCAGTTGGGTTCAGTCCACTGGGGCACCAGTAGGAAACTGAAGATTGATAGAGGGAAATGGCAGGATGACCTGATCTGCTCCTGCCTGATGTAGGTCTGGAAATGGCTGTATTCCTCCATGGCCAAAGCTCCTATCAGCCCCTCTTCATGACTACAACTCCAACAAACCTCTGGTTACAATTCTGTCTCCTCTTGTCCCTCTAAACCAATATGGTCATTGTTTCTGAGTATTTTTATCCCTGGATATCACCCCAACCTTACCATCCCTTGTTGGCTCATTAACCCTGCCTGTATCTCTATGAATTGCTCCTTCATTCAACTATCTGCACTTGTCCATTTTGAGAGTGTCATCTGTTTCTTGTCAGGATTTGATTTATACTGTGATTGAAACCCTGAGTAACTCTAGAAACTGACTCTGAAAAGGGAATTCCAGAATTGAATTGTTTATATGTTGATGAGTGATTACAGGACCTCTCTGATGGGGGAAAGCAGTGCAGGTGACTCAGGTGTGCTATAAGATGCTGGAGGAGGGCCAGATTGGGAAAGGGGAAGTATCTCAGGCACTCAGTTCCTCAATGATGCAGGTATAGAGCCATGGGAAACCTGATGCTTATAGTTTTAGAAAGTCTTTATAAAATAAAGGGCAAGGTTAGGGCTGACCACCCAACTAAAGACACTGATGGGGTTGTGAGAAACATTCTGGGGGCAATAAAAAATATCCTATCTGATGCAGCTGGAGCAGGTCTGGAAGAGGCTCATACCCAAACAGAGTGGTCAGTTCAGTCTCTTTTATTAATACTTGGGATGGATTAGGCTCTTGAGTTGAAGATAGGGTCATTTGGATGAAAAGACAGAAATTTGAACCTCTAAATATTCCTAAAATGTTCCTATTGGCAAAAGCAGGCTTTCTGCTCCACCCAAGGAAGCAGGCAGCCTATGTCACACTGTTTATCACTACAAACAAGGGGAGGGGAGTGTGTGATGTGCCAAAGATGGAGAAATGAATGCAAGAGCAAGATAATGCCTGTCTATAGCAAAGAGGAAATGGGACATCAGGAGCAGCTTTGTAAATAATATGGTATTAATCTGAACCATTTGACCATGAAGGAAATGAAATCTAAGAATTAAAGACACCTCTTTCTCAGAACTATCAGTTGTGGCATGGGCATTTTAGAACTATCAACGTAATTACTATTTACCCCAAAGCCAGTATCTCTAGAATCATGCTATGTCTTCAACATCATCTGATAATTTACTGATGTAACATGTGTTCTCTGCAGAATGCCATATTTGTTGTTCAGGGTGGAAGGCATTATCTCTGCCATCAAAAGGTATGTGGTAATAATAGAGGAGGCATGATGGTAACAATAGAAGAGATAAGACACAGGTACAGGCTTGCCAACAAAGGAGTTTAATGGTACCAGTGGCAAGGAAGCCCTTTCTGCTGCCAAAGCTGACTGTGATTTGTCGTTGCTCTAGAATTTGCTCTGTTGTGCCCAAGATTGCGAATCCAAGAAACCACCAAGGAGCCAACGTCGATGCAAGTACACGAGGGTTTATTAACAAGCTCGAGCCTGGGTCCAAGTATACTGACAGAGCAGAGCAGGGGCTTGGACCCCAAGATTAAGAGGCATAGCAGTTTTATAGGGGCCAGTGGCCAATGGGGATTGTAACACATACAGAAAGTTACATGGTCATGTCAGTCCACATGCAGGTGGCCAATTGAATTACAATTCATCCTATAGGGTCTGTTTGAACTAGCCTGTTATTCTGGTCAGAGTTGGAGCACGGGTTTGGCGGGCAAAGGGCGGGGTTTACATTCTTAGACAGTTGGGTCCTGCATTCCTATATGAGCCAGTAGCTTGACTAGAGTGGGGGAGTGGTTTCTTCCTGTAAAGTTCAGCTTTTATTCACAGGGGCCTGAGATGGCTGTACTTGTGCTAACGCTGAACTTAAGGTGGAATGGCCTTAATTTTCTTGGCCTCCACAGTTCTGATAGCACTCATTTTTCACTCTGGCATAGAAATCCAGTTTTTACACTTGGTACTCACCTCCCTCCAGGGCAAAGCTCTGTTTCATATGGAAGGCAGAACAACATCCAATAACTTCTATCTATATTTACTGATGTGGAAAAATGCTGAGCTGTGTTGGTATGATGTCATATGAAGAACATATACAATGTCCAAGCGAGTGTGTGTCCAGAGATCAGCAAGAATACTCAGTGAAATAGTGTAATTATGTTTATGTAATGAATTTTGAGGGTAAGTTTCCCCAATTCCTTATATAGTAGCATGAATTTGCTCCATGAAATTGTAATATTGGTATAATTATTAAGATCATTTTGATAATAAAAAGAAGAGATTTGTCCTTTTTCTTTTTTAAAAAAATATTTTATTTATTTATTCATGAGAGACACAGAGAGAGGCAGAGACATAGAGGGAGAAGCAGGCTCCCTGTGGGGAGCCAATGGGGAACTTGATCCCAGGACCCTGGGATCATGCCCTGAGACAAAGGCAGACATTCAACGGCTGAGCCTCTCAGGTTTCCCCAAAATTTGTCCTCTTTCTGCTGTTGAGTTTTTGCAGCTGTGCTCCACATGGACATGCTTCAGAGGCAGGCTGAGCAGGCAGGGGCTCAACCTGCTGCTCTGTGAAAAAGACAAGGACATAAAACAAGCCCACAGTCTCTTTGACCTTCCTTCCTTACTCCATTGAAAAGCCTTTCAATGCTTCAGAACCTTGAGGTTTTGGCCTCCCTTTGCACTATCAGGGTTTGCCCAATGTGGCATGTGCCTGGACTGTGGCCCCTACCACCCAGCCATGGGGCCTTGACTTTGGTAGGTGGTGAAGTGAGGGTGAAGACCCTAGAGGTCAATGAAACAGAAGTAATTGAAAGACCAAAGGAAAAAAATGAGGAAAGAAAGAAGAAAAAGAAAGATTAACAAGACCAGATTTTAGCTCTCCAAACATTCAATAAAGTGCTTTTTCTGATACCCCCACACCTAAATGTGCTATAATAACTATGTTTAAAAATGCAATGATCAAGGGAATAAATGTTGTGCTTACAGTTGTTGGCTAATGGAATTTTGTAAACATGAAAAAAGATATGAGTTAAATTTCTATTTCCCTGGACAGTTATTCTCCACATACTTCTTCCATCTAAAATTATACTTGCTGATTATAAAATAAAGGATTAAAAATATTAAATGTACAGAGTTTAATCAAGAAAATTAAACTTTTCTTAGATCTATTCACTCATATATATTCTGCCAATATTTCCTATTATTGTTATATGACATATTCTACATTGTCTTTGTAATTTTATATTCATACTTTAGCTTAACATTATAGTTTTTTACTAAACATTATAAAAGGAGGATATTATACATGACTAAGAATTTTAAATAAATTTTCATAGTTATCATACTCATTTTGTGACTATATCATAATTTATTAAGTCATTTTTCTTTTGGGAGGATTTTAAATGGCCATAACTACTTTCAAATAAAGAATGTTTTAATAACATTAAAGCATTTAACATTTTTTAAGGATAGATTCTCAGAAGTAAAATTATAGCTCTTAACCATATCAATATTTTAAAGATACTACATACAAATTGCCAAATCACTTTCAAGTATGTTGCAGCATTCATTTTAAATATATTTCTGACCAATATCTAAGAGTTTCCTTTGTATTAGATATTGAAATAGGCCATGGGACACAATCATGAGCAAACATAGAAATAGGAGCAGGCAAGGTAATGAAAAGCATAGTAATTTAGCATATAACCCTACAAACAAAGTGAGCATTATAGACAGAGCTAACTGCTGAAGATCAGATTGGGGTCCCCACCAGTCAGCCTCCAAGCCTTTCTCAGCAGGAGCCAAGAAGATCTCCCAAATCTGCATGATCACAACAGTCCTGTCTGTTCTCTCAGTGTGGAAGGACTGGTTCCATTATGCCCTTTATCCTTGTTCATCTTGATCACACAGGGACACAGTAAAATCAAATGGTGGCTGATTTTTCTCCTACATGTTTATGATCTCTGGGGTGGTGAAGATATCAATGTCCTTTGTGCCTGCCCATTTCTTCTTCTGGACTAATATCATCCCTCCACTCTAGTAGCCTCCAATTTTGCATCTTCTGCATTATTTCTGCAATGATAGCTCTCATTTATACTTTGTGAATTTTATTTTCTGGCTCACTATCTTTTACTCCCAAGCTATTTCTGTTGTAATTCTATTTTCTTCCAACCCATCTATTATTTTATATTTAAGTAGTTGTGCAACACCCATTTCAAACAAAGAACAAAGCAAAGGAAATTATTTATGAGTATACTAAAATCAGATAAAATAGACCTCAAGACAAGAAGTATTACCAAAGATAAATAGAGATATTTCATACTGATAAAAAAAAGTCAATTTACCAAGAAGATACAACAAATATAAATGTACACACACCTTCAGACTTTCAAAATCCATAGAAAAGAGCTGATGGCAATAAAGGACAAATTCACAAGCCCGAATCTATAGTGGAGATTCTAACATGTACTCACAGCAACTTATAGAATCAATAGAATAATACATCAATAAAATATGGTTATGAATACCACATATGAATGGATTGATATTTATAAAAATACTGAATCCCTGTCCTGCAGAATCTTTCTTCCCAAGGGCACCCTGGTACATTCACCAAATAGATTCAATAAAGTTAAAGGATTGGAGTATCTTTTCTATCTACGGTGAAATTAAATCAGAAATTGATATCATAAGATAGCTAGGATAAACTTCAAATAAAATGAAAAATAATTTAGAATATATTTTAAATTAAGTGATAGTGAAAATACAACATACCAAAATCTGTCGATATGCTAAGAGAGTGCACAGGGAAATTTACAGCTTTAAATGATTTTATTGGAAAAGAATAAAAGTGTAAAAACAACAACCTAATGTTCTACCTCAAGGAGTTAGACAAAGAATACAATAAACCCAAACAGGTAGGAAAAATAAAGAAGAAGCATAAATCTATGCCTTAGAAGACAGATAAACAACAACAAAATAAACCCAAAAGCTGATTTATTTAAAACAAAAACAATTGACCATTAGCTAGTCTGAAAAGGAAAAACAGCATCACAAATCACTGATATTAGGAATAAAAGAAATCACAAAGACATACAAATATAATAAGCAAAATATTATAAACAACTTATGGCAGAATATTTGAAAATTTAGGTGAGATAGGCAACTTACTTTGTAAGTACAACTTAACAAAATGAATACCAGATGTCAGAAAAAATATGAATATCTCTGTATCTATTGAAGAATTTGAAATCATTATCAAATACATTCCCACCAAGCACACTCTGGGCTCAGAGAATTTCACTGGTGAATTCTATCAAACATTAAAAAAAGAAATAATACTAATCGTATACAAATACTTCCAAGAACTCTGGGTCCAGAAAAAATAAGTTAAAAAGATTTTTTAAAGATTTTTTAAAAAAGATTTTATTTATTTATTCACGAGAGACACAGAGAGAGAGCAAGAGAGGCAGAGACACAGGCAGAGGTAGAAGCAGGCTCCATGCAGGGAGCCTGACGTGGGACTTGATCTCGGGACTCCAGGATCATGTCCCGGGCCGAAGGCAGGTGCTAAACCCACTGAGCGACTCAGGGCTCCCAGTTAAAAAGATTTTAACTCATTTTATGAGGCCAGAGTAACTTTATCACCAAAGGCTGAGAAAGACATTACGAAAGGTAAAGTTTCAGAAAAAAAAATCCCTCATAAACATAGATACAAAATAACAATATAATAGTTTATTGAATCCAGTAATGTGTAAAATAAAAAAATGTGTCATGAGTAGGGTGATTCTCAGCAATACACAGTGTGTTTAACATTCAAAATCCCATCAACATATTTGCCACATTAGGGGTAATAATAGAAAGAACCATTTGACCACCTACAATGATTGGTAAAAGGATTTTATTTTATTTTATTTTATTTTAATTTTATTTTTTGTATATATTTTTTAATTGGAGTTTGACATGCCAACATAGAGCAAAACACCCAGTGCTCATCCTGTCAAATGCCCCCCTCAGTGCCCTTCACCACATAAGCAACCAAGAAGAGATGGAAACTTCCTAAATAGGATACAGAGTATCTACAAAAACCCCTACAGCTGGTCATGTTTGTATTGAAATATCAATGCTTTCCCATGTTAGGAATGGGGATAAAGGGAAAAATTCCCACTATCACCACTTCTATACTTCTATTCAATACTGTGATAGAGTGCTTGTCTTTGAAATAGAGCCAACAATAAAAGGAATTAAATTTTAACAGGAAAAAGTAAAACTCTTGTGTCTCTCTGTTAAGTAGATTATATTTATTTATTTATTTATTTATTTATTTATTTATTTATTTATTTATCTAACATGAATTTTAATGTTTTAGCTATCATTAAGTTTGCAAGTTGGTGGCATGAAGTACATTCACAGTGGTGTGTAATCATCACAACAATCTATTTCCTAAACTTTTCATCACCAGAAACAGTAACTATAATCATTAAGCAATAATTCCTCATATCTCACTCCACTAGCCCCTAGTAACCTACATTCTACATGTCTCTTACGAAATTTATTATTTTATATATCTTATATAAATGGTATGTTTCTCCTTCTTTCTCAGACTTATCTCAGCATAATGCTCTCAGAGTTCATCCATGTGTTAGAGAACCTCATTTCTTTTCACTGTTGAATTATACTCCATTGTGTGGATATACCACAATTGTTTCTCCATTCATCTATTGATGGGCTCTTAGATTGTTACTATATCTTGGTTATTGGGGTTATAATGTTGCAATGAACAATGACATAGTAAGATCTGTTTGAGTCCTTGTTTTCAATTGGTTTGCATATACACCTATAGTGGAATTCCTGAGTCTTTGGTAATGCTATCTTTAGCTTTTAGAAGAACCACTGAATTGTTTTCCATTGTGGCTATACCATTTTATATTCCCACAATCACACAGGTTCCAGTTTCTCTACATCTTTATTAACACTTGGTGCTTCTGGTTTTTGTTAAATTTTTTTCTTTTGAGAATAGCCATCTTAGTGACTGTTAGTTGGTATCTCATTATGGTTTCGATTTGCATGTCCCTAATGACGCTGAATATCTTTTCATGTGTTTATTGGGAACTTGTATATCTTTTTCAGGAAAATATCTGTTTATGTACTTTGCCTATTTTTAAATTGGGTTGTTTTTATGTTATCAGTTATAGGAGTTCTTTTTTTGGATATTAATATGTATGTAATCATATACATATAATTTATAGATAAATAACATACAAATATATATAGAGATATGACTTACAGATATATACAAATCATATATATACATATAATTTCTGATTTGCAAATATTTTCTTCCATTCTGTGGGTTGTCTTATCATCTTCTTGACAGTGTGTTTTGATGTATAATGTCTTTAATTTTACTAAGTTTAATTTATCTATTTCTTCTTTTGTTATCTGTGTTTTTGGTGTCGTATTAAAAAAAAGCATTACAAATCCTGTGCCATGAATTTTTTTTTTATATATTTATTCTACTCAATGTTAGTTTTAGCTCCAATACACTTTTAGGTATTTATCCAAACAAACAAAAATACTGATTTGAAGAAACATATGCTCTCCATGTTCATTGTCCCATTATTCACAGTAGTCAAGACATGAAAGCAATCTAAGCATCCATCAGTAGATGAATGGATAAAGATCATGCTGTGTATATATACAATGGATTTACTCAGCCATAAGACTGAGATCTTGCCACTTACAACACCATGGATGGACCTGAAAGGTCATATGCTAAATGCAGTAAGTCAGGTTCAGAAAGACAAATAACATATGATTTCACTTATATATGAAATCTAAAACAAAACAAATGAACAAACAAAACAGAAACAGATTCACAGAAATGGAGAACAAACTGGTGGCTGCTATAAGGGAGCAGGTTGGGGTATACACAAAATAGGTGAAAGGAATTAAGAGACACAATGCTTTCTTATAAAAAAAATAAGGCAGGGACACCTGGGTGGTACAGTCATGTAAGGAACCCACTCTTGGTTTTGGCTCAGATGGTGATCTCAGTGTTGTGGGATCCAGCCCTGTATCAGATTCCACACTGAGCATGAAGCCTGCTTAAGACTCTCTCACTCTCCTGCACTCAACTCTCATGCTGCACTCTCTTTGTCATTCTCAACTAAATTAATACATCTTAAAAATAAGACACACGCACATATGTATATCATATCTTCATTCATTTATTGATGGACAGGTTATTTTCATATCTTAGCTATTGTAAATAATGCTGTAACATAGGGTTGTATATATCTTTTCAAATTAGTGTTTTCATTCTTTTTGGGTAAATAGTAGTGGATTGTGTGCTGTTTCTACTTTTATTTTTAGGTCTGTTTTTAATTTTTTTAAGACCCTCCATATTGTGGTTTCCACAGTGGTTGCACCATATTTCCCTCAACAATGCAACAATGCACATCCTCATAACACTTGTTTTTTTTATCTTTTTGATACTATCCATTTTGACAGCTGTAAGGTGATATCTCATTGTGGTTTTGATTAGCATTTCCCTGATAATTATTGATGTTGAGCATCTTTTCATGTGCTTGTAGGCTATCTGTATGTCTTATTTGTAAAAATGTCTATTTGGGTCTTTTGCTCATATTTAAATCTGATTATCTGGGTTTTTTTTTTTTGATGTTGAGTTGTATGAGTTCTTTATATATTTTGGATATTAATTTTATTAGATATGTCATTTGCAAAATCTTCTCCCATTCAGTAGATTGCCTTTTTGTTTTATTGATGGTTTTTCCTTCAACTGTACAAAAGCTTTTATTTTGATATAGTCCCAATTGTTTATTTTTTATGTTTAATTGATTTTTAACACGTGTACCAAGAAAATTCACTGTATCGAGGAAAACTCTTCAACAAATCGTCCTGGGGTAATTGGATACCCATATAGGGGAAAGAGGGAACTTGTACACATAGTTCACACTATACGTAGATATGATTTTTGAATCCTTCATATACTTGAATGTGAGCTAAAACTATAAAACTAGAAGAAAATAGGGAATAAAATATTTGCAACTGTGACATAGGCAAAAACTTTTTAAAATATGAATGAAGAAGCACAAAACATAAAGGAAAAAGTAAATAGTAAATGAGATTTTATCAAGATTAAAATGGTTTTGTCTTTAAAAGACACTTTTGGGCAGCCCCGGTGGCCCAGCGGTTTAGTGCCACCTTTGGCCAGGCGTGTGATCCTGGAGATCCCAGATCGAGTCCCATGTCGGGCTCTCTGCCTGCTTCTCCCTCTGCCTCTCTCTCTCTGTCTCTCTTTGTCATGAATAAATAAATAAAATCTTTATAAAAAAAAAGACACTCTTTCAATGTCATGTCCAAGCATGTACATTTTTAATATAATATGTAAAATTAGAATATATTGCTGTATATATGTTATATATAACACATCCCATATCTTAACTTGATGTATAATTTTTTTTAAAGAGATTTTATTTATTTCACAGAGACAGAGAAAGAGAGAACACAAACAGGAGGAGAGGCAGGCAGAGGGAGAGGAAGAAGCAGGCTTCCTGCCAAGTAGGGAGCCCCTTATGAGGCTCTATCCCAGGGCCCTGAGATCATGACCTGAGCCAAAGGCAGACACTTAACTTACTGATTCACTCAGACACCTCAATGTATAACCTCTCTTATTTTAAAATATTTTGTCATTACAGCTGACAATGCTTTATATATACTAGAAAATATCCTTGTTTTTGAGTGATTGAATGAAAATTCATGCATTCCTAGATAAACTCAGATGATTTCAGCACTACATTTGAGATTGATTCCAAATGAGGTGAGATATAACTTCAGTTAACAGAAAGGCAGAGCTGTTCTGCAGAGAGAGTGGGATGAATAACACACCAGTAAACTAAAGGGAACCAGAACCACCAAATACAGAAGACTCATTCTTTATTTTTCCCATTAACATTGAAACTCACTCTCAAATATGAGAAATTTAAGCAGTGCGTACCCTGATGGGATTTAAAGACATTCAGTGCTCACATTAAGTAATATTTTTAAATCTGTTTTTTAAAGATTATTTATACTGATGTTACCAATTTTGTTTTATAATTTGTTACATGTTTCACTACCTCCTTCTGATGTAGGAAAGTGGAAATTTTATCTTACATGTGAGCAAAACATCAAGAATCATTCAGATAAGGATGAGACTGCTGTAAATCAGTGAAACATAAGAATTAATCTCACCATTGTAGGTTTCAGTGCTACTTTTGCTACAGAATAGAGAAACTATATAGTTCATGATGGCTGAGTTTTTCCTATATGTGAGGGCTAGGGCCAGCATGGGCATGATCCTTGCCTTTCTATATCTAAGGCAATGTAACCAATGTGCTTTTGTTTCTCTCTATAAAAATTAACATCTGTATACCTGTTCCTGATATTTCTCCCAATACACAAAGCAGTGTATTGTTTTTTTTTTCTCTAGAAGCCTGAGCCAGCATTTGTTGTGTCTTTTTGTTTGTTTGTTTTTTGTCAATGAAGATAAGAAAAAGGAAGAAGTAGAAGATGCGAGATTATCCTTTCTCTAGACAAAAATAACCCTAATATGTCAGATTTTCTGTATAATCAGCAAAAACAAATTACAGAAATAATTGAAACTCTCAATTAGAATGGACAGTAATATATATTAATTAGTCCCTATTACATACATGAGCCCATGCAATTTGAGATATTAACAAAACTTTCCTTTTCTTTTAACCAACAACTAATCCTTACCAGAGTCCAGTGTCACAGAGCTGCTCTCAATCCCAAAGATCAGGGCAGAAAAACATACAACTAACTTTTAGATTTTAGGCTTAAAGCCCATGATTTGGGTGAAAGCAAAAAAAAAAAAAAAGTTAAAAATAGGCATATTTATATAAACACACACATGTTTTGGGAACAGGGTCAATCAATCCAGTATAACCTATCTCCATCTCAACTAGAAAGATAACCCATCTTTAATAAAGGGAGAATATATTTTTTAAAAAAAGGAATAGTCTTAGGGGACACTAGGAGACCCAAGAGAAGATTGGACTTGTGCCTTTTCCACCTTCAATTTCAGAAATTATTAGGAGTCCCAGAAGTCCCCATTACCACATGACTTAGAATCCATAGAGATGGCAACATGACAAATCAAGACCTCAGCTTCTTTTTGGTTTCTAGAATCCAGACAGGCCCCAAGTAACATCTGGAATTCAGTGAGTTCTTGCTCGTGTCAGAGAGGCCATATGAATGGTACTTGGTAGAGGGATGTGGGTGAATAGTCTTTCACTGAGTGGGTGAGGGTAAACTCCATATCCCTGGCCTCCTGTGATGGGAGTGAGTGGGAAACATATGCACTGTCCTGTTTCAGTCGTGGAGTGAACCCACACCATCTATCATCAGGACCAGCTATGTCAGCATAACTTCAAGAGTCACTGTGGCCCTAAGGGAAAATACCATTGTGGCAACAATTGATATATGACTTGAAGCATATAATCAATTGCAAAAAAACTTTTAGAGGTTGAAGAATTTCTTTGAGACTGTGTTCAAACCTGAATAAACCGATGCATCATTACATTGACACTGAATCACCTGGCTGTAGGGAGGGTTATGCCCCTGCCTTAGCTAGTTTGGAGGATTGGAATCATGAAGTCATCACAATTTTGGGAAAGTGAAATTACATTTCTGTACCCCTGATTCTGGGACCAGGGGTTTTAGCAGTTGTATGTTGTGCTCTCAACACTACTTCTAAAAATGTAAGAATGCTCGTGCTCAATACCTCTATGTGGTTTCCCTGTTTTGATGCTTAAAAGTTGTATAACTGAAATTTACAATAATATTAAGCATAGGATAACAAAGGATGGATTTACTCATTGGTTTTCCTTAATTTTCAGGTCATATGAATATTTTCACTAAATATTAGAGGAAGAATCAAAATCCAACTGTAATTAAAACCTGAAAGTTCTTAATGATCGACAGGGCTAGGCAGCCTGTTCTCCCCCATGATGATATCTAATTCAAGTTCTGAGAATTGGAGCTGCCATTCTCCCTAAGTATAATTGTCAGATTGGGGCCAATAACAAAGACATCACATTCTGAGTTCAAGAAAAGATTTTGGAAATAGATGAATTATGGGAAAACCAGTCCTGTTCCACTCTCAGCCTTCTACACGCTCCAGCCCCAAATTAATCAAGTTTCCCCAAGCCAGTAAGAGAAAGCAGAATTAGAGAGATATCAGAGATTGGTTTTCCTGCAAACCATATCCAAGTGCACAGAGTGGAATGTTGGTGTGATTTAGGTAATGCTAACTGCTCTAAATTGCTAAGCTTCAGTGGCCTAATGTGATAGAGACTTAAATGGTGCATATACTGCTTGCTTAAATGGTGCTTATCACATTGTGTGATAAGCCAGTGAGTAAGTTTATCACAGGGGATATTGGCATTCAGCCTTCTTGACTAGGGGCTCTGTCTTCCCCCAGGACTCAGTGTCCTCTACATGGAAAGGAAAATGAAGGATGGCACATCAGAGTTATTTATGGGCCAGTGATGTCCATTAATTCTGTTCATGTTTCACTGGCCCAAAGTATTCAAGTTCTATAAACTCAGTACCCAGGAAAATGAGGAAAGGAGCTTGAGGAGCACTGGTCCTGTCCCTACTAAACTTCACTGAAGGTCTGGACATCTGAGGGCAGAGGTGGCTCTTGCTCTGCATCATAGGATCACAGATAAAATGGCAGTTTGTGAACCTTAGGTAATGAGGCTTTCCTATGACTTAGGAGGGGCTCTGAGAACCCATGGACATTAGACAACCCAGGAAATATGCCTGGAAGGACTCAACATATTAATCTTTCAGTCACAGTCATACATTTTTGAAAAGTAAGAAATATTTTCCTCACTGGTTTTTGTAGGATGCATAATACTGACTGATAGTATTTATTATATTCAATAGTTGAATTTGAGTAATTACAATAGGTAGAATCTTATACAAGAATTATGTTCAAAATGTATCCTGTAAAGTAAAAATTATATTCAGCCAAATTTTTCCTTTACTTTACATGACAATGAAATACCCAAAACACAAATCCTGGATGCTTAAAAGTTGTATAACTGAAATTTACAATAATATTAAGAACAGGATAACAAAGGATGGATTTACTCATTGGTTTTCCTTCATTTTCAAGTCATATGAATATTTGCACTAAATATTAGATGAAGAATCAAAATCCAACTGTAATTAAAACCTGCAAGTTCTTAATGATCGACAGACATATGATTTATCAAGTTAAGACAGACATATGGATATTACAAGATAAGCATGTAATACGTACATACACTAAGTACACACATGTATTTTTATACTCAAGTTTGTAACTACTATTAATGATCAGCAAATTGTTTAATAAATTGCTCATCATTCTAATGGCTTATTTAATGTCTCTTATTAAGGGATCCTAAGCACGTGAATAGATGCTTATAATCTCTGGCTTGGAATAAAATAAGCACACCAGCAATGTTTTATTTTGTTAGTCAACAGTTGTGTCAATATGTCAGTAGGCCCAAATGAGAATATTACATAAATAACACATTAGTCTGAGAAAATGTGTCCTAGGAGTACATCATATTCACTTGCTGACAAATTTAACCAGGGAATTGACATTACCTTTGGAAGTCATATATTTGGTTGTGAAATGTTGGGAAAAATAACAAGTAAATAAAACAATAATCCTGAAGTGCCTTTGTTGGTTCTCTGGCCACTTCTGAGGGCTCCCATTGCTGAGCATTGGCCTCACTCTGCAGGTCCTATCCATAGCCTTCCATTGACTATACATCTTGACCCCTGATCCATCCTTTCCACGTAGATAGTGGGATTGAAATCTTCACTAACCTGAACTCCAATCAAGGTGACACATACTTAATGTCAGTGAATTGACACTGGAATATAAAATCAATCTGGAAAATAGAGTGCTACACAGTTGTATAAGGCCACCTAGAGAAATGTTCTGTGAATATAAAAAAGTAGGATACTCTGATCAGATCTGACAAATGCATATCAGATAGCCTGTCCTCAAGGCAGGTTTTCATCCACCAAGGGTCCTCTTCCTCACACATTCTGTGCACAGCCATCTCCAAACACTTCTTGGGGCAGCACTGGGGCAGCTACTCCCAATGCTCATGGATAGACTTCCCCTCCTTTTCTCTGACCCGAGGCCCACTACTCTGTTTGCTAAATTGGCCTTTTAAATATAGCAATGCAAAAGGAGTGTTTCAATGGTGAACAGGGGCATTCTAGTACAATGACCTTGGAAACAAATATATCAGATCTGATATTTGTCTTTTGAACTTTTAGGAGGTTGGTAAGAGTGAAATTTATCCTTGACTCAATAAACTCTGGGATACCAAGGGACAAAGGGAAAAACAGATTCTGAGTGAGGTCAAGCACTCCAAGTTATTTATCCTTTATCATATGATACAGGTTGTTTTACTTTTATTACCCAGACAATTCCTTCAACTCTCTTCTGTAAAAAGGGACCCATTCTCTTCTCTCAAAAGGGACCCATTATTCTATAAGCTGCAATAGATGAGGTGTGGGGAAGCTCCTAGAATGCAGTAGTCTGTTAGTTCATTCACCTTGCTTCCTAGTATGCCATTTCTTCCAATATGTTCTCATAATTTCTACAAAGTGATTATTTAATCTTGAAGAGACACAATTCTGCCCAACTTGATACATTGAAAAGAACTGAAAATAGCCTTCATTCTGTTTTCAGTTGTGGACCAGTGATTTCCTTTTCAGTGCAAAAACTTTCTTTATACACATTCTAAATATGTGGGGTATGATTAATAGCAAACAACACAATGTGTAGAATTACTGGATTAATAATCTAAGGTCTAGAAAATCATTAGGATTTGCCATCAGATAAACTGAACATACCAGGAGGAAGAGATTCATAAGTGCCAGCAACAGACTTAGTTTCTGAATCCTGAATGAACTGTTTGATTTGCAGTGATCCACTCCAGTCAGCCCCTTTGAATGTGGTGTGGTTGAGATCTGAGGGCTGGTGGTCATGCCTGATTCCATGGCTCAGGTACATCTGGGGAGAAGCTAACTGCACTTTCAGCATTGTTATCCTAGGGTGCAGCTATCACATAACACATCCTGAGTGTCCACTCCTTCACTTCTGGTCTGACATCCTTTATGCACTAAGCACATAACAGTGTCATGGAGATAATAAGCAGGAAAGGGATTAGTGCTTCCAATTTAAAATAGAATGATTTGGGAAGACCTCAGAGAAGGTGGTGGGCTTCTGAGCAAAGACCTGAAGGATGGGAGCAGTGGTTAGTAGACAGCTGGCAGCAGAGAATGAATGATGTGGAGACAGAAAGGAGGGTAGATTAGAGCAATAATGTGAAAGTGGTGTGCCTGTCATGGAGAGCTGTGGGGCTCACTGTGAAGAATGTGTTGGTACCGTGAGATGGAAACTCCTAGAAGGCTTTGTGAAGAGAATGCCATCACACTTATAATTGCAAAATTGCAGGGATGAACTGATAGATACCTATTTTCAGGGCAGGGCAATGCAGCAAGGGCTTTATTAAATGAGAATTAATACTAAGAGAAAGTGGAGCCAGCAAAAAAAGCTTACTTAGTAACAGAGTCTCAACTTTCAAAAGAAAATGCCCAGGCCCATGAATTTGTATCAGCTGCCTGGAAGTCTGGCCACTCACTTTTGAAACCTCTGCTTCCTCCTCAGGTGAACTGTTCTGTGACTAGTTTCTAGTGTAGGCTGTTTAACTTCTCCATGCCTCGGTTTCCTTATCTGTAAAATGAGCTTAAAATAAAACCTAGTTCAAGAAGTTATTATAAGGATCCAATGAGATAATATATGAAAAGTGCTTAGGAGAATTTGGCACATATGGCAAGAGCTTAATGATTGTTAGATATTACTATTTTTGTTGTAGGGAGAGCCACTTACCCCACTTAGCAGCAGACGGGCCTATAAATTTAGCACTAACAGCTCCCAGGGCCTTAGTGAAGAATGAAATAGGGCAAGCATGAAGACCTACTGTGTCTGGTGGAATAGTGACAGAGACTGAGAATAGGGTAGGGACTCTGGAACAGAGGTCTCTTGTGCAAGGCTGAATGATCATGCAATAAAAGTGCTCATTGCACAGATTGTTTGAGGAAAGGTATGAGACCTTTTCACTTTTCATACCCAAATCCACATACTGTAGGCTACAATTTGCAAGAGCAAGAGGTCTGACTTGAACAGGCAGGCTCAAGAAGAACCAAAAATTAGGTCATATCTGAATAATAATGCATATTAAATAATTTTTTAGTGTTTACTCAGCAATAATAACAAGTGCAGGCTTATAAGACTAAGATCTAAAATGACAATTGAAGGGATGTCTGGGTGGCTCAGTGGTTGGGCTCAATGGTTGGTTCTGTCCAGTGCATGACCCTGGGGTCCTGTATTGAGTCCCACATCAGTCTCCCTGCATAGAGCCTTCTTCTCCTCTGCCTGTGTCTCTGCCTCTCTCTCTGTTTCTCTTGAATAAATAAATAAAATCTTTTAAAAAATAAAATGACAATTGAAGACTAAGGTTTATGATGCAGACTCCAGCATTTTGATTCATTTTTTATTTGACTTCTTTAGAAATTTAAATCTGTGTCATTCTCTTGGTTTGACAAATCTTACCCCAGGTTGGTTTGATATTCTGCAAATACAGATTTGTCAAACCAAGTGAAAGTCCACTGATTTTTTAACAGAAGTGGCTGACTGCCATGAATTTTAATTTCAGTGTTTCATATTTGCTTTGGATGGGACTTGACATTCTCTTAGCATATTGATACGTGGATCACTAAATAGAGTATAAGATCAAAGCAAATCCTATTTGGAGAATAAAATAGAGAATAAGTGATTTTTAAAAATCTCTATAATAATGCCAATAATATCAGATGAAATAAATTTCAGAGCAAGAACATTACCAGGGATAGAGAAAAATGATAGTATAATGATAAGATGGTAAATTTAGAAAAAAGATATAACAGTCTATATATGTATGCACCTAACACAGAAGATCTAAAAAACAGGAAGCAGAATTGAAAGTAAAATAGACAAGTCCACAATTATAATTGGAGATTTCAATACTCCTCATTCAGTAATCAAAAGAAGAATTAGAAAATCAACAAGCTTATTGAAAAACTGAATAATACCATCAATCAACTTGATTCAAATAACAATTATAGAAAATTCCACCCGATGACAGCAGAGTGCACATTCCTTTCTTTTTTTTTAAATTTTTATTTATTTATGATAGTCACACACAGAGAGAGAGAGGCAGAGACAGAAGCAGGCTCCATGCACTGGGAGCCCGTTGTGAGATTCGATCCCGGGTCTCCAGGATCGCGCCCTGGGCCAAAGGCAGGCGCTAAACCGCTGCGCCACCCAGGGATCCCTGCACATTCCTTTCAAGAGCTTATAGAACACATTTCAATATAGGATATATTCTGGGTCAAAAAACAAACTTAAATTTAAGATAATTGAAAATCTACAAAGTATATTCTCCGATCATAGTGATATTTAGTGGGTATGGGTAACAGAAAGAAATCTGAGAAATTCCCGAACACTCTAAAATCAAATAGCATACTTTTAGAAAATCATAAGTCAAAATAGAAGCTTCAATGGTAATTAGAAAACATATTTGAACTAAATGAAAGTAAAAATATGACATTAACATTTGTGGAACGCAACTAACCCAGTGTTTAGAGAGGAATTTACAGGATTAAATTCTTACATTGACAAAGAAGAAAGGTCTCAGATCAATGACATTTTCAACTTAAGAAACTAGAAAAAGAACAAAGCAAATCCAAAGCAAACAGAGAAAAGGACTAATAGATATAAAACCAAAATCTGTGAACTTGAAATAGAAAAAATATAAAGTCATTAGAAGTAGTTTTTTTTAAAAAAGAAGATCAATAAAGTTGATAAATCTTAAAAAAAAAAGAGCTTAAAAGAAAAAGTAAGAGAAGACACCAACTGCCATTATCAGCAAGGACATCATGACAATACCCACAGACAATAAGGGATAATACAGACAATAAGGGAAATGAATACATATTAAAACAATCCTATATGTATAAGGGAATGAATACATATTAAAAGGGAAATGAGGGGGGGAGTCAAAAAATAAAAAAAAAATAAAAAAAATAAAAAAAAAATAAAAGGGAAATGCATACATATTAAAACAATCCTATATGTATACATTTGATAATTTGGGTGAAATGTACTGATTCCTTAAAATCCACAAACTACCAAAAACTCTTGAGTCAAAAAAAATCAATAATTTGTCTAATTTTATATCTACTCAATAAATTTAATTAATAATTAAGAAACTTCCAAAAAAAATACCAAGTCCCTGCAGTTTTATTGACAAGTTCTACTGAATATTTAAAAAAGAAATAACAGAAATCCTACACATTTCTTCCAGCAAATGGAAAAGAGAGCAATTCCCATTTCTTTTTATGTCTCATATCAATATTGGAGAAAGATAGTAAGAAAACTACAGTCCCTAATATCCCTCATTGACTTAGTCACAATTAGCCAAGTCCAATAATTACAGGAATGTAAGCCTGATTCAGTATTCGAAAATAAATCCATGCAACCATAATACTAATAGATCAAAGAAGAAAAGCCACAAGGTTATATTAATCAATGTAGAACAATTTGACAATTTCAACAACCATGCATGGTAAAAAACCTGTCAGCAACCTGGAAATAGAAAAGAAATATTTAATCTAATAAAGAGCAAAAATTCATCCACCAAACAATCAACATCAATAAATCTGTAAAACAAAACAAAACAAAACAAAAAAAACCCCAACCCCCCAAAACCCTTGTTAAATCTGGAAAAACAAAAATAAAACAAAAAATCCCAGATAAACAAACAGAAATCCTAAAGCAGAAATTCTGCCTAATGGTAAAGGGACAAATATTTTTTCCTTGTAATCAGGAATGAGGTAGAGGTATCTGCTCCTACCATTTCTACTTAATGTTGTATTAGAAATCTTAGCTTGTGCAATACAGTAAGGAAAAGAAAAGAAAAAAAGAACATTGGAAGGGACCAGATAGAGTCCTTAACTGCAGGCAACATAATTCTGTGCACAGAAATTTACAAAGAATCTTCTAAAAAATCTCCTTAAGTGAAAAAAGTGATTTGGTAACATCAACAGTCACTTCTAGTCAATGTCTTCTATTGTCTCTATTGATGTACAAAGTCATGCTGCCCTGGGTCAGTCTTAAGCAGGAATAAAACAAGAAACCAACATTCCTTTCCTAAATAGGACTGCACTTTCCACTTGCCCTCAAGCTCTTTGCTTATCCTTTGTGTAGGTGGTGGTGTGTGGAAGGCAGGACTGTGGTCAAATTTGAATGAGAACCCATTCTTGGAACAAAATTAATCTGGCATAGTGAAAGGGAATAGAAGGGAAGGGAGAAGAAATGGGTAGGAAATATCAGAAAGGGAGACAGAACATAAAGACTCGTAACTCTGGGAAACGAACTAAGGGTGGTGGAAGGGGAGGAGGGCGGGGGGTGGGGGTGAATGGGTGACGGGCGCTGAGGGGAGCACTTGACAGGATGAGCACTGGGTGTTATTCTGTATGTTGGTAAATTGAACACCAATAAAAAATAAATTAATTATTTAAAAAATCTGGCATAAAGACTTAAAACAAGTACATGGTTGGAAAAAAAGAAAACATGAGTGGAAAACAAATGATAGTTCACATTTTCTTGCCTCTGTGATCATCATCAGTGCAGCACAGGGAGAAAGTTTGGGAATGATTAGAAGCCAGTATTCACAGGCAGAAGATAATATTATCCATAAGGTAAGATATATCCATATATAAGATATATCCAGAAGATATCCAGAAGATAATATTATCCATAGATAATAAAATAATATGACATTATGACTAGTGATAGAGTTAGGGTTAAGTGTTACTGGGAACTTCAGAGATAAGCAGATCTATAATATTTCAATATGAATATGTGGAGAAGAGTCCTGGCAGTATGAGTAATGACAGTGTCGCTACATTTTACTACTGGTTAGATACATGAAATGGCACATTTGACAATAAAAGACATAGCAAGGAATTTCATGTTTGTGGGCAAAAACTAAATCTACCAACCTCCTATTAAAGTCCTCTTTAGCTGATTAATGTGTTAATCCCATTTAATTTCTATGTTCTCTATTTGGCCTTCTCTAGCAGCAGCTCTGGTAAACTAAGAAGACCAGATACATAAACACTGTCTATCAAAAATGTCTCAAAAAATTCTCTCATCTAGCTACTTAGTTGTCTTCCAATTTCAAATTTCAGCATTTGTGAGGGTATATATAGTATGGTGAAGAGTAGAGGAAGGAATCACAAGTTGGGGTATATGTTAAAATGTACCCAAATAAGTTTATGCAAGCTTTCAAATTATTTTCCATGGGAAACAAGTTCATTCACAAATAGTCACAAATATTTATTGAGAATCTACTGTATTAGACATTGTGAGAGATAAAAAGTTCAAGACATAGATTCTACCTTCAGGAGATATCCACTTTAACGATGGAGCTGAAATAGCAGAAAAGGAAATATATGACAATAAACACACAGAGCAAATACTCCTGAGATTCAAGGGAGGATTAAATCTAAAAGTAGAATTTAAAGAGTCTTTAGCAAAGATATGGTGGATGGGCAGGGATGGTATTTATTTCTAGAATATATTAATTTTTAAAAATGAGTTTACCAAAATAATTGAAAACCTAAATTAAAAAAAGTCACGTATAGTAGCTCCAAAATTACTTAAGTATAAATCTAACAAAGCACGTATATTCTGAAAACTACAGAAATCAAAGAATTAAGTAAAGGGATAGATATAATATGTCCATAGATAATAAAACTAATCAATCAGTGGAATGAAAAGAAATCCTGAAGGAAATCCACACAAATATGGTCAACTGATATTCTTTATTAATATTAAAAGGCAATTCAGAGGAGAAAGAAGTTTTTCAACAAATTTTGGAACAATTGGACATCCATATGCAAGAAAAAACACACCTTGATCTAGACTCCACACACTATGTAAAAATTAACTCAAAATATAATGCAACTAAGTATAAAATATTTGAAAAATCACACTTTTTGAAGAAAATGGAAAAAAAATCTGCTATATCTTGGGTTAGGTAAAGAGTTCATAGTTAGATATGATACCATTAGAACAACTCATAAAAGTTAAATGCTAAATGGGATTTCGTAAGAATTATAAATATTTCCTCAAAATATAATAAAGGAAATGAAAAGATAAGCTAGCTTAGAGGAAATATTTGCAAAGCATATATTGGAAAAAAGACTTGTATCCAGAATATATAAAGACTTTTCAAAACTTAATAAGAAAAGAAACACCCGGGGATCCCTGGGTGGCTCAGCGGTTTGGCGCCTGCCTTTGGCCCAGGGAGCGATCCTGGAGTCCCCGGATAGAGTCCCACGTCAGGCTCCCGGCATGGAGCCTGCTTCTCCCTCTGCCTGTGTCTCTGCCTCTCTCTCTCTCTGTCTACGTCTATCATGAATAAATAAATATAATCTTAAAAAAGAAAAAAAAAGAAAAGAAACACCCAATAAATACATAGGCAAAAGATTTGAACAAAGAAGATAACCTAGCTGGATGGCAGATAAGCACATCACATCATTAGTGATCAAAGAAATGAAAATTAAAACTAAAACAACACACGGCTATTAGGATGGATAAAGTTAAAAAGACTAGCCATAGCAAGCAGTGTTAAACATGTATAGGAAATAACATTCTTTTGCTGCTGGTAGGAATGTAAAACAGCCTTATTATTTTGATAGTTTGGCAATTTCTCAAACATTTAAACATAAATACCTAGCATATGAGTCTTTTTACTCCTAAGTATTCATCTACTCAAGAAAACAGGGATCACATGTCCAAAGACTTGTATGCAAATTTTCACTGCAGCTTATTTGTAACAGCCTCAAACTGGAAAAATTTTAAACATCCATCAATAGGTGAATGAATAGGCAAATGTAGTATAACCATTCACTAAAAGAGAACAAACTATTGATACATACAATAAGGATGAACCTATATCTCTGTAAAAAAAGTTAAAAAGGAGTACATTCTGTATGTTTCCATTTGCATCAAACTCTAGAAAGTGCAAACTATAGTGACAAAGGACAGATCAGTAGTAGCCTGTGGACAAGGAATGAGGTTGGGCAGGAGACTACTTCTAGGAATGATGCATTGATTCTTTATCTTGATTATGATGATGATGATATATATATGTATATATATATAATATGAATATGATATATGTATCATATGAAACCCTATTAAATTATACATTTTACTATGTACCAGTTATTGTATATCAATTATACTGCAACATATCTTTTATTTAAAAATTATCAGGATTTTAATGGATAAATGTCTTGAAATTTCTGGGATCTGTCTAGGTTATCTTCATGGAATGGAAAGTGAAATTCAAGAGAGTATGGTTGTTAAATCATTGGGTACAATACAAAACCACCTTAAGTATGTGCTTCACTAAATTCAGACTACTCCGTATGCTGGTTACATGGAAAACAAATGAAGATATGATATATGTCTTGTTGGTGACATGAACAAAGTACTGATATAAGCAACATAGAGAAAACTTGGTTCCAAAAAGTGGGAAGAGAATAAGCAAAGTCAGGAAAGTGAAAGATCATGAATGCACCATGATCTGTTCCCTGCCACCATCATGCCTACTCATGAACTAGGCACCCTCCATTGTCCACACGAAAGCTGAAAGCCCATGATCAGGACTATTTTTCAGTCTCCTGTCCCCCCATTGTCTGGTATCTTTTTGTTGCTTGTTAAATAAATAATTATCAAATGCTTGCTCATTTAGAATCATGAACCAGTTTTCCGTTGATGCCATAACAGGTTACCACAAACTTGTTGACTTAAACAAGTGTGTTATCTTACACTTCTGAAGGGTGAAAGTCTGAGAAGGGTCTCATGGTACTAAAGCTACAGTGCCAGCAGGGCCGTATTCCTTTCTAGATGCTGCAGGGAAGAATATGTTGGTTTTTGTTTTTGTTTTTTTCCTTTTCTAGCTTGTCTGCCTGCATTACTTGGCTCATGGCTCCCCGCCCCACCCCACCCCCGATTCTTTTCTCCCCTCTTCCAAGCCAAGGTACAGTCCTTCTCACATTACCAGCTGTTCAGTTTTCTGCTTTGAAGGACCCATAGGGTTAGACTAAGTCCCTGGATAATCCAGGCTAACTTCCCTAAGAACCTTAATTTACATCTGCAACATCTATTTGGCATGAAAGGGAACATTTTCACAGGTTTGAGGGATTAGGACATGGACCTTTTTTGGGGCCATTATTCTGCTCACTATAGTTTTTCTAAGAAGGTCAAGTAGTAAATGTTTTAGGTTTAGGCCCCTGTCAACCGTGCCATTGAGACATGGAAAATCATAAATAAAACGTTGAAGAATGAATGCAAATGAAACTTTACTTATAAGAACAAGTGTAGAGTGGGATTTGGCCAGAGGGTGATAGTTTGTTGGCCCTTGGTCCAGATTACTGTATTTTCCACTGTAATTTCTTAAGATTGATACATCCTACACAACACATTCACATGATGAGTGGTATGATGAGTGGTGAGTCATCAGCAATACTTTAAGGGATCATTGTGCAGCCATCCATAATACATTCATGTTTTTTCTGTTCTTTCCTCCAATGTCTTGCTTGTCTCATTTGCTCTGTCTCTCTTATTAGCAATGCTTGTTTCTCAGACATTGAGACTCAGGCTGGGCCTTGAATGCAGCAACCTAGTTAGCTATGGGTAAGCAAGCTATGGGGTAGGTAGCTATAAGTAGGTAAGCTATGGAGGAGGGAAGTCTCATTTGGTTTCTAACAAAAACAAGCTCTGTGGTATGTCACTACTCACTCAGGAACCATAAATTGCTTGTGAAATGTGCATGGCTGCTTGTCAGAGTAAGCATTATGTCCTCTACCTCTCCTGCAAGTGCCCTCTAGTGAATGAAGGAGGGAACTTGAGAAAGCTCCTTTCCGTGATCAACAACAAAATGTTGAACAATGGACTGTGTAAAATTCCAGTTCTTCCTGGGACTACCATGCCCTTCATGTGACCTCCAGGCTCACTCTTACCCTAATCCAAACAAGCTTCCTGACAGTGGCTGCCCCACAGGCCCCCCAGTGGCCTTCCTTGAGAGCTGCCCCCCCCCCCCCCCCCCCCCCCCGCAGTAGGGATCTCTATTTTCAACATGCCTCAGTCCATTCCCTCCAGCCTCCAATAAGGTGGCATAGTCATGCTAGGGTTAACTACCCCCTGCTTTCCAGTATTCTAACCCGAGCCTGGTGTCCCCTCCACTGGTCTTATCTCCTCTTGGAGGGGCTTTTGTCCCTTCACGCTGCATACATGTGAGGGAATATAGTCCTGAGCCTGCAGCTAACCAGTTGCCAAGACCCTCAGGGCTAATGGTAAACAATGGGCCAGGCTACTTTAATTACCAAGGACACACAAATAACAAACCAGCCCCATCTGGACTGAGCAAGCCTTTCTGGAATTTAGAAGATTTATTTCCTACATCACTGTTAGTAGTAACCAGACCACTGCCAATTTTAGAAGGATGTGGCAAAAACAATCAAACCAATAAATGGATGGGCAGTTGGGTAAATAAGTTCTGTATATTAAATGGTTTTAGGTTTAGTTTCTTCAGAACAAGAAGTTTTAGTTTTATTTAAATAAAATTATCTAACATTTAAAAACTCTGTCTACTAATCAGATAATTTATTTTTATTTATTTATAAATTTTTTTTATTGGAGTTCAATTTGCCAACATATAGCATAACACCCAGTGCTCATCCTGCCAAGTGCCCAGTGCCCCTCACCCAGTCACCCCAACCCCCACCTCCCTCCCCTTCCACTACCCCTTGTTCATTTCCGAGTTAGGTGTCTCTCCTGTTTTGCAACCCTTACTGATATTTTCATTCATTTTCTCCTTTCCCTTTATTTCCTTTCACTAATTTTTATATTCCCCAAATGAACGAGACCATATAATGTTTTTCCTTTTCCGATTGACTTATTTCACTCAGCATAATACCCTCTACGTTGCAGCAAATGGTGGGTATTTATCATTTCTAATGACTGAGCAATATTCCATTGTATACATAGACCACATCTTCTTTTTTTTTTTTAATTTTTATTTCTTTATTCACACACACACAGAGGCAGAGACACAGAAGGAGAAGCAGGCTCCATGCAGGGAGTCCGACATGGGACTCAATCCCGGGTCTCCAGGATCATGCCCTGGGCTGAAGGTGGTGCTAAACCACTAGCCACCTGGGCTGCTCGACCCATCTTCTTTATCCATTCACCTTTCGATGGACACTGAGGCTCCTTCCACAGTCTGGCTATTGTGGACATTGCTGCTATAAACATCGGGGTGCAGGTGGCCCAGGTTTCACTGCATCTGTATCTTTGGGGTAAATCCCCAGCAGTGCAATTACTGGGTCATAGGAAAGATCTATTTTTAACTCTTTGAGGAAGCTCCACACAGTTTTCCAGAGTGGCTGCACCAGTTCACATTCCCACCAACAATGCAAGAGGGTTCCCCTTTCTCCACATCCTCTCCAACATTTGTTGTTTCCTGTCTTGTTAATTTTCCCTATTCTCACTGGTGTGAGGTGGTATCTCATTGTGGTTTTGATTTGTATTTCCCTGATGGCCAGTGATGCGGAGCATTTTCTCATGTGCTTGTTGGCCATGTCTATTTCTTCCTCTGTGAAATTTCTGTTCATATCTTCTGCCCATTTCATGATTGGATTGTTTGTTTCTTTGTGGTTGAGTTTAACAAGTTCTTTATAGATCTTGGAAACTAGCTCTTTATCTGATATGTCATTTGCAAATATCTTCTCCCATTCTGTAGGTTGTCTTTTAGTTTTGTTGACTGTATACTTTGGTGTGCAAAAGCTTCTTATCTTGATGAAGTCCCAATAGTTCATTTTTGCTTTTGTTTCGTTGCCTTCATAGATGTAACTTGCAAGAAGTTGCTGTGGCCGAGTTCAAAAAGGGTGTTGCTTGTGTTCTCTAGGATTTTGAAGGAGTCTTGTCTCACATTTAGATCTTTCATCCATTTTGAGTTTTTCTTTGTGTATGGTGTAAGAGAGTGGTCTAGTTTCATTCTTCTGCATGTAGATGTCCAATTTTCCTGGCACCATTTATTGAAGAGACTGTCTTTTCTCCAGTAGATAGTCTTTCCTGCTTTGTCAAATATTAGTTGACCATAAAGTTGAGGGTCCACTTCTGGGTTCTCTATTCTGTTCCATTGATCTATGTGTCTGTTTTTGTGCCAGTACCACACTGTGTTGATGCCCACAGCTTTGTAGTACAACCTGAAATCTGACATTGAATTGCCCCAAGGTATAGTTTTCTTTTTCTTTTTTTAAAATATTTTATTATTCATGAGAGACACATACACACACACACACACAGAGAGAGAGAGAGAGAGAGAGAGAGAGAGAGGCAGAGACACAGGCAGAAAGAGAAGCAGGCTCCACGCAGGGAGCCCAACGTGGGACTCGATCCCAGGTCCATAGGATCCCGCCCTGGGCCCAAGGCAGGCACTCACTGCTGAGCCACCCAGGATTCTCTGGTTTTCTTTTTCAATATTCCTGTGGCTATTTGGGGTCTTTTCTGATTCCATACAAATCCTAAGATGATTTGTTCCAACTCTCTGAAGAAAGTCCATGGTAATTTGATAGGGATTGCATTAAATGTGTAAATTCCCCGGGGTAGCATTGACATTTTCACAATATTAATTCTTCTAATCCATGAGCATAGAATATTTTTCCATCTCTTTGTGTCTTCCTCAATTTCTTTCAGAAGTGTTTTGTAGTTTTTAGGGGATAGATCCTTCACTTCTTTGGTTAGGTTTATTCCTTGGTATCTTATGCTTTTGGGTGTAATTGTAAATGGGATTGACTCCTTAATTTCTCTTTCTTCAGTCTCATTGTTAGTGTATAGAAATGCCACTGATTTTAGTGCATTTATTTTGTATCCTGCCACACTGCCGAATTGTTGTATGAGTTCTAGCAATCTTGGGGTGGAGTCTTTTGGGTTTTCTATGTACAGTACCATGTCATCTGCAAAGTGGGAGAGTTTGACTTCTTCTTTGCCAATCTGAATGCCTTTTATTTCTTTTTGTTGTCTGATTGTTGAGGCTAGGACTTCTAGTACTATGTTGAATAGCAGTGGTGAGAGTGGACATCCCTGTCTTGTTCCTGATCTTAGGGGAAAGGCTCATAGTGCTTCCCCAGTGAGAATGATATTTTCTGTGGGCTCTTCATAGACGGCTTTTAAGATGCTGAGGAATGTTCGCTCTATCCCTACACTCTGAAGAGTTTTGATCAGGAATGGATGCTGTATTTTGTCAAATGCTTTCTCTGCATCTATTGAAAGGATCACACAGTTCTTGTTTTTTTCTCTTGCTGATATGATCAATCATATTGATTGCTTTACAAGTGTTGAACCAGCTTTGCATCCTGGGGATAAATTCCACCTGGTCATAGTGGATCATATTCTTAATGTATTGTTGGATCCTATGGGCTAGTATCTTGTTGAGAATTTTTACATCCATGTTCATCAGGGATATTGGTCTGTAATTCTCCTTTTTGGTGGGGTCTTTGTCTGGTTTTGGAATTAAAGTGATGCTGGCATCATAGAATGAGTTTGGAAGTACTCCATCTCTTTCTGTATTTCCAAACAGCTTTAGTAGAATAGGTATGGTTTCTTCTTTAAACGTTTGATAGAATTCCCCTGGGAAGCCCTCTGGCCCTGGACTTTTGTGTCTTGGGAGGTTTTTGATGACTGCTTCAAATCCTCCCTGGTTCTTGGCCTGTTCAGGTTTTCTATATCTTCCTGTTCCAGTTTGGTAGTTTGTGGTTTTCCAGAAATGCGTCCATTCTTCTAGATTGCCTAATTTACTGGCATATCGCTGCTCATAAAAAGTTCTTAAAATCGTTTGTAATTCCTTGGTATCGGTGGTGATCTCTCCTTTCTCATTCATGATCTTATTAATTTGAGTTTTTTCTCTCTTCTTTTTAATAAGGCTGGCTAATGGTATATTGATCTTATTAAATCTTTCAAAGAACCAACTCCTGGTTTTGTTAATCTGTTCCACAGTTCTTCTGGTCTCTATTTCATTGAGTTCTTCAAATCTTTATTGTCTTCCTCTGCTGGGTGTAGGATCTATTTGCTGTTTTTTTCTCCAGCTCCTTTCGGTGCAAGGTTAGCTTTTGTATTTGAGTTCTTTCCAGTTTTTGGATGGATGCTTGTTTGCAATGTATTTCCCCCTCAGGACTGCTTTTGCTGTCCCAAAGATTTTGAACAGTTGTATCTTCATTCTCATTAGTTTCCATGAATCTTTTAAATTCTTCTCTAATTTCCTGGTTGACCCTTTCATCCTTTAGCAGGATGGTCCTTAAGCTCCACGTGCTTGAAATCGTTCCAAACTTTTTGTGATTTAGTTCGAATTTCAAAGCATTATGGTCTGAAAATATGCAGGGGACAATCCCAATCTTTTGGTATCAGTTAAGACCTGATTTGTGACCCAGTATGTGGCCTATTCTGGAGAAAGTTCCATGTGCACTTGAGAATAATGTGGATTCAGTTGCGTTTGGATGTAAAGTTCTGTAAATATCTGTGATATCCATCTGGTCCAGTTTATCATTTATAGCTCTTGTTTCTTTGGAGATATTGTGCTTACGAGATCTGTCGATTGAAGAAAGTGTTATATTCAAGACACCAAGTGTATTATTATCTAAGTATGTTTTAACTTTGGTTATTAATTGGTTGATATACCAGCAGCTCCCACATTCGGGGCATAAATATTGATGATTGTTAGGTCCTCTTGTTGGATAGATCCTTTAAGAGTGATATAGTGTCCCTCTTCAGCTCTTACTACAGTCTTTGGGATAAACTTTAATGTATTTGAGATAGGGATGGCTACCCCTGCTTTCTTTTGAGGACCATTTGAATGGTAAATGGTTCTCCAACCTTTCATTTTCAGGCTGTAGGTGTCCTTAGGTCTAAAATGGGTCTCTTGTAGACCGCAAATAGATGGGTCTTGCTTTTTTATCCAGTCTGAAACCCTGAACCTTTTGATGGGGTCATTAAGCCCATTCTCATTCAGAGTTACATTGGAAGATATGAATTTAGTGTCTTCATGATACCTATTCAGTCCCTGATTTTGTGGATTGTTTCCTTGGACTTCCTCTTTCTTTTACAGAGTCCCCTTAATATTTCTTGCAGAGCTGGTTTGGTGGTCACATATTCTTTTTGCAAGTTTCACTATTAAATGTGAGGTGTTCAGTGGTTTTTATTGATTTTAGGCAGGGATCTCTCTATCTCCCGGATCTGAATGCCTGTTTCCCTTCCCAAGTTAGGGACCATTTGAATGGTAGTTCTCAGCTATGATTTGTTCAAATACACTTTCTGGACTTCTGTCCCTTTTTGCGCCCTCTGGAACCCCAATTAAACATAGATTTTTTTCCTTCTGAGGCTGTCATTTATTTCCTTTATCCTATCCTCATGATCTTTTCATTGTTTGTCTCTTCTTATTCAGTTTCCTTTCTTGCCATCAACTTGTCTTCTATGTCACTCACTCGTTCTTCTATGTTATTAACCCTAGTTGTTAGGCCCTCCAGTTTGGATTCTATCTCATTTAATTGATTTTTAATATTTACCGGATTAGATCTAAATTCTGCAATCATGAAGTCTCTTGAATCCTTTATGCTTTTTTCTAGAGCCACCAGTAGCTTCATAATAGTGCTTCTGAATTGGCTTTCTGGCATTGAATTGTAATCCAAATTTTGTAACTCTGTGGGAGAGAGGGCTGTTTCTGATTATTTCTTTTGTCGTGAGTTTTTATTCTAGTCATTTTGCTCAGTGCAGAGTGGACAAAAACAAGTTGTACTTTAAAAAGGAGAGAAAGAGAGAGAGAGACAAAAAAAGCAGGGGGGTGGGCAACAAACAGAAAACAAAAAACAAGGGGGAGTGTCTTTTGATTCTATATACTGTAAATCCCTCGACTTCCCGTGGAGCTTTCCAGTGTTGTTTGGTTAAGAACTTGCTCTTCCCCTGTCCTTCCAGCTGGTCTTCTGGGGGAGGGGCCTGCTGTGCACCTGGGGGAGCTGCTCGGCCCCCTGCCAGCGGCTCAGTGGGAGCTATTTATCCTGTGAGGCCCCTGCTCAGTCCCAGGTACAAGGTGACACCAGAGCTACAGCAGTAACTACCACAGCGCCCAGTCCGCAGGGGCCTGGATGCTCCGGGGATGGAGGGCGCTGATCTGCACAGCTCGGGGCCGCCCAGCGGCAGGAGCGTCCTTGCTGTCTTGTGCCCTCCCGGCCTTTGCCTGTCTCCGGGGAGCGCCGGATCCTGGGCTGTGTCCCCAGGGCCCTGGGCTCTGCGGTCTGCACCGCTGGAATCGCGCTCCAGGGCCATGCAGACCCCTCCGCGCGGAGCCGCCGCCTGAGCGGTCCCTGAGCTGCTCCAGGGCCCCGCCGGGCGAGCGCTCCAGCCCTTTAGGGAGCTCGGCCCGCGGGGTGCGGGCGCTCTCCCCCGGGGCGCAGGTCCTCTGTTAGCCTGAGGGCATCCCCGCCCTCCTGGGGTCCTGCTCTAACTCCCTGCGAGCGCCTTTCCGCCCGGGGAAGTTTGGTGCAGCTCCTGCTTCTCCGGCAGGGAGCTTTCCTGTCCGGGGGACACTCGCCCCGGCCTTAGCCCGGCTCCTCGCGGGGCCCCTCCCCCTTGGATGCTTTCTTATTTCTTTATTTTTCCCCCGTCTTCCTACCTTGATAGAAGCGCGAACTCTTCTCACTGTAGCATTCCAGCTGTTCTCTCTTTAAATCTCAGACCGAATTCGTAGGTTTTCAGGATGATTTGAAAGTTATCTAAGTAAGTTGGTGGGGACAGGTGACTTGGGGACCCTACTCTTCTGCCATCTTTCAGAGAAGTTATTTAGATGTTACAATTTGGCTGTGTTATACAAAGCAGTTGCCAACACGAGTAGATACAAAGTAAGTGTTTAGATCAGTGTGCAGCTCAGACTTCAGGTCATCTGACTTTACTTCAAGGATCTATGATGGACTTGAATCCTCAGCGGACTTCTCTGCTTGCTGTCTATCTGGTCTCAGACACCCAGATGGTGATGTGGCCTTTTAAGACATCACCATGGTGATGGGGCTTTTGTTTTTACTTGAATCAGATGCCCCAGAAGACAGAAAACAGGGATCCTTGGCATAACTCAGATACCCAGAATATTTAATATTTACACGTATTTTTAAAATATCACTGTCTTAATTTTCATTTTCAAAGGAAGAAAGGAAAAAAACCAGAATTTTTAATTTTGTTCTTTTTTATAGTTTTATTAACACAAATATGACATGCATATACACTATCCATTTTCTTTGCTGTGTGGCCTGGCATTGGAATTGGTGCTCTCATGGCCAGCTGGGCTACTCTTTTCACAATGGCTTTGCGATTCTTGAAGGGGACATTGTGAGCAAACTCTGCACAGTAAGATTTGTTGCCCATCAGCAGCACCTCAATCTTCTCTGACCTTGTGAACTAGTAACTTCCAGAAGTCACTGGGCAGCATGTGCTCTGTTTTCTTGTTGCTCCTATAACCAGAGATAAGCACCAAGATCTGGCCCTTGAATCTTCTGTGTGCCCTACTATCAATGCCTCTGCATTTCCACAAATTGCACTTAATTTTGACATATTGGTCTGACTGGTGCTGCATGAACTTCTTGGTCCCTTTTTTAATGATCTTGAGCTTCACCAGAGAGCTGAGGGCACCCTAAGTGATGGCTGCCACCTCTGCAGGCAGCTCCAAGGAAGAGGGGAGAAGTTTTTAATTTTGGTGGAGTCCAAGTTATGTTTTTTTCTTTTGTGAATCATGTTTTCAGTCTCTTATCTAAGAAAATTTTGCCTAAATCAGTGTCAGAAAGAGTTTATACTATGTTTTCCTCTACAAGTTTTAGAATTTTAGGATTTACATTTTGGTCTAAGATCTATAGTGAGTTTATTTTTGTATATGGTACAAAAGTATAAATCGAAGTTATTTACTTTTCTTTTCCTTCTCTCCTTTATATTTCTTGGCACCGTTTGTTGAAAGGATTATCCTTTTACCCTGAATTTCCTTTACACTTTCGTTATCCATTGTACTCTGGTCTATTTATCTATTTGTCTATCTTGATGCTAAGTCTTGATGCCACAGACTTCATTGACAAAAAATTTATAGTAAGTCTTGACAGTCTTAAGTGTTCTGCCTATTTCTCCTTGTAGTTCTAACAGCTCTTGCTTCAGGCATTTTGAAGCTTTGTTATTAGGTACATAAACTTTTAAAATTATTTTGTCTTTTTCATGCATTGGTCTCTTGATCCAAATGATATGACTTTAATTATCTCTGGTAATATTCTTTGCTCCAAAATGTACTTCAATTTAATATTAATATAACTGCTCCAACTCTCTTGATTATTTTTAGGATGGTACACTTTTTTCATCCTTTTATTTTTAACCTATTTGTGCCTTAGTATTTAAAGTGTATTTCTTGTAGCCAGTCTATAGAGCGTCTTGCTATTTGTCCAAGCTAACAAATCCTGCTATAATTGGAGTGTTTATACCATTACCTCTCTGGTGTTGTGCACTATGAACTCTAGCCATCTTGGTCTCCCAGACCCTCATCTATGTCTCTTTGACTCTGGAACCTGACATGGTGTCCCTAGGATCTCCCTGCCTATACCTCACACTGGAAAGTGACTCAGGGTACTAAACTGAGGTGACCTTAGGGCTCATGTGATTTGTTTCCTGTCTCTGAAAGATCACCATTCTCTATTGCCTGATGTCATATGTCCTGAAAACCATTGTTTCAAATATTCTTTCAGGTTTTTGGTGCTAAGTGGAAAATTAACTCTCTTTCCTATTACTCCATCTTGGCCTGAAAGAGAAGTGCCTCTATAATGATTTAATTACTATTATCTTCTTCAAACTGAATTACTTCCAAAGACTTAAAGGGAAAAGGGATTTGTTTTACTCTGGGTTATTCCTTCCCTCTCCTTCTAGGTCCTTTCCCTCTCTTGCTCATCAATTCAGAGTGTAGGAGAATTAGAAAGTTTTTTCTTGCCTCATAGCTGTTTCAATACCAGTAGTTCTTCACTGTCATTGAAAGTGACACATTTTCTTAGGTTTCAAGTGACCCTTGACTAGGTTTCAACTTTCCTCAGTTGATAACTGGTTTCTCTTTCTCTTTTTCTCTCTCTTTCCTACCATTCTTGTAAATAGACTGGGGAGGATGTTGGATGTCTCAAGATGGCACCATAGGGAGATCCCGAGTTCATCTCTTTCCACAGACACAACAATGTTAGAACTACATATAGGACATTCTCTTTGAAAAAATACTTGAAGCCTGGCAAAACAGGTCTTCCACAAAACAAAACAAACAAGCAAACAACAACAAAAAAGCAAGTAACATCAAGATCAATAAGAAGGGCAGGAAAGGTCTGGCCAGGACCCCCATCCCCAACTTGGTGACTAATATGTCATTTGTGTCATATGACAACCAATATGTCATTTGTGAATATCTTCTTCCATTCCATAGGTTGCTGGACTAACAAAAGGGAGGGATGTCATAAAGGCACAGCTCCTCTTTAAGGAACAAAGGGTTCAAACCCCACATGTAACAAACCAGATCTGCACCAGAAAAGGAAGCCCTCCAAATTATTAGCATTGAAAACTGGCAGGGCTAATGCTTGAGATAGCCAGAGGTCTATAGGAAACCAAGACTTCTCTCTTGAAGGACTCACATAGACTCACTTGCCATAAGTCCCAATGCAGAGGCAGTAGCTTGAGGAACACCTCACCCATCAGTGAGGGAGGTTTTTTGACTAGTCGTAAAGGGGTGTACTGAAAAGGTAGACCTTGAAGATTCTATGGAAACAGAGGTACTGGCAGGTGCTACTTTTAAATTTTTTATGTGAATTCAATTTAGTTAATATATAGTATATTATTAGTTGTAAGGGTAGAATTTAGTGATTCATCACCTGCATATAACACCCAGTACAAGGATGCTGGGTGGCTCAGTGGTTGAGTGTCTGCCTTTGGCTCATGGTCCTGGGATCCAGTCCCACATCAGGCTTCCTGCAAAGAGCCTACTTCTCCCCCTGCCTATGACTCTGCCTCTCTTTCTGTGTCTCTCATGAATAAATAAATAAAATATTAAAAAATAACACCCAGTACTCATTACATCAAGTGCCCATCACCAGTTACCCCATTCCCCTATAGCTCCCCTATAGCAACCTTCAGTTGGTTTCCTAGGGTTAAGAGTCTCTTATGGTTTGCCTCCTTCTCTGTTTTCATATTATTTTGTTTTTCCATCCCTACCCTTATGCACATCTGATTTGTTTCTTAAATTCCACATACGAATGAAATCATACGGTATTGTCTTTCTCTGACTGAATTATGTGGCTTAGCATAATACTCTCTAGTTCCATTCATATTGTTGCAAATGGCAAGATTTCATTTATTTTGATGGCAGAGTAATATTCCATTGGATATATATACTACACCCTCTTTATCCATTCTTCTGTCAATGGATATCTTTCCATATTTTGGCTGTTGTCGACGTTGCTGCTATAAACGTTGTAGTGCATGTGCCCCTTTAAATCATTATTTTTGTGTCCTTTGGGTAAATACCTAGTAGTGCAATTGCTGGATCATAGAGTAGTTCTATTTTTAAATTTTTGAGGAACCTCCATACTGTTTTCGAGAGTGGTTGCACCAGTTTGCATTCCCACCAACAGTGTAAGAGGACTCCCCTTTCTCTGCATCTTTGTCAACATCTGTTTTTTCCTGAGTTGTTAATTTTAGCTATTCTGACCAATGTGAGGTGGCATCTCATTCTGATTTTGATTTGTATTTACTGATGCTGAGTGATGATGAGCATTTTTTCATGTGTCTGTTGGCCATTTTTATATCTTCTTTGGAGAAATGTCTTTTCATGTCTTCTACTCATTTCTTGACTGGATTTTTTGTTTGTTTGTTTTGGGGTGGGGTATTAAGTTTGATACGTTTTTATAGAGCTTGGATAATAGCCTTTTATCTGATATGTCATTTGTGAATATCTTTTCCCATTCCATAGGTTGCTTTTTCATTTTGTTGGTTGTTTCCTTTCCTGTGGAAAAGCTTTTATCCCAGTGAAGTCCCAATAGTTCATTTTTACTTTGTTTCCCTTGCTTCTGGAGATATGTCTAGCAAGATGTTGCTGTGGCCAAGGTCAAAGAGGTTAAATTGCAGACCAATATCCCTAATGAACATGGATGCAAAAATTCTCAACAAGGTACTAGCTAATAGGATCCAATAGTACATTAAAAGGATTATTCACCATGACCAAGTGGGATTTACTCCTGTGCTGAAGGGATGGTTCAATATTCACAAATCAATCAACATGATACACCACTTTAATAAAAGGATAAGAACCATATGATTCTCTCAGTAGATGCAGAAAAAAGCATTTGACAAAATACAGCATCCTTTCTTGATAAAAAAAAAAAAAACCAACACCTTAACAAAGTAGGGATAGAGGCAGCATACCTCAACATCATAAAGGCCACATACAAAAGACTCACAATTAGGGCAGCCCTGGTGGCGCAACAGTTTGGTGTCACCTGCAGCCTGGGGTGTGATCCTGGTGACCGGGGATCAAGTCCCACATCGGGCTCCCTGCGTGGAGCCTGTTTCTCCCTCTGTCTGTGTCTCTGCCTCCCTCTCTCTCTCTCTCTGTGTCTATGAATAAATAAATAAAATCTTAAAAAAAAAAAACAAAAAGCAAAAGACTCACAATTAATATCAGCCTTAATGGGGAAAAACTAAGAACTTTTCTCCAAAGGTCATAAACATGACAGATGTCCACTCTCACCACTGTTGTTCAACATAGTATTGGAAGTCCTAGTATCATCAATTAGACAATAAAAAGAAATAAAAGGCAACCAAATCAGCAAAGAAGTTAAGCTTTTACTCTTCACAGATGACACTATACTCTATGTAGAAAATCTGAAAGATTCCACCAAAATTTGTTAGAACTGATAAAGGAATCAGCAAAATCACAGGATATAAATCAATGCACAGAAGTCTGTTGCATTTCTATACACTACAAAGAAGCAACAGAAAGAGAAACCAAGGACTCCATCCCATTTACAGTTGGACCAAGAACCATAAGATACCTATAAATAAACTTGAGAGAAAAATATCTGTACTCTGAAAACTATAGAACAATTATAGAAGAAATTGAGGAAGACACAAAGAAATGGAAAAACATTCCATACTCATGCATTGGAAGAACAAATACTGTTAAAATGTCTATGCTACCCAAAGAAATCCACATATTCAATGCAATCCCTATCAAAATATCACCAGCATTTTCACAGAACTGGAACAAAAATTCTAAATTTTTATGGAACCAGAAAAGACCCTGAATAGCCAAAGTAATGTTGAAAACAGAAACCAAAGCTGTAGACATCACAATTCTGGGCTTCAAGGTGTATTACAAAGCTGTAATCATCAAGACAGTATGGTACTAGCACAAAAACAGGCACATAGATCAGTTGAACAGAATAGGAACCCAGAAATGCACTGCTCTCAACTCTGTGGTCATCAAATCTTTGACAAAACAGGAAGAATATCTAATGGATAAAAGTCTCTTCAACAAATGTTTTTGGGGAAATTGGACAGCCACATGCAGAAGAAAGAAACTAGACCACTTTCTTATACCACACACAAAAATAAATTCAAAATGGATGAAAGACCTAAATATAAGACAGGAATCCGTGAAGTCAGTTGGAGAAGGGCAAACATTATGTGGTCTCATTTATTTGGGGAATATAAAAAATAGTGAAAGGGGATAAAGGGGAAAGGAGAGAAAATGAATGGGAAATATCAGTGAGGGTGACAGAACATGAAAGACTCCTAACTCTGAGAAATAAACAAGGGGTAGTGGAAAGGGAAGTGGGTGGGGAGATGGGGTGACTGGGTGACAGGCACTGACGGGGGCACTTGACAGGATGAGCACTGGTTGTTATGCTATATGTTGGCAAATTGAACTCCAATAAAAAATATACCAAAAAAAACTTAAAAAAAGAATTATAAGATGGAGAAAAAGACAGGAATCCATCAAAATCCTAGAGGAGAACACTGGCAGGTGCTTTTTAAAAATCTTCTTCCTTGCTAGACTGGTATTAGTGAGTACCATTTTTGTGTTCTCCATCTTCATTGCTAGTATCACTGGCCTTGCCCTACTGATCACTGTGGACTCACCCCACCAGACCTGGCCCAGTTCTTGTCCACTGTAGCTGCTGCCCTGATAGACCCAGTTGGTGCACACACCCTACCCAGGGGACACACTGTGAGTATATGGTGCTGCTTCTCAAGGGGACTTGCATTTCTGAGCCCCACAGAACTGAAACCATTGAAGAAACAGAAAATGGTAGGTTATTATCTCTAGGGAACTGCACAGACAACAGATTTAAACAAACTTCTAGCCTTCCAGTGACCACTCTTTCATGACTGAGAGAAACTGCTTCTTTTAATACATAGAAACAAATACAAATTTTAGGGAAAATGAGGAGAGAGAAGCATATGTTCCAACTGGAAGAACAAGACAAAACCTCAGAAAAAGAGATAAATGAAAGAGATAAGCAATATATCTGAAAAAAATTCAAAGTAATGATCATAAATATGCTCACTGAAATAGGGGAAGAAATGGATAAACAGATAAAAATTTTTAAAGGAACCTTTGAAACAACATCAACCAGAATAATATTGCATTATAGGGCTATCAGAAGGAGAAGAGAAAGACAAGAAAACTATCTGAAAAAAAAATGATGGCTGAAAACTTCCCTAGTTGGGCAAGGTAATAGACATCTATATCTAGAAATCCCAGAGAATTCCAAATAAAATGAACCTAAAAAGATCCACACCACGATACAGCATAAATAAAATGATAACAGTTAAAGAAAGAATCTTAAAATAGCAACAAGAGAAAAATAATTTCTTATATACAAGGGAAATCCCATAAGGATACCATCAGGTTTCTCAGAAGAAACTTTGCAAATCAGAAGAGAGTGACTTGAAGGGAGAAACAAACAAACAAACAAACAAACAAACAAACTTCAAACCAAGAATCCTTTACTTGGTAAGGTTATTATTCAGAATTGAAGAGGAGAGATTTAAGAGTTTCCCAGATAAGCAAAAGCAGAAGGAGTCCTTTGAATAAATACATAGTAATGCAATTGCTGGGTCATAGAATATCTCTATTTTTAACTTTCTGAGGAATGTCCATACTCTTTTCAGGGGGAAGGGATAATTGGGTGATGGGCATTAAGAAGGGTAGTTAAGATAATGAGCGCTGGGTGTTATGTGAAATTGATGAATCACTAAATTCAACCTCTGAAACTATTAATACAGTATATATTAATTATATTTAATTAAAATAAAACAAAAAAAGCTAAAGGTGTTTATCAATAGTAAACTTGCCTTATGAGAAATGTTAAAGGGACTTCTTCAAGCTGAAAAAAATGGTACTAAATAACAAAAACAAATATAAAAAAGTAAAAATATCTTTAAAAAGGTAAAAATCTCAGTGGAAAAAGTAAATATATAGTAAAGATGAGGCTAATAACTTATAAATATGAAGGTTAAAAGACAAAAGTAGTAAAATTAACAAAATCATAATAATTATTTAAGGAATGCATAAAATATAAAGGTGTTAAATGTGACATAGAAAATGTAAAACTCAGTAGGGGTAGTAAAATGTAAAGTTTTGGAATTTGTCCAATCACAAGTTCCTGTCAGCTTAATATAGACTATTATATGCATAGAATGCTATATGTGAACCTCATGGTAACCACAAAGCAAGCAAGAATGCATAAACATACACACACACAAATGAGAAAATAATCCAAATGTAACACTAAAGAAACCCATCAGACCATAAAAGAAGAGGGAAAAAGGAGAAAAGGATAGATGAGAACTACAAAAAAAGCCAGAAAACAATCCAAAGAAATGGCAACAAGTATATACTTATCAATACTTTAAATGTCAATGGACTAAATCCTCCAATCAAGAGAGTGGCTGAACAGATAAAAAAACAAGACACATCTGTATACTGTCTTTTCTGATTGAAAGTCACTTCAGAAGTAAGGACACATACAGACCAAAAGTGAAAGGATGGAAAAAGGTATTCCATGCAAACAGAAATGAAAAGAAAGCTGGTGAAGCTGTTGTAATATCAGACAATACAGACTTTAAAACAAAGACTGTGCTAAAAGATAAAGAAGGGTATATTACATAAAAATAAAGGGGTCAATATTCAGCAAGAAGATATAACATTTATAAATAAATACGCACTGAATATAAGAACACCTCAAGATATAAAGCAATCCACCTAACAGGAGAAATTAACTACATTACAATAATAGTATGGGTTTTTCACACCTCATATCAATGTATAGATCAACCAGACAGAAAATCAATAAGGAAATATTGATTTTAAATGATACATTGGACTAGATGAACTTAATAGATGTATGCAAACATTGTATCTAAAATCAGAAAAATAGAAATTCTTCTAATGTGCACTCTGAACATTCTTCAGAGTAGATCACATAGTAGGCTGCAAAACAAGTCTCAATAAATTCAAGGAAATTGAAATTATATCAAGCATCTTCTCAAATGACAACGGCATGAAACTAGAAATGAATTACAAAAAGAAAACTGGAAAAGCACAGAAATGTGATTATGTCACGTTAGTGAACAATGGGTCATCCAGAGATCAGAACAGAAGTTTTTAAAACGGTTGACACAAATGAAAACAGAAATATGACATTCCAAAAATCTATGGAATGTGGCAAAAGTGGTTTTAAGAGGGAAGTTTACAGCAATTCAGACCTACCCCAAGAAACAAGAAAAATCTTAGACAATCTAACTTTATACCTAAAACAAGTAAAAAATTAAGAACATTAAAAGAAATAATAAAGATCAGAGCAGAAATAAATGAAATAGAGACAAAAATAAAGAAAGAAAAGATCAATGAAACTAAAAGTTGATTCTTTGATAACTAAGGGGAAAAAAGAGAGGGCTCAAATAAAATTAGAAATGAAAGAGAAGTTACAGCTGATATCACAGAAATACAAAGGGTCATAAGAACAATTACATGCCAACAATTTGGACAACCTAGAAGTGCTGGACAATGTCCCAGAAACATATAATTTGCCAAGACCAAATCAAGAAGAAATAGAAAATCTTTTTTTATAAAAGATTTTATTTATTTATTCATGAGAGACACAGAAAGAGAGAGAGTCAGAGACACAGGCAGAGGGAGAAGCAGGCTCTCTGCAAGGAGCCTGATGTGGGACTTGATATGGGAACCCAGGATCAGGACCTGAGCTGAAGGCAGATGCTCAACTGCTGAACCATCCAGGTGTCCCGAATAGAAAATTTTAATAGACCATTTACTAGTAAAGAGATTGAATCAATAATCAAAAACCTCCCACCAATAGTTCCAGGACCAGATGGATTCATTGGTGAATTCTAGCAAATATTCAAGGATTTAATGCTATCCTCCTCAAAATATTTCAAAAACAATTTAAGAGAATGCTTCCAAACTCATTTTATGAGGCCAGCATTACCCTTATACCGAAACCATACAAGGATATCATACACACACACATTCAAGTTATGAGTAATAGTCTTAATGACCACAGATTAAAAAATTGCTCAATAAAATAGCAAAATGAATTCAACAGCACATTAAAAGGATGGTGCACCATGATCAAGTGGGATTTATTCCAGGGATTCAAGAGTGGTTCAATATCTGCAATTCAATCACTGTAATAAACTATATTAAAAATTTGAAGGATAAAAATCATATGATCATTGCAATAGATGCAGAAAAAGCATGTTGACAAAATTCAACATCAATTTATGACAAAAACTCAACAAAATGGAAATAGAAGGGATACACTTCAACCTAATGAAGACTGTGTATGACAAACCCATAGCTAACATCTCAAAAGTGAAAAGCTGAAAGCTTTTTCTCTGAGATCAAAAACAAGACAGGGAAATTTACCCTTGTCAATTTTATTCCACAAAATATTGGAATTCCTAGCTTGGGCACTTAGACAATAAAAGAAATACAAAGCAACTAAATTGGAGAGGGAAAACTAAAAGTCTCACTATTTGCACATGGCATAATACTTTATATAGGAAAAAACCCTAAAGACTCCACCAAGAAATTGTTAAAACTAATAGATTAATTTAGTAGAGTTGGAGGATAAAAAAAAACCACTTTACAGAAATCAATGGCCCTTGTATACACTGATAATAAGCTATCAGAAAGAGAAATTAGAAAACAAGTCTATTTACATTTGCATTAAAAAGAATAAAATAGGAATAAATTTAACTGGTAAGTAAAAGATCTGCATATGGAAAATTATAAGATATTCATGAAGGAAACAGAAAAAGATATAAATAAATGGAAAGGTATTCCATGCTTATGGATTGGAAGAATTAATATTATTAAAATATTCAAACTGCCCAAAGAAATCTACAGATTCAATGCAATCCCTATCAAAATTCCAATGTCAATTTTTCCTCAAAACTAGAGCAAATAAATAAAAAATTTGTATGGAAACACAAAGACCACAGATAACCAAAGCAGTCTTGAGAAAGAAAAAACCAAAAGTGGGGGTGGTCTCATGCTTCCTGAATTCAAACTATATTTCAAAGCTGTAGTATACCAAACAAATATGGTTTTGGCATAAAAAACAGACACAAAGATCTGTTCCACTGATTGAGAATCTAGAAATAAACCCACTCATATATGGACAATTTTTTTACACCAAAGGAGCCACAACATACAATGGAGAAGGATATCTCTTCAAAGAAAGGTATTGGGAAACTGTAAATCCACATACAAAATAAAGAAACTGGACCATCTTGTACCATACACAAAAATTAACCTAAAATGGATAAAAGACTTGAATGTAAGACCTGATATCATGACTCATAGAAGAAAATATAGGTATTAAGTTCCTTGACATTGGTCTTAGTGATGTTTTTGTGGACCTGACTCCAAAATTAAAGGAAACAAAAGCAAAAATAAATAAGTGGGACTACATCAACCTTAAAAACTTCTGCACAATGAAGGAAAACATCATTAAAAAGAAGAGGTAAAAGAAGAGGTAACTACTAAATGAGAGCCGGTACTTGCAAGTTAAATACCCAGAGGGTAAATACCCAGAATATATAAAGAACTCCTACAACTTAACAACAACTAAAAGCAACCCAATTAATATATGGTCAGAGGATCTGAAGAGACATTTTTCCAAAGAAGACATATATATGCCTAACAGGCAAACAAAAATATATTCAACATCACTAATTATTGGGAAAATGCAAATCAAAACCACAATATCATTTCACAACTTTTAGAATGACTATCATCAAGGGTACCTGGGTGGCTCAGTCAGCTGAGTGTGTGACTTTTGATTTTGACTTAGAATCTCAGGATCAAGCCCTGTGTCAGGCTCCACACTCAGTAGGGAGTCTGCTTGAGGATTTCCTCCCTCCTCACCATCTCTCCATTCCCACCTATTTAAAAAAAATGGTTATCTCAAAAAGACAAGAAGTAACAAGTGTTGGAGAGGATGTGAAGAAAAGGGAACACTTAAGCACTGATGGTAGGCATGTAAATTGATGCACCCACTATGGAAAACAGTATGGAGCTTCCTCAAAAATTTAACAGTTAGAACTGCCATATGATTCAGCTATTACACATCTGGGTATTTATCCAAATAATATGAAAATACTAATTCAAATAGATATATGCACCTTGATGTTCATAGTAGCACTACTTACAATAGGTAAGATATGGTAACAATCTAAATGTCCATCAGTGGATGAATGGGTAAAGGTGTGGCATGTATACACAATGGAATGCTCTTCAGTCATAAAAAGAATGAAATCTTGCCATTTGTGACAACATGGATAGACCTCGAGAGTATTATATTAAGTGAAATAAACAGAAGGAAAAAGACAAAACAGTATTTCACTCATATGTGGAATATAACAAAACAAACAGAAGTAACAAAAAAAAAAAAAGCAAAAACAAACTCATAGACACAAAGAACGTTAGTGGTTATCAGAAGGAAAACCAGTTGAGAGGTGGGTAAAATGAACAAAGGAGGTCAAATATATGTTAGTGGATGGTAAACTAGACTTTGTTTTGTTTTGTTTTGTTTTTGTTTTTGTTTTTGTTTTTAGGTTTTATTTATTTTTTCATGAGAGTCACAGAGAGAAGCAGAGACACAGGAAGAGGGAGAAGCAGGCTCCTTGCAGGGAAGCCCAATGCGGGACTCGATCCCAGGACTGGGATCGTGCCCTGAGCCAAAGGCAGAAGCTCAACCACTGAGCCACTCAGGTGTCCCTAAACTAGACTTTTGGAGGTAAAAGCTTTGTAATGAATGCAGATGTTGAATGTTGTACACCTGCAACTTATGTAATGTTATATATCAATTTTACCTCAATAATAAATAGACAGATGATAGACAGACAAATAGATAGACAGATTGAACATTTTGTAACAACAAAAATGTTTGTTACAACTGGGAAAGAGTACTATTGATATCTAATGGCTAGCTACCAGAGATGCTGCTAAACATCCTATAATGCACAGGATAGCCCCCCATAAGAAAAATGTCAATAGTGCTGAGGTTAAGATGTCCTGGGCCCAAGGCATAGTTCTATTGCAACATTTCTTCATATATAGAAGGTTTTTTCCCTCTATATTATGGGTCTTTTTTTTTATTCCTGATTCTTGACACATAGTAGGTGTTGTTTAATGGATTATTTATTGAATTACTAATATACACGGTCACTGTGGCTCAACTTGAAATTTTCTTCATAAAATATAGTTTTCTGGGATCCCTGGGTGGCGCAGCGGTTTGGCGCCTGCCTTTGGCCCAAGGCCCGATCCTGGAGACCCGGGATCGAATCCCACATCGGGCTCCCGGTGCATGGAGCCTGCTTCTCCCTCTGCCTATGTCTCTCTCTCTCTCTCTCTCTGTGTGACTATCATAAATAAATAAAAATTTAAAAAAATATAGTTTTCTTTATTAAATGATACATATGTACTATTCAATTTGGCAATGTTTAACTCTGAAGACCTGCTTACATGAACCATAGTGCACTGAAAGAGCCACTTTCTCTCCATTTTCTCCTTTCTGACCATTGGCAACTGTTAGGAGTTGGTGGAAAGAGTGGTGTGGTTCACACCATGCTAATAAGAGAATGGTTCAATTTTGGAGTGTTTTAGATCAGTTCTTTGTTTTTCACCTTAGAAGCTCTATTTGGACATATCAGCACACAAATGCTGTTTCACATACATTAGCTGTGTTTCTCTTTCTATATATGACTATGCAGTCCATCCCAGCACCACAGTGCCCACACCTTGTAGCAGGGCAACTTGCTCTGGAGCAGTGGCCAGATTGGAATACAGCAGGGCCCTTGGAGTCAGTGTGGAAAGCTCTTCCCCACCTATGTTCCTCATTCTACTCAACTTATTCTTGGATTCTTGGAGATTCTTGGAGTGCTGGGTGGGGTATCACTGAGCCACAGGGATAGGAGTCTGTGCTTGATGAAGACAGAAGAGATTAAGGCAATGCGAATAACTCATGAGGAGTGCTGCTTTATACTTTTCTATGTACAATCTCATAAAATCCTGAAAACCATCTATATTATATCTTTATTTTACCTGTATGGAAACAGAACTTGGAAGAGTTAAGTAAGAATCTGAGATTATCTGTCTAGCAAACAATAGTTAGTCCCAAACTCTGCAGTCCCTTTCTGCTCACCTATGCCAGGTATGGGGTCCCTTGGCACAGGTTTTCTGGCTGCATTCAGAGTGAGTCAGTTTTGGTCATCTCCACTATTTTTAGATACCAGTAAAATCAGTTTCATGAGCTCTGAGAAATTTACTGTAGGAATTCTCAATTTTACCTGTAATCCAGAACTGTCAGTCTGGTCCTCCCATGAGAAATTAACAGAAAATAAGAAGACTGTGTAAGAGATAAAAAGATATTTCTACAAATAATGTGAAAGCGAAGGCACAAAATGAGTGTTTATTATGATTTTCAGACACAGTCTCCTTGGGGGAAATTCTTTTTATTTTTTTTCCTCTCTTGCTTTCCAAACTTTAGTGAAGGGAAGGGAGGGAGTGGAAGAGAAGTGAAGATGGTACTAAACAGGACTTTGAACTGCAGGATCCTCTAGCTGCTAGTATGGTGAGCAAGGTGAATTAGAATTTATAATTTACTGCAAACATACTAAGCAACAAACACTTTGTTTTGCATGATTTAAAATACCATGGCTTTCAAGAACATTTTGGTAAGGATTAATATTTAAATATTTATTTGTATCATGAATGAACACAGGTCCATTTTTTTTGCATGTTTATTGAACATATAGTTAGCATTAGTTCAGATGACTTTGGATATACAAAGGTAAATCACACATGGATTCTTTATTTCTAAAATGGCCAGCCTTGTAAATCACATCCTATGATTCATGTTTTGCTCACCTCTCTCTATCACAGAGAAAGGCTCATCTATGGAAATTCCAATTTCTTGTCCTTTGGTTCAACATTTCTTCACCAGTAGGGAAGGAAGGGAGCATAAGAAGTGACTTTAATGGCATCAGTTATGGCCCCTCTGTAACAGACCACCTGCCTAACCTATCTCTAGCCTGGTGAGAGGACAGAAGGTTGAATTCCAGGCAGACTGAACCCTGTTGGATAATTCCAAATTGGGCCTTGGACCCTCTCTAGCACATGTCCCTGCCTTGGAAAGTCAAACCAGGTATATTTTTAATTTGTTTCCAAAATGTCTGGTTTGTAGCAGTAGTGACACTGCTAATAAACTTGAAGATGGGAAGTTTGTGATGGGAAGATCCTGAGCTCCCAGCCTACCAGGATGGTCTGTCCTCCAAATTCGGGAGATGTCCTATTAGGAAATGGCTAGGTAACTGCAATGTAAAGAAGAAAGAGTTAATTTCCACAAGACATGTACTGATGAATTGTTCTAGGAGTTCAGCTAAGGTGATTACTCATGCTGGAGAAATCCCACATTGTTTATGACCTTTACGTAGAGCCTTGAAGTATGGGTAAATAGAACATGTCGAAACTGAGGGTAAGGAAAATCTTTACAGGTTGGGAAAACAACATAAATGAAGATATTCATGTCGAGAAATTAAAGTCATATAAAAAATGGTGGATATTTAGTTTGATTGGAACTAAGTCCACATAAAAAGGGATTACATAGGGATTAAAATGTTTTGGTGTCAGATGATGGAAAAGCTTAGCTGCTGTAGTAATAATAGACGTTATCCTTTAGGTAAAGAGAATTAATGAGAACAGAGCACTGAAAATATCAGAAGTGTTTTTGGAGTTAATTTTTGAAGTTGTAGATTTCAGGGGGGAATCATCAATGAAAATTCAATAAGTAGCTATTGAATTAATTCAATTGTACAACTCTAGAGTGTTCGTGGAAGAACAAACATAAGTCACCTACAAGTCTCTGCAAAACAGATTTTATCTTAGAGTGAAATATAGATTTAGGTTTAATTCTAACCTGATACCTGGGTTCTTCTCTGAAGCTGGGATGGCTTGACATCCACTTACCAGATCCAGCTCTTCCCTGAGAACAAAATTTACCCATGAAGAGGTCTCTAGCTTTAACTTATTACTATGAAAATTAATATCAAGTCACCCTTCATTCTAGCCTTGCAATCCAGGCCTGATGAATGTACCAAAACAAGATAATGACATTATAATAAAGGACTAAAATTTCTTGTGAACAAAGATGCAAAAAATCCTCAGCAAAATATTATTAAATTAATTTAGCAATGTATAAAAAGGAAAAAAACCCTAAAACTAAACCATTTGTTTGAAGATATCAGAGAGATGCTGAGGCAGCCAGAATGGAGGTCTTATGATTCTGGAGAAAAGAAAGGCTTATTGAAATCACATAAATATTATACATACCACTTCTCTTGGGACATATACACAGTGCAAAAATATGAAAAGAGGGTAAAGGGTAACCTACAGAAGGGAAGAAGCAAAAACACCTTTTGGTAATTGTATGAGGGCTCTGGAGACAAAATCTTTTATTCTGGGCTTGTCAAAGCAGCCAGGGCATGAGTAGTTAAGGTCACTAGAGAAGGGCACCTCAAAGAAATAAGCACAACATTTTGCTCTAGGCTTTATTTCAGGCATTTGCTGAATTCTCAAACTTCACAGAGTAAGAGGGCAAAAATAAAGGGAAATCTTATTAAAAGCTGGGTGGAGCTTCCAGCACAATCAGGGTGGCAGGGAGAGAAAACAAATGGAGTTTAAAAGCCTCCAAGTAGAAGCATACATGTTGAAGATCTGAAATTTTAATATAGAACCCCTGAAAGCCATACCCTAGAAATGAGAATACAACAAATGTTTGTTGAGCATTAAAAAATCTGAAACATGGCTCAAGTTAAGAATCATGTGAGTCATGACTAATTAAATTGAAGAGATCTTTCCGATAGTACCTACTTCCCATATGATAGGGTGAATCTTTTCTTGGGAAGATAATATTATCTAGATCCTCTATAATTCTGCATTCAGAATTTCTGCCATTGAATCTGGCACTTAACAGGCATGCCAAGAAGCAGATGACAAACATGATAGAGTAAGCCTATAGGTGATATAGACATAAAGTTATTAGTCATAACCTCTAAAATAATTTTTACTATCAATACTAGGAGTATAGATTATAGAAAAAACATTTTAGCATACACCTATAATCTGTCCAGAAGGATAATGTAGAATTTCTAGAATTGAAATTAGGAACATGCATTTTTTAGCAGAGGATTAGAAATGCCAGAAGAAACAATTAAAGAAATGGAAGATAGGTCAAGAGAATATGGTCATATTGAAGCACAAAGAAGAAAATTTTAAACTATAAGATATAGAGAAAAAAAGCATAAGAAATATGGTGAATACATGGCAAGGATCTAAATTATATGTAACAGTAAAGTAGCAAAAATACTGTAGAAAAAATAATTTAAGAAATAGTGATTGACAGGTTTTCAAAACTGATGAATGACTTCAAGTCCTATTTCAAGGATTTCTAAAAAAAGCCCATCAGGATAGATACAGTTGACCCTGAACAACATAGATTTGAACTACATGGTTCCACTTTTTTTTTTTTTTAAAGATTTTATTTTTATTTATTTGACAAAGAGCTTGTGAGCATGAGCAGGGAGGAGGAGCAAGGGGAGAAGTGGACTCCTCACTGAACAGGGAGCCCAAGACCCTGGGATCATGACCTGAGCCAAAGGCATATGCTTAACCAACTGAGCCACCTAGGTGCCCCTGCAGGGGTCCACTTATACGTGGGTTATTATATGTTTTAGATGAATACAGTATAGTACTATAGATGTATTTTCTATTTTTTATGATTTACTTTTCTTTAGTTTACTTTATTGTAAGAATACAATATGTAATTCATAAAACATACAACATATGTGTCAATCAACTATTATCAGTAAGGCTTCTGGTCAAACATTAAGCTTTAGTTGTTAAGTTTGGAGGGAGTCAAAAGTCACAAGCAAATTTTTTACTGCATTGGGGGATCAGAGCCAGTAACCCTTATGTTGCTCAGGGGTCAACTGTGCAGAGAAAACCACGCTAAAGCTTATCTCAGTTAGACTAAACTAGTGAAAACTAAATAAAGGAGATCAAAGATGGAACAGCAAGAAAGAGATTTATCTTCAAAGGAATAATATGTAATAAGATTTACCTCAGGCATCACAACAAAACAATAGATAGGATAGTACTGTCAGGTTTAATGGGTTCACTAGTGAAATGAAATAGAGAGGCCAGGTAAAAGTTGGTCGAAACAGGCTTTTAATGGGACGAGCTCTTTGGAGAGATTCTGCAGCCAGCAGGGGAGGGAGAGAACAGGGAAGGGCCTGGGAAGTCGTGCCCAAAGGGAGGGCAAACGGGCTTTTTAAGAGGGGAGGGGTAAGGGGTTCTGTGTCTGTGCGGGGTGATAGGTATTAGGCATATTATTGGTGAAATCCACATGGGGTGATAACTGCTCATGTCCTTATATGGGGTCTGGATAAAGTATGGTTCAGGTTTCCTGCATAGTTCCAGTCTCCACCTGATGATGTGTCCTCGGGCAGTCTGCTGGTGATGGGAAGGTTCTGAGGTGGGGGGTTCCGACGCCCCTTGATCTCCCCCCCCCCAACAAGTACAATGGATTCTACTGATGGTATTGAAACAATAAGATATCACATGCAAAAAACAAACAAACAAAACAAAAACAAAACAAAACAAAACAAACCAAAAAAGATAAATTGAATCGGTACCTTGCATCATTTAGAAAATTAACTAAAAATAGATTAAAGATGCAGATATAGAATCCCAGACAGTACAATTCCTAAGGAAAACGTAAGAAATTTCACTTATACAAAGATTTCTTAGCTACAAGACCAAAAGCATGATCCATAAGAGAAAAATAAAAAGATAAGTTGGACTGTGTCAAAGCTAGAAACAGTTGCCCTTTATAAAATATTTTTAAAACAATGAGAATGGGAGCCACTAACTGGGAGGAAATATTTGCTTATCACATGTCCTGCTAAGGATTGGTATGAAAATATATAAAGAACTCTTAAATCTCAGCCATATAAAAACAAATACCCAATTTTAAAAGTGGGGAAAATATTTGAATAGACATTTCAACAAAGAGGATATAATTATGGCACATAAGCCTATAAACAGCTGTCTAACAACACTGTCCAGTATGGAATGCAAAATAAAACCATAATGATAAGCCAACACACATCAATTAGAATGACTAGGTTAAAAAAGACTGAGCAAGTCTAGTGCTTGCTAGGATCCTAGCAAGCAAGTGCTAGCTAGGATGCAATGTATGGAACTTTGGCAAGTTGGTGAGGATGCAGTGATAACAGTCAATCTTGAAAATAGTTTGTGGTTTCTTGTACATTGAAATACACACTCATTATATAGTCAAGAAATTCTATCCCTGGGTAGAAAAGTGAAAACACGTGTACCCTCAAAGCTTGCATATGAATATTCATAGCAGCTTTATTGGTAATAGTCGAAAACCAAAAATAGTCCAAATGTCTTTAAATTGTTGGATGAGTTAACAGACTGGGATACGCCTGTAGAAAGGAATAATTTACTCATAAATAAAAAGGAACAGACTATTAATACTTGCAACAATCCAGATGAAGCTTAGGCATTATGTTGTGTTAAAGGCATAAGTTTGAGAAGATTATATAATGATTCTATTTACGTGACATCTATGAAAAAATTAAACTATAGGAATGGAGAACTGATAAAATATAGTACCTTTAGAGGAATAAGAGAAATAAGTTAGAAGACTTGTTGTTAGTAGTTATGCAAACCAGGAGATAATGGAGACACAAATTTAAAGTTTTGAAGGTAAAAATTTTCAATCCAGAATTCCATAAGCTACAAAAATATCTTTCCAAAATAAAGGCAAAATAAAGACCTCCTTATGTAAAAAAAAGCAAACTTGAAAGAATTCTTTGCTAGCAGAACTATTCTATATGAAATTAAAGGAAATTTTTCATGCAGAAAGAATATATCAGACTAAAACTTAGATCTACAAGAATAAATGAAGAGCACTGGAAATGGAAAATTAAACTTCATTGTTTTAACTTTGAATTGATCCAAAAGACAACTAACTTTCTAAAGCAAAACTAATAACAATGCATCATGTAGTTTACCGCATATGTAAAAGCAGAATGTACAACAAAAATAAAACAAAGCATTAAACAGAGAATTTGGAATATATTGTTATAAGTTTCTTAAATGATATAGGAAGTGATATATTATTCCGAGTTGGATTCTAACAAAAAAATGTATATTGTAAACCTGAAGACAAATACTAAAAGCAAAAATGTTAAAATAATCTTAGAATATAAAATGGAATGATAAAAATGATATTAAATACCATTAGGCAGACAAAATATTAAATAAATATGGAACTAATATAAAATTTTTATAAAGATGGTAGTTTTTAGGGCACCTGGTGCCTCAGTTGGTAAAGTGTATGACTCTTGGTTTTGGCTGAGGTCATGATCTCAGGGTCCTAAGATCAAGGCCTGCATTGGGTTACCTGCCCAGCAGGGAGTCTGCTTCCCCTCTCTGTCTGCCCTTCCTCTGGCTTGTGCACTCTCTTTCTCAAATAAATAAGTTAATAAATAAATAAATAAATAAATAAATAAATAAATCTTTTTTTAAAAAAGGTGGTAGCTTTTAATCTAACAATTTTAATAATCACATTAATATGAATGTTCTAAACACACTAGTTAAAACATAGATTTTGAAATTGAATTTAAAGCAAGACTCAATGATATGCTTTGTATAAGAAAACTCACCTTAAGTGTAAAGACAGATGGTTTCAAAATAAAAGAAGGGGAAAAAATGTAGAATTCAATCATAAACATAAAGAAAACTGGAATAGCAATACTAATTTAAGCAAAGCAGGCCTCAGAACAGGGAAAGGGGTCAATTATAAGGGTTAGCATTACCTATGTATGATCACTGAACAGAAGCCTCACTATAGAAGATGCAATATAGATGCAAGCCTGAACAAAATATGATGAAATCATATCCAGATGAAAGACAGTATAACATGACCAAGTGGGGTTCTTTCCAGGAATATAAAACTTTCAACATTCCAAATTCAATAAAATCATATCAACAAACTAAAAAAAACAAAAACAAAAACAAAAACAAACATACAGTCATTTCAACGGTGCAGAAGAAGCATATAAGGAAATGTAATACACATTCATGATAACACACACACACACACTCACTCAGCAAAGTAGGAATAGAAAGGGACTTCCTTAATTTAATAAAAACAATTTTCCAAAACAACAATAATCCTACAGCTAACATAATACTAAATAATGAAAGACTGAATGCTTTCCTTTTACATTTTTTTGCGCAAGAATCAGTATTTTATTTCCTCTCCAAATTTCCTGTTTCTTTTCTTTTTCTTTTTTTAATAATAAATTTATTTTTTATTGGTGTTCAATTTGCCAACATACAGAATAACACTCAGTGCTCATCCCGTCAAGTGCCCACCTCAGTGCCCGCCATTTACATTTTAGAATAAGCCAAATTGTCCCTTCTTATCACTTCTACTCAACATTATGATGGAAGTTCTAACCAGTCAATAAGGCAAGCAATAGAAACAAAAGGAATACAAATTGAAAAGAAGGAAACAAACTATTTCAATTCACATATGTAGCATTTGTCTATATGGAAATTGCTAAGGTTTGATGAAAAATCTCCTAGAACTAATAAGTGCATGTATCAGGATTATTATACAAGAAATTTAAAATTTTAAATACAATTTAAAATTTCCCATCAAATAAAATATTTAGGTATAAATCTCGCAAAATGTATGCAGAATCTGTACACTGCAAAGTATAAAATACTGATGAAAGACATCAAAGATCTAAATTAATGAAGAGATATATTGTGTTCATGGTTGATATTTGATATGATTTGATATTGTTAAGACATCAATTATGCCTAATTCATTCTATAAGTTCAATGCAATCTAAATCAAATTTCAGGATGCATTTTTTTTTTTTTGTATTTACAGACAAGCTAATTCTAAAATTTACATGGAAAGGCAAAGGAACTAGAAGAGACAAAATGTCAATATATTTGAAAATTTATACTTAAAGAAATTCCTTGATTCATATGATTTTGTTTTGATTAAATATGTCAGTTTGTATTTTCCTGCATTGGGAGGTTTTTTTTTTTTTTTTTTTTTTTTTTTTTTTTGTCTGCACAATATTCTAAGGGGGGGAGAAAAATGTGTAAAGTAATGGAGAGATGTGGCTATCATGTAGAGGCTTCTTTCTAATAAGGAAATGAAAATATGTCTAAAAATTCCATGAAAAATACAACTTACCAAAACAGACATGGCAAAATAGAAAGCCTGAGTAATTCTATTACACAACAACAGCAACTGAATTGATAACTAAAATCCTCCTCACAAAGTGAACTCCAGGCCCAAAAGTCTTCTCCAATGAATATTTACAAGTATTTAAGATATAAATAATTCTAATCATTCTTAAATCTCTCAGGATAATATAAAAATAGCAATATTTCCCAATTTATTTGGTGAGTTCAGCATAACCTTGGCATCATAATCTGACAGGAACAGACAAGAACATTGTAAGAAAGGAAAGTGCAATAGGAAAAGAAATAAAAATATTGTTTAGGAAGAAATAAAATTGTCTTTATTCACCAAAGACATCTTGGTTTCCACAGAAATCCAAGAGTCTAAAATCCATATTTTAAGTGGGCCAAAGACATGAATAGAATATAAATGGGCCAAAGACACGAAAATAAAATTTTCCAAAGAAAACATACAGATGACTAACAGACACATGAAAAGATGCTCATCATCATTCATCATCAGGGAAACACAAATCAAAACTATAATGAGACATAATCTCACACCTGTCAAAATAGCTAAAATTGACAACACAGGAAACAACAGGTGTTGGTAAGGATGTTGAGAAAGGGGAACCCTCTTGCATTGTTGGTGGGAATGCAAACTGATGCATACAATCTGGAAAACAGTATGGAGGTTCCTCAGAAAGTTCCTCACAAAATTAAAAATAGAACTACCCTATGATCCAGCAATTGCACTATCAGGTATTTGCCCAAAGGATAAAAAAATACTGATTCCAAGGGATACATGCACCCCAGTATTCATAGAAGCATTTTTTACAATAGACAAATTATGGAAACAACCCAAGTGTCCATCAACTAGTTAATGGATTAAAAGGTGTGCTATATATACACAAGGGAATATTATTCAGCCATCAAAAAGAGTGAAATCTTGCCATTTGCTATGATATGGATGGAACTAGAGAGTATTATGCTAAGTGAAATAAGTCAGTTAGAGAAATAAAAATACCAAAGACCATATGATTTCACTCATATGTGGAGTTTAACAAACAATCAAAGAGAAAAAGAGAGAGGGAGAGAGAGAGAGAGAGGCAAACCACGAAACAGACCCTTAACTATAAAGAACAAACTGATGGTTACCGAAGAAGGATGGGTGAAATAGATTATGAGGATTAAGGAGTGCACTTGTGATGAGCACTGGCTGTTGTATGGAAGTATTGAATCAGCATATTGTACACTTGAAACTAATATTACAGTGTATGTTAACTGACTGGAATTTAAATAAAAATTTAAAAAACAAAAAAATAAAACCCATATTTTAGCATAACAAAATTGACTTAGCATGTCACTGGACATCAAAGTAAAAGTCAACTTTACTTTCATATACTGTCTACAAAACTTACAAATACTTAACCCACTCACTGTAACACTAAAAATCAACAAAAGACTGTTAGGTGATATTAAATACTTAAATATAGCAATAAATTATATTTTTGAGTATAAATTTAGTATTGCAAAGATATCAATGCTCCCTGAAAACTATAGAATCAGTGCAATCATCATAAAAATATCCTGACATTTTTCTTTTGTGGCAATTGACTAAATTTTACTTACAGAGGCAAAAAAACACCCAAAATACCCAAGATTATTCCAAAGGTAGGAAAGTTTGCTACTCCATACCGACTCCTTTTTTTTTTTTTAAAGAAGGTTTTATTTATTTATTCATGAGAGATAGACACACAGATAGAGAGAGAGAGGCATAGGGAAAAGCCGGCTTCCCTCAAGGAGCCTGATATGGGACTCAATACCACATAGAGTCCCTGAGCCGAAGGCAGAAGCTCAACCGCTGAGCCACCCAGGGCACCCCCCCACTCTTCTTGTTTCACTGATAAAATCCCAATTTTGTTCTTAGGTACCAATGTGCCCCACTAGGAGTGGCCATGGTTCTGACTGATGAGATGTAAATATATCAAGGTGGCAGACTCAGCTGACAGGAGTGTTTGGTTTTGTTGTTGTTTTTCATTTTTAAAATGGTAAATGTGGTAAAGCAAATGTGGATAAAAGCTGCCCATGGAGAATAATTGAGTGGAATAGGAGTGGAAGCCTGGTCCCCCAAATTATTTTGAAGCTGCTATAGCAACTCTAGAGTCCCAACCTCCAGAAATTTTGTCATGTGTGAAAAATAAGACAGCTATTTGCTTCATCCACTGTTGTTACTTACAGCTGAAGGTGATTCCTAACAGACATAAAATTTAATTTTTATGTTAATTAAATTGAATTCACTGAACATCTACTATTTTTAAAAGAATTCTTTTTAAAGAGCACGTTTTAGGTTTACAATAAAATAAGAAGAAGCAGAGATTTTACCTTATACCCTCTGCCCTCACACATATATTGTCTCCTCCATTATCAACATCGCTCAGCAGAATGGTACCTTTCTTTTCCTCCAAGGATGAACCTACCTTGACACATCACAATCACAATTACCCAAAGTCCATAGTTTACATTGGAGTTCATTCTTGGTGTTGTACATGATGTGGGTTTGGACAAGGGTATAATGACATGTACCCACCACTGATGTATCATAAAGAGTATTTTCACTGCCTTAAAAGTCCTCTGTACTTTGGCCTATTTATTTCCTCCACCCAACCTCTGGCAATCACTAATCTTTTTACTTTCTCCATAGTTTTGCCTTCTCTAGAATGCCATATAGTTAGAATCATACAGTGTGTAGCCTTTTTATGTTAGATTCTTTCAATTGGTAATATTGGCATTTAAGTTTCTTCCATGTCTTTTCATGGCTTGGTAGTAGCTCTTTTTTTTTTTTTTTTTTTTTTTTTTTTAGTGCTGAACAATATTCCATTGTCTAGATGCACCTACTTATCCATTCACCTGCTGAAGAACATCTTGGCTGCTTCCAAGTTTGGGAGATAATGAATAAACTGCCATAAACAATGTGAAGATATAAGTTTTCAATTCCTTTGGGTAAATACCAAAGTTTATGATTACTGGAAAGTATGGTAAGAGTATAGTTTTGTAAGAAATCATCTAAGTGTCTTCAAAATTGTCTGTACTGTATTGCATCCCCACCAGCAATAAATGAGAATTTCTGTTACTTCACATCCACACCAGTGTTCAGTGTTGGATAGTGTTTTGGATTTTAGCCATTTTAATAGGTATGTGGTGGTATCTCATTACAGTTTTAATTTGCATTTCCCTAATGACATCTGATGTAACATCTTTTCATATGCTTATTTTCCCTCTTTCAGTATATCTTTTTTGATTAGATGTCTGTTAGGGTTTTTGGCCTGTTGGGAGCCGCGTGCCAGGAAGGGGTTAATGGATCGAGCAATGGCTCTCTGTTGACTCTTCCAACCCCGGCCCACCTGTCTCACCCTTGTTGTTGAAGGCTTGTGGCTCAAGGACGCATACTCTTGCTATCTATTGTGAAAGGACATGTCTGGAGAACTAAGCTTAAAATATCCTGCTTCTTAAACAACCCTGCTTTATAAAAGAGTGAATAATACAAATAAAGTTGGCATTGTGGCTGAATCCGGCCATATGTCCCTCCTGCTCCCACTCTGTTTATGTCTCTTTTCCTCATTTCCTTACCCTCATCCCTGGACGGCTGTCGCCCCCAGCACGCGTGACATTGGCCTATTTTTAATCAGGGAAAGTTTAATTTCAAAAATTAAATTTATTATTCCATAGGAAGTAATGATTTGTAGATAGTACAAATGGCAGACAGTATCAATCACATGCTAATAAAACACTTGTATTGTTAGAAAATTACTTCTTTATATCCTTACTATCCATAAAGATTTGGGCAAGTTTAACTGTTTCATGGCTTAAATTCCTTATCTTAGAATGGGGATTGTAATAGGGTTGAGGTAAGGATTAACTAAGTTCACATTAGAAAAGTTCTTAGAACACTGACTTACCTTCCATCTGTCCCTATAAGATATATAAAGGCAGAAATTTTTGTTTTATTCATTGTTGTTTAGTACATAGTAAGTACTTTCTAAATATGCCTCATGCTGATTAGTCCATAGTAAGTACTCTTAATTATGCAACAGACTGATTAGAGGAATGAATAAATGAATACATCTAGATATAAATTAACCTCACACATACAATTGTTTTGTTATTATTATAAGTAATAGTAGTGGCATATATGGTATGCTTAAAATAGTTTGCAGTGTCATTAATTTCATTCCTTGTGAAATATTTTGCGATAGTGTTGCGTGTATGAATGCCATGTATTTTCTAGTAGGACAACCATTTAGGCCCAGAATGAAGGACTGAAATGGCTTCATAATATTGGATGTGACACTTTCTATTTTCAAAAATAGAAATCAGCTATTTTTCATCCTCTGTCATTTAGTGAACCTCTTTACCTACCTAAATTTTTTGAGAAAGCCTGAGGCTCAGATCAGGAGGTTAGTGTCACCTGGTGGGTCATCCAGGGCAGTTCCTTGAAGGAACCCATGTAGGGTTAGAGGTGGCCATTAAGATATCTCCCAGGTGGGGACTGATGGTTAGTCACAAGTCTTAGCTATACTGTTCTCAAAATATAAAAGGTTGTTTTGAGGCTTAAGCTGCATTTCCAGGTTGTCTAACATCCAAGCAAACATTTTAGGGAAAGCTTAGTCAGAAAAAACTCACCATGAATTGTTGCCCTATTAGTCATGTTGACTGGAAGACCTTTTGGTAGCAAATTGTCTGTGAAAACCTGGCTGTGCTTCTTAATCCTGCACCTAGATCAGTGGCTAAAGAAAGAAACGGTGGCAAGAAAAAGTGGGAAGCAGTCAGCAGCTTCCTTCTCACATTTTACAGGAATGCTATAGTGCTCAGGAAAATGCTGAAGCTCTCCTGGTCTGTTTCTCCCTCATTATACCATTACTTAAGGTAATATACTGCATCATCTGATTGGTTTTACTCCCAGTGACTCCCTCATCCATTCTTTACCCTTAGTCCCTTGCCATTGTCTTATTAAAGCAAAGCTCAAATGACTTATCTGAAACAATTCTACTACTGATGTGTCTCCCACTTTCAGTATTGCACACCTTCTACCAGAAACTTCTTTATATTATCATTGAAGTGATCTTTTCAAAATCCAATTATCTTTGTTCATAAAATCTAACTTTCTTAAGGATGGATAGCATGAAAGGTTTTCCCCATCTGGACCCAGTTTTCTCTACCAAAATTCCTCTTCTGGCTAAAAATAACAACATCCTGGCAGTGGCTTTCCAATTATTATTATTTTTGTTTTATTTTACCCTTTCATTTATTGGTGTTCAATTTGCCAACATACAGAATAACACCCAGTGCTCATTCCGTCAAGTGCCCCCCTCAGTGCCCATCACCCATTCACCACCACCGCCCGCCCTCTGCCCCTTCCACCACCCCTAGTTCGTTTCCCAGAGTTAGGAGTCTTTATGTTCTGTCTCCCTTTCTGATATTTCCCACACATTTCTTCTCCCTTCCCTTCTATTCCTTTTCACTATTATTTATATTTCCCAAATGAATGAAAACATATAATGTTTGTCCTTCCCCGATTGACTTATTTCACTCAGCATAATACCCTCCAGTTCCATCCACGTTGAAGCAAATGGTGGATATTTGTCATTTCTAATGGCTGAGTAATATTCCATTGTATACATAAACCACATCTTCTTTATCCATTCATTTTTTGATGGACACCAAGGCTCCTTCCACAGTTTGGCTATTGTGGACATTGCTGCTATAAACATCGGGGTGCAGGTGTCCCGGCATTTCATTGCAACTGTATCTTTGGGGTAAATCCCCATATGATCCTCTCATTAGATGCAGAGAAAGCATTTGACAAAATACAGCATCCATTCATCCTGATCAAAACTCTTCAGAGTGTAGGGATAGAGGGAACATTCCTCAACATCTTAAAAGCCATCTACGAAAAGCCCACAGCAAATATCATTCTCAATGGGGAATCACTGGGAGCCTTTCCCCTAGATCAGGATTAAGACAGGGATGTCCACTCTCACCACTGCTATTCAACATAGTACTAGAAGTCCTAGCCTCAGCAATCAGACAACAAAAAGACATTAAAGGCATTCAAATTGGCAAAGAAGAAGTCAAACTCTCCCTCTTTGCCGATGACATGACACTCTATGTAGAAAACCCAAAAGCCTCCACTCCAAGATTGCTAGAACTCATACAGCAATTTGGCAGTGTGGCAGGATACAAAATCAATGCCCAGAAATCAGTGGCATTTCTATACACTAACAATGAGACTGAAGAAAGAGAAATTAAGGAGTCAATGCCATTGACAATTGCACCCAAAAGCATAAGATACCTAGGAATAAATCTAACCAAAGAGATAAAGGATCTATACTCTAAAAACTACAGAACACTTCTGAACGAAATTGAGGAAGACACAAAGAGATGGAAAAATATTCCCTGCTCATGGATTGGCAGAATTAATATTGTGAAAATGTCAATGTTACCCAGGGAAATTTACATGTTTAATGCAATCCCTATCAAAATACCATGGACTTTCTTCAGAGAGTTGGAACAAATAATCTTAAGATTTGTGTGGAATCAGAAAAGACCACGAATAGCCAGGGGAATTTTAAAAAAGAAAACCATAGCTGGGGGCATCACAGTGCCAGATTTCAGGTTGTACTACAAAGCTGTGGTCATCAAGACAGTGTGGTACTGACACAAAAACAGACACATAGATCAATGGAACAGAATAGAGAACCCAGCAGTGGACCCTGAACTTTATGGTCAACTAATATTCGATAAAGGAGGAAAGATTATCCATGGGAAGAAAGACAGTCTCTTCAGTAAATGGTGCTGGGAAAATTGGACATCCACATGCAGAAGAATGAAACTAGACCAGTGTCTTGCACCATACACAAAGATAAACTCAAAATGGATGAAATATCTAAATGTGAGACCAGATTCCATCAAAATCCTAGAGGAGAACACAAGCAACACCCTTTTTGAACTTGGCCACAGTAACTTATTGCAAGATACATCCACGAAGGCAAAAGAAACAAAAGCAAAAATGAACTATTGGGACTTCATCAAGATAAGAAGCTTTTGCACAGCAAAGGATACAGTCAACAAAACTAAAAGACAACCTACAGAATGGGAGAAGATATTTGCAAATGACGTATCAGATAAAGGGCTAGTTTCCAAGATCTATAAAGAACTCATTAAACTCAACAGCAAAGAAGCAAACAATCCAATCATGAAATGGGCAAAAGACATGAAGAGAAATCTCACAGAGGAAGACATAGACATGGGAAACATGCACATGAGAAAATGCTCTGCGTCACTTGCCATCAGGGAAATACAAATCAAAACCACAATGAGATACCACCTCACACCAGTGAGAATGGGGAAAATTAACAAGGCAGGAAACCACAAATGTTGGAGAGGATGCAGAGAAAAGGGAACCCTCTGACACTGTTGGTGGGAATGTGAACTGGTGCAGCCACTCTGGAAAACTGTGTGGAGGTTCCTCAAAGAGTTAAAAATAGACCTGCCCTACGACCCAGCAATTGCACTGGCTTTCCATTTATGTCTGACAACCTCACACTCATGGACTTTGGTTGTCTGAACCCCTGAAGCACCTTCCTTCCTGATATTTTGGGACATCTGCTCATCCTTCAAACACTTTTAACTCTCAGGGGTCCTCTGTGAAACCTCTTGGACACTCCTGTCATGTCCACTATGTTGAACAGATCACTACAGTTTCTCCTGGCTTTGTGCACACTCTGTCACTACAGGGGAGCACTGCATTTGAATCAATTCACTGTTAATCTAATTAATTGTTCAATTTAGCATCTCAATAACACTGAGATGATCTATAAGAGGAACCTCCACAGTGGGGTAAAAATAGTACAGGATGAGCCTATGAGGAGTAGATCAGGTTAGATAGAGTTCAAAAGGTGAACCAAGGGCAAATCTAACTAAAACAAAGAGGCATTGGGGATGGGAAAGAAGGGAGTGGCTGAGCAGCAAGGCCTGGGCTGTGAAGTATGCAGAAATGTGAGAAATTCCTTGTGTTAGGGTCCTAAAACTTTTAAGATTGCCTCATTTCTCCCTGACATAGTATGAGGGTGGTAAGTCTTTGAAGGTCATTGGAGGTAAATTAGGGCCACGAGTACAAGTGTTGGGAGAAGGAAATGAATTTGGCTTTTTAAAAAAATGTGCTAAGATCAAAGGCAAGCATGTCCTTAGAAACAACAGTGAAAACATTTATTATGCAGTAGTCGGCTCTGTTTTGTCCTTATTAGTTTTGCTATCTTCTCCCCAAAGATGTAGACTTCATGGAAATGGAGTAATGAAAGTAATTGTTTTTTAAATTTATTGTCTTCTCAGATTTATGTGGTGACCTCTTCATAAAACTAACACCCCTCACTGCCTCCAGTAATTGTCAGGCATATTAAATTTACTTCATGGAAAATAATAATAAAAGCTTATATTCTTTATAAAATTGCAAATTTTTCTGAAGCGATTCATATGTAAATGAAGCTCTGCTTCCTCCTCATAATACAAAGAGACATTCTATTGCTTCTTCTAAAGCAGTGGCTGCCACTTGATGCCAGCCCCTTTTTTGTGACCATCACATGTTCTGTGGAGACAAGGTCAGAGTAGAAATGAAACCCCATTGGTGCGATGGATAGGAAGGACTGAAGCTCACAGAGCAGACCATCTTTGTTGGCTGATGAGTGAACTGAAGGAAACAGAATAGATCAGAGGATAATAATCATCCTAATCATCAGGATAATAACTAATTGTCATTGACCACTTACCATAGGTCAGCCATTTATAATGAATACCTGAAATCTGAGACAAACTTGCCAAATGGTTTCTAGCTTACTTACTTTCTTTCATTTTTTTTTTTTGTTTAAAGATTTTATTTATTTACTTGAGAGAGAGAACATAAGCTGGGGAGAGAGACAGAGCAAGGAGCTTGATGTGGGACTCAATCCCAGGACTCTGGGATCATTACCTGAGCCAAAGTCAGACACTTAACCAACTGAGCCACCCAGGCACTCCTTCATTGACTATTTCTGAAGATATAAATCCTTGAGGACATACTTCGTAATCAACTGCCAAGGCTGCCACTAGCTGCTGCTTCACTGGACCAAGTTGTTTGTAACTGTATGTGCTAAGGGTAAATGGTGCTTAGTGTAGGGAGGATGGGAAGAGAAGGAGGATGAAGAGGAAGGAGAGGGAGAGAGAGAGAAGAAAGAGAGGAAGAAAGGGGAAAGACAGAGGAAGCAGAGAGAGGGAGAGAAAAAGAATGAATCTGCGAATAAAATTCAGAAAGTCAGAATTTTATGTCCACTTTTACTTTTTTCCTAAACCTTTTCCCTAAAGATTTGGTGCTTTTTCAAAAATTGCATATTTGTCTACAACTATTATGTATGTATGGGTGGAGGAACCTAGCTGGAAGCTTTGGAAAAGGATATTCTCCATTTCTAAAGAAAACAGTATTCTTTAGCCTTGAGTTCTGCTTCCAAAATCACATACATGGAATTATATGGGAAGAAGCAGAATGCCCAGATCAGATATTCCAGCCTCAGTGGTCTCTGTCATGCAGACACTCATCCATTCAATGTGGACTCAGTACTTGCATCATACTAGGCCCTATTCTTGGGATTCCATCATGAGTGGGACTGGCTTGCTTTAATAATGCTTCTCAAGCTATTGATTAACTGTGCCCTCATCTAGAAGCCCATCTCTGAGCACATTCAGGCTGAGGACAGGGTACCCAGCCTTGGAGTGAAGAGCTCCCCTCTGTGCTTACTGACAAGGTACTTCTTTAAAAAATGAGCATATCTGCCTAAATTTTGATTTGTATTATTACAAAAATTCTGTATTAATATTTCCTGGCCAATGGGAAAACCCTGGAACTGTATCACGTACAATAGAATAGTTCGTGCTAAAGACACTAGGATTAAAACTAACTTTTTTTTCCCCAGTTAAGTAAACTACACAATTCTTTTATAGCAATTGATTTACTTAATTTTTTATAGTTTTACTTTCATTATGGTACTTAATGGCAGATTCTTTTAAATATGAAGATTGTCTATTACAAAAAGTTAAAATGTGCCACATTTGTGATGCTTTTACAGATTAGGTTTGTCCAAGATAAGCAAAGCTGGACACTTTAAATTGGTAAGGATAGATTTTGGTCAATAATAACTATTGCAATAGGCAGAGTATCCAGCATGAAGTAAACTCAACTTTGCTAAAACAAAAGACGGAAAATTTTCTAAAGGCTGGAGTTTGCTAGGGGATAGACGATGAGAAGTGTGAAGGAGTATGTTAGTCCATGTGACCAGACCATCAGGGCTTATTAGCTGGTTTTTATCAGAGGAGAAACACATTTCTCATATCTCATATCTTTATGATGGAAGATAGTGGTGTGGGGAACTACCCTCCCACAGGGGCTGGAAGTGAGAAGAGAATCATCTTGAATACTTGCCTTTTAACAAGCTCTTAGGTCCTTGAGGAAACATCTCTGGTAGTGGAAGAGTTACTCTCAAAGAGCAGAGGAAGGATTTGTAACTTCAAGCTTTCTAAAGTAACTGTTCTAAGAGCAGGTACAGGGACCTGTCTGGCCGATACCAGGTTTTGGCTGGTACAAATAAATTTGGCTGAAACAAATAAATCCTGGCAGCATTGATCCTTCTCAGGCAGGCGTTTTAAGCTGCCAGAAGCCATGCTAGAGTTTGGTCAGATCATTTAACACAGGAGCTTGGATGGAGTCATCCCATGCCAACAGCTCTTTCGTAGTTCTCAGGCTTCATCAGTTTGATTTCTATCACTGAATTGAGTTGAAAGCAAAGAAAAAGAAAACATTTTTTTCCTAAGCCAAGAAGATAGACATACTATGTGAATGTGTGTGTGTGTGTGTGTGTGTGTGTGTGTTGTGTGTGTGCATGAGTGCATGTGTGTAAGTGCATGCTTACATGTGTTTCTTTTATGGGACAACTGTATAGAATATCTCAGTGAGTGAATGAATTCAGTATTCCCAAATTCTGCATCTAGTATTTTTATCTCGTGTCTTAGTTTGCCCCAGTATTTTATTTTGGAAAAGAAATAAAATGAAAATTCTAGAACAGTCTATGATAACCCAAAGCCTCAGGTATTTGGCTTTCACAGCCATACCCCAGCCATACCCATGGTTCATAAAACTGAACCATCATTTACATGAAAATAACCCAAAGGGGTAGGTGCCTCTTTGTACTGAGGCTTCTTGTAAGGCCTGAACTGAGATCAGTGAATCTATTTTTCATTGCCAATATAGCAGCCATGAATGGTGACAGGTTTGGGATTATAATAAGGCAGGTCAGGTATATTCTAAATGCAATAGGATTTTTTTTCTCACATTTTTAGAGAGCTTTGAGGCATATTTGAGATATGTGAGCCTAAGCCCTTTGACTTACTGAGGACCACCTTGGTACTGGGTCATGGTGTACCATGGTGTAGTTAGTAGCCTTAGCTGGCTTTATTTCTAAGGGGATTTCTATTCTTTTCCTCCTTATATGTGCTTTTTCCCCTCAGGTGGTTCACAAATAAAATACATACGAAAAGAGCATTGAGAATCATAAAAATGATTATATTAAAATAAGTAATAAGCCTGAAAATGCTTATTACCTGTTATACCTACATGTGAATTGCCCATGTGGGACTTCTTTTTACAATATTTGTTTTTTTAAGGGAGAACTACAACATCCAAGGTAGTGAAATTTTATTTTTTTCTAGAGGACATATTTGGTATATACTTTAAATGTAAAACTCAGACAAAACAGCTTACTTTGGGGAAGGTATTTGAAATACCAGAATACCTTTCTGTTATCTTCTGGGATAATTTCCCCTCATCCCTCTGTGCAGGGCCTGTTTTCTGCCTTCTTATACTGGTGGCAGTGACTTTGTCAGTGAGCTCATTGTTTGACAGATGGAAGGGGTTTTGCCTGAAGAAATAATGCAGATCTTCAGCATGCCATTGGCTGCTTCTCAGGACTTAGTATACAAGTGAAAAGTAGATTGCATCTGTACTCACAGCCACGCAAACCTTTTAGTAACACTGGGTTTTTGCCTAATTGACCATCAATGTAATAGTTGTCTTAGGGTTCTCAGATTTCTTGGCACAGCTCAGGTGATTAAAGTGCTCATATTTGATCTGAATTTTATCTAACACAGTCTCAAATATCTGTAAATAGGATTGTCTTATATGAATTATGATGTTTATGTATTCTTTATGTTCTTGCATGATTTTAAAGATAGCTCTTGGGGCTCAGAACTCTAGAAATACACAGAAATTGATATGTCTCAAATGTATCATTCTGTCACATATGAAATAATTATTATTATTATTTTTTTTGAAATAATTATTTTAATTGCTGTTAAATTTGAGCTAATACGTGTCATGTCTGGTGAATTTTAACTGAACCAGTCTTTTCATTTCCACTGATCTTTGAAGATACCGTAGGATTAAACTATACGAAGACAATTCTGACTTGGCAAGAGCAGTCAGTACTTTCAAATTTTAAGGTGCCTATAAATGCAGATTTATTTCAGTGGGCCTAGGATGGTCCACGTCTACATTTCTAATAAACATCCAGGTGCTGCTGCAGGTCCATGGAAAACCACATGCTGTTTATTGGTCAGCTTACAGGGTTTTCCAATTTGCTTGCTGGTGTTTGAACTGCAAGGGTTCCTTACTCCACTTCTTTCAAATATTGTTCACCCACGTGGCAGAGAATCTCACTGACCAAACTCCAAGCTCTCTCTCTCTCTTTCTCTCTCTCTCTCTCTCTTTTTTTCCTGGGCAGACAGCTGGACACTCTTCAGCCTCCTGTGCAGTGAGTTAGGTATGGCCATGCTCTCTGGCTCTGCCTCATGGAACATGTGTCATTTACCAGCCCAGCCCATAAACAACTTCCACCTGTGAGCTTGAGCTCTTTCCCTCATCCATTCGATAAGCGGAAAAGAAGAGCAGAGCCATGTAGGAGAAGTTGTATGAACCTCCACACGTTGAATGGAGCTATGTCCCTCTGCTGCCCTGTCTAGGCTGTGATGTGAGAAAGCTCTGATTATGTGAGGAGGCTGAGATTTCAGTTGCTATATCAGTCTCCCTTGGCAAATTCAGTGTCTGAGGCCAGAGTACTTAATTCTGGGACCATACTGCTTGCAGAGAATATTTGCTACTTCAATCTCATTTCAAAAATACTTCTCAGCCTGGAGCACCTGGGTTGCACAGCTGGTTGAAGCATCCATGCTTGATGACTCAATTTTGGCTCAGGTTGTGACCTCAGCGTCATGAGATTGAGCTCTGTGTGGGGCTCTGCACTCATCACAATCTGCTTGAGATTCTCTCTCCCTTTCTCTCTGCCTCTCACCCCTGAGCACTATATCCCCCCCACAAAGGAATCAATCAATCAAGCCCCCCCAAAAAAACTTCTCAACCTCAAAGATATACCTATTTATTTTATGATTTGCATCCTCCTTACCATTCTAAAGGGACAACTAAAGAGCTTAGCTCTGATATCACATTTGCCTCATGTTTCCACCTCTATATTCCCTCCTCCCAATTTAGTTAGATAAATGTTTTACAAATGCATATTGTGAATACTGGGTCCTACTCCAGACCTACTAAATAAGAACCACCAGAGGGGACACTTAGGAACCTAACTTTAGCAGGAGCTCCAAGTGTCCTGCTTATCAGCAACTAATTTTTGGAAATGAGGAATTAGGCAAAATAGGCTTTGTGGATGGAAGGGGAAAATGGATTGGAGAGGGCTGGCTTTTTTTTAACTTTCCATCTTTAAAAAAGCTTTCCTGTTAGGGTAGATTATTCACTTTGCTATGATTGATTCAATTATTTCCCCCTCTAGTGGGAAATGTGTAGGGATTAAATTTAAAATTTAATGTTCAGAAATCTGGCAGTCTTCCTTTTCATGAATCTGTTAACACCTGAATTGCTCTGACACTTCATTTCTTTTACCTTTTATTTCTATTCCATTTCTATTCCATTTAGTCCTCTGTGAATTAAGGCTAGTATTATTAGATAATGTGGATTAACCTGACTGGAGAGTTGTGGTATATTTGTCCACCATTGATTATATCATTATACCATTACTACTTAAACATTTGCCACTGATAAGAGCATTTGTTTGTAGAACATTCATAAATCTATGAAAACATCTGAAGTTCTGGCAAGTTGAATTGGTCTGAAAAGCAGAGGTGACATTGTGTGGGCTGCTATGGCAATGAATAAGGAGTACAATATGTGAATGGCCACATTGGCAGGAAAGGCAAATTCATACCAGAAATATTTATCTATTCCAAAGAAGAGGAACCACTCACCACTAGCTCAAGGATATGTTCTATGTAATGAACATTCTAGGTAAATGTCTAATGTCCCTAAGGAAAGGTGCCATATCAGAGGCATAGAATTTTTCTCCTCTTGTGACAGATGGGCACTCATTGGTGGCAGATCATTTTTGGTGAAGGAAAGTCCATTTTGTTGCGTCTATGCATGTCCTCCATCCCTTATGTCATGGCTATTTTATATATGGGCTTGACACCATGAAAATCTGTGCCTCTTGCTCATGTAAAATTGCTTATGCTTTTCACCTCTATTCAGGCATGGTGTCATACATAGCATGTCCATTTATGATGGGCATATCAGGCCACATATCTTCCTTGGCATTAAATCTCTACAAGCACATTAGCAAACCAGGAAATGCTTTTGGAATGGAGAATGGTTGCCAATAGAGAAGCAAAAATCTGCTTCAAAACTCAAGGCATAGATATGGTGATTCTGTCAGAGATTCCATACAACATCTCTGTTTGCCACAAATACTTTAAATACCATTGGCTCTGGTAGGTCACAAGGCCTACTGTGTATTTCAGCCTGTTCCTACCCAGAGCCTACTTCAAATACTTCTGCTATGAGTTCTACCCCAAATTTTCAGCTTTACGGGCTATATAGTAAATATGTCAAAACATTATAGCTGCATGTTTTATATATTGCTTCCAAAATCCAAAGATATCTATCAAACATTTATTTATTTGTTGTGGGTGACTGAAGATGGAACAATTTGTCTCTACATGTAGAGGAGCTATATAGACATGTTCCTGGGAAAGTCACTCTATAGTGGGATTCTGGGCTCCGCCAGAATTTATCAGACTCTGGAATGAGTCTCTCTATGAAAGTATCTAGGATCCTTAATTTTGCCATTTGAAAGACCTAAATAATTTTGAGTCCATTGAAATGGACTAGTATACTGCTCTATGGATATCAAAACAATTAAGGTCCCTTTTGGTTGGATGTATTATGACAGAAGCACATGAGTTTGCATTGTTCTGGTATTTTTTTTTTTTAAATTAACTTTTATTGGTGTTTAATTTACCAACATACAGAAAAACACCCAGTGCTCATCCCGTCAAGTGTCCACCTCAGTGCCCGTCACCCATTCCCCTCCAACACCCGCCCTCCTCCCCTTCCACCACCCCTAGTTCGTTTCCCCGAGTTAGGAGTCTTTATGTTCTGTCTCCCTTCCTGATATTTCCCAACATTTCTTTTCCCTTCCTTTATATTCCCTTTCACTATTATTCATATTCCCCAAATGAATGAGAACATACACTGTTTGTCCTTCTCCGATTGACTTATTTCACTCAGCATAATACCCTCCAGTTCCATCCACGTTGAAGCAAATGGTGGGTATTTGTCGTTTCTAATTGCTGAGTAATATTCCATTGTATACATAAACCACATCTTCTTTATCCATTCATCTTTCGATGGACACCGAGGCTCCTTCCACAGTTTGGCTATTGTGGCCATTGCTGATAGAAACATCGGGGTGCAGGTGTCCCGACGTTTCATTGCATCTGAATCTTTGGGGTAAATCCCCAACAGTGCAATTGCTGGGTCGTAGGGCAGGTCTATTTTTAACTCTTTGAGGAACCTCCACACAGTTTTCCAGAGTGGCTGCACCAGTTCACATTCCCACCAACAGTGTAAGAGGGTTCCCTTTTCTCCGCATCCTCTCCAACATTTGTTGTTTCCTGCCTTGTTAATTCTCCCCATTCTCACTGGTGTGAGGTGGTATCTCATTGTGGTTTTGATTTGTATTTCCCTGATGGCAAGTGATGCAGAGCATTTTCTCATGTGCATGTTGGCCATGTCCATGTCTTCCTCTGTGAGATTTCTCTTCATGTCTTTTGCCCATTTCATGATTGGATTGTTTGTTTCTTTGGTGTTGAGTTTAATAAGTTCTTTATAGATTTTGGAAACTAGCCCTTTATCTGATATGTCATTTGCAAATATCTTCTCCCATTCTGTAGGTTGTCTTTTAGTTTTGTTGACTGTATCCTTTGCTGTGCAAAAGCTTCTTATCTTGATGAAGTCCCAATAGTTCATTTTTGCTTTTGTTTCTTTTGCCTTCGTGGATGTATCTTGCAAGAAGTTACTGTGGCCAAGTTCAAAAAGGGTGTTGCCTGTGTTCTCCTCTAGGATTTTGATGGAATCTTGTCTCACATTTAGATCTCTGATCCATTTTGAGTTTATCTTTGTGTATGGTGAAAGAGAGTGGTCCAGTTTCATTCTTCTGCATGTGGATGTCCAATTTTCCCAGCACCATTTATTGAAGAGACTGTCTTTCTTCCAATGGATAGTCTTTCCTCCTTTATCGAATATTAGATGGCCGTACATTTCAGGGTCCACTTCTGGGTTCTCTATTCTGTTCCATTGATCTATGTGTCTGTTTTTGTGCCAGTACCACACTGTCTTGATGACCACAGCTTTGTAATACAACCTGAAATCTGGCATTGTGATGCCCCCAGCTAAGGTTTTCTTTTTTAAAATTCCCCTGGCTATTCGGGGTCTTTTCTGATTCCACACAAATCTTAAAATAATTTGTTCTAACTCTCTGAAGAAAGTCCATGGTATTTTGATAGGGATTGCATTAAACGTATAAATTGCCCTGGGTAACATTGACATTTTTACAATATTAATTCTGCCAATCCATGAGCATGGAATATTTTTCCATCTCTTTGTGTCTTCCTCAATTTCTTTCAGAAGTGTTCTATAGTTTTTAGGGTATAGATACTTTACCTCTTTGGTTAGGTTTATTCCTAGGTATCTTATGCTTTTGGGTGCAATTGTAAATGGGATTGACTCCTTCATTTCTCTTTCTTCAGTCTCATTGTTAGTGTATAGAAATGCCATTGATTTCTGGGCATTGATTTTGTATCCTGCCACGCTACCAAATTGCTGTATGAGTTCTAGCAATCTGGGGGTGGAGGCTTTTGGGTTTTCTATGTAGAGTATCATGTCATCGGCGAAGAGGGAGAGTTTGACTTCTTCTTTGCCAATTTGAATGCCTTTAATGTCTTTTTGTTGTCTGATTGCTGAGGCGAGGACTTCCAGAACTATGTTGAACAGCAGTGGTGAGAGTGGACATCCCTGTCTTGTTCCTGATCTTAGGGGAAAGGCTCCCAGTGCTTCCCCATTGAGAATGATATTTGCTGTGGGCTTTTCGTAGATGGCTTTTAAGATGTCGAGGAAAGTTCCCTCTATCCCAACACTCTGAAGGGTTTTGATCAGGAATGGATGCTGTATTTTGTCAAATGCTTTCTCTGCATCTAATGAGAGTATCATATGGTTCTTGGTTTTTCTCTTGCTGATATGATGAATCACATTGATGGTTTTACGAGTGTTGAACCAGCCTTGTGTCCCAGGGATAAATCCTACTTGGTCATGGTGAATAATTTTCTTAATGTGTTGTTGGATCCTATTGGCTAGTATCTTGTTGAGAATTTTTGCATCCATGTTCATCAGGGATATTGGTCTGTAATTCTCCTTTTTGGTGGGGTCTTTGTCTGGTTTCGGAATTAAGGTGATGCTGGCCTCATAGAACGAATTTGGAAGTACTCCATCTCTTTCTATCTTTCCAAACAGCTTTAGTAGAATAGGTATGATTTCTTCTTTAAACGTTTGATAGAATTCCCCTGGGAAGCCATCTGGCCCTGGACTCTTGTGTCTTGGGAGGTTTTTGATGACTGCTTCAATTTCCTCCCTGGTTATTGGCCTGTTCAGGTTTTCTATTTCTTCCTGCTCCAGTTTTGGTAGTTTGTGGCTTTCCAGGAATGCGTCCATTTCTTCTAGATTTCCTAATTTATTGGCGTACAGCTGTTCATAATATGTTTTTAAAATCGTTTGTATTTCCTTGGTGTTGGTAGTGATGTCCCCTTTCTCATTCATGATTTTATTAATTTGAGTCTTCTCTCTCTTCTTTTTAATAAGGTTGGCTAATGGTTTATCTATCTTATTAATTCTTTCAAAGAACCAACTCCTGGTTCTGTTGATCTGTTCCACAGTTCTTTTGGTCTCGATATCATTGAGTTCTGCTCGAATTTTAATTAACTCTCTTCTTCTGCTGGGGGTGGGGTCTATTTGTTGCTTTTTCTCTAGTTCCTTTATGTGTAAGGTGAGCTTTTGAATTTGAGATCTTTCCAGTTTTTGAATGTATGCTTGTATTGCGATGTATTTCCCCCTCAGGACTGCTTTTGCTGCATCCCAAAGATTTTGAACGGTTGTATCTTCATTTTCATTAGTTTCCATGCATCTTTTTAATTCTTCCTTAATTTCCTGGTTGACCTTTTCATCTTTTAGCAGGATGGTCCTTAACCTCCACGTGTTTGTGGTCCTTCCATATTTCTTGTTGTGATTAAGTTCTAATTTCAAGGCATTATGGTCTGAGAATATACAGGGGACTATCCCGATCTTTTGGTATCGGTTCAGACCCGATTTGTGACCCAGTATGTGGTCTATTCTGGAGAAAGTTCCATGTGCACTTGAGAAGAATGTGTATTCAGTTGAGTTTGGATGTAAAGTTCTGTAGATATCTGTGAAATCCATCTGGTCCAGTGTATCATTTAAAGCTCTCGTTTCTATGGAGATATTATGCTTAGAAGACCTATCCAGGGTAGAAAGAGCTAGATTGAAGTCACCAAGTATAAGTGTATTATTATCAAGGTATTTCTTGAGTTTGGTTATTAATTGGTTTAAATATTTGGCAGCTCCCACATTCGGGGCATATATATTGAGGAGTGTTAAGTCCTCTTGTTGGATAGATCCTTTGAGTATGAGATAGTGTCCCTCTTCATCTCTCACTATAGTCTTCGGGGTAAATTTTAATTTATCTGATATAAGGATGGCAACCCCTGCTTTCTTTTGAGGACCATTTGAATGGTAAATGGTTCTCCAACCTTTTATTTTCAGGTTGTAGGTGTCCTTCTGTCTAAAATGAGTCTCTTGTAGACAGCAAATAGATGGGTCCTGCTTTTTTATCCAGTCTGAAACCCTGCGCCTTTTGATGGGGTCATTAAGCCCGTTCACATTCAGAGTTACTATTGATAGATATGAGTTTAGTGTCATCATATCTATTCAGTCCTTGTTTTTGTGGATTGTTCCACTGAACTTCTTCTTAAATGGGAATTTTAAGAGTCCCCCTTAAAATTTCTTGCAGAGCTGGTTTGGAGGTTACATATTCTTTCAGTTCCTGCCTGTCTTGGAAGCTCTTTATCTCTCCTTCCATTTTGAATGAAAGCCTTGCGGGGTAAAGTATTCTTGGTTGCATGTTCTTTTCACTTAGGACCCTGAATATATCCTGCCAGCCCTTTCTGGCCTGCCAGGTCTCTGTGGAGAGGTCTGCTGTTACCCTAATATTCCTCCCCATAAAAGTCAGGGACTTTTTTTCTCTTGCTGCTTTAAGGATCTTCTCCTTATCTTTGGAATTTGCAAGCTTCACTATTAAATGTCGAGGTGTTGAACGGTTTTTGTTGATTTTAGGGGGGGATCTCTCTATTTCCTGGATCTGAATGCCTGTTTCCCTTCCCAGATTCGGAAAGTTTTCAGCTAGGATTTGTTCAAATACATATTCTGGCCCTCTGTCCCTTTCCGCGCCCTCGGGAACCCCAATTAAACGTAGGTTTTTCTTCCTCAGGCTATCATTTATTTCCCTTAATCTATCCTCATGGTCTTTTAATTGCCTGTCTCTTTTTTCCTCAGTTTCCCTCTTTGCCATCAACTTGTCTTCTATGTCACTCACTCGTTCTTCCACCTCATCAAGCCTCGTCGTTAGGACTTCTAGCTTGGATTGCATCTCATTTAATTGATTTTTAATTTCTGCCTGATTAGATCTAAATTCTGCAGTCATGAAGTCTCTTGAGTCCTTTATGGTTTTTTCTAGAGCCACCAGTAGCTGTAAAATAGTGCTTCTGAATTGGCTTTCTGACATTGAATTGTAATCCATATTTTGTAACTCTGTGGGAGAGTGGGCTGTTTCTGATTCTTTTTTTTGAGGGGTTTTCCTTCTAGTCATTTTGCTCAGTGCAGAGTGGCCAAAAACAAGTTGTATTGGGAAAAGGAGAAAAAAAGAGAGAAGGAAAGAAAAGAGAAAAAGAAAAAAGAGAAAGAAGAAAAAAATAGGGGAAAAAGAAGAAAAAGAAAGAAAAAGAAAGAAAGGAGAAAAAAGAAAAAAGGGGGGGTGGGGGAAGCAATCAGAAATCAAGAAGAAAGAGAGAAAAAAAAAAGCGCAAAACAAAACAAAACAAAAAAAACAAAAACAAAAACAAAAAAACAAAAAACAAAAAAAAACCCCGGCGAGTATCTTCCGATTCTGTGTAGTTTAAGTCCCTTGACTTCCCTTGGAACTGGTCCGTCTCGCTGGTCTTCTGGGGGAGGGGCCTGCTGTGCTGATTCTCAGGTGTTGGCACTTGGGGGAGCTGCTCTGCCCCTGCCTGGTGCAGGGCTCGGTGGGGGTTGTTCACCCCGTGAGGCCCCGGGAGGAAGCCACAGTGGCGGGGGCAGCTCTGGGACCCTGGATCCAGCCCCCGCAGTAGCTCCGGGGCTCTCCGTCTGCAGGGCCTGGGGGCTCCGGGGCGGGGCCGCTGATCTGCTCAGTTCCAGGCAGGAGCGTCCTTGCTGTCCTGGGCCCTCCCGGCCTCTGCCTGTCCCGGGGGAGGCCGGATCCTGGGCTGTGTCCCGGCGCCCTGTGCTCCGGAGCCTGCGCTGTTGGATTCGTGCTCCCGGCGGTGCAGCCCCCTCCGCGGAGCCGCCGCCCGAGCCTCTCCGAGCCCCCCTCCGCGCGGAGCTTCTTCCTCTGCGCGAGCCGCCGCCGCTGAGCTGTTCCCGGAGCCGCGCAGCCCCCTCCGCGGAGCCGCCGCCCGAGCCCCTCCGAGCTGTTCCCGGAGCCGCGCAGCCCCCCCCGCGCGGAGCTTCTTCTTCCGCCCGAGCCGCCGCCGCTGAGCTGTTCCCGGAGCCGCGCAGCCCCCTCCGCGGAGCCGCCGCCCGAGCCCCTCCGAGCTGCTCCGGGTCCCGCCGAGCGCTGCAGCCCTTAGGGAGCTCGGCGCATCTCCCGGGGCGCAGTTCCTCTGTTACTGTCCCAGGGAGCCCGAGGGCGTCCCCGCCTTTCTGGGGATCCTGCTCCAATTCCCGGGGAGCCCCTTTCCGCGGGGAAGGTCGGTGCAGCTCCTGCTCCTCCGGGACGGGGCTCTCCTGTCCTGGGGACACTCGCCCCGGCCTCAGCCCGGCTCCTCGCGGGGCCCCTCCCCCTTGGAGGCCTTTTGTGTCTTTATTTCTTTTTCCCCGTCTTCCTACCTTGATAGAAGCGCGAACTCTTCTCACTGGAGCGTTCCAGCTGGTCTCTCTTTAAATCTCAGGCCGAATTCGTAGGTTTTCAGGATGATTGGATGGTTTTCTAGGTAATTTGCTGAGGACCAGGTGATCTGGAGACCCTACTCCGCCGCCATCTTGCCCCTCCCCCCCGCCGCCATCTTGCCCCTCCCCCCTGTTCTGGTATTAAGAGTCAAATTATATTATTAGCCATTGCAGGTGAAAGCCATTTTTTATTGTGTCTATTAACTGAGACTAAGATCAAAGCATTTGCTGTGTCAGTAGCTTCACACTAACTGCCAGGGACTTGGTTCATTTGCTCCAGGCAATATATTGCTCCTGGAATAGTCTCTGTGAATGGCATCATAACTTGATTCATTTTATAATAATCCCCAGAGTCATTTATTACAAAAATCATTCTCTAAGGTCTGCCTGGTTTTTGTGTCAGACACATGTGCAAGTTATAGAGGGTTAGTAGAATCTTTTACATCTTAGGTGTAAGGAGAGTGAAATTCCCCCAGGGAAATGACAATATTTAGGGCTTACTATTTTTGGCAGACTGGGACAGTTAGGCCAGATTCCTCTTGACCCTCATACTATAGTAGTCTTCACCCCCATGGGCCAGGAAATGTGGAAGCACTTACTACCTGTTCTCCTTCATGGGTAATGTTGTATACACCACAGTCAGAAAGAAAAAAGCACTTTGTCTTCTTCCTCAAGTGCCCCAGAGAAATAAAACCATGAGTAACCTCTGTTACTGATTTAATAAGAACATCTTTATTCCTGACTTTCATATTCCTGATGTTTAAAGATATATGATACCTTTGGTAATATTGTGTTAACCATGATAGAAAATTACTGCTTTTGGTGTGCCTGGGTGGCACAGTCAGTTAAGCATTGAACTCTTGGTTTCAGCTCAGGTCGTGATCTCAGGGTCCTGGGATTGAGTCCCATGTTGGGCTCTGTGCTCGGCACAGAGTCTACTTGATATTTTCTCTCCCTCTCCCTCTGCCCCTCCCTTTTGTGGTCTCTCTCTCTCTAAAACAAATAAACAAGTCTTTAAAATATTAGGAAAATGACTAGTTTTGTCACATGAACAGCTTGGTTACTTTAGTAATCTGGCTTTATTTCCTTTAAATACCATTGTGTGTTTCATTTGGCATGGCTTGGCTGTGACTTCACTGGTAAATACTTTTGAACATAGATAGCTCTTTCTTATTTATTTATTTTAGAGGGAGAGGTTGGGGGTGGGGAGACAGAGAGAGGGAGAGAGTGGGAGAAGGAGAGAGAATCTCGAGCAGACTCCACACTGAGTGTGGAGCCGACACAGGGCTGGATCCCATGACCCTAAGACCATGACCTGAGCTAAAACCTTGAATTGGACACTTAACCAACTGAGCCACCCAGGTGCCCCTAGAATATTTTTTCTTAAAGTCTCTGTCTCTCAGTCTTCTAGGAACAAATGTGTGAAGATTCCATCAGATTTACAGTATATATACTTCTATTACACACTAAGAACCTTAGCCCTCTGGGATCCTGGAGGATTGGCATAGACAAAGAAAAGCAGAAAGACCACTTATGCCATGACTGAGTTCCATAGCCCTGCTCTGACCTTGGATCCTGGTGTCATTTTGTATTCCCAGGGAATTTTTAAAATTCATAACCATATCAAATAACTCTAGGAATTCTGATTATTTCCCTTCCCTCTTGACACAGTCACCATGGTGAACAGCTCCTTTTCTCTGGGAAAGGCTTGGAGGAAGAATCTTGGGATTCTTTTCCTTTCAAAGGGACCAGGCTCATGCTCCACAAGAGGACTCTGACTCTGTAAATCAGCTTAAACCAGAGGCTGCATTAAGGGTCTATGAATTTTCATTATGTCAGCATGAGTTTCTGGCTGCTTGCCTAGTACTTCCCTGACTGTATACATCAAGCAATCCCTTTGTAGGCTTTGCATCCATATCTTTACTATAGACTTTGGCATCAGTTGGCAAACACCCCAGATGTTTGGGATAGACATGCTCTGATTTCTCCTCCATTCCTTGGGCTTATTATGCTCATTAAGTCCACTACCTCTGAAGGTTAGGTCATACCACCTGGCTCTATTACTCCAAGATTTAATAATTCCCGCTGAAACCAGGGATCCCAGGTTCATGGTAGTCCGCTCCATCATCTACAGCCTCTCCTGAGCTTCCATAGATGTCTTCTCACTTATGCCTTTCTCAGTCTGTAGGTGAGGGGGTTATCCCTGAGTGTTCCTGTTTGTGGTTAGGTGGTGAACGGATTAGTTGTACATGATGTACCCATTCCAGAATTCCCATCTCCCAAAGACTTAGGCTTTTTCTTTTTGATATATCGAAGAAGTGCTGGCATCTCAATTTTTTTTCAGCTAAACTGTAATGTAAATCTAGGTTTAAATAGTCATTTTACTTGAATAGTTCATCAGTAACCTAAAAAATTGCTGGTGCTGTTTAATCCATTCATATACAAGTGCAGACAGTCCAGCCTTACAGTCAGTCCTTCCTAGTTCTAAACAGGCTTCCTAGTATCCTTTCAATACAAATATTTAAGATGCTGAAGTATCTCATGTGTATCTGTCATCTCCCCTAGGAACAGACCTGAGATACTTCTTCTAAGCTATTCTTGGATGAGATTTTGCTCTGGGCCTGGACCAATGAGTCTAATGGCCCAGAGAAAGTCATTGAAAGGTTTTCAGGAAAGAAGATCTGATTGGTATGAGGTAAGAAGTTTAAACATGCCACTCCAAGTTTCATGGTCCCAAATATTGGACTTTTTTTTTTTCCTTTTACCTAGAGTTCTAGTTCTGCAACCAGTACCTTCAGGGCCTGAGCATGAACTCACAATTTACAAGTCAAGCAATCAAGTGACTGAACATTCTAGGTATTACTTTTTAGTTAAGAGTAGTTTTTTGTTGATTTCTGTGGATGCCTACTAAATACAGCTGACCTCGGTGTGCCATTTTAACACATTATTTGTATGCCCCTTTGAAAGAGATGTTCTTTTCCAAACAGTTGTGTGTTTAAATTAATTAAAAAGTGAATTTTTTTTACCACAGAGAGGAACTGTCTGAGAAGTTCACTCCATAATATCAAGACACTGACTGGCAGTGTGTAGCTGCTAAGCGCAGGAGCTTTGATATGCTTGAAGTCATATTTCTATCATTTAAATAATCTTTTTGCATTTTTCTAGGTATACAGTATAGGGCAAGTTATTTTAACACATCTCTTAGTTGTCTTATCAGTAAAATAGTGACAAAGACAGTTCCTCCAACACAGGGTGCTAGAAGGCCTGAATGATTCAATGGGTGCAAAGTTGTTAGTACATAGTCCTCCATACATGATAGCTGTTTTTATAATATATCTCTGAAGGGGCCTGAAACTTTGGAGACGAAGGAGAATGTGATAAATCTAATAAGAGGAAACAATTAATGGACATGAAATATTCACCAGTGTTTAAGCACAGATTGAAGTAATCCTAGAAGTAATTGATGAAAACACTGTACTAAATACCTTGGAGAGGTCTAATCAACTTCTGAAAACCCAATGTCACATTTTGAGTCCTGTTAAGACTGAGAACAGAGGTAGAAAATATGTACAGGTGGTAGAATATGTCTCACAGCCCCCTCTCTACCTTTCCCCAGCACAGTTCCCATCTGAAAAGAGGTGGAAGTGTCTTGCTGAAGTCATAACACGTGAGCTGAGGACCTGAGGTTGTTCATTTTTAGTAATACATATTTGACTCAAATGGACTAGAGTATAAATTTTCTGTCTGCCAGCAATGCTGGCAGTTGCCATTGGTTTGTGGAATTTGTGAAGGTTTGTCTTTACTTAGTGTGAGGCTGCAGCACCTTCCCACAGAGCCAGTGTTTGGACGTTGGGGGTGGCCAGCCCTCCTTCCAGATGCATAGAAGATGTAGGATCTCTGCCCACACTATTTAATCACTCCTGAGTTGCCAGTGAGGCCCTAGAGGTTGGCACCGGCTGCTTTGGCTTGGCTGGAGTGGGGCCTCCTGCTCTCCAGGGATGGGTTCAAAGTTTTTGTTCATGGGCTTTGGCAGGAGTGGAAGAGGAAGGCATTTCCTTTGGACACGGTCCACCTGCAACCTTTCTGTCAGAGAAGACATTTAACCTCCTCCCATTCAACATTTGCAGAATCTGCCTCTGTGTGGGGCTGAGCAGAGAGCTGAGCCCCCAAGCCCAGCAGTTGTTACCATTACCCCCTGGTGGGCAGGACCCACAGATAGACCTGCACCCTTGATCTGGGCCCCCACCTGCCTTTCCACAGCCTCTTTGTCAGCTACCCCAAACCAGAAAGATGCTCATTCCAGGCTTAAGTATTTTTGACAACATGTGCATTTATTTGTATTAGAAGTACAAACGTAGGAATCCAAATACAAATACAGAGGGCAGCCCAGCCACCAGGCTCAGCTGGCCCAGGACAGGCCCAGGCCTAGAGGGTGCGGCAGGACTGGACAGGCGAAGCGGGGCGCGTGCCGCCCGTGTCGCCAAGGCACGTTGGGCGCTAGGGCGCCCTCGTTTCACTAGGACACCACGAGCTGAGCTGCACGGCTAGCGGGAGTTACGTCCTTGACAGAGGGGAGGAGGACAGTGAGACCTCAGAACCATCTGGGGATAGAAGGGCCCAAGATGGCCCAAAGACTGGGAGTCAGGGCTTCCAGGCCCTCATGGGACGACAGGGAAGCAGGAGCTGTTGGAGGCCACTTGGTGAGGGCGGGGACTCTGGCCTGGTCCTTGGTCCACTTGTCTAGAGAGGGGTGGGCACACACACTTTGGCAGGGTGGACCCCTTCTTGAGGCCAAGCTCCTCTACATTATGTCCTCAGAGCGGATTCCAAGATGCTCTCAGACTCTGGAATCCTTCTACTTTCCTTCCACCTGAATGAGATAGCTTCACAAGCAGGAAGGATTACATTGAGGCAGAGAGCAGATCTAGGCTTTTGCCCTTCCTTTATGCCTGGGGCATCTTCTAGGGCTCAAGGTGGTTTTACTTCCCACACAAGCTTCAAAAAGAGAGGACAGTCCATGCGCTATGGCTAATTCCTATGTCGTGTGGTTCACACTGGACTTGATTGATGCTTTCTCACATTACACTGGAAAGCTATGTCCTACAGAAGTGAGAGGATGGCTATTTTCCATCTACATCTTGAAAACTGCTTCTAGCCTAACATGGTATTGACCACTTGCACAAATGATCAAGGAATCACTCAGATGTGCACCCAAGTAAAAATATGATCAGGTGTTCTCAATAGGAGGCAGGTTTGTTTGAACTCAGAACCAATTTCAGATCAGGTATTTAAATTTGTTTGTTTGTTTGTTTTTTTAAGAAAGACTGTGGTCCCAAATTTTCAGAAAATATAGAAATTGTCAGGTTTCTCTCTCTCTCTTTCTCTCTTTCTCCCTCTCTCTCTCTCCCTCACTCCCTTTTCCTTAACTAAATGCTTAGGAAGCGAATATACTATCACTAGGAAACTCTGCTCCTTCCTACTTATTTCAACTACATTTGGGGTGATGGGTAGAGTAATACACATGTTAATAAGTTGTTCCAGTTTTACCACTGTACATACATATACAAATACATACATACACATCACTGCATGTGAACACAAGATGGCCCTTTGCTTCTTACAAGACAACCCAGGCCCAATCCCTGAAAATTATTACTCTTCTAAAATCTTCCATAGAAAATGCACTCATGAGGAATGACCCTTTCACTCAGTCCAGGAGCTGCTTGTAAGGAAAAATATGTTATGTAGTTATACAACTATGTGCCTGTAAACGTTGTTTACTAGCACAAAATTAGTCATTTTGAAAGTCAAGATGATTGAAAGTATCATTTACAATGTTTTCGTAGAATTATTCTAAACAGATAATATAATAGTAAACTCTGTATATAATCAATATATTTTGCCTATGTCTATTTCTATCTCAAAGTAAAAATCTCAAGATAAATTAGGAGTAATCAAAGTTCAGACCCAAACTGTATAATAAGAAGCATATTGATTGTCCTTTTGGGATAAGAAAATCTGTGGTGTCCACAGGTACATCCATTTTAGGGAAAAGAGGTCTTATCCATTACATGTGTTATCCTCATGAAAAAGAATAAGAATAAAAAAGCCAAATGAGATTTTAAAAAAAGCAAACAAACATAAAACCCAGAATAAACCAATAAACAATAACCAATAAAAAGGAATTATTTCAAATTTTGTTTGAATCAAGGTAGATAGAATTGGAGGGACACAGAGAAGTTATGGAAATGTTTTAGGAAAGCAACATTTTAAACAATGATTTGCATATTTAATATATAAACTACATATTTAAACTTTTCAATTTTCTTCTTAATTTAAATTCTAATTTAATTATGATTTGGGAAAAAACATTAAACCTTTGTTTTGGATCAATAGCTGAGGACTAGTATGGAGCAAGAAAAAGGATATAGATGATAATGGTGAAATTGATGATGGTGATAATGGTGATGATAATTATAGTGATGCAGCACAGTTTATTTCTTCTAAAATCTTACCCTATCTGGTTCACAATTTGAAAATTTAGTCAGCATATTATGTGAATTTTCTATCATTACTTATCTTGTAATTGCACTGAAAGTTACTTCAGAGTGCAGTTTTTTTTTCTTTTTTTAAAAAAAATTTTCTATAGATTGCAGGGCTAACCCTCACTAACCAGTGCATGGACTAAATAAATGGGGCATGTTAACTAAATGGTGGGTGGGTTGATTGGGACGTAGAAGATGGGGTGTTCTGATCTCCCCATCAAAGTGACTAAACTGTTACTACGTGTATTGGGGGGCTTTCACTCAGTTGACAAACTCACCCCTCCCCAAAATCCTCCTTTTATATATGACAGTGCATGATAAAAAACTATTGTAATAAATTCTAACCAAATTAAAGCACTTACCATTTGTTCCTCAAAATCAGTCTGACTGTGAGTTAGGACTTCTACTTTTTAATGGAACTTTCTTTTATGAATAACTGATTCGTGGGAAAAACAAAGAAGAAAAGTCCAAATAACTAGAAAAGAGGGAAAGATAGCAGCTACCTTCTCAATCTGGAGTATTTCATTATTGACAATTGATCTTCATTATTCTTTACAGTCTGTTGAGTTTAACCTGTTCAACAGACATAAAGGAACTTTCTTCCCTGCAGGACCCATTATCATCCTCACTTTGTGAAGCTGGTCCATTGGGCTGGGAAAACTGTGTTGTGGTTACAAGTTCAAAAAATGAAGTGGTGATTCTGTATGTTGGCAAATTGAACACCAATAAAAAATAAATTTATTATTAAAAATTTTTTTAAAATAAAAATAAATAAATAAATAAGTAAATAAATAACAAAAACAAACAAACAAAAACAAAAAAATGAAGTGGTGAAAATAGGCCATTATCTGAATAATTCAAGTACAACAATTTACATTTCCTTCAATTACTTGAATGTTGTATTCAAGCAGTGTTTGTTTTGTGTGAGTGCATATGTGTGTACAGAAGTGTGTATGTGTGTGTGCACACAAGTGCATGTGTGTGTCTACGCACATTTGCATGTTTTGTCTTCCTAATTTTCTAGCTCATGTTTCTATATTATACAATCTGATTAGCTCAAAACATTGAAAACTTGTTAGTGACTGTTCAACTAATTTTTTAGCATTGATTTAAACTAGTCTAAAATTTAGTTTTTATGTGAGCAGAGTAATCAGAGGCTTATGATATTTTATTGACAACATTAGAAACAAAATCATCATTTAGCTAAAGGACATTTTGAAAAACAAATTGTAGGGAACATTCTCTCTTTTGACTTTATTAGAACTAGACCAGGCTTATAGCCTGGAATTGCTAACTTGTAATCAGAAGAAATTTTAAAAGTAGGAATGGAAATGCTGTATCTTCAAAACTATCAGACACTAGAAAAAGCAAAGATTTTATTCCCCTGGAGATTTGAATGGCTGAGTTGTCATCCTGTTTTCTCAACATATAATGCTTTCCCCTTATAATGATAAAAATTTATTTTTAAAGTAAAAGGTAAGTCAGTAAGGAATAAAAGAAGAGATTTGTCATTTAGCCTGAACTGTTCTTTTTTCTGGTTCTTTGAATATGACTATACAATGTGGAGGTACTTCTAAACCGTGTGAACCTGAATGTTTCCTACAGGCAATTTTGAGAGAAAGAAACATGTACAGATTGCACACTTCCTCAATTTGGGGCAATTTGAAGGGGACTCAACAGAAAGTTGTGAATTTCACATTTACAGTGTATTTACAATATTTCCCCATCTTATTTCCAGACCCTTTTCTGATTATTTTAAAAATAATAGTGTTCTGAAGGCCAATACTGATCATAAACATTTTAATGTGTATTTATATTTGACTATTTTTTTCTCCAAATCATTCACTAACTTTTGATTTTTACAGAAATTGAGGATGAAACTTCATATGTATATAGTTTATAAACTTAGAAAAAGCAGACAGCTGTAAGATTGTGGAGATTTCAAAGTGCTTTGTGTCTTGAGAATACTGATCTAATATAGTGATAAGTATAATGGTTGGAAACCAGTTATAGTTCTTCAAGTTTGCAAAGTAAATCACAGAAAGTTCTCAATTATTGGCAGCTGAATAAAAATGGTCAAGGAAGAAGAGGTTTTGTTTGTCTTATTTTCTAGCCCTTTAGATAAAGAGTGCCCCGTTGCTTCCTAGTTGTAGCAAGTATTATTTAATGCAGAATAGGGTTGTCTATTACCCACCTTTGTTTGCAGAGTGTGGTATTTTGCAGAGCAGCAAAAAATATGTTTAGACACCTCTACTGCAGCAAGCTATGGCCAGGTAAAAAGACTTGGTGTGAAGGTTCTATGTGGACACTCACATCTCATCATAAGCACTATGTCACTGACTTTTAGATTGGCCTCAATTTCCCTTATGTTGCCTAAAATCATTTGCCATGAAGGACAAGTGTTTTTTCACTTGAATCCATAAAAACTGTGTTCTTAACTGATTTGATATACGATTAAGGATAAAACTGCTTGGCACATAAAAAAAAAGAAAATTCTGTCTGCATCCATTCATAAACAATAAAAAACCTCACATGAAACATATGTGATTACAGGAAATAGAAAATCTATAAGATGTGTATGGTATAAGCTTTATGTGTTATTGTAAGGCATATGTTGGGTAAATTGGGGGCAGTATCGGCTGGGTCCAGAGTAAGTTATAGTGACATTGTCCTTCACTGTCCAGTACCTGAGAATCTCTCTTGTCTGGTCAATGGTGTTGAGACTTTGTACAAACTGAACTTTCTAGGCTCTAAAGAAGCATTTTTCTCTAATCCCTGTAATGTGAAATGCCTTCTCTTTGCCTCTTAGTCTGGAAGCAGCTTAAAGGAGAGACAGTCACAGTTGTAAGTATGATCCACAGTGGTAAGAAATTAGAAATCCTTTTCAAAATATGGAACTCTCACTTCTCCAATTTACAGTATTTCTGAAAGTGAGGAACGCAGTAGCACCTTGAGAATACCAGTCACTCACACAATGTCTCCACCAGCTGCTGCAAAACCACAAAAATATTTCTCAAGTCTAAGTGCACAGCAAGCTGGGCAGAGCTGAAGGATGCTGGGTCTGTGCAGAACAGTCTTATATCCATGTACCTCACAATTATTCTACTAACCAAGCATACTGGTGAAGGAGTCCTTCAACTTAAGGGTGATGAGCTTCCCTCATATTCTCCCTGTGCCTCTCTTCTTCCTTCCTCCAAAATGTAAACTTATACACACTTTCTCAAGCAAGCCCCTGATCTCTATATATGAATAAGGTACATGCTACTCTTCTATTTTGTGGACTGAAGGCTCATCTCAGGAGTTGAGATTGATTAAGAGAATTTGAACAGGCAAGCCTGCAGAGAAACTGACGGTGTGTTTTGAGGGTATGTTTGAGTTCTTTTTAGTCAGAACCCATATTGGGTAGATTGCTGTATGTGCAGAATGTATTTTGCATGTTGTGAGCAAACATCTATTACACTCTCTTGAGACATAAGTTTTCCTTCATGGAAAAAGAATGATGAACTAGTATGCTTAGATCAGTAGGATGACTGAGTTCAGGGAGAAGAGAATGGTTGGATTCAGGAAGCAGGTTATTGGTATGTACATCCTATACATATAATTTCATAAGAATTGCCAATGACACCCAAATATTGAGTGGCTTTGAAACAAGAAGCATCAATAAATTTTTTTCAGGTAAAATTGGACCAAACTTAAGTTATAAAAGTGTTCTTAGGTTATTTTCCTTCCAAGAAGAATTTCACTAGAAAATTCATTTCCCTCCAGAATTTTTAAAAAGACATAACAGGTTGAAATTCTTCATATTTAGAGATTATAAATTCATGAAGTCGAAAATTATGTTTGAAGAAGACCAACCTCGGGCCACCTTCCATGTGTACTCAGTGTTTGGTGGGACATGGTGGGATTCCTTTGGTCAGGGAGCCTCCAGACTACCACTGCCAGGTTTGGGAGAGTGTTTATGCATAAGAGACAGAACAAGGATGCTAGAAGGTGAAATTCTCTGATAGAGTATAAATTTCATGTAAGTCAATAGGTTCAACCTATTTCTCTACAAATATTTATCATTATTTTATGTCTTAAACTGAATTTGCTAAATAGAATCCAATTGGTTTGTGGCCCATGTAGCAACGATCAAGTCAAAAGGCAGGGAGTTGACAGGAAAGAAAATAATGGGCTTGGATGTCTCACAATATATAAACTCCGAATATCGTATTCCAATATTTGCATTCACTTGATCTGAATCATGTCCATAAAAATAAAGGTTCATCTAATTTTACTTTGTTTAGCCTCTTCCACTCCCATCCCCTTGTGTTGGTCTGCATCCAGTAAATTGTATGAAATCAGTACTTTGATATATTCTCCCTGTATATTATTTTACTTTTTTTCTGAGTAGTAATCCTATTTACAGTAGATAATTAAAATAAAATTATATGATTTCCAATAAAATTAATTCCGTTTTCTGGGTGAGAAAAATGAGAATCACAGAGATACTGGTACCAAAATTTTAGTACCAAAATTTTAATAATGCCAAAGCAGTATTAGTGAACTGGTAGGACTTTTATCCTATCAATGGTGGGAAGCTTCTGAAGAGTCTTGTGAAGTACATACTGGTGTCCAGTTATAACAAAGAACTAACATCAAGAAGCAAGTTAGTTTTGTGTTATAAAAATATCAAAAGAGTAATAATCTCAGGGTTTTTTCTTTGGGATTTTGCTACATATTCATATTTCAAAGTATAAAATAATTTTTGTTCATCAAAATATATCATTGATGATAGCCATTGCCCTTGTTTTTGCATCTAAGGTTGATTTGACTTAAAAGTTAATATTCACTAAGAAATTTTAAAATTCTATCTACATTTCTTTCACACCCTGGAAAACATTTTCAAGACAAAGGCTTGTGAACGCTGTATGCCTTTCTTTGCAAGATGAAGATAATCACTGAATCTGTAATAGCATAACATAAGCAAGATACATACTCTGGGGTTGTATTTTGCTCTAGTAAAACATAACTCCTAAAGTAAATGTTGAACTTTAGCTGAACTAATCCAAGAAAACAAATTTAAAAATACTGCTGACTTTCAGTAGTTTGGAATAAAGTAATAGCCTTCTGATGTTCAGAGATAATATCATTGACTTCAGAAACACAAAAATTTTGAAAATCATATTTTTTTTTCTCAACTGGAAACTTGTGGATGATGCATATACAGCCTTCCCAAGCCGAGGATGAGATTATTTGATAAAGGAATGCTAGATAACAATGATGGTACTGGAATAAAAGAGGCCACAGGGAGAGGAAACTGGGTCAAAACTCACTGCAGTTCACACTTGAACTCAGACTGCCTGGGAACATGGGGCTGAGGTCAGCATGAGTGTGTCCTACCTAGCAAGCAGTGACACCACAAACATGGGCACTGGTACCCCTAAGGGCTGCAGGGGAAAGACCCAGAAGGGGTCTTGGCCCGAGAGAGCTTCTTGGATATTTTCTTACATGTTTTACATATTTTTTGGCAATGATAATTGGCAACTGCTTCCAAGATCCAAAAACCTTATTCATAAACATCACCAAGCTACAGAGTCAATAAGGGATTAGCAAGAATATCACTTTGGAACTCAATGTATGTGTGTGCACGCATGTGTGTGAGTGTGAAATACATAATAGAAATATTTGCCATGTCCTCTTCTACTGCTCATAGGTAATGTATAACTTCAGATAAACTGAGCAGTGTCCTTCCTTCCTACTCCAGTTGGTCACTACTGGTCTCGGGAAGGTGAAAGGTAAAGAGAGAAACCTAGTGCTCTTTACTCTACCACAGCAACATTTAGAGATACAAGTATCCAACCCAATAGACCAAGTTGAAGAGCAGGAATGATGTAGGGAAAAAGACCCGGGAATATGAGTCCAGTTCTAAGATATCTATGTGAATACGCCCTTTTCTCCAAGATCCCGATTTGCATTCTTCATAGCAGCAGAAGAAGCTCTGACAGTCTTTGCCATCCAGACACTCATAGACACAGGTATCTTCCAATTCCTGCCAGTACACAGAATTGTTTAAAGTGATCATTGCAGGTGGTGGTGGTCTCATGTCAAGGAGAGAATAGTTCTGTAGGCAATAAGAACAACATAAAAATCATCATGAAATGCAATAAGAACAGCCCAAGGTGAATTAAGAAATAGGCATGTTATGTCTGTCCATTAGATAAAGAGGACAATGCCATGCCCCTTCCCACACAATCTCCATCCCTGCACTGGACAGTTTGATCTTTGAGAGTTCAATCTGCCAATTCAATATCTATACATCTAATGCAAAAGGAGTACAGTGGAGTTTTCAAAACTGGCATATCTCAGCAGGGGCTGAATACATTTTCAGATGTGTATTAACCATTTCAAGTCTCTGTTTTGCTTACTTTTTTGTTGATTTGGAGTAAATATGTACATATTGTATATAATCCCTTAAATGTTAAGCAGTAAATTTAAAATGTAGAGAGATAAATTTATTTTTTCCCTAATTAGTAAATAGTAAAAATTATGGTATATAAAAATGATGAAAGAATCTTCCTGTTCCATGTAATTTATGTAAAAAAATAGCTTTCAGTGTGTGATGGCCAGACACCACTTGTCATATTAAGAGACATAGTCAAAAGTGTGTACAGTGGAATGTTTTATTTTCTACTTCCCTAGCTCTCCTCCTGATGTGGAAAAGTCAGTGTAGGGCAGGTAAAGGAGAGGGGATGGCTTATGTTCACTCATAAATGAAAGGTATCACTTTTAAACTTGAGAAGTGGCTTCAAATAGACTTGTCAATTCCTCAGGTGCTTGTTAGTTCTTCCAATAATTATGAATTATGTATTAACTTGAAGTTTGTCAAGAGGATATATTTCTAAATTTGACTAAGTAATGTGAGAGAACTAAAAATCACAGTTCCCTTTCTGGTTTAGTTTCATTTGTGCTGGCTGAACTGAGTGACCAAAGTGTGTCAGTAAAAGTGGTAAGATGTTGACATCAAGAGAGAATTGGACACACAAACCCAGTCTCAGCTAACTGACTAGATCCTTTGTACTTTGCTTGGAGAGATACCTTTTGGAATTCATTAGAAAGCATCTTGAGTACCTGTTATGCAGTTGGCCCTGCAACATAGATTTCAACAATGCAGGTCCACTTGTATGCAGATTTTTTTCAAAAAATAACAAGTCCAGTACTATAAATGTACTTACTTTTCGTTATGATTTTCTTAAAAACATTTTCTCTATATTATGTCAACGTAATAATACAGTACATAATACATATAACATACAAAATATATGTTAATCAACTATTGGTTACTGTTATTATGTTATTGGTAATGCTTCCACTCAACAGTAGACTATGAGTTAAGTATTTGGGGAGTTAAAAGTTATACAAGGACAAAAAAAAGTTATATGCGGATATTCAACTGCATGTGTTGGGAGGGTTAGCACCCATAACCCCTGAGTTATTGGGTCAGCTGTATTTCTTTTAAGGGTCAACTGTATTTTTACCAAAAATGAATCAAGTAAAAATGTAGAACACTCAGCATCACAACTGGTAGCCTTTTGGGGGCATCCTTTTAATTGAGAAGCGTCTGTGAGTGACGTTCAACCTATAGTGAGATGTCCTGGACCACATGTTCATGAAGTATTGCCTACTCCATACCTACCAATGGCCAGTCAGGAGCATGATCGTGCAGCCTTCTACCTTCCTCCAGAACTCTGGGCAATGGACCAAAACAAAAGCTTTTTGCTCTATAGGCTCCACTGTGGACACATCTCTAGGTTAATGATTCTTAACCCTGAGTGGATATAAAAATCACCAGGGAGGTTTGCTGAAAAAAATTTAAAAAGCTGATTCCTGTCTGTAGTCTAGTACATTTGAGGAATCTGCAACTTTTTGGCAAGCCTTGGTTGGAAAAATCTGCCTTTAATAAATAATAATTGCAGGTGTGTTTTGACAGTGTTCAGTTAGATATTTATCCTTTTATTTCTTCGACCTTTTGTGCCTCTGTAGTGATGACACACAGATGAGAAGCCAGCCATTACTGGCATGGCATGCCTAAAGGAAGATGATGCAGAAAGGGCATCAGAAGGTTCTGAAAGGGGCAGCCAGGGTGGCTCAGCAGTTTAGCGCCGCCTTCAGCCTGGGGCATGGTCCTGGAGACCCCAGGATCATGTCCCACGTCAGGCTCCCTGCTTTTCCCTTTGCCTGTGTCTTTGCCTCTTTCTCTCTCTCTCTGTCTCTCATGAATAAATAAATAAAATCTTTTTTTAAAAAAGAAGGTTCTGAAGGACCTTGTGAGGACATCTCACATCTCTTGTGAGGACAGCTCACAAGAGATCTAAAGGGTGACAAGAGGAGCTGTAGGCAAATAAGCAACAAGGTTTCTGGGAGCAAGAGAAACCCCTATTTCACTTCTTCATTTATCAAACTCATGATCATTGAAACATACATAAACCTGATCTAATAATTAAGAGAGCCCTATGTATATCTCTACAGCTCACTGTTTTGAAATAAAACTAATTGCATTTTATAATATTGCGATAAAATTTAGGATGCTAAGAGCCTTAAACAGTCATATATTAAATTGTGTAAATACTTTCTTAAATGTGTAACTCTCATTTGTCATAAACATTTCAAATTGTGCTCAAAATGGAGATTTTAATTAATGAGTCCCCAAGGTCATCTGCAGCCAAGCAAGGTCCCTGACTCACTTCTGCTTTGCCTGCATGTAAAATATACTCCTATGACTTCCCTGGAAATGCTGTGTTTCCTGGGTGACAGGTACTATTGTACATAAGAAGTGGTTAGCTTTGAATTTTACAGATTAGGAAACTGAGGCACAGAGATATTTGAAAAACTTTCCCCAAAGTGCACACATATTTGTTTGTGAGGCCTGGGTTGTGTCCATCATTGCTTAGAGGCTGCCCATCTCTGCAGATGTTGGTAATAGCAGCCCTTTAATTAGCTTAACCTGTGGATATTTCAGAATAGAATCCAAGACATTGACAATTATTATCCAACCTTGGAAAACTCTTTTTCTTTGGCTATTTTATGAACTTTGGTTGAAGATCTCTCTGTGTTTTCTCATCTGGCCTAGAACCCTTTCTCTCTAAATTATTTTTCTATGTACTTTCTTCAAAGTCATTATACTTTCCCTTTTAAAAACAAGCAAACAATCCTTAGAGTTTTGTGAAAATTTCTTTTTCCTCTATATTAAAAAGATTCTTTCCTTTGGCAGTAGTTTTTTTATACCAAGGTGTCAATAATTCTTCTTCCACTCCCAACCCACTGGCTGTGTGATAATGTGCTTTGTGGGCCTCAGGCTCTTTGTTTTGACTTGTCTCTGTTACAGCATCCCCACTCCCAACCTTTCCCATTACTTTTCAGTCTGTTACTAGTTGGAAGCATTTGCTGGCAAATCTGTATGTTCTCTGTGGCTTCCCACAGCTATAAAAGTGGCTTCACCACTCACCTTATGTCAGAACTAAAATGATACACTTGCAGAGTATAGATAACAAAACAGTTTCCTTGAAAAAAAAATGTGTTGAAATGCACTAAACATAAATTACCGATCAGTAGTTAGAAAACCCCATATGGGTAGGCATAAAGCATTCAGTGTAATTAGTGAATTGATAGGTATAAAGGGAAACAAGTAGCTATATATAAATTTTGTTAAATGATAAAAAAGGTAGTGATTTAAAAACATTTCTCAATTTTTGATAGATTCTTACCTCAAGCCACAAACTAAAAACTCAGATGCATTAATAATGAAATATAACAATATTGTAAATTGTTTAACCTTAACCAATATTTACAGAGCTTAATTTCCCTATATTTCAGTTTTCTCATCAGTAGAATGGATTGTTGTGAAGATAAAATGAATTGATACATGAAAACACTTAGAACATAGTGTCCAACAGAGTTTGTGCTCAAAAGAAGGTAAGAGAGAGTTATATGATTTTGAGGGTAGGGGGGACACAAGGGGCAGAAATCACAAAAAGGAAGGCTGATAGATTTAGCAACAGGAGATTTAAAACCATGCATGTAGAAAAAAGTACAAGAAATATAGTGACAACATTGCCATAAAACTGAAAAAAAAACTACACAACAAAAAATATATTAATATTCTTAATTATTCTGTATGTGACTATACAAGTTTTAAGTTATATAAAATATAATATATATAATAAATAATATAAATAACTGGAGGATTGATACTTTAAAAAGTTAAAGGACATAAAAAAGTTATAAAGGTTATATAAAAAACTTTCATAAAAGTTAAAAGGAATAAAAACAATTCATGAAAACAGAAATACAAATAAAAAACAAGTGTAAAATATTGGATTTTATCAATAATCAAAGAAATGCTAAGGGAACAGTTTGCAGAAGGCATTTTTTTCTGTTTGATTATCAAGCCTAATACAGGGCGAGTTCTGGGAGGTGTGTGTTCCACACTAATGGAGCCAAGCAACCCTATTGGCCCAGTCATTTTGCTTCTGTGAATTTATATTAAGTTAATAGTCATATGTTTATGCAAAACTGCAGTGATAAGAATATGTATGAAAGTGAAAAGGTGTGGATTAGCCGGTATCCAGCCAAGACTGTCTGTGTAGCAGTCATGACATATAGTGCAATCATTAAAACAATCCTATAATATTTGTAACACAAAAACTTATTCATATTTTTGAGTTAAAAATATAAATATGTATGTATATGCTAATCCTTGGGTAGAAGGATTATGATTAATTTTTTCCCTTTATTTTATAAATTGATGTTTAAAAAGTATACACATTTTTGAAGAGACTATGTTCATTACTCATTGTTCTTCAATACATGCATACATAAACAATAACTTATTATTCAAACTTAGTTTTGTAAGGGTGCTCAGAAATATTTGCATCTTCAATGCTATACATACAGAGGGGGCTTGTAGGCTTATTCGCTCATGAATCCATCTTGAGGAATCTGGATGTAACAACTACAAGGAAAAGAGAAAAAAATAATTAGAAAACTTCTGTGGAAATCTGTATCATAAAACACCTTAGTTAAGAGCAACTTTTCATCTATGATTATATCAATCTACGTCACTGGTAGGTGAGGTGAAGAGGTGCTATGGGGTCATATTCATATATTCAAGTTCTCTATCTTCTTGTTTTGACATCTTGTTGAATTAGCTATTTACATAATATTGTATAAGATCTTTAGGAATAAGGATCATTTATTGCAAACTATCCTTTCACTACTCTTCCAGAAAATCTTCGCTACTGGAACTCACCGAAGTTTTCTTCTTAGTGGTAGTTGGTTTTCTACAACTTGAATAGTAGTTGAGGGTGGCATACTCCATCAGAGCAGCAAAGACAAATAAGAAGCAAACAGTCACAAAGAGGTCCATGGCAGTCACATAGGACACACGAGGCAAGGAATTCCTAGCAATGGTACTGAGTGTGGTCATGGTCAGCACTGTGGTGATGCCTGTACAGAGGATAGTTATCAAGATGTAAAAGGAGCCATATAAAATTCCTCCACTCCAACAGTGATTTATTTTTAGGTAAATTCTTCTCAACATTGTATAAAAGTAATAGTATTTTTAATTTTAATGTCTATACAATTTTGCAAACAACATTTCCATATAATTTTTACCATAGTTCTTGTAATAACATTAAAATACCTGAATTAAGTCAACACCTTTCAATTTATTCAGAAATTCCCAAACTATTTCACATTTTGTCTTTTAAATATTTTTAAAATAAAGATAGTTTGCAGAGAAGCTTGAATGGCTCAGTGGTTGAGCCTCTGCCTTTGGCTCAGGGTTTGATCTGGGATCCTGGGATTGAGTCCCCCATTAGGCTCCCCGCAGGAAGCCTGCTTCTCCCTCTGCCTATGTCTCTGCCACTGTCTCTGTGTCTCTCATGAATAAATAAATAAAATCTTTAAAAAGAAAGTTTGCAGTCCCCCATACATTCTCTCTGTTCCATACTTCACATTGTTCTTCAGCCCATATAACTATTCCCTTTTTTTTCTTTCTGCAACTTATAAACTGCCACCTTTCTTTGAGACTCAGCTGAAGTACCATTCTTAATGAGGTGCCATTGCTTATGGCTCCGTAGGGAGAGTTGATAACATGTGTCTCTACACTACCCTTATCTTCTATGTGCTTCCTTTCTGCATTAGCACAGAGAATTGCATATATTTTTATAGTCCTTGCACGTCTGTCTCTCTGAATAAATTGTGTGATCATTACAAGAAAAACTGTGTCTTGCTCATCTTTGCTTACCTGTTGTCAAGCATTGTGCCTAGCACATTTTAGGCATTTCTGTGAATGCTTCACATAGAATGCATTGATTCATTGATTAATTAGTTAAATAATAATACTTAGTGTTGTTTTGACTTTGATTTAATCAAATACTGTAGAAAACAGATGCATATGTGATGGATGGTTTAAAAGGAAAAAAATTTAAAAAAGGAATGGAGGCTACTCAACATGAAGAAGGATGAACTAACTGGATGATTATTATGTGAAATGAGTTAAGGTTAACTCTCCCCTAGATGAGCTCCTGCAAAATCAGAATGTGCTAGAGGTGCTGGACAGGCAGGCTAGTGACATGGATCCTGGAATCATAGGAATATGCACATTAACATTTACTACCTCTGTTCTTGGATAAGAATACTATAAAATATCCACCTGGCAGTATCACTCTGTGATTGGGTAAGCATGATAGATAAATGCACAATAGTTCCCTCCTTTCTGAGGATCACAGCTCCTGTTTAATGCTTCTTTGTTCCTCCTCAGAGAAGTTAGGCAGAGCCAGTTGGAGAATGAGCATAATAGCACAGAGTGGACAGCTCAGCCATGCATAAAAGGACTCAGAAGTTTGAATCTGTTTCTTTGATCAGTACAGTAAAAACAGAATGCCAGGCTCTCTTTATTGTAGGTGGGAAAGTTGTGATGCTTTATGTAAAAATGCTGTGTAAATTTGAAAAGTCTACACTGATGGCAAGTGTCTTTTTATAAAAATAAAGATTTTCAATAAACATCTAATTTAACTTTTAAAAAATGAGGTGACATTGGGTTATGGGCATTAAGGAGGGCACATGATGTAATGAGCACTGGGTGTTATATGCAATTGGTGAATAACTGAACTCTATATCTGAAAGTAATGATATAGTATATGTTAATTGATTCAATTTAAATAAAATAAGATTAAAAATGTGATCATATCATGTCTACAGAATTTTTTTCCCACAAAATTTAGGGATTTAAAAATTTAATTTTTTTAAAACATTTTATTTATTCATAGAGACAGAGGGAGAGAGGGGCAGAGACACAGGCAGAGGGAGAAGCAGCCTCCATACTGGAAGCCTGACGTGGGACTCAATCCCGGGTCTCCAGGATCACACCCGGCTGCAGGCGGTGCTAAACCGCTGCGCCACCAGGGCTGCCCTAAAAATTAAATTAAAAACCCAATGAGGTTAAAACCTCATTTCTCCAAAAATTTTTATCTCATTAATTTTCATTTCCCATTCTGAAATCCCAGTTATAATAATACATCTTCATATTGTCCTACAGATCATTGAGGCTTTGTTCATTTTTAAAAATCTTTTTATACCTCTCTTCTTTAGATTAGGTAAATTTTATATGTTGGTCTTCAATTATGCATGACCTTTTATTCTGCTATCTTCAGTCTACTCTTAAGCCCAGTTAGTGAATTTTTCAATTCAACTATTATACATTTCATTCTAGAGTTTACTTTTTAATATACTTTACCTGCTCAGATTATCCATCTGTTCATTCATTAACATTATATTTTCCTGTAAGTTCTTTAACATTGTTATAATATCTGCTTTAAAGCTCGTGTCTACTGATTCAACACCAGATTTGTCTTTTTATATTGACTTTTTTTCTATATCATGGGTCATATTTTCCTACTTCTAAGAATGTCTAGTAATTTTTTATTGCATACTTAATATTATGGATGATACATTACAAATATTATTAATTATGTTATCCTTTTTAAAAACATGTTAAATGCTTTCTTATGACAGATAGTTAATTTCCTATTATAGCTTGGTTTAAGTTTTATTTAGAGGTGGTCTGGAGTACCCCTTCAGTCCTAGGCACAGGCTTTCTGGTGTCTCAGCTAAATATTCTGGTGTTCATGACATTTCTCTCTTCTTCTCGACTGTAAATCTTTTATTTTCCAGGTTTATATATTTCCAGTATCTCTATCTCCTTAATGCCACCATGGTGACTCTTTGACAGGACCTTCATAGCTTCAAGTTATGCAACCATTACTACATATTATATTGTTTAGAAGCTGATTTTTCAAGTCATGCTCACTATGACACCTAGCATTTGTAATTGTAAGGTCATAACCCCAAGAACAGTTACTAAATTTGTGTTGTAACTTTGCTGGATTATTTACCAATTCTATTATGTATTTTTTATAAGCATGCAAAACAAACACTGGGAGGATAGTGCAGGCTAGTTTATCTTGCTCAAAAAGTACTTTGTTTTTAAATAAAGAATAGGGATCCCTGGGTGGCTCAGCAGTTTAGCGCCTGCCTTTGGCCCAGGGCGTGATCCTGGATTGAATCCCATATCAGGCTCCCTTCGTGGAGCCTGCTTTCCTTTCTGCCTGTGTCTCTGTCTCTGTCTCTCTCTCAGTGTCTCTCACGAATAAATAAATAAAATCTTAAAAAAAGAATAAAGTAATAAATACAGAGAAAACACAAGGTAATATGAGAAACTTTGCAAGGATTTTGAAATTGGGGGAGCTCCCTCTTTCCTGAAAGACATTTGTCTGGGCAAACAACCTCTATATTCAGTCTTGTATATTACCTTTGTTCACAAATCAAAATATTGGAAATTAGGTAACATTCTTATCATAAAGAAAAACTGATATAAAGATGTTACATACACAATTCTAAAACCACTGAAATCTAATCTTTTATTAAGAGGACTTTGAGGGTCAGAGAAAAATTAATGAAAAGATCCTGAGCTTAAAAAAAAGATACTGAGCTTTATTATGTAGATTATAACTTTATAAGATTGTTAAACAATCAGAACTTTTGTTGAGAGACTATTTTACTGATATTGTCTTCAGTTCTCAAAAATGTGTGAAAAGTTGTGTCTCTTTACACTAATGAGGCTTTTCAGTGTGACAGATTCTCAGGGTGTGACTACATTTTTTATGATGACATCATCCTTAGAGCATAGTATCAGAAGATGTAATTGATGTGTTCTGCATCCTTAACCCCAACTTCTTTTAAGTGGCATACTTGGAATTCCATTGTCAGAAAGAAGAGTTTGACTTGACTACTTGAAATAATTTAAGCACAGTTTAAGAAGCCCTCAAATTAGATCAATTACATATGAACTGTCTCTCTCACTGGAAGTATTTTTGTGAATAGTTCTGTATTAATAGTAAATAAAATGGTAAGAGATTTTTTTCATTTTTTTTGAAACTCACCTAATGCTGTTCTTGCAGGCGTAGCATCTTTTTTGATCCAAAATGATACCCAGGATAAAACCACGGTCAGTATACAGGGAATATATGTTTGAATAGTGAAGTATCCCATTCTTCTACTCAATTCAAAATATATAGTCATGACAACATAATCACCTGTAATAAAATATTATCAAAAGTAAACAACTTTCTTTGTTTAAGTTTGATTATTTATTTTATTATTAAAAATAATTCAGGGAAATAATTTTGTTAATTGTATGACTTGGATAAAAATATACAACTACAATACATCAAATTGTGAAAAAAGTCAAAATGCTGTTTTTTTTAAAGATTATTTATTTATTTATTAGAGAGAGAGAGAGAGAGAGAGAGAGAGAGAAACAAGCAGAGGGAGAAGCAGGCTTCATGCAGGGAGCCTGACGTGGGACTCGATCCAGGTCTTCTGGATCACGCCCTGGGCGGAAGGAGGAGCTAAACTGCTAAGCCACCGGGGCTGCCCAATGATGGTGTTTTTAAACTTAATTTTTATAAACTTTATTTTATCCACGGCTGTGCAAGACATTTTACTAGTCACTGGAAAACACACAAACATATTAATTGATAGAGGAGACAGACATGCACATTTCATCTGGGACAGACCATTACTCAATGTGCTATCATTGCTTGAGTTCATCTGAATGTTGAATGTTTAAAATCAAGGGTAATATAACATAATCCACCCTCAAGCAGATCCATAGTCATTTTGTTTTTTCACTAGTAACAGAGCTATACATAAACTTTCATACCAAAATTTGTGTAACAATTTTATATTTCTATTTTTATAGCATGATTTTAGCTTATCAACGTTGTATTTTGTTTTATTTGATATTTCTTATGTTGATCTTATCCTTTCATGACTCCAGAAGTTAGGCTGTGCCAACCCGGAAAACAAACAGAAGAAATAATTTTATGACATTCTGCTTCCTTCTACTACAGCAAAGCCATACCATAAAAGAGTTGGGAGCAAAATAGTTGTTACTAGAAATGCCATAATATTCTCTGAGGTATTAAGAGAGGGTGCATGCTTAATACATTATTTTATTCCAGAATCATCTTTATTTGAGTCCTTTCTAGGCAACTTTCTGCTGAGAGCATATTTGTCTGCCTCTTCCCATTTGACCTTCTCTCTTCAATATGCTGGTTTCAGCCTTTTTGGCATCAGAAATTCACTAGATTCTGATTTGAATGATCATCTCCCTCCACACCAATGCCTGCTCTTCTCTCACCAGAGACTTTCTCTCTCTTCAAGGCAGAAATCCAGAAGCCACCTGTGACTCCTTTTTCCCTTCTTCAATTCCTGCATTGCTCTCAATTCCTTTCCCCACAAGTGCCAGATTCTATCAAGCTCCCCACCTATCTCCTGACAACTAGTCCTTTTCCACCACTCCTGACCATTCTATGTCCTACTATCAAAAGGATCATTCTAAAACACAAATATCAATATATCTCTCCCCTTATAATCCTTTACCAGCATCTTGCTACCCTCTTATAATTGTCATGAATTTATTATGGCTTATACCATTCTGCATGCAATGTGCCTTCCCTGTAGTCTTTGGACTCTGGACATCAGAATCTCCCTAGGTCCTCAGACATACCCAGATCCTTCCCCATGGACCAATAAATCTTTTCATCTACCTAGGGTGCTCTTCTTCTTTCTCCTGCATTCCAATAGTTCCACTCACCTTTGAATCTCAGCTTAAAAATCACTTAGTTCACCAAGAAGTCCTCATTGAGCCCCTCCCAAGAATTATTATTAATTCATTTCTATAATCGTTAATATATTTTTAAGACTAATAAACTGGTTGAGTTATAGATAATATATCTCTTCTTTAGCAATAATTATAAGCAATGAATTAGTGTTTGTTTAATGAAAAGATGATAATTAAATCCAATTTTTTACTTAAAAAGATTGGCAGGGTGACTATATTAAGCCCATATGAAAACTGCTTTTCAATAATTAGATTTTTTGTGGTGTTCTTTTGTAGCAATATTCAGGACAATTGATGGAAACATCAATATTGAGATCATTTTCTAAGAAATGCTTAAAATTTTAAGCAAATTAGCATTTCAGTACAAAGAAATCAGAATGATTAACCTGAAGCAATCAAAGGACAGAAAGATATTTTTCTAATATGAATGCCATTACATCATTTCCTGGGGAAATATTATTGAATTATGTGCAATATTTAAATGCCTATTAATTTTAACATAAAATTTCAGTTAAAAGCTAAGCAGAAAACAAACAGTAGACAGAAAAACAAAACATAACAGATCAGTTATTAGCACAACATCGATGTAATATCCAGAGTTGAATAATTTTCTCAACTACGATTGTAGGTTTCTAAGAAAGATAGAGAGGGACAATTTCAGAGCAGACCCACAATTCATTTTAGCAAATCTGCTTTCCCTCAACTTGAAGTAAATGCACTCTCTATATCTATGCTCAACATATACATTTACCTAACTCAGAGATCTCCTGAACATCCCATTATCAGGTATGAAAATCAAATGAACTGTCAGAGCCACATTCTGGGGCCTGATTCTATATCTCGGTTTGTTCTATGTGAAGTTTTGGGACACATCCTAAGAAGCAGTTCCAGAGAGCCTTGTGGTTCTAGTTTTCCAGCTTTTATAGGGTACAAATACCTGAGGAAGTAGTGGCAGGGTGAATTGTGGGTTCTATCCCATTGCCCCACACAAGAAGACCAACAACATAGCGAATGTGCCACTCATCTTAAATTGGAAGGAAGAGGCCAGGGGGTCCTAATGTCCAGATGTATCACATGTTTCTGTATACACTTAATTTGTGTAGGCCTGGGGTAAAAGAGGAGAGGAGATAAAAGCCCTTCTCAGAGGAGGCAAAAGTCCTTCCCTACATATGAAAACATGTGGCTGAAAAGTTCTTCAGACAGGCCAACCATATGTCTAAATTATATTTGCCATTAGTTTTAGGGCTCTTGACTGAAGAAAAATGTAGTTCCTTCTATCTGTTCCCCTTCTGCAAGTGTACATAAACCCACACATCTGCATTCACACACACAGACACTCACACACCCCCATGGGCCCAGTCTGCTCCAACTTGGGTGTGAAGTCTCAGCTCCTGCTTCATGTTCCCTAGAAGCTTTTTTCCCCCCTCTCTATGATGTTTTAGCTATTCACCCATATTAATGTGCAGCTTTCCTAATGTAATTCAAGACCTGGACCAGAATGATTTTGATTTTCTGTGATCATTTCTGCTCAAACCAAAGGTATCTGGGTTTTTGATTGACTCTTAAGCCACATAATAGGGATCTAGAACTCATAGAGGTCTCCAGAGTCCACCCTAGAATGTGCCTGATGGCCATTTCCCGGGGGAAATATGCAACAGAAACAGTTGGGAAAGGACTGAGAAGTTTCTCTTTGATCTATCAAGGTTAAAAAAAAAAAAGTCATGTGGAATTATAAGAACAAGTTGCTCTTTGCCAATAGCTTATTTGTGTGTGTGTGTGTGTGTGTGTGTCTGTGTATGTGTGTTTCCTGAGCCAATGTAAGAAAAAATATGTGAAAGTACTGAAGAGTTTTTGGAAGAGCATTTGTATTACTACTTTTTAGCATGATGGCACATATTTATGAAATAAAAATTTATTAAGCTAATATGGTGTTTCATGAAGTTAGAAGTACAAAGATTAATAAAATACAGAAAGTTCCCTAAAGGCTAAAGACTAGCCAGCCACATCTTCTTAATTCTTAATCCATCTTTGTGCCTTTGTGGGAGCTGTGGGATCCAGGTAGGAGAATGTGAAATCCTAGAGCTATTCAAGAATGAAGACAGCCATTTTGAGAAAGCAGACTTTTACTGAAGTAACTGACTCATCAATTAATTAATTAACCCCAGCATTGTTTCCAGACAGAACTATTATAAATCATCATATATTCCATGTCATAGATAACCTTGTTTATTTATTACAGCTTAGGCACCCAAACCTTCCTTTGACTCTCTTTTAAAGATCATTAAGTCTCCAGACTTGCTCCCCTTCTGATGACCATGTCTTCTCACACCTTCACAGAAGTATCTTCCCTTGGTCTCCCTTCAAAATATCCTAAGTTAATACCCTTCAAAAACCAGCCAAGGCCTGGTAATTAGCAAGCAATGTTCAGTACAAAAAAGTTTGCCATGGGATAAATTGTCTTTTTCTTTTATGACATCCACTCATGAAATTAAATTCTCCAGTTTAAGGAATTAAGTCTATGAACCTTTTATGTTATTGTTAATGCTGCTGAGAATCTGTTTCCTAACCTAAGGTCATAAAAATATTGTATTGTTTTGTCTATGAGTTTTGTTTTATTTTTATAGGTTTTGATTCTTCTTCAAATTAAACTTCTTAAATTCCATGACCAGTTGTCATAGCATCATTCATTGCACCCTCAATCATCCACAATGCCACCTCACATGTCCATGTAAGTATGGATCTGTTTTAGTCACATATTCATATATGTATGGATCTATTTCTACAGATTGATTCCTGCACAACTACCATATTATATTAATTATTAAAACTGGGAGACACATCTGAAAAGGACCCCAAATTAATCACACACTTGTACAATTGTCTCACCTAGAGTGTAAGAAGAACCTGTGATTTTGTTTTAACAAATAGAATGTAACTTGTCACTTCCTTGATCAGATTATTTTACAGAGGAAAGGTGAATGGATTTTGAGATCTGTTGTTTTCAAGCTAAAGAGAGATCATTATGGGTGGATCTGACTCAGGTGAAAACCCCTTAAAGGACTTAGACTTCCATGAAAAGAGATTCTCCTTCTGGTCTTAAAGAATTAAGCCAACATTAGCTCTACAGCTACAAATAATAAAATTCTGTGAACAATGTAATGAATTTAGAAGTAGATTCTTCCTTAGTCAAGCCTCCATATTAGAATGAAGCTCAGCTAATGCCCCAATTGCAGCCTTAAGACAGCCTAAACAGAGGACCCAGATAAGCCAAATCCATGCTTTTTACTCACAGAAACTATTGAATTATATAGGTGTTTTGTTTTAAGTCACTAAATTTGTGGTAATCTGTTACACAGAAATGAAAAATTAAGGGAAAATGACATCAACAAAATGGCCAAATAAGATGTCTCTTGAACATATTCCCCCCCCCCCGCCCCCGACAATAACACTAAACTGGCATCCATCCATCTTTGTGCCTTTGTGGGAGCTGTGGGATCCAGGTAGGAGGATATGAAATCCTGGGGCTATTCAAGAATGAAGACAGCCATTTTGAGAAAGCAGACTTTTACTGAAGTAACTGACTCATCAAAACTAAAAACAGCTCTGTTTGCCTGAGGACTCATCTATAGCCCTACTCGTCATTGGTTATGTTGATAGCACCATATGCCAAGGGACTCGTGAAAAGTCACACCTACTGTTTGTTGGGTAATAGGCATACAGAACTCAATCCCAGCTATGAACCATGAAATGGCTCATGAACCAGATCCAGCCTTCTTGGTCACTACCAGGGAATCTCTGAAGAACATGGATTTAGACATTCACCCACAGATGAGAGAGCCTTTGTGGAAGTCCAGGAGTCAGTGGAGATATTAAAGCTCCCCACCAGAGCAAAAAAATTGGAGACTGGACACATTGAAGAGGAACAGTTTGTCTTTAGCCATACCCATTCCCCAAGGCAGCACAGCTCAGTGCCAAGAGAGCTCTTCTTGGTCTGTGATTTCTCCTACAGAAGAAAGTGAGAAAGTGAGTGTCTGGCTTCCCCAGCTGTGTGGGATGTTGCTTATGAGGCCCATTTCTCTCTCCTCTCACACAGAGTGCTGAGTCCCGAGCTGCATGCCTAGAGTGTGGTGAGCACTGAGAGAATAGCAACCAGGGCTTGGAATGGAACATAATAAAGGGACACAGACCTTATTAACAGTCTCATGGACACCATCAGGAAGTCTGCTGCAGGTTGCTGGGGAAACCTCACCTATGGACCTCCCTAACTGGCCCACAGGTGCTTCTACTGCTCTGTGTGTCATTCCTTCCCCTAACAGTGGCTAGCTCCCTATGTGCATTCTCAGTGGTAGTAAGAACAAGCTTTAGTAGATGGCTAGTGAGCACAGGTGGAAAGCTGGCCCAAATCTGTAGGCCTGGGAGAAACTACAAGCTAGAGTACTCAGCAAAGCACTAGGGACAACAAAAGAGAGGCTGTTAGCACCCACTATGGCTTTTCCATATTTTGCCACTATGGCAAAATATTATGCCACAACAGGGAGCAGGCATACTCATGGAAAAAAATATGAGAAAGACTCAGAATACATAGGAAGCTGATGAAAGGTATTTATTTCCCAAAGTCAGGATGCAAAGACTGGAGGAAGTGACTGCTACTTCAAATGCAAAGACAGCAATGCAAGACTTTAAGGAATATAAAATATTAAGGAAACATGTCCCCAACAAGGATCATGATAATTTTCTAATAACCAAGTCCAAATACAGAGATCTGTGATTTACCCAATAAAGAATTCAAAATAACTATTTTAAGGAAGCTCACTGAACTATGAAAAAACAGAAAGGTAATTTAATAAAATAAGGAGAACAAGACACACAAAAAATGAGAAGTTTAACAAAGAGATAGAAATCACAGAAAAAGAAGCAAATAGAAATTCTGGAGCTGAAGGATACAATTAATGAGGTGGAAAAAATGCAATAGAAAGCATCTAAAAAAATCAGAAAAAAGCATCTGAAAAATCAGAAGAGAGAATCTATGAAGTAGAAGAACAGGATCTTTGAAATTATTCGGTAAAAAAGGGAAAAAGAATAAAACATAGTGAAGAAAAGCTATGTGATCTATAGAATATTATTATTTTTTTTTTTATTGGTGTTTAATTTACCAACATACAGAAAAATACCCAGTGCTCATCCCGTCAAGTGTCCACCTCAGTGCCCGTCACCCATTCCCCTCCAACACCCGCCCTCCTCCCCTTCCACCACCCCCAGCCCGCTTCCCAGAGTTAGGAGTCTCCATGTTCCGTCTCCCTTCCTGACATTTCCCAACATTTCTTTTCCCTTCCTTTATATTCCCTTTCACTATTATTCATATTCCCCAAATGAATGAGAACATACACTGTTTGTCCTTCTCCGATTGACTTATTTCACTCAGCATAATACCCTCCAGTTCCATCCACATTGAAGCAAATGGTGGGTATTTGTCGTTTCTAATTGCTGAGTAATATTCCATTGTATACATAAACCACATCTTCTTTATCCATTCATCTTTCGATGGACACCGAGGCTCCTTCCACAGTTTGGCTATTGTGGCCATTGCTGATAGAAACATCGGGGTGCAGGTGTCCCGACGTTTCATTGCATCTGAATCTTTGGGGTAAATCCCCAACAGTGCAATTGCTGGGTCGTAGGGAAGGTCTATTTTTAACTCTTTGAGGAACCTCCACACAGTTTTCCAGAGTGGCTGCACCAGTTCACATTCCCACCAACAGTGTAAGAGGGTTCCCTTTTCTCCGCATCCTCTCCAACATTTGTGGCTTCCTGCCTTGTTAATTTTCCCCATTCTCACTGGTGTGAGGTGGTATCTCATTGTGGTTTTGATTTGTATTTCCCTGATGGCAAGTGATGCAGAGCATTTTCTCATGTGCATGTTGGCCATGTCCATGTCTTCCTCTGTGAGATTTCTCTTCATGTCTTTTGCCCATTTCATGATTGGATTGTTTGTTTCTTTGGTGTTGAGTTTAATAAGTTCTTTATAGATTTTGGAAACTAGCCCTTTATCTGATATGTCATTTGCAAATATCTTCTCCCATTCTGTAGGTTGTCTTTTAGTTTTGTTGACTGTATCCTTTGCTGTGCAAAAGCTTCTTATCTTGATGAAGTCCCAATAGTTCATTTTTGCTTTTGTTTCTTTTGCCTTCGTGGATGTATCTTGCAAGAAGTTACTGTGGCCAAGTTCAAAAAGGGTGTTGCCTGTGTTCTCCTCTAGGATTTTGATGGAATCTTGTCTCACATTTAGATCTCTCATCCATTTTGAGTTTATCTTTGTGTATGGTGAAAGAGAGTGGTCCAGTTTCATTCTTCTGCATGTGGATGTCCAATTTTCCCAGCACCATTTATTGAAGAGACTGTCTTTCTTCCAATGGATAGTCTTTCTTCCTTTATCGAATATTAGATGACCATACATTTCAGGGTCCACTTCTGGGTTCTCTATTCTGTTCCATTGATCTATGTGTCTGTTTTTGTGCCAGTACCACACTGTCTTGATGACCACAGCTTTGTAATACAACCTGAAATCTGGCATTGTGATGCCCCCAGCTAAGGTTTTCTTTTTTAAAATTCCCCTGGCTATTCGGGGTCTTTTCTGATTCCACACAAATCTTAAAATAATTTGTTCTAACTCTCTGAAGAAAGTCCATGGTATTTTGATAGGGATTGCATTAAACGTATAAATTGCCCTGGGTAACATTGACATTTTTACAATATTAATTCTGCCAATCCATGAGCATGGAATATTTTTCCATCTCTTTGTGTCTTCCTCAATTTCTTTCAGAAGTGTTCTATAGTTTTTAGGGTATAGATCTTTTACCTCTTTGGTTAGGTTTATTCCTAGGTATCTTATGCTTTTGGGTGCAATTGTAAATGGGATTGACTCCTTAATTTCTCTTTCTTCAGTCTCATTGTTAGTGTATAGAAATGCCATTGATTTCTGGGCATTGATTTTGTATCCTGCCACGCTACCAAATTGCTGTATGAGTTCTAGCAATCTGGGGGTGGAGGCTTTTGGGTTTTCTATGTAGAGTATCATGTCATCGGCGAAGAGGGAGAGTTTGACTTCTTCTTTGCCAATTTGAATGCCTTTAATGTCTTTTTGTTGTCTGATTGCTGAGGCGAGGACTTCCAGAACTATGTTGAACAGCAGTGGTGAGAGTGGACATCCCTGTCTTGTTCCTGATCTTAGGGGAAAGGCTCCCAGTGCTTCCCCATTGAGAATGATATTTGCTGTGGGCTTTTCGTAGATGGCTTTTAAGATGTCGAGGAAAGTTCCCTCTATCCCAACACTCTGAAGGGTTTTGATCAGGAATGGATGCTGTATTTTGTCAAATGCTTTCTCTGCATCTAATGAGAGTATCATATGGTTCTTGGTTTTTCTCTTGCTGATATGATGAATCACATTGATGGTTTTACGAGTGTTGAACCAGCCTTGTGTCCCAGGGATAAATCCTACTTGGTCATGGTGAATAATTTTCTTAATGTGTTGTTGGATCCTATTGGCTAGTATCTTGTTGAGAATTTTTGCATCCATGTTCATCAGGGATATTGGTCTGTAATTCTCCTTTTTGGTGGGGTCTTTGTCTGGTTTCGGAATTAAGGTGATGCTGGCCTCATAGAACGAATTTGGAAGTACTCCATCTCTTTCTATCTTTCCAAACAGCTTTAGTAGAATAGGTATGATTTCTTCTTTAAACGTTTGATAGAATTCCCCTGGGAAGCCATCTGGCCCTGGACTCTTGTGTCTTGGGAGGTTTTTGATGACTGCTTCAATTTCCTCCCTGGTTATTGGCCTGTTCAGGTTTTCTATTTCTTCCTGCTCCAGTTTTGGTAGTTTGTGGCTTTCCAGGAATGCGTCCATTTCTTCTAGATTTCCTAATTTATTGGCATACAGCTGTTCATAATATGTTTTTAAAATCGTTTGTATTTCCTTGGTGTTGGTAGTGATGTCCCCTTTCTCATTCATGATTTTATTAATTTGAGTCTTCTCTCTCTTCTTTTTAATAAGGTTGGCTAATGGTTTATCTATCTTATTAATTCTTTCAAAGAACCAACTCCTGGTTCTGTTGATCTGTTCCACAGTTCTTTTGGTCTCGATATCATTGAGTTCTGCTCGAATTTTAATTAACTCTCTTCTTCTGCTGGGGGTGGGGTCTATTTGTTGCTTTTTCTCTAGTTCCTTTATGTGTAAGGTGAGCTTTTGAATTTGAGATCTTTCCAGTTTTTGAATGTATGCTTGTATTGCGATGTATTTCCCCCTCAGGACTGCTTTTGCTGCATCCCAAAGATTTTGAACGGTTGTATCTTCATTTTCATTAGTTTCCATGAATCTTTTTAATTCTTCCTTAATTTCCTGGTTGACCTTTTCATCTTTTAGCAGGATGGTCCTTAACCTCCACGTGTTTGTGGTCCTTCCATATTTCTTGTTGTGATTAAGTTCTAATTTCAAGGCATTATGGTCTGAGAATATACAGGGGACTATCCCGATCTTTTGGTATCGGTTCAGACCCGATTTGTGACCCAGTATGTGGTCTATTCTGGAGAAAGTTCCATGTGCACTTGAGAAGAATGTGTATTCAGTTGAGTTTGGATGTAAAGTTCTGTAGATATCTGTGAAATCCATCTGGTCCAGTGTATCATTTAAAGCTCTCGTTTCTTTGGAGATATTGTGCTTAGAAGACCTATCCAGGGTAGAAAGAGCTAGATTGAAGTCACCAAGTATAAGTGTATTATTATCAAGGTATTTCTTGAGTTTGGTTATTAATTGGTTTAAATATTTGGCAGCTCCCACATTCCGGGCATATATATTGAGGAGTGTTAAGTCCTCTTGTTGGATAGATCCTTTGAGTATGAGATAGTGTCCCTCTTCATCTCTCACTATAGTCTTCGGGGTAAATTTTAATTTATCTGATATAAGGATGGCAACCCCTGCTTTCTTTTGAGGACCATTTGAATGGTAAATGGTTCTCCAACCTTTTATTTTCAGGTTGTAGGTGTCCTTCTGTCTAAAATGAGTCTCTTGTAGACAGCAAATAGATGGGTCCTGCTTTTTTATCCAGTCTGAAACCCTGCGCCTTTTGATGGGGTCATTAAGCCCGTTCACATTCAGAGTTACTATTGATAGATATGAGTTTAGTGTCATCATATCTATTCAGTCCTTGTTTTTGTGGATTGTTCCACTGAACTTCTTCTTAAAGGGGAATTTTAAGAGTCCCCCTTAAAATTTCTTGCAGAGCTGGTTTGGAGGTTACATATTCTTTCAGTTCCTGCCTGTCTTGGAAGCTCTTTATCTCTCCTTCCATTTTGAATGAAAGCCTTGCGGGGTAAAGTATTCTTGGTTGCATGTTCTTTTCATTTAGGACCCTGAATATATCCTGCCAGCCCTTTCTGGCCTGCCAGGTCTCTGTGGAGAGGTCTGCTGTTACCCTAATATTCCTCCCCATAAAAGTCAGGGACTTTTTTTCTCTTGCTGCTTTAAGGATCTTCTCCTTATCTTTGGAATTTGCAAGCTTCACTATTAAATGTCGAGGTGTTGAACGGTTTTTGTTGATTTTAGGGGGGGATCTCTCTATTTCCTGGATCTGAATGCCTGTTTCCCTTCCCAGATTCGGAAAGTTTTCAGCTAGGATTTGTTCAAATACATATTCTGGCCCTCTGTCCCTTTCCGCGCCCTCGGGAACCCCAATTAAACGTAGGTTTTTCTTCCTCAGGCTATCATTTATTTCCCTTAATCTATCCTCATGGTCTTTTAATTGCCTGTCTCTTTTTTCCTCAGTTTCCCTCTTTGCCATCAACTTGTCTTCTATGTCACTCACTCGTTCTTCCACCTCGTCAAGCCTCGTCGTTAGGACTTCTAGCTTGGATTGCATCTCATTTAATTGATTTTTAATTTCTGCCTGATTAGATCTAAATTCTGCAGTCATGAAGTCTCTTGAGTCCTTTATGGTTTTTTCTAGAGCCACCAGTAGCTGTAAAATAGTGCTTCTGAATTGGCTTTCTGACATTGAATTGTAATCCATATTTTGTAACTCTGTGGGAGAGTGGGCTGTTTCTGATTCTTTTTTTTGAGGGGTTTTCCTTCTAGTCATTTTGCTCAGTGCAGAGTGGCCAAAAACAAGTTGTATTGGGAAAAGGAGAAAAAGAGAGAGAAGGAAAGAAAAGAGAAAAAGAAAAAAGAGAAAGAAGAAAAAAATAGGGGAAAAAGAGAAGAAAAAGAAAGAAAAAGAAAGAAAGGAGAAAAAAGAAAAAAGGGGGGGTGGGGGAAGCAATCAGAAATCAAGAAGAAAGAGAGAAAAAAAAGCACAAAACAAAACAAAACAAAAAAAAAAAAAAACAAAAAAAAAACAAAAACAAAAACAAAAAAACAAAAAACAAAAAAAACCCACGGGGGAGTATCTTCCGATTCTGTGTAGTTTAAGTCCCTTGACTTCCCTTGGAACTGGTCCGTCTCGCTGGTCTTCTGGGGGAGGGGCCTGCTGTGCTGATTCTCAGGTGTTGGCACTTGGGGGAGCTGCTCTGCCCCTGCCTGGTGCAGGGCTCGGTGGGGGTTGTTGACCCCGTGAGGCCCCGGGAGGAAGCCACAGTGGCGGGGGCAGCTCTGGGACCCTGGATCCAGCCCCCGCAGTAGCTCCGGGGCTCTCCTTCTGCAGGGCCTGGGGGCTCCGGGGCGGGGCCGCTGATCTGCTCAGTTCCAGGCAGGAGCGTCCTTGCTGTCCTGGGCCCTCCCGGCCTCTGCCTGTCCCGGGGGAGGCCGGATCCTGGGCTGTGTCCCGGCGCCCTGTGCTCCGGGGCCTGCGCTGTTGGATTCGCGCTCCCGGCGGTGCAGCCCCCTCCGCGGAGCCGCCGCCCGAGCCTCTCCGAGCTGTTCCCGGAGCCGCGCAGCCCCCTCCGCGCGGAGCTTCTTCCTCCGCCCGAGCCGCCGCCGCTGAGCTGTTCCCGGAGCCGCGCAGCCCCCTCCGCGGAGCCGCCGCCCGAGCCCCTCCGAGCTGTTCCCGGAGCCGCGCAGCCCCCTCCGCGCGGAGCTTCTTCCTCTGCGCGAGCCGCCGCCGCTGAGCTGTTCCCGGAGCCGCGCAGCCCCCTCCGCGGAGCCGCCGCCCGAGCCCCTCCGAGCTGTTCCCGGAGCCGCGCAGCCCCCTCCGCGCGGAGCTTCTTCCTCCGCCCGAGCCGCCGCCGCTGAGCTGTTCCCGGAGCCCCGCAGCCCCCTCCGCGGAGCCGCCGCCCGAGCCCCTCCGAGCTGCTCCGGGTCCCGCCGAGCGCTGCAGCCCTTAGGGAGCTCGGCGCACTCTCCGGGGCTCAGTTCCTCTGTTACTGTCCCAGGGAGCCCGAGGGCGTCCCCGCCTTTCTGGGGATCCTGCTCCAATTCCCGGGAGCCCCTTTCCGCGGCGAAGGTTGGTGCAGCTCCTGCTCCTCCGGGACGGGGCTCTCCTGTCCTGGGGACACTCGCCCCGGCCTCAGCCCGGCTCCTCGCGGGGCCCCTCCCCCTTGGAGGCCTTTTGTGTCTTTATTTCTTTTTCCCCGTCTTCCTACCTTGATAGAAGCGCGAACTCCTCTCACTGTAGCGTTCCAGCTGGTCTCTCTTTAAATCTCAGGCCGAATTCGTAGGTTTTCAGGATGATTGGATGGTTTTCTAGGTAATTTGCTGAGGACAGGTGACCTGGAGACCCTACTCCTCCGCCATCTTGCCCCTCCCCCTCTAGAATATTATTAATAGAAACAATTTGCCAAGTATTGGAGTCCTAGAAGGAAATAAAGTTTTCCTGGGGATGAAAAGTATTAAATAGATACTGGCTGACTGAAACTTCCTAAATATGGAGAAAGATTTGGACACCCAAGATCAGAAAGCTGATAGGTAATCCCAACATTTCAATCTAAAATAATTTCACCAAAATACATGTGTAATAAAACTGACTAAAATAAAAGAGAACATTAACAGCAGAAAAAGAAAAGAAAAATTTTCTCATACAAGGGAACCCCAATGAAGCTATCAGCAAAATTCTCAGCAGAAACCTTGCAGGCCCAGAGAAAGTGGAATGATGTGTCCAAAGTAATGAAGCAGAAAAAAAAAATCTTCTAATCAAGAATACTTTACCTTGCAAGTTGTCCTACAGAAAGGTAAAGACTTTTTAAAAAAGATTTTTATTTATTTATTCATGAGAGACAGAGAGAGAGAGAGGCAGAGAGAGAGAGAGAGGCAGAGACACAGGCAGAGGGAGAAGCAGGCTCCATGCAGGAGCCTGATGTGGGACTCGAACCCAGGTCTCCAGGATCATGCCCTGGGCTGCAGGTGGCGCTAAACCGCCGCGCCACCGGGGTTGCCCAAGGCTTCTCAAACAAACAAAACCTGCTGGAGTTCATCACCAGTAGATTTGCCTTAAAAGAAATGCTGAAAGAAGACCAGCATTCCTATGATTCTAAAGCTGGATAAGGGGACAGCAAGAAAACTATGGGCTTATATTCCTAATGTGTAGAAGTGCAAATATTCTCAACAAAATAAGAGAACAAATTTAACACAAATTAAAATAGTAATACATCATGATCAAGTGGGATTTATGCCTGAGATGCAAGGATGGTTCAACATATGCAAATCAGTTTCAGCTCAGGTCATGATCTCAAGATTCTGGGATCAAGCCCCAAGTCAGGCTCCCTGCTCAGTGGGCAGCCTACGTCTCCCTCTCTTCATCCCCTGGTCATGCTTTCTCTAGTTATCTTTCTTTCAAATAAAATCTTCAACATATGCTATCAGTAAATGTGATACACACTGTTAACAGAATAAAAGGTAAAAATCACAATCATCTCAATAGATGCAGAAAAAGCATTTGCCAAAATGCAACATCCTTTAATAATAAAAATTCTCAAAAAATTGGTTATAGAAAGAATGCATCTCAACATAAAAAAGGCCATATATCATAGGGGAAAAGCTAACATTATACCCAATAGTAAAAGGTTGAAAACTTTCCTTTAAGAGTAGGAGCAAAACAAGGGTGTTCACTCTCACCATTCCTATTCGACATAGTAGGAAATCCTAGCCAGGGCAGTTAGGTAAGAAAAAGAAATAACAAGCACATAAATTGTAAAGAAAGAATTAAAATTGTCTGTTTGCAAGGTAATATAATCTTATATGTAAGAAATCCTAAAGGTTCTACCAAGAAATTATTAGAGCTGAAAAATGAATTCAGTTAAGTTGCAGGATACAAAATCAACACTCGGAAATCAGCTGCATTTACATATACTAACAATAAAATATCTTAAGAAGAAATAAAGAAAATAATCCCACTTATAATAGCATCAAAAACAATAAAATACTTATAAATAAATTTAACCAAGAAGATAAAAGATCTGTACACTAAAAACAATGAGATATTGATGGAGGAAAATGAAGAGACAAATATATGTAAATATTTTCAGTGTCATGGATTTTAAAAAATTAATATTGTTAAAATATTCATGCTATCCAAAGCTATCTATAGTTCAATACCATCCCTACCAAAATTCCAATGGCATTTTTCACAGAAACAGAAAAGAAAATCCTAACATATAGATAAAGCCACAAAAGGCCCTAAATAGCCAAAGCAATTCTGAGGAAGAACAAAGGTGGAGGCATCATACTTCCTGATTTCAAACTATACTACAAAGCTATAGTAATCAAAACGGTATAGTACTGGCATTAAAATAGACACATATACAAATGGAACAGAATGAGAGCCCAGAAATAAACCTCCACATATATGGTCAACTAATATTTGACAAAGAAGTAAAAAATATTCAATAGGTGAAATAATCCCTTCAATAAATTGGAAAACTGGATAATCACATGCAAAATAAGAAAATTGATCCCCTATCTTATACCATTTGCAAAATTTAACTCAAAATGGCTCAAAAATTTCATGTCAGTCCTTTAGAATGTAAAAGTCCTAGAAGAAAACATAGGAGAAAAATTCCTTAACATTGGCCTTGGCAACTGTTTTTTTGGCTATGATACCAAAAACACAAGCAACAAAAGCAAAATTAAACAAGTGGGACTGTATCAAACTAAAAAACTTCTCCATAGCAAAAGAAATAACAAAATGTAATGACAACCAATGGAATAGAAGAAAATAGTTGCAAACCCATGTTTGATAACAAGTTAATATACAAAATATATAAGGAACACATACAACTCAACAGAAAATAAATCTGACTGAAAATGGGCTGAAAACCAAAATAGACATTTTTCCAAGAAGACATACAAATGGCCTACAGATACATGAAAAAGTGTTCAGCATCTCTAATATCAGGGAAATGCAAATAATAAGATATCACCCTATACTTCTTAGAACAGCTGATATTAACATGACAAAAAAATAACAAGTACTGAAGAGGATGTGGAAGAAAGAACCCTTATGCACTTTTGGTAGAAATATAAATTGGTGAAGCCACTATGGAAAACAGTATGGAGGATCCTCAAAAAATTAAAAATAAAAATACCATATAATCTAGCAATCTCACTTCTGGATATATATCTAAAGAAATATCTGCGTCCCATGTTCATTGCACCATTATTTATGACAGCCACGGTATGGGAACAACCTAAGTGTTCATCTATAGATGAATGGATAAAAGAAGAAGTGATATTTGCATGTGTAAAACTGAATCCTTTCCAGGCATGAGAAAGAAGGAGATTCCGCCATCTCCAATAAACAGCATAGATGGAATTTGAGTGCATTATCAAAATGAAATAAATCAGACAAAGAAGAAAAATACTTTATGATCTCATTTATAGGTGGAATATAAAAATGTTAAACTCATAGAAACAGAGTAGAATTGTGGTTGCCAGGGGCAGGGGTGGGGAAGATGGGGGAAATGGGGAGATGTTAATCAAAAGCTAAAAACTTCCAGTTAGGGCAGCCCTCGTGGCTCAGCAGTTTAGCGCCGCCTTCAGCCCAGGGCGTGATCCTGGAGACCTAGGATGGAGTCCCATGTCAGGCTCCCTGCATGGAGCCTGCTTCTCCCTCTGCCTGTGTCTCTGCCTCTCTCTCTTTCTCTCTCTCTCTGTCTGTCTCTCTGTTTCTCATGAATGAATAAATAAATAGAATCTTTAAAAAAAAAAACTTCCAGTCTTCCAGTTATAGGACTATTGTATATTGTAGGGATCTAATATACAACATAGTCACTATAGTTACCCTACTGTACTTGAAAGGTGCTAATAAAGTAAATCTTTAATGTTATTACCACAAAAAAGGTAAATATGCAAGATGACAGAAATGTTAACACATCGTGTTGTGGCCATCATTTTGCAATATATATACATGTATCAAATCAAAATGTTGTACACCTTAAACATACAACGCTGTATGTTAATAATATTTGAATAAAACTGGAAAAAAAGAGACAGAAAAATAATACAATAGCATTGATTACTAGTAGAAAGATCCTCAACCTTAGTATTCTTCTCTAAGCATACCAAGGCTAGCCTTGGGTCTTTGTGTTTCTATATAAATTGTACAGTCAGTTTGTAAAGTTCCTTAATAAATATGTTTGGTGTTTTTATTGTAATAAATCAATAAGCCAATGTATCTTCATTTATTCATAGTTCAATGTGGCTACCTGGAAGTAGAGCTCTTGGCAAAGCAAAGCTGTAACCCTCATAAAGTATTACTTATTTCCATTTGAATATCCTTCAATGAGATATTGAATTTCTTCCATACAGTTTTGGCTTGTCTTGTGTTAAATTTAATTTTTGATGGATATATATTCTGTTTTTTTGGACAATGACATTTTTAAAAAGACTTTATTAGTGACAGAGAGAGAGCACTAGTGGTGGTGGTGGGGGATGCACAGAAGAGGAGGGAGAATCAGACTCCCTGTGGAGCAGGGATCCCAGTGGAAGGCTTGATCCCAGGACTCTGAGACCATGATCTGAGCTGAGGGCAGAAGCTTAATCGACTAAGCCACCCAGGTGTCCCTGACATTTAAATATAAATTATGTTTCTACTTAAATTACATTTTAAAACCTTATATTCTGGCATAGAGAAATGAAATTTAATATGGATCTTATATCTAACTACCTTTAAAATCTTATTGATTTTAATAATAATACCCATGGAGTTCTGTCTTTTGGGTTTTCTATGTATAACATCTTAACTTTATACTTTCAAGTACCTCTAGTAATATATTGATAGAACAGGTGTCATCTTGAGCATACATTTTTGTTTTAATTTTTTCTTTTTCTTTCATTATAACATTTAAAAATTTTTTATTTTAATTTCATGTAGTTAATATATGGTGTTATGTTAGTTTCAGGTGTAGTTTACATTCCCACCAATAGTACAAGAGCTTTTCTTTTTCTCCACATCCCATCCTCCTTAGCACTTGTTCCTTGAGTTTTGATTTTAGCCATTCCCACAGGTGTGAGATGATATCTCATTGTGGTTTTGATGTGCATTTCCCTGACCATGAGTGATGTTGAGCATCATTTCATGTGTCTGTTAGCCCTCTGGATGTCTTTTTGGAGAAATGTTTGTTCAGGTAATCTGCTCATTAAATTGGATTATTTAGGTTTTTTGTGTTGAGTTGTATGAATTTTTGATATATTTTGGATACTAATCCTTTATCAGATATGTCATTTGCAAATATATTCTCTCATTAAGTATGCTGCTTTTTAGTTTTCTGGGTTGTTTCCTTTGCTGTGCAGAAGCTTTTTACGTTGATGTGGTCCCAATAGTTTATTTTTGCTTTTGTTTCCTTTGCCTCAGGAGGCACATTTAGAAAAAAGTTGCTCCATTCAATGTTAGAAAAATGACTGCGCTTTCTTCAAAGATTTTTCTGGTTTCAGGTCTCACATGTAGGTCCCCAATCAATTTTGAGTTTATTTTTTGTGTATAGTGTAAGAAAGTGGTCCAGTTTTACTCTTTTGCATGTAGCTCTCCAGTTTTCTCAACAGCATTTGTTGAAGAGACTTTCTTTGATTGCAGATTATCATTTCCTTTGTTAAGGATTAATTGACCATATAAGGGTGGTTTGTTTCTGAACTTTCTAGTCTGTTGCTTTGATCCATGTGTCTATTTTTGTGCCAGCACCATACTGTTGATTACTACAGCATTGAAATATTACTTGAAGTCTGGAATTGTAATGCCTCCAGCTTTGCCATTTTTTTTCCCTCCAAGATTGCTTTGGCTATTTGGGGTCTTTTGTGGTTCTATACAAATTCAAGATTCTTCATTCCAGTTCTGTGAAAAATGTTGTTGGTATTTTGATAGAATTCCATTAAATCTGTAGATAGCTTTGGGTAGTGTAGGCGTTTTAAAAATATTTCTTCTTCCAATTCATGAACATGGAATGTCTTTCCATTTTTTCTGTTGTCCTCAATTTCTTTCATCAATGCTTTATGGTTTTTAGAGCATAAGTCTTCACTTCTTTGGTTAAGTTTATTGTATTTTGCTCATTGAACTGAGCTTGTTCATCCTCACAGCTAATTTCTGTCCAAAATGATGATGGAATTTTTACTCTACTTTTTCATAGATCCGCGTACAGGTGACATTGTTCATGACGCATTCCACCACCAATTTCCCATCTTCCAACTTTCTTGTTATTGTGCTTTCCTTCCCATCCCATTCCTGATGTTGAACCAATGTGCCGTCTGTGAAGTTGCAGACAGTCTGAGTTTTTCTGCCATCAGCTGTAGTTTCTTCAAACTTCTCTCCCAGATTACACGAAAACTGTGTTGTTTTCAAAGTGCTCTCAGTTTTTATGGTGAGGTTTTTGCCGTCAGAAGAGATGATACAATCTGGTTTGGCCATTGCACCCACTTTTCGTAGAGCCATTCCCACTCCTACTTCCTTCATGTATTCGTCAAAGCCCTTGCTCAAGTCTCATTTACAGACTTTTGGTGTCTGTAAATGAGATTGTTTTCTTAATTTCTCTTTCTGCTACTTCATTATTGGTGTATAGAAATGCAATGGATTTCTGTCATTGATTTTGTATCCTGTAACTACGAATTCTTTTATGAGTTCTAGTAGTTTTTGGTTGGAGTCTTTAGAATTTTCTCTACATAGAATCATGCCATCTGCAAATAGGGAAAGTTTTACTTTTTCCTTGCCAATTTGAATGTCTCTTAGTCCTTACTCTTGTATAATTGCTGTTGCTAGGAGTTGCAGTACTATGTTGATTCAAAATGCTGAGAATGACATTCTTATATTTTTCCTGACCCTTGAGGAAAAGCTCTCAATTTTTCCCCATTGAGTATGATGTGGCTGCATGTATTTTTGGGTTTGGATTTGGATTGCTGATATTTTGTTGAGATTTCTTTGCATCTGTGTTCATCAGACATACTGGCCTACAGTTGTCTCTCTTTTGCTCTCTCTCTTTCTCTCTCTCTCTTTTGTAGTGTTTTTTATCTAGTTTTGGCATTAGGATAAATGCTGTTCTTAGAATGAATTTGGGAGGTTTTCCCTCTTCTATTTTTTTTGAAACAGTGTGAGAAGAACAGGTATTAGCTCTTCTTTAAATATTTTTTAGAATTCATCTGTGAAGCCCATCTAAGCCTGGACTTTTGTTTGTTGGGAGGTGGGTTTTTTGTTTTGTTTTGTGTTTTTGTTGTTGTTGTTGTTGTTGTTTGTTTTTACTGATTCAGTTTCATTGCTGGTAATTGGTGTGTTCAAATTTTCTATTTCTTTCTCCTTCAGTTTAGGTAGGTTATTAAAGCCCCTTCCCCTCCCTTTTAAATGAGTACTTGAAAGGAATGTGCATTCTGCTGTTTTTAGGATGGAATGTTCTGAATATATCCATTAAATTTATATGGTTCAATGTCTGATTCAAAGCCTTTGTTTTTTGTTTGTTTGTTTGGATGATCTGTCCATTGATGTAAGTTAAAGTCCCCCACTATTATTGTTTACTATCGTTTGGTTCCCTTATGTTTTCTACTGAATGTTTTATGTATTTGGGTACTCCCATGTCAAGTGCATAAATATTTACAATTGTCATATCTTCTTGTTGGATTGTTCCCTTTATTATTATATAATGTCCGTCTTCATCTTGTTAGTGACTTTTTTTTAAAAAAAAAACCTATTTGTTCAATTTAGGTATTGCTATGCTGCCTTTCTTTGATATCCATTTGCATAAGAAATGTTTCTTTACTTTCATCCTGCAATTGTCTTTAGATCTGAAGTGTGTTTCTTGTAGGTAGCATATAGATGGGTCTTGGGTTTTTATTCATTCTGTCACCCTTGTCTTTTGATTGGAGCATTTGGTTCTTTACATTTAAAGTACTTATTAATATGTATGTATTTATTGCCTTTTGTTAGTCATTTTGTAGTTGTTTTTGTGGTTCTTCTCTAATCCTTTCTTGCTCTCTTTCACCTTTTGTTGTCTTTCTTTAGCAATATATTTCAGTTTCTTCCTCTTTATTTGTTGCATGTCTATTATTGGTTTTTGATTTGTGGTTACAATTAGGTTTCTATATAACATCTTTTGCATATAGCAGTCTATATTAAGTTGGTGGTCTCTTAAGTTTGAAGCCATTCTTTACTCCACTTCCCTCAGGTTTTAGATATATGGTTTCATAGTTTACATACTTTTATCTTGTGTGTGCCTTGACTAATTTTTACAGATATACTTATTTTTACTGCTTTTGTGTTTCCTACTTTTCTTATTCTTACTTAAGGTCTTTCCTTTCCACTTAGAGTCCCTTTAAAAATTTCCTGTAGGGCTGGTTTAGTGGTCATGAACTCCTTTAGCTTTCATTTGTCTGAGAAACTTTATTTCTCGTATTCTGAATGATAGTCTTGCTGGATAGAGTATTTTTGAGTGAAGATTTTTCCCATTTAGCACTATCATGCAACTCTCTTCTGGGCAATAAAGTTTCTGTGGAAAAATCTGCTGATAGCCTTATGGGGTTTCTCTTACATGTAAATGTCTTCTTTTCACTTGCTGCTTTAAAAATTCTCTCATTTTCACTATGTGTTGCCATTTTTAAAAAGATTTTATTTATTTATTTATTTATTTATTTATTTATTTATTTATTTATTTATGAGAGAGAGAGAGAGGCAGAGACATAGACAGAGAGAGAAGCAGGCTCCATGTAGGGAGCCCAATGTGGGACTTGATCCCTGGACTCCAGGATCACATCCTGAGCCAAAGGCAGATGCTCAACTGCTGAGCCTCTCAGGTGTCCCTATGTGTTGCCATTTTGATTACTATGTGTTTTAGCATGGACCTCCTTTTGGCTGATTGGTTGTGGGATCTCTGTGCCTCCTGGATCTAGATATCTGTTTCCTTCCCCAAATCAGGAAAGTTCTCAGCTATTATTTCTTCGAATAAATTTTCTGTTCCATTTTCTCTCTCTTCTAGGATCACTATAATGCAAAAGTTCATACACTTGATGGAGTCACTGAGTTCCCTAAGATTGTCTCATTTTGTATAATTTTTTTCTCTCATCTGCCCAGTTTCATTCCTATTATTCTGTCTTCCAAGTTGCTAATTTGTTCCTCTGCCTTCTATAGCCTGCTATTTATTCCATCTAGTGGATTTTTAATTTCATTTATTGTTTTCTTCACCTCTGATTTGTTCTTTTTTGTCTTTTTGTTAAGGATCTCACTGATGTCCTCCATTCATTTCTCAAGTTGAGTATCTTTATGATCATTACTTTAAATTCTCTATCCAACATATTTCTTTTTAAAAAAATTTTTTTATGATAGTCACAGAGAGAGAGAGAGAGAGAGAGAGAGAGAGAGAGAGAGAGACATAGGCAGAGGAAGAAGCAGGCTCCATGCACCGGGATCCCGACGTGGGATTCGATCCCGAGTCTCTAGGATTGCGCCCTGGGCCAAAGGCAGGCGCCAAACCGCTGCGCCACCCAGGAATCCCCCCAACATATTTCTTATTTCCATTTTGCTTATGTCTCTTGCTATGATTTTGTCTTGTTCTTTCATTTGGAACACATTCTTCTGTGTCCTCATTTTGTCTAATTCTCTCTGTTTCTCTGTGTTGGGAAAGTCAGCTGTATCGCCTATTCTTCAAAGTAATGGCTTTATGAGAAAGAATTCCTGCAGTGCCCTGCAATGCAACGTGCGCTTTCACCAGAACCTAGTGCTCCAGGGGGTGTCTTCTGTATGCTGTGTGTGCCCTGCTGTTGCCTCCTGGCCACTTTTTCCTTCAGTGTGCCATTTTTAGAGGCTTCTTTGCCTGTTGCAGCAGTGTTTTGTCCCAAACCAGGGTAAAACATGTAGTTTAAGTGTGAGTGCTGGTCTGCTTGGGTAATGAGACCTTCTTCTGCTGCTGCTGCCAGGATAGGGCCAGCCTTAGTAGATCCACAAAATGCACGTGGACAAGACATGCAATTTTAACAAGGTGGTTTTGGGCTTCTGTCAGCACTGTTGTGGCTGAGGCTCTGTGAAACATGCAGTGGAAGAAGAGATGTTGGCATGGTATGTGCTAATCTTCTGGGAGAGGAGATCTGAAGTGACAGGACTGGTACAAATGTGACTGGTAAGGGCAGATCTGCTCAAGCTCTGGAGGTGTGATGGGCAGGGCTTAGGGTAAGGAAGTTACCTAGTGAATATTGGCACCCTGCTGGTTCCCACGGGTTATGTTATGATGGGGGGTTGAGGAGCGGATGACACCTGCCATCTCCTTTTTTTTCTAGAGAAGTCCCTCAGTGAACCCTGCCCCTCAGAGACATGCTCTGAGATTTGTAAATAACTCTTCCTCCTATATGTCCCAGGTGTTTGTCAAATTACTTTTTCTACACTGCATCACCACAAGCTGTTTGTCTTGCTATCATTTTAAGGGTAGAGATTCAGCTTCCTAAAACCAACTGTCCCAGGATGTCCCAGAACCAAAGCTGCTGATTTTTAAAATTCTAGTCTTTAAACCCTGCTTTGTAAGAACTCATGAAATTTGGCCTCTCTTGCTTCCAAAGCCAATTGTTACAAGGATTCATCTTGTCTGTGCTAGCTTCTAGTGTGAGTCTGTTTCTCTCCCCTCTCCATGCCTCAGGATCCTCTTCCCAGTGGACAGCTATGGTTCATTTAGCTCCCCACAGTGTCTCCGCCCTTCCTACCCTCTTTGATATGGCCTCTTTTCTACCTTTAGTTGTGGAGTTTGTTCTGCCAGTCTTCAGTTCATTTTCTGGATTATTTATGCTGATGTTATGTTATCTAGTTGTATCCATGGGATAATGTGAGCTTAGGAGCCTCTTACTTTGCAGTATTCTCAGCCTCTCCTGTTTCTTTATAACTTTTTTATTTTCATTTATTTTATTTTATTTTTTTAATAATAAATTTATTTTTTATTGGTGTTCAATTTGCCAACATACAGAATAACACCCAGTGCTCATCCCGTCAAGTGCTCTTTATAATTTTATTAAGACTTCTCACATCCTGTTTTCTTGGGATCTCCAGATCCATGTCTTCCTTCATTTCAGGACTTTTTTCTCTGATAATATCTTTAAATATTTTACTTTGTTTGGTTTGTTCTTTTATTTTTCTCAGAAACACTATGTATTTGTAAACACTCTGTTTGATTTACATACCTATTGTTTTCTTCTAATTATTCCCTCTTGGGTGTACTCAGTATTTCTAAACCTGTTGTTCATGTTCCTGAAACTGTTTTTGTCAGATTAGATTTTATTATTTCTACTTTTAATGTGGCTTTCATCTTCTATGATCTTATTTCTTCTATTTATTTTGATCTCTCCCACCCTTTATACTTCATCTTGTCTTAACTTTTTACAACTTTCTTTCTTTTATTTCCTTTTGGCTATTTCAGCATTGAGCTCAAACTTTTTTTCTCTCCAATTACTCTAAGATCTTAGGGAAATGTTTAGTATTTGTTTGGATTCTTATAATATCTATCTGCCTTTTGAATTTGTAGTGGTCCATGTTTTTATTAATTCTCTGGTACCTTCGCATAAATCCTATTATACTTCTAACTCAGTGTTAATTGGAGATACATCTTTGAGGTTCAGCCTACTAGAAAAATAATGCCAACTGAGGTCAATTTAGCATAAGTGATTGTCTAAAGATATTTCTAAAGCCCTCAACTGTCTACTCACCCCCCACCCCCGGGATTTGTCTTTGAGCAATATCTCCTTAGTATAATTTATAGTGTCTTTTCCTCTTTGCAACCTCCGTATATGAGCATGTCCATGGGTCAGCCCTGAGATCTTCCTTCCATTCTTTTATTTTCTAGGGGATGTCATCTAATTTCAGGAATTAAAATACCATACATGTTCCACACAATATGGATACTCTCTGGAAGTATGGTCACATATATCCTAACAACATTTCAATATGTCCACACAAATGTCTAAAAGGGATTTCAAACTCAATGTGCAGGAGAAGACTCCTGCCTCTCTTTCTCCCTATTCTGGAATAAGCAGCTCTGTCTGCTCTATCAGCTCTGCTCTTCTAATTGTTCAGATCTGAAAGTTCAAAGCCATTTTTGTTTCTTCTTTTCCTGTCATAATATATATTCAATGCATTAAAAAATACATAAAAGTATACTCAGATTCCAACCACATATTACCACCTCCAGTGTACACTGATGTCCCACCTGGTTATTATAGGAGTTGCCTAACTTGCTTATCTGCAGACTATTCTCCATCCAGCAGCCAACACAATTCTTTTAAAGTAGAGTGCAGATCAAGCCTTGGCAAGCTCCATCCAAGAACTTCCTATCTCATCAGATAAATCCTCAAAATCTTAAGTTGGACTACAAAGTCCTCCATGGTTTGAGCTTCCTCTCCATTACTGACCCCAATTCCTGCCATATTGGCCCTCATGATATCCCTCAAACATCCCAATTTTTCCTCCTTTGCTCTCACATTTCTAGTTCCCAAACCACCCTCCCAACAGATCTCTGCATTTCTTACTTATTCACTGCCTGCACTTCCCCAAACAAGATCCCATTATATCCTTGGATACCTGTATAAAATAAGAATGGTTTACCAGAAGCAGTGGAAATCTGTTTTATCCTTCCTTGTTTTATTTCTCTATATATCACTTACCATCATCACATATAAGATATCTGTAAGTTTATCAGTTTATCATCTATTCTCCCTTCTCCCTTGAATGTTTCATTAGAGCAGTTTGTTCCTTTTCTTTGCTTTCTTAACTCATGTAGGCCCTCCATGAATATTTGTTGAATAACCAATTAATATTTTCAGCATTGTGCATCCTCTGACTTTTCATTGAACAGGATATCAATGGGGAATTTTAAAGTGTCTTTGTAAGACATGGGGTTAGGTGTAGTGATTTACTATTTCCTTTTCCATGAATAGTAGCAGTATGATGGAGTGTGTTCTGTCTGTCTGTCTCTCTTTTACTGATATATCAATTGTCTTTTCCATGGAATAGAGCCTGTCTCTATGATGCCTTCTGTATCACCTCTGTCTTGTTCACAGGTTAATATACATACATATATTTCCTTGCACTATCTGTGGAGAGAGCTTAGAAGTAATGATATTCCACCAGCAATGAGCTAATCCAGGACCTAGATCTTGATTAATAATACTATTCCCCAATAAAGAGGACTAGGGCTCCTTGGAGAAATCTCTGATTTTTTGGTGAGGGCAGAGAATAAGAAAGATGAACTTAGAGTATCTGTGTAGAACTCAAAGTAAAGATGTGGTATAGAAAATTAAATGACAGGGGGTGTGTCAAAGGACTCCTTAATGCTTAAGACTAGAACAGTTTGAGAAGAAAAATAAATAGAACTGTGTTTTTTAAATTATAATTCAAGGTATAAAATAAATATTCATTAATCCATACTGATATAAATAAAAGGATAAGTAAATAAACACTGGAGGAGAGACAAATTTCCTATGAAAAATATTACCAAATAATTTATGTAGACTTTCACCTCCAGGAAGTAAAGCACACCTTCCTGCCTGATAAATAGATGTGATTAGTAACTTGCTTTCAAAAGGTATAGTAAAGGGGATCCCTGGGTGGCTCAGCGGTTTAGCACCTGCCTTCGGCCCAGGGCGTGATCCTGGAGACCTGGGATGAAGTCCCAAGTCAGGCTCCCTGCATGGAGCCTGCTTTCCCTTTGCCTGTGTCTCTGCCTCTCTCTCTCTCCTTACTCTGTCTCTCATGAATGAATAAATAAAATCTTTAAAAAAAGGTATAGTAAAAAAGGGGGGAGAGAAAGTAACTTTACAGTGAGGACACACTATGTTATCATCAGTGATAAGTAATGTTCAAGCACTTACCCTAATGTGATGTGTTGAGAATGGTGCCTTAACTCTGAGGTCTTTCTTCCCAAACCTTTAACCCTAATCTAATCATGACAAAAACACCTGAGAATCCTAAATTGAGGGACATTTTACCAAATACCTGGCTGGTACTCTCAAAACTATCAATTTTATTAAAAACAAAGAACAGCTGAGAAAATTTCACAGCCCAGAAAGCCTCAGGAAATATGAATGACTAAATGTAATGTGGTATCCTTGTTGGGATCCTTGAATAGAAAGTTATAATATTATGGAATATTATGAGAAACAATATTGAAATCTGATTAATTTATATTTATTTAATAATAATATATCTATACTGGTTATTTGTTTTGAACTTATATACTATAGAAATTGAAAGAGATGCTAACAGAGGGACCTGGGTATGGAGGGTACAGGAACTCTCTATATTGTCTTTGCAAAGTTATGTAAATTTAACATTATTTTAAAATAAAAAGTTTAAGTTATTAAGATTATAAATTAGAGATAAGCAATCAAGTGTATGCTAATTGGATTGAGACAAACATTTTTATGATCTATCTAGGTATGAGTAAAGCATTTCGGATGTGAAGGTATATAGTTTTTCTACCCCTCATTATTTCCTATGGAAAACTGCCATCGCCCATTTCACTAGTTCTGGTAAGGCTGTCAGCCATTGTCTATGGCCCTCCTTAAAAATAATCATGTTAAAAAAAAAATAATCATGTTATCTACTTTTGGCCAATTGCAGCAATTTATTCATTTGCTTGTAGTGATTGCAAACCAATAATATTTTTGCAAACTAATAACTTTTATTGAACCTATCAACTATGTAAGATTTCAGGGCAAATGACTAGTCTAAAATCTTTAGAAAGAGAGACACTAGTTGGCATTTGTTTATTTAAGCATTGCTTACTTGAGATAAATATCACCAAACACTATATAATCCATTAAGTCTATTGAGCCAAAAGTGTTTACCAAATTACTAAATGTTAAATGTGGGGAGCATGAAAATGTGAAGCCTCTGAGAGCCACAGAGGTACAGGTCTCTCATGCTCTTGCAGGTTTCTTTTCTTTTTTTCTTCTTTTTTTTTCTTTCAGGTTTCTTATCCAGGAACTTCATGGGCATTCAAAGGGAAAACTCGGGAGAATGCTGAGCAACCATCCAGTGGTGCAACCATCTCCACTGCAACGTCTCTACCCAGGCACACATTGCTGTGCTCTCTGTGAAATAAAAACCTTATTACACAGGAAGAGAGCAGCAAGGACTGTTGCATTAGAGAATGATTGGAAACCTACTGTGGCAGTGGGAGGGGAACTGAGAAATAATGTTCTTTTTCAGGGGAACTGGGAAATAATGCTCCTACTTTGCAGGAATACTTGCTAGGCTCAGCATTACATTCAGTTCACATCTGAAGAACTAGATTCACAAATTCTGCCTATGACTAGATTTTAGTCAAAATATCAGAAAACAACACCGTCCCCTGTTGCAACCACTAACATGCTAACAAGCATTGAATAAAAACAATAGTATGATCCACGTGGAGAAACTGTGAAAGAAAGATTATCTCTAGGCAGATGAAAGGGAAGACCCAAATCCAAGTCAACAGGCTCAGATTCAAGTAGGAAGAAAATTTGAAGCCTGTATCAACTTCCCACCAGATAAGCAAACCCTCACACTAGAGGCCTAAGGATAAAAGGATGCTCATCTCCAAGCATACAAAACATTTACCTCAGTGTCTACTCTTCCATAGGACACACCCAACAATAAACCAAGAATAGCAGTCTGAACAGACAAAGCAGTCATTACAAAGAGCCAGACGTAACAGAGGTGTTTAAAATAATCATTTAATATGTTAAAGGCTTTAATGGAGAAGGTAGACAACATGCAAGACCAATACTGATTTCAATGGATCAATGCAAACTGTTAAGAAGAAATCTAATAGAAACGCAGGAAAACAACAACAGCAGCAGAAGCAGCAGCAGCATAGGGGAGATGAAACATGCCTTGATGCTGATACCAATAGACTTATCACAGCCAAAGGAAAGAACCAGTGAATTTGACAACAGTTGAACAGAAATAATCCAATCTGAAACACAAAGAAAAAAATGAGTTAAAAAAATCAGAACAAAGAAACAAAGAGCTATGGGACAATAACACACTCCCAACTATTTACTATATTGCTAACTCCATATTCAAGCCAACAAAAATACATGTAATCATTCTAGTGCTTTACTCTAAATTCCCCTTTTGAACTAGCTAGAGAAAACTCTTGGTTTTTAAAAGGCTCCTGTGATTAAGCAAGGCCCAACCAGATAGTTTCCATATCTTAAATTCAACTGTACCATATAAATAACATAACTAATCATGGGAGTAAAATACATAAAATTCATGGTATGGAACAACATATAGAGGGTAGAAAACCTTGGAAGCCATCTTATTTTTTTTTAAATTTTTTTAAAGATTTTTATTTATTCATTCATGATAGAGAGAGGGAGAGAGAGATCAGAGACACAGGCAGAGGGAGAAGCAGGCTCCATGCACCGGGAGCCCGACGTGGGATTCGATCCCGGGTCTCCAGGATCGCGCCCTGGGCCAAAGGCAGGCGCCAAACCGCTGCGCCACCCAGGGATCCCCTGGAAGCCATCTTATAATTCTCTTTTTTTTTTTTTAATTTTTATTTATTTATGATAGTCACAGAGAGAGAGAGAGAGAGGAAGAGACATAGGCAGAGGGAGAAGCAGGCTCCATGCACCGGGAGCCTGATGTGGGATTCGATCCCGGGTCTCCAGGATCGCGCCCTGGGCCAAAGGCAAGCGCCAAACCACTGCGCCACCCAGGGATCCCTATAATTCTCCATATACAACTCAAAAAACCCTGTACAGTTTTGCCAAGAAAAAAAGATAAAGCACAAATAATCAATATCATAAAAAAGAGGGAGAAACATTATTTTATGGTTAAAAAATTAATTGAAAAAACTATATCAATAATTCTACAACATAGGTTAAATTAACATATTCCTTGAAAGACAAAAACTACCAGAACTTATTAAAAATAGATAATCTTAAAAAAATAGATAATCTTTATAAACCTATATCTATCAAAGAAGTTAAATTTTAATTAAAGACTTTCTAAATGCACAATTCTAATCACAGATAGTTTATCAAAAAATTTTTAAAATATTTTATTCATTGATTCATGAGAGACACACAGAGAGAGAGAGAGAGAGAGAGAGAGAGACAGGCAGAGACACAGGCATAGGGAGAAGCAGGCTCCATGCAGGGAGCCCAATGTAGGACGCGATCCCAGGTCTCCAGGAGCATGCCCTGGGCTGAAGACAGCACTAAACTGATGAGCCACCCGGGCTACCCTCTATCAAATTTTATAAGCATCTATAGTACCAAGTATACAAACTTTTCCAGAATATAAAACAAAAAGAGCATTTCTGAACTCATTCTATGAGGGCTGCCTTACCAATAACAAAAATCGACATAGATATTACAAGAAAGGTTAATAGAACTAAAAAGGCAAATATCCCTTATTCATGTAGACACAAAAACCATCAACAAAATAAGAAAATAATTGAATCTAAAAAAAAATATATATATATATATAGTGACATATAAAGATTAATACCAGGAATGAAAGCCTGGTTCACATTAAAAAAATCAGTCAGTGTAATTCAACATATTAAGACTAAATGGGAAATATTATTTGGTCATTTAGGAAATGTAGAAAAATAAAGTGATGAAAGAGAATATTCATTTATGAGAAAAAATCCCAGACAACTAAAAATAGAGGGGAACTTCATTAATTTATAGAGTATCAACAAAACAAACAAAAACATTACAGCTAAACATCACTCCCTCCCATTGAATATAAGCTAGACTTAGTGACTCACTTCTAATAAGTAGAAAATAGAAAGGGATAAAATTATAATTTACAGTGGAGAAATGTGGCAGGCAGTTTCTTAACAAAGTGATGAAGACTAATATCACCTGTAATAAGTAATGTTGATATCATGTAATCTCTGATGTTATATGATAAAAAGTCTCTACTATGAGAAAATATTAGAAATGCTTAAGCTGAGGATATTCCACAAAGTATTTCACCATTAGTATTCAAAAGTGCCCAGGTTAGTTTGCTTTTCATAAAACAAATTGTCACAGATTAGAAGAGAGTATGGAGACATAAAAACTAAATGCAACATGGTATCTTTGATTGAATAGGAAAAAGACATTAATGGAAAAATTGATAAAATGTCAATAAAGGCTGTAGCCGAGTTAACAGTTTTGTGCCTATGTAAACTTCTGAGTTTTACCAACTTTGCCATTGCTATGTAAGATGTTAACAGTAAGGGAAAGTCAGTAAGGGAAAGTGAGCAAAAGGTAAACGAGAAGTCTTTGTATTATGTTTTACTAATTCTTTTGTAAATCTAAAATTCTTTCAAAAGAGAAATAAAAATCAGTCCTGTCAGTTTATAAGACTATACCAGCAAAATATCTTCCAAGAATAAAGAAAAATAAACACTGCTCCAGACATATAAAAGTCGAAGAATTCATAACCAGCAGATCCACACTACAAGAAATGTTATTTTTTTCCCTTTCTGATTTTTCCCACTCATTTTTTCTCCTTTCCCCTTTATACCCTGCCATTATTTTTTATATTCCCCAAATGAAGGAGACCATATAATGTTTTTCCTTCTCTGATTGACTTAATTCACTCAGGACAATACTCTCCAGTTCTATCCACGTCAAAGCAAATGGTGGGTATTTGTCATTACTAATGGCTGAGTAATATTCCATTGTATACATAAACCACATCCTCTTTATCCATTCATCTTTCGATGGACACCGAGGCTCCTTCCACAGTTTGGCTATTGTGGACATTGCTGCTAGATACATCGGGGTGCCGGGGTCCCGGCGTTTCATTGTATCTGTATCTTTGGGATAAATCTCCAGCAGTGCAATTGCTGGGTCATAGAGCAGATCTATGATTAGGAGATCAGATATTTTTAACTCTTTGAGGAACCTCCACAGAGTTTTCCAGGGTGGCTGCACCAGTTCACATTCCCACCAACAGTGGAAGAGGGTTCCCTTTCTCCACATCCTCTCCAACATTTGTGGTTTCCTGCCTTGTTAATTTTCCCCATTCTCACTGGTGAGAGGTGGTATCTCATTGTGGTTTTGATTTGTATTTCCCTGATGGCAAGTGATGCAGAGCATTTTCTCATGTGCTTAAGGCCATGTCTATGTCTTCCTCTGTGAAATTTTTGTTCATGTCTTTTGCCCATTTCATGATTGGATCGTTTGTTTCTTTGCTTTTGAGTTAAACAAGTTCTTTATAGATCTTGGAAACTAGCCCTTTATCTGATACGTCATTTGCAAATATCTTCTCCCATTCTGTAGGTTGTCTTTTAGTTTTATTGACTGTATCTTTTACTGTGCAAAAGCTTCTTATCTTGATGAAGTCCCAATAGTTCATTTTTGCTTTTGTTTCTTTTGCCTTCGTGGATGTATCTTGCAAGGAGTTACTGTGGCTGAGTTCAAAAAGGGTGTGGCCTGTGTTCTCCTCTAGGATTTTGATGGAATGTTGTCTCACATTTAGATCTTTCATCCATTTAGAGTTTATCTTTGTGTATGGTGCAAGACAGTGGTCTAGTTTCATTCTGCATGTGGATGTCCAATTTTCCCAGCACCATTTATTGAAGAGTCTGTCTTTCTTCCAGTGGATAGTCTTTCCTCCTTTGTCGAATAATAGTTCACTATAAAGTTGAGGGTCTATTTTTGGCGTATAGCTGTTCATAATATGTTTTTAAAATCGTTTGTATTTCCTTGGTGTTGGTAGTGATCTCTCCTTTCTCATTCACGATTTTATTAATTTGCAGTTGCACTGTTGGAGATTTACCCCAAAGATTCAGATGCAATGAAACGCCGGGACACCTGCACCCCGATGTTTCTAGCAGCAATGTCCACAATAGCCAAACTGTGGAAGGAGCCTCGGTGTCCATCGAAAGATGAATGGATAAAGAAGATGTGGTTTATGTATAGAATGGAATATTACTCGGCCATTAGAAACCACAAATACCCACCATTTGCTTCAACGTGGATGGAATTGGAGGGTATTATGCTGAGTGAAGTAAGTCAATCGGAGAAGGAGAAACAGTGTATGTTCTCATTCATTTGGGGAATATAAATAATAGTGAAAGGGAATATAAGGGAAGGGAGAAGAAATGTGTGGGAAATATCAGGAAGGGAGACAGAACATAAAGACTCCTAACTCTGGGAAATGAACTAGGGGTGGTGGAAGGGGAGGAGGGCGGGGTGGGGGTGAGTGGGTGACGGGCACTAAGGGGGACACTTGACAGGATGAGCACTGGATGTAATTCTGTATGTTGGTAAATTGAACACCAATAAAAAATTAATTTATTAAAAAAATAAAGTTGAGGGTCCACTTCTGGATTCTCTATTCTGTTCCATTGATCTATGTGTCTGTTTTTGTGCCAGTACCACACTCTCCTGATGACTGCAGCTTTGTAGTACATCCTGAAGTCTGGCTTTGTGATGCCCCCAGATATGTTTTTCTTTTTTAATATTTCCCTGGCTATTCAGGGTCTTTTCTGATTCCACACAAATCTTAAAATAATTTGTTCCAACTCTCTGAAGAAAGTCCATGGTATTTTGATAGAGATTGCATTAAATGTGTAAATTGCCCTGGGTAACATGGCATTTTAACAATATTAATTCTTCCAATCCATGAGCATGGAATATTTTTCCATCTCTTTGTGTCTTCCTCAGTTTCTTTCAGAAGTGTTCTATAGTTTTTAGGGTATAGATCCTTTATCTCTTTGGTCAGGTTTATTCCTAGGTATCTTATGCTTTTGGGTGCAATTGTAAATGGGATTGACTCCTTAATATCTCAAATACAAAAGCTAAACTTACACCTAAGGGAGCTAGAGAAAAATAGCAAATAGATCCTACACCCAGCAGAAGAAGAGAGTTAATAACGAATTGAGCTGAACTCAATGAAATACAGACCAGAAGAACTGTGGAACAGATCAACAAAACCAGGAGTTGGTTCTTTGAAAGAATTAATAAGATAGATAAACCATTAGCTAGCCTTATTAAAAAGAAGAGAGAAAAGACTCAAATTAATAAAATCATGAATGAGAAAGGAGAGATCACTACCAACACCAAGGAAATACAAACGATTTTAAAAACTTATTATGAGCAGCTATATGCCAATATAGGCAATCTAGAAGAAATGGACGCATTTCTGGAAAACCCCAAATTACTGGAACAGGAAGCAATAGAAAACCTGAACAGGCCAATAACCAGGGAGGAAATTGAAGCAGTCATCAAAAACCTCCCAAGACACAAAAGTCCAGGGCCAGATGGCTTCCCAGGGGAATTCTATCAAACGTTTAAAGAAGAAACCATACCTATTCTACTAAAGCTGTTCAGAAAGATAGAAAAGGATGGAGTACTTCCAAATTCGTTCTATGAGGCCAGCATCATCTTAATTCCAAAATCAGAGAAAGACCCCACCAAAAAGGAGAATTATAGACCAATATCCATGATGAACATAGATGCAAAAATTTTCAACAATTTACTAGCCAATAGGATACAACAATACATTAAGAAGATTATTCACCATGACCAAGTAGGATTTATTCCCAGGATGCAAGGCTGGTTCAACACTCATAAAGCAATCAATGTTATTGATTATATCAGCAAGAGAAAAAACAAGAACCATATGATCCTCTCAATAGATGCAGAGAAAGCATTTGACAAAATACAGCATCCATTCCTGATCAAAACTCTTCAGAGTGTAGGGATAGAGGAAACATTCCTCAACATCTTAAAAGCCATCTACGAAAAGCCCACAGCAAATATCATTCTCAATGGGGAAGCACTGGGAGCCTTTCCGCTAAGATCAGGAAGAAGACAGGGATGTCCACTCTCACCACTGCTATTCAACATAGTACTAGAAGTCCCAGCCTCAACAATCAGACAACAAAAAGAAATAAAAGGCATTCAAATTGACAAAGAAGAAGTCAAACTCTCCCTCTTGCAGATGACATGATATTCTACATAGAAAACCCAAAAGACTCCACCCCAGGATTGCTAGAACTCATACAGCAATTTGGCAGTGTGACAGGATACAAAATCAATGCCCAGAAGTCAGTGTCATTTCTATGCACTAACAATGAGACTACAAGAAATGTTAAAGGAAATCATCCATACCGGAAATAAATGACAAGTGGAAACACGGATCTACACAAATGAATAAACATCTCTGTAAATGGTTACCACATAAATCAAAAGCCAAGGCCAGAAGTACCATTTTGTATTATCCCATTTATATAGCTAGCATTCCTGAAGTGGCAAGATGAAAATGGAGATCATATTAATGGTTGCCAGGGATTAAGAAGGGAGTGAAGGAGGAAGGGAAATAGGCATGACCATAAAATGGGGACATGAAAGATCCTTCAGATGGATGTTTCATATCTTGACTATATACCAATCTGTGATACACTTCCCCCTCAAAACAGTACTATTGGTATAACTTGGTAGAGAGTACATGGGATCTCTGTATTATTTCTTACAATTATATTTTAATCAATAATGTTCTAAAAATTTTAAAATGCAATTAAAAGACACCCTATCATGAAGCCTGGGTAGCTCAGTGGTTGAGCATCTGCCTTCGGCTCAGGGCATGATCCCAGAGCTCTGGGATCAAGTCCCACATCAGGCTCCCTGCAGAGAGCCTGCTTCTCCCTCTGCTCGTGTCTCTGCCTCTCTCTCTGTGTCTCTCATGAATAAATAAATAATATCTTTAATAAAATATAAATATAAAATATAAAAAACCCCATATCAATCAAATAATAAATCAAAATGTGAAAGTATTTTTAACTGAATGGAAATTATATTGAATTTGTAAACAGAATGAAAATGAACTTAGTAAAAATCATCAATAATTCTGATTCAAATTTTGCCAAATTTGATTAGTTTCATTTAAATAAGCTATCTGATTTTTATTAAATATTAGTCATATGCTCTCCTTACCCGGAGCTTGGCCCTTATTTTAAAGTACTTTGTTGTTGGTGACTGTATCACAAGATTTGCATTAGGCGCTTGTTACTTCTGGGCTCCTGCCATCAGGTCCTCTCAAGTCAACTCCTGAGAATGTTTCATTGTGAGAATGCAAGACTCATGGGTAATAAAACAAGTGTCATCTACTAGAGTTGGCATTTTCTTAACACACTATGACAATTCATTTTCTTACTTGTAGGCAACTCCATTTTAGAAAACTAGAGATATAACTAAAATTAAAATCCCTAGTTTCTCATCTCCAGGTGTTCAAAAATGCTTTGACACTTACCAATCAAGACAGAATGGGTACAAGGCTCAGTGCCTGAAGAAGTCAGATGAAGAAAGTTCACCTGGGATATTTCATAAATATGTTTTACTTTGTATAAAATCTGTTCAATTCTTTGTTTTAAAGCTTGGGATTTTTCAGTTGATAGAATTCCTTCAAATTCCATGTCAAGGATGGATGAACTGTCAGGAAGCCAGATTTAAATAGATTGTTAGAATCATGAGCCTCTCTTAGGAGAGAACTCATTATGTTTGTGATGAGGGTTTAAACTGGTTTTGAGGTGACTGATTTTGAGACTCTAAAAAGATGCTTCAGAGACTGGGCTGTTGATCAGTCTGTAACTGTCTACAGGGAATATTTTGGGAAGATTTGTGAGGCTTGCTTTGGAAAGGAGAATCTTTATTCCTGACACATCTTTGTAGCTGATGTCTGTTTTCTTTAGGAACAAAAATGCTAGTCTGCTTCTATTACCCTGGTCAACATTTAGAAACAGGTGTCTGTTCTTATTCTGATGGGACAGTTACTCAAGGCAAAATGTCTGGTCATCTTTTATCTTTTCATTCTCCTTTATTATAAGGTTTTGAGATAATTTTTTTATAGCAAATACAGCTGTATTTTGTCAAATGCTTTCTCTGCATCTATTGAGAGGATCATATAGTTCTTGTTTTTTCTCTTGCTGATGTGATCAATAACATTGATTGCTTTACGAGTGTTGAACCAGCCTTGCATCCTGGGGATAAATCCCACTTGGTCATGGTGAATAATCTTCTTAGTGTCCTGTTGTATCCTATTGACTAGTAAGTTGTTGAGAATTTTTGCATCCATGCTCATCAGGGATATTGGTCTATAATTCTCCTTTTTGGTGGGGTTTTGGAATTAAGGTGATGCTGGCTTCATAGAACGAATTTGGAAGTATTCCATCTCTTTCTATCTTTCCAAATAGCTTTAGTAGAATAGGTATGGTTTCTTCTTTAAACGTTTGATAGAATTCCCCTGGGAAGCCATCTGGCCCTGGACTTTTGTGTCTTGAGAGGTTTTTGATGACTGCTTCAGTTTCCTCCCTGGTTATTGGCCTGTTCAGGTTTTCTATTTCTTCCAGTTCCAGTTTTGGTAGTTGGTGGCTTTCCAGAAATGCATCCATTTCTTCTAGATTGCCTAATTTATTCGTGTAAAGTGCTCAAAATAAGTTTTTAAGATCATTTATATTTCCTTGGTATTAGTGGTGATCTCTTCTTTCTCATTCATGATTTCATTAATTTGAGTCTTTTCTCTCTTCTTTTTAATAAGGCTAGCTAATGGTTTATCTATCTTATTAATTCTTTCAATGAACGAACTCCTGGTTTGGTTGATTTGTTCCACAGTTCTTCTGGTCCTTATTTCATTGGGTTCTGCTTGAATCTTTATTAATTGTCTTCTTCTGGGTGTAGGATCTATTTGCTGTTTTTTCTCCAGCTCTTTAGGTGCAATGTTAGCTTTTGTATTTGAGTTCTTTCCAGTTTTTTGTTTTTGTGGTTGTCCATTTTATTTTTATTTTTTATTTTTTTAATAATAAATTTTTATTGGTGTTCATTTTGCCAACATACAGAATAACACCCAGTGCTCATCCCGTCAAGTGACCCCCTCAGTGCCCATCACCCATTCACCCCCACCCCCCGCCTTCCTCCCCTTCTACCATCCCTAGTTTGTTTCCCAGAGTTAGGAGTTTCTCATGTTCTGTCTCCCTCTCTGATATTTCCCACTCATTTTTTCTCCTTTCTCCTTTATTCCCTTTCACTATTTTTTATATTCCCCAAAAGAATGAGACCATATAATGTTTGTCCTTCTCCGATTGACTCATTTCACTCAGCATAATACCCTCCAGTTCCATCCACGTTGAGCCAATGGTGGGTATTTGTCATTTCTAATGGCTGAGTAATATTCCATTATATACATAAAACACATCCTCTTTATGCATTCATCTTTCGATGGACACCGAGGCTCCTTCCACAGTTTGGCTATTGTAGACATTGCTGCTAGAAATATTGGGGTGCGGGTGTCCCGGTGTTTCATTGCATCTGTATCTTTGGGGTAAATCCCCAGCAGTGCAATTGTTGGGCCGTAGGGCAGGTCTATTTTTTACTCTTTGAGGAACCTCCACACAGTTTTCCAGAGTGGATGTACCAGTTCACATTCCCACCAACAGTGTAAGAGGGTTCCCTTTTCTCCGCATCCTCTCCAACATTTGTGGTTTCCTGCTTTGTTAATTTTCCCCATTCTCACTGGTGTGAGGTGGTATCTCATTGTGGTTTTGATTTGTATTTCCCTGATGGCAAGTGATGCAGAGCATTTTCTCATGTGCTTAAGGCCATGTCTATGTCTTCCTCTGTGAGATTTCTGTTCATGTCTTTTGCCCATTTCACGATTGGATTGTTTGTTTCTTTGGTGTTTAGTTTAATAAGTTCTTTATACTTCTTTGAAACTAGCCCTTTATCTGATACGTCATTTGCAAATATCTTCTCCCATTCTGTAGGTTATCTTTCAGTTTTGTTGAGTGTATCCTTTGCTGTGCAAAAGCTTCTTATCTTGATGAAGTCCCAATAGTTCATTTTTGCTTTTGTTTCTTTTGCCTTCATGGATGTATCTTGTAAGAAGTTACTGTGGCCGAGTTCAAAAAGGGTGTTGCCTAGTGTTCTCCTCTAAGGATTTCGATAGAATCTTATCTCACATTTAGATCTTTCATCTATTTTGAGTTTATCTTTGTGTATGGTGCAAGACAGTGGTCAAGTTTCATTCTTCTGCATGTGGATGTCCAATTTTCCCAGCACCATTTATTGAAGAGACTTTTTTCCAGTCGATAGTCTTTCTTCCTTTATAGAATATTAGTTGACCATAAAATTGAGGGTCCACTTCTGGATTCTCTATTCTGTTCCATTGATCTATGTGTCTGTTTTTGTGCCAGTACCACACTGTCTTGATGACCACAGCTTTGTAGTACAACCTGAAATCTGGCATTGTGGTGCCCCCAGATATGGTTTTCTTTTTTAAAATTCCCCTGGCTATTCGGGTCTTTTCTGATTCCACACAAATCTTAAGATTATTTGTTCCAACTCTCTGAAGAAAGTCCATGGTATTTTGATAGGGATTGCATTAAACGTGTAAATTGCCCTGGGTAACATTGACATTTTCACAATATTAATTCTGCCAATCCATGAGCAGGGAATATATTTCCATCTCTTTGTGTCTTCCTCAATTTCTTTCAGAAGCGTTCTATAGTTTTTAGGGTATAGATCCTTTACCTCTTTGGTTAGGTTTATTCCTAGGTATCTTATGCTTTTGGGTGCAATTGTAAATGGGATTGACTCCTTAATTTCTCTTTTTTCAGTCTCATTGTTAGTGTACAGAAATGCTACTGATTTTAGTGCATTGATTTTGTATCCTGTCACGTTGCCAAATTGCTGTATGAGTTCTAGCAATCTTGGGGTGGAGTGTTTTGGGTTTTCTAGGTAGAGTATGATGTCATCGGCGAAGAGGCAGAGTTTGACTTCTTCTTTGCCAATTTGAATGCCTTTAATGTGTTTTTGTTGTCTGATAGCTGAGGCTAGGACTTCCAGTACTATGATGAATAGCAGTGGTGAGAGTGGACATCCCTGTCTTCTTCCTGGTCTTAGGGGAAAGGCTCCCAGTGCTTCCCCATTGAGAATGATATTTGCTGTGGGCTTTTCGTAGATGGCTTTTAAGATGCTGAGGAATATTCCCTCTATCCTTACACTCCGAAGAGTTTGATCAGGAATGGATGCTGTAGTTTGTCAAATGCTTTCTCTGCATCTAATGAGGGGATCATATGGTTCTTGGTTTTTCTCTTGCTGATATGATGAATCACATTGATTGTTTTATGAGTGTTGAACCAGCCGTGTGTCCTGGGAATAAATCCTACTTGGTCATGGTGAATAATCTTCTTAATGTACTGTTGGATCCTATTGGCTAGTATCTTTTTGAGAATTTTTGCATCCATGTTCATCATGGATATTGGTCTATAATTCTCCTTTTTGGTGGGGTCTTTCTCTGATTTTGGAATTAAGGTGATGCTGGCCTCATCGAACGAATTTGGGAGTACTCCATCTCTTTCTATCTTTCCAAACAGCTTTAGTAGAATAGGTATGGTTTCTTCTTTAAACGTTTGATAGAATTCCCCTGGGAAGCCATCTGGCCCAGGACTTTTGTGTCTTGGGAGGTTTTTGATGACTGCTTCAATTTCCTCCCTGGTTATTGGCCTGTTCAGGTTTTCTATTGCTTCCTGTTCCAGTTTTGGTAGTTTGTGGCTTTCCAGAAATGCGTCCATTTCTTCTAGATTGCCTAATTTACTGGTGTATAGCTGTTCATAATATGGTTTTAAAATCGTTTGTATTTCTTTGGTGTTGGTAGTGATCTCTCCTTTCTCATTCATGATTTTATTATTTTGAGTCTTCTCTCTCTTCTTTTTAATAAGGCTGCCTAATGGTTTATCTATCTTATTAATTCTTTCAAAGAACCAACTCCTGGTTTTGTTGATCTGTTCTACAGTTCTTCTGGTCTATTTCATTGAGTCTGCTCGAATCTTTATTAACTGTCTTCTTCTGCTGGGTGTAGGATCTATTTGCTGTTTTTTCTCCAGCTCCTTTTGGTGGGAGGTTAGCTTGTGTATTTGAGTTCTTTCCAGTTTTTGGATGGATGCTTGTATTGCAATGTATTTCCCCCTCAGGACTTCTTTTGCTGCATCCCACAGATTTTCAATGGTTGTATCTTCCTTCTCATTAGTTTTCATGAATCTTTTTAATTCTTCTCTAATTTCTTGGCTGTCCCTTTCATCTTTTAACCGCCACATGTTTGAAATCCTTCCAAACTTCCTCTTATGTTTTAGTTCTAATTTCAAAGCATTATGGTCTGAAAATATGCAGGAGACGATCCCAATCTTTTGGTATCGGTTAAGACCTGATTTGTGATCCAGTTATGTGGTCTATTCTGGAGAAAGTTCCATGTGACCTTGAGAAGAATGTGTATTCAGTTACGTTTGGATGTAAATTTCTGTAAGTATCTGTGAAATCCATCTAGTCCAGTGTATCATTTAAAGCTCTTGTTTCTTTGGAGATGTTGTGATTAGAAGATCTGTCGATTGTAGAAAGCACTATCCTCAGGTCACCAAGTATAAGTGTATTATTATCTAAGTATGTCTTAACTTTGATTATTAATTGATTGCTATACTTGGCAGCTCCCAGAGTCAGGGCATAAATATTGATGATTGTTAGGTCCTCTTGTTGGATAGATCTTTTATGTATGATATAGTGTCCCTCTTCATCACTTACTACAGTCTTCGGGATAAACTTTAATTTATCTGTTATGAGGATTGCCACCCCTGCTTTCTTTTGAGGACCATTTGAATGGTAAATGGTTCTCCAACCTTTTATTTTCAGGCTGTAGGTGTCCTTATGTCTAAAATTAGTCTCTTGTAGACAGCAAATAGATGGGTCTTGCTTTTTTATCCAGTCTGAAACCCTGCACCTTTTGATGGGGTCATTAAGCCATTCATGTTCAGAGTTACTATAGCAAATACAGATGATGCCTGCAAATTACCAAAAATAATAGGCAGTATATATATATATTATCATAGATATTCAGTCTGTGGCACTGAACCCTGTAGATTTTGTACTATGCTACTTTAACTTTATATAATAAGCAAATGTATCCTAAAATAAAAATAAATGAGATCAGAGAGTAGGCTGTGTGGATTTTCTGGATTTCAAATTGACAGATGGAACCCAACATAAAAGATGCCTTCAGAAAAGGCAAATTTTAGGGAGGGGGAATTTAAGGAACTCCTTTACTTAACAAGACAGGTTTATGTCATGTTTGTACTGGCCTTGGGTCTCTTTCTATAGATGTGTCACTTGTCTCTCTGCCCCCTTCTGTACCTCATAGATACTGGCAACTATGGCTATTTCCCTAGTTCCTAGGTAAGTGGCTAAATTTACCAGTGGGAAAGGTAGCTGGCAGAATGGAAAATGGGAGAAACTAGGTTATTTTTCCCTCTCCCTGGCTGTCTTTGGGCTATGTCTCGAGGACACGGAGCCCACCAGATTCTATGAGGCTGGTCTCAACTGGGCTTCCATGAGGCTATTCTGAACACCCCCTGTTTTGTACCACTAACATAGGGGAATAGGGTTGTCTCATATCCCCTGGTTGCCTTCTCTGTCTTTCATTCACTTGTCTAACCAATTCCCTGCATTGAACTCCCTCAGCTGTTTTTCTAGTCACTCTCTGATCGGCTCAAGTCAGCTGATATGTAAGGTATACTTCCCATACAGAGAGACATAGGCTTTCTTTTCCAAGTTCATCTGTCTTTTGTGCTTCTTCCAAGACACCAGGTCCTCTTTTTAGTGGCATTGTGTTCCTTCTAACAGCCTGACTGCCTTTTCCACAATGCTAAATGCAGCCCTTTGCTTAGTGAGTACCTGCTTGCTCCTTCAGGTCTCAGTTTTTTTAAGATTTTATTTATTTATTCATGAGAGAGAGAGAGAGAGGCAGAGGGAGAAGCAGGCTCCATGCAGGGACCCCGACCTGGGACTCGATTTCGAGTCTCCAGGATCACACCCCGGGGAAAAAGGCGGTGCTAAACCTCTGGGCCACTGGGGCTGCCCCAGCTCTCAGTTTTAAGGTCATTTTCTTGATCACTGGGGTGTAATCAGGCTCCCCAGTTAGTGCCTTACAGAGAATTTTGCCCATGGATTCTCCTTAACTTATATAATTGTGATTTCATACTTTTTGGTGACACTACTGTCCATCTTTCTTACTGACTATAAACTCCATTAAGATCTGGGCCATTGCAGGACACCTGGGTGGCTCAGTCAATTAAGTGTCTGACTTTATCTCAGGTCCTGATCTTGGGGTCCTGAGCTGGAGCTCCACATCAAGTTCTGCACTCAGTGAGGAGTCTGCTTATCCCTCTGCATCCCTCAAATAAATGGATAAAATCTTTAGAGAAAACATTTTTTAAAAAAGTTGGGCCTTTGCTTCCTTCAGGCATAATTGCATTACTAATGCCTAACAAGAGGCATTCTCAGAGGAAATGATTACCAATAATGTCAGCCAATAAATGAATGAAAATCCAATTGCCACTTTAGACTGCTGCAAAATGGATGAGTAGGTTAAGCAAGATATTGCCCTCATAGGAACAGCTGTGGACTCTGGTCCTCCCCTGCTTTCCTTACTCTTTTGGTAATCTCAGCACCTGCCAATGTTCTGATATTCTTTGTAGACTCAGATGCAATAGTTTTGTTCTCTGTGCTTGTAAGAATTGCTGGTACATTTACTCATCCATCATCAGAACTCTTATTTTGTAAAGAAGCAGAGTATCACATTTAAGAGCACAGCCATAGCAATGGTATTACCTGGATTTTGACTAGGTGGCTCATCTGTTTGTGTCCCTATTTTCTTCCCCTGTGAACTAGTAATAATAATGGTACCTATATCTCCTATGGTTTGGGGGCAGATTAAATAAGTTAATAAATGTAAAACCCTCAGAACAGGGCCTAGCAGAAGGAAGCTGTCAGCACAAGTCACTGTGTTTTTAAACTAGGCTGATGTTGTAGGCACTATATGTCGCCTTTGGTGTTTTTCAGAATGAGGACCAAGTAAAATTCATAATTTTTATCTAATTACTTCAATAAGGATTACAAGCTTAATTGCTGCTAATGCTTACTGCTCATCAAATATTCTCAGAAGACTTATTGTTTCTAACCTGGAAATAAACATTTCCATTAAAACAAAGCTTTATATCAAAAAGGAGCTAGTTTTTGAAAACAAATGTACAACTAATACTCAGATTGGAATTGAATATTTTTTAAAACTGACTTGTGCCTTTCACCAATGACTGGGTTGTTTATAGCCAGTAAAATGTCTCTAGATTTAGTGCAATTGTTTCAATAATGGAAGATTTGAATGGAAAAATGGGTATTAGAAAATCAATATCCCCTGTGGACTCTGACCTCCTGAGACTTCTTGGGAATGTTTTATCTGAAATCAATTAGTGCTTAGAATACCACCTTTCTCAAATATGTGTTTCTGATATTTTTAGAATTAGTCTTACATCTTTGTATCAAATTAAATCCTAAAAATTCTAAGAATTGTCCTAATGTGCAAATATAAATCATCATTAGGATGATGAAAGCATGGTGCTTAGTACGACTATAACTTACCAGGTTTGTTTGATAAGAAATTCCTAATGGGCAAATATCTTTCTTCCTAAATTATAATCAAAGACTAGAAGAAGCCCAGCTATAACTCCAAAAAGTGATACTTCTCATATGAGTCAGTAGACAAGCCATGTGGATGAAGTAGTGGAAATTCACAGTGATTACCAAGAACACTGTAAAGCTGCCATCTTCTTGATATGGTATATGCTTCTAAGGGGAAAGCATTGCATTGGACTCAGATTTCTCCAAAACAACAATCATGGTCAGAAGAGAATAGAACAATGCTAAGTTCTCAGGGAAATGAACTGACTCAGCTAAGACACAGTTAAAGAATAAAATCAAGGGCAAACACTCTTAAACATAGAAGTCAGAGATACAGTGTTTATGGGTCTTCATGAAAAAAAAATAACTTAAAAATAAAACCTACCCATTAAGTATTGGCTCCAATTCAAGGAAAAGGTCTGTTTCTTCCTCAGTCTTTTGGACTTTGAATGTTTTCAGCTTGAAGTAATAGGCATGCCAAAGCAGCATATCTGGGGGGCACTCCTTCTGAACCCTTATACTACATATAAGTGAAATCTGTGGGAAAGCAGTATTTCCCTTCCCCTTCCAAATAAGCATTAGGTGCTCCTCTAATGTTTGTACAGCCCAGGACAAAATTACAAATAGAGACCTTTACTGTATACATCTGTAAGTTTAAAAGGTATAAACAGATTTAGTAAAGTAATAAAATATATTTTATCCTCCTAACTTGATAAATATACTTTATTATGACCTAATAGTGTAAGTCATAATATGAAATTACTGGATCATTGGAATTCCATCCTGGAACATGGTAAGTAACATGGTTGCTGGCCTCAAGCCTTCAGCTTCCTTCTACTCTTCCATATCCAGCTCCATCTCATAGCACAATAAGTGTGGACAAACCACCTTGCACATACAAGCTTCATACACATCCTGTAAACAGTGTTAGTTTGTCCATCCTTCAGGAAAAGATAAGCAAATGCAGCAAAATGTTAACAACTGAGAATCTAGGTGAAGAGCATACAGATGTTCATTGAATTATTTTTGCCATTTTTCAAAATAAAAATATAATGAGGGGGTGATTGGGTGGCTCAGATGATTAAGCATCTACCTTTGGCTCAGGTCATGATCTCAAGGTCCTGGGATCATCAGGCTCCCTGCTTAGTGGGAAGTCTGCTTCTCTCTCTCCCTCTCCCTCTGTGTGCTTGCTTGCTCTCTCAAATAAATAAATAAATCTTTTATTTTAAATACAGGGAAAAATGAAGGTTTTGCTATTAAAGAAGTAAATTTCGACCTTGACCTTCCCCTTGCCTAAAAGAATTTAAATAGATGAGCTGTTCCAGGAAGGGAGCTATCACCACAGACACCTACAGTACACTATGAAGTATGGGTGGCTGAGAGAAAGGAACTTAGCAAAATCTGTTTGTTAAAATTCCTCTCTCTATTTCATTGTTTCTGCATAACCCAGGAAATATTTGTTTACCAAACATTTATTCTTTATTTTTCTGTGAATTGCCTTCCTTCCCTTTGACTTCCCAGACCCTATCCTCTTTCCTTAGTGCAAGATAGCATATATAGCTCATTTTGTCTGACTGCCTTCAAAATCTCATGTTTATGGGGGTTCCCTGTACATATGTAATTAAATTTTATTTTCTCCTGTTAAAAAAAGAACTTAGGGACAGAGGGATATTGTATCAGGAAATTTGGTAATCACTGAGTTCACTTTAATATACAAAGAATTTTTAAAACTTTGGAAAATATCATTATAAAAAATAATTTGAAATTTATGGCATCTACCAGTGAAAAATCCCAGGGTAGCCATGTGGGATATTAATGAGAAGAGAAGTTAGAAAGATAGTGTCTCTGAGAAAGAGAAAAGAATCTGGCATCTGGGAGCTGGCTTGATACTACTGGCTAGGGCTCCCATGGAGTTGACCTAACATAGATTGGCAGGTGGTAGCATCCAAAATCAGAGCCATGCCTACACCCTCAAATCTTCCCCCAGACACATGAATGCTATAATAATTCCTGTATGTCCCACTTACTGAGATGCCCCATGGTTCCCACAGAGTGTTTTCTCCCTCACTCAATGAGTAATAACTCTAGCTAATTCAACTATATGTGTGTTTCTGATGATCTCTGGCTGAAGTGTATTGACACGATCTCAATGTCTTGGTGCTGAGACTATTGAGTCTATCTAATGTTAATGAAAAAAATTATTTAAAGTTTTAATTTCTTTACTCTTTAATTTTCTATTTATTAGAATCAAGGGAAATTATATGTATTCTTTAATTTAGAAAATAGCATCAAATATAAAATTGTTATGAAACAATCTATGTTTCTTTTATTTCTTTTATTACTGTTTTTTAACATCATGCACATGCAGTTCCCAATGATGTCCTTGAAAAATGTTTTCATTTGTCTAAATTCTAAACAATTGCTGTTGCTGCTGGTTTTTTTCCCAACATAATAAGTGTATTCTTTAATCCCCATCGTTTACTTTACCCATCTCCCATCAACCTCCCCTCTGGTAAACATCACTTTGTCCCCTATAGTTGAAAGTTTATTTCTTGGTTTGTCTTTCTCTCTTCTTTCCTTTGCTTGTTTTGTTTTTTAAATTCCACATATGAGTGAGATCATATGGCATTTGTCTTTCTGTGACTTATTTTACTTAGCATTATATCTAGGTCCATCCATATTATTGCAAATGGCAAGATTTCATTCCTTTTTATGGTTGAATAATGTTCTGTTTTGTGTGTGTGTGTGTGTGTGTGTGTGTGTGTGTGTGTGTGTATTACCTCATTTCTATCCACTCATCTATCAGTGGGCACTCAGGCTCTTTCCATACTTTGGATATTGTACATAATGCTGCAATAAACACAGTAGTGCATGTATTCACTAAAATTAGTGTTTTGTGTTTTTTGGTAATTACCCAGTAGTGTGATTATTGGATAGTAGGGTGTAACTTTCAGGGGAAACTTCTTATTGTTTTCCAGAGTGGCTCCATAAGTTTGCATTCCCACCAACATTGAGAGAGGGTTTCTTTTTCTCCACATCCTTGCCAACACCTGTTTTCCTTGGGTTTGATTTTAACTATTTCCACAAGTGTGAGGTGATATCCTACAGTTTTGATTTGCATTTCCCTGATGATGAGTGATGTTGAGCATCTTTCATGTGTCTGCTGGCCATCAGTTTGTCTTCTTTGGAGAAATGTCTTCTGCACATTTTTAAATTGGATTGTCTGGTTTGGGGTGTTGAATAGTATAAGTTCTTGATATATTTTGGATACTAACCTTTAGTTAGATACATCATTTGGAAAGATCTTCTTCCATTCTGTAGGTTGTCTTTTGGCTTGTTGATTGTTTCCTTTGTCGTACAGTTTTTTTTTTTAATTTTATATATCAAAATTCCTAATAGTTTATTTTTTCTTTTATTTCCCTTGTCTTAGGAGACATTTCTAGAAAAAAGTTGCTATAGCTCATGTCAAAAATTTACTACCTTTGCTCTCTTCAAGGATTTTTATGATTTCAGATCTCAGATTTAGGTCTTTAATTCATTTTGACTTTATTTTTGTGTATAGTGAAAGAAAGTGATCCAGTTTGATTCTTTTGCATGTAGCTGACCAGTTTTCCCAACACCATCCATTGAAGAGACTTTATCCTATTATATGGTCATTCTTCCTTTATTACAGACTAATTTACTATATAATTGTGGGTTTATTTCTGGGTTTTCTGTTCTATTCTATTGATCTATGTGTCTATTTTTATACCAATACCATACTGTTTTTATTACTATTACTGCTTTGTAATAGAACTTGAAATCTGGAATTGCAATACCTCCAGTTTTGTTTTTCTTTTTCAAGATTCCTTGGCTACTCAAGTTCTTTCTGGCTCCACACAAATTTTAGGATTGGTTTATCTAGTTCTGTGAAAAATGCTGTTGATATTTTGATAGGGATTGCATTAAATGTGTAGTAGAGACATTTTAACAATATTTGTTCTGTCAATTCATGAACATGGAATGTCTTTCCATTTCTTTGCATAGTCTTGAATTTCTTTCATTAGTGTTTTATAATTTTTAGAGTACAAGTCTTTCATCTTCTTGGTAAAGTTTATTCCTAGGTATTTTATTGTTTTTGGTGCAACTGTAAATGGGATTTTTTTTCTTAATTTCTGTTTTTGCTTCTTCATTATTAGTGTATAGAAATGCAATAGTTTCCTGCATGTTGATTTTGTATGCTGTGACTTTACTTAATTCATTGATCAGTTCTAGTAGTTTTTTGGTGAAGTTGTTCAGATTTTTTATATCGAGCATCATGTCATCTGGAAATAATGAGTTTCACTTCTTTAATAGGCTTTTATTTCTTTTTGTGGTCTAATTGCTGTGGCTAGGACTTCTAGTACTATGTTGAATCAAAGTGGTGAGATTGGACATCCTTGTCTTGTTCCTGGCCTTGGGGGAAAGTTTTTACCTACTGGGTACGATGTTAGCTGTGGGTTTTTCATATAAGCCCTTTATTATTCTGAGGTATGTTATCTCTAGACTTACTTTGCAGAGGGTTTTCTTTTATCATGAATGGATGTCGTACTTTATCAAATGCTTTCTCTGCATCTATTGAAATGATATATGACTTTAATCCTTTTTTTTGTTGTTAATGTGGTGTATCACAATGATTGCTTTCCAAACATTCAACCACCACTGAATCCTGGAAATGAATCCCCCTTGATCTTGGTGAACAAAGTTTTAGTGTATTGTTGGATTAGGGTCACTAATATTTTGTTGAGGAATGTTGCATCTATGTTTATCAGAGATATTGACTTGCAGTTCTCTTTTCTGGTAGTTTTGGTATTAGGGTTGTACTGGCCTCATAGAATGAATTTGGTGGATTTCCTCCCTATTCTTTTTCTGTAATAGTTTGAGAAAAATAGGTACTCTTTTTTAAATGTTTGTTAAAATTTACCTATGGAGCTGCCTTGGCCTGGACTTTTGTGTGTTTGGAGGTTTTTTTTGATTACTGATTCGATTTCATCCTGATAATTGGTCTGTTCAAATTTTCTTTTCTTCCTGCTTTATTTTGGAAGAGCATATGTTCCCAGGGATTCATCCATGTCTTCTAAGTTGCCCAAAAACATATCTACATTCCCATGTTTGCATATCAGTCTACTAATTCGTGTGAGCTCATTATGCACTGTTACGGAAGACATCTACCTAATATTAGCTGTGGTCTTTAGTAGGAGATACTTAAAAAAAGAAAAGAAAACCTCTCACCTTTGTAGTTTTCTTCATTTTTGAGGTTTCTTTTTTTAATATGACAACAAATCTATTGTATGCAATGCAGTATGCCTAATGTTAAAAAAAAAAACCCAAACTTCTGGAAATATATTTACCAAGATATTAATGATTAGTGGAGTATGGAAATTTATTCTTCCTTACATATTTTCCTGTGATTTTTAACTTTTTAAAGAATAACAATATTGTAGGGGCACCTGGGTTCCTCAGTGGTTAAGCACCTAACTCTTGGTTTTGGCTCAGGTCATGATCTCAGGGTTATAAGATTGAGCAAGGAACAGAACACTGGGCTCCAACCTCAATGTGAAATCTGCTTGGGATTCTTTTCTTCTGCCCACCCCATCCCATCCCACCCCACCCACAGGCTCTATATATCTCTAAGATAAATAAAATCTTAAAAAAAGAATAACAATATTATAAAACTTGTGGAATATGCACATATAAGAAGAAAGGAAAATATTTCCAGAGATGACTGGGAAACTGCCATTATGGTTTTGTTTTATTTAATTTCAGCATACTCCCACAACCTAATAAACACATAATGGGTCATAGAGAATTTTATACAATTATTTTTCCCTAATATTTTATAATAAGCATTTTTTCTTGTTCAAAAGAACTAATTCTTTCATGGTCTTCTTATTCGATAAATAATCCTTTCCTTTGGGGCCATTGAACAGTTTGTGAATTGACAAAACTTCATTGATGATAGAAATGTCAAATAGTAGTGTGATGCTAAAGGTCAGTCCTTATAATGCAAAAGTAAATGCAAAAAAGTAAATGCACAGATATATTTTTACCAGTGGTTCTTTCATCAATACAAAGAGCAATATAAAAGTCTGTCTTAAACAAATAGCTGTTCTACTTCTGCAAAGCAAATTTCTTTGAAAAACAGTGTCATCCCATACAATCCAAGTTGTACTTTGAAGATTCATTCTTAGAAGGCATTCCGGCCTTCAGTATAATAAAAATGACATAAAGAAAAGAAACCCTGGGAGAGAAGGGCTTGAGATGAAACATCTGAGTACAAGAGATCTATCTACTCCAGATATGTCACACACTAACTAGCCCAAATGCAGAGATTCACCTTGGGTCATAGGTGTAAACACTTTATGATATTCTAGGAGTCAGTAGTATTAACATCACACCATTCCATAGATCTTTTTGATGTGAAACTTAAACCAAGATCAAAGCATATGTTTTTTTTTTTTACTCCTTTATCTATAACTTTATTACAGAAGAAAGAAAAAGCTCTTGGAATGCATCCTTTTACTTAACACATATTTAGATAGCTATAATAAATTCTTAGCCAAGTCTGCACTTTAAGTCTTTATGAAAGCTGTGGGCTTGCTAACAACTTTTTTTTTTTAATTTTTAAAGAGACTTTGTCCTAAATTCAGCATAATTAGTCCTGACAATTGGGCAAGTCATGACACTATGCAATTCTGGGTAAAGTCCAAACCTCTAAGAGCTTTATATACCGATAAAAAAAAAAAGCCTTTTGGTGTAAAAAATCAAGGAATTACCTTAACATGGTAATAGCAAGGCTTTGATAAATTACACATCATATGGGATATTTCTAAAAAATATAAAGAAAGAAATAATGGTAGAATTGGTATATGAGGTAATGGAGAAGAAAATTTAGAGGTATGCAAATTGCCAATGTTGCCTATGCATTTGAAATAAGAATACAGGGAGTAACAGAGTAACTTCTAAATGTCCTTATCATTATTATATCAGTGTAAGCTTTTTCTTAGATGTGGCTTCCTCAATTATGTTCTTTACTTCCTTAGGAGAAGTAAGTAGGTTGACTAATAGTTTGTATGTATTCTAAGAAGAGTGACCCCAAGTCACTGATGATCATGAATTGGTGACAGGGGCTGCCATGAGTAGCTGATGTGTCGTCCAGAGCAAAGTGGGGCTGGCCTCATGTGGATTATCCATCTAAACCAGCACAGTCTTCTTGTCAGCAGAGCACAGCAAAGAGAATGTGAGAAAGGCACTGCCAAGCATCAGGCAATTGGAAAACTACTGCAATCCTGGTAACTATATGGTATTCTGATAAATTGATTAAGTCTCCTTTTTCTTAGAACCAATCAAAAAGAGAAGGTAGACTACATAATCCAAAGCACCTGACTCTGACCTCAGACTTACTCCTTGGCCACAGATACAGATGAGGATTGAGGCAAGGGCAATATGAAGAATTGGCAGGGAGGAGTTATAGGGGCAGAGCTGGAAGTGGTATCTCCGAAAGTATTCTGATTCTCTTGTCTCAGTGAGTGTGGAGAACAAAGTGAAAAAGGGAGCAAGGTACAAAGAACAGGGTTATTCTCCAGGAAACATTGGGATCTGGAAGGATTACTTCTTTTTATTTTTATTTATTTATTCATGAGAGACACACACACACACACACACACACACACACAGAGACAGGCAGACACATAGGCAGAGGGAGAAGCAGGCTCCATGCAGGGAGTCCGATGTAGGACTCCATCCCAGGACTCCAGGATCATGCCTTGAGCCAAAGGCAGACACTCAACTGCTCAGCCACCCAGGCATCCCTGAAAGGATTACTTCTTATACTGAAATATCCATTCAGTGACAACCATAAAGAAACAGAATCAATGGGATAAGTGTTATTGGACAAAGAAAATGTTCTCCTGCTTATGTAACTAACAACCTGAAAGCTGTGCCAATGACATGTCACCATGGTGAAGGAAGGTTGTCTCCGGCAAGCAACCATTTAGTTATCCTGGGAAATAGGTTTTAGTTTCCCCAGATTGTGTGTTGATTAAAAAGAAACTGGAAGTTAGACCAAAATCTTCAGATGAATTAGATGAATTATCTTCTGGATGAACATTAACAACTTAAGCTCCTGACTTGCTAAGGGATTCCTACTTAAGTAACAGCCAGTCTCCAAACAGGTTCCAGGCTACAAGCAGTATAACTTCTTAAAACTGATTCTTGCCAAAAGTATTTAGGGTTTTCATAGAAAATTAAATCGTGGTAAACCATGTCCTTGTGTGGTCTTTAATCATGCATATCAAAGAACTTAATAAATTAATCTGCTCTGTTCCTTTCACAAATTTCACTTCAGACACTTGTATTCACACATCAAAATAAGTGTCATCTGTAAAGTACAAAGTAGATAAGTGTCCTTTATTAATTAAATTTTAAATCATGAAATATAAACAAAATACTGCTAAAATTCAAACACATTTTCTTTATTACTATATCACCTTAATGGTATCATATTACTATTTCAAAGATAACAACTAAATGTTGGCAAAGTGAAATATTTATCTTTTTTACGTGTCTAGTAAACAAATGGTTCTTTTTTCTTTCATACATTCATATATCTACCAGGTACTATCTTTTTGAGAGCATTATGTACTTTGCTAGATCCCTGAGATATAAATGGGTCAATATATTGGGAAACACTCATAAAATTAATGCTAGACAATGATTATTGACAATTTACAAACTCATTTAGTCCTCACAACCTCCTTTTCTATGAGGCAGGCACTGATATTTACAGATGAGAAAACTGTGTCTCAGAGAGGTAAGATAACTGTCCAAGATGATACAACTTATTAGTATAAGCCTGGAATTTAAACCCAGACAGGATGGTTCCAGATTTCTTGTTCTCTACAATGTCTTATATTTCCTCTTTGATTACAGTCACAATATACTGCAATATGATAAATGCTACCCTGGGGCAAGTTCAGGGAGGGCACTGTGGAATCAGATGGCTGTCCTACGTAACCTAGTGTTTGAGACATTTCTTAAAAATGGCTTCCTGGCTGACCAATATCAATGTATTCAAATGTAGGGGTGATTAGAGTTAACCAAGGTAGTATGGAGAGGAATGCAGAGAACTGTGGTGTGACATACTTGCTAGGATGTAGACAGGGACAAATATTCCAGGTGGCTTTAGCACAGGGTTGGGAGACTTGTTTGACTTTTATGCTCAACAGTATTCCCCTAGCACTTTCTCGAATGATGTATTCAATAGCTGTCTTGAGGCTTGACACTGGCTTACATAAACAAGTGTACTTTTAAGACTCAGGTTTGCCATCTGTTAGCTAGCATTTTAAGCATGGGAATATACTAGAGCATTCCTTGCCAGAGTTCTAAATTTCAACAATAATGTAATTCTTTTTACAGATAATTTTAAATTATCATCCTCCTTTATGTGAATGTAAGATTTAAGATTTTTCTTATAATTAAATGATTGGAAACAGGAATGTGACTCCATAATGGAAAAAAAAAAAAAAAGGATATTCAAACCAGCCATGGCAGGAAGTATACCAATGAAGTTTAACCCAACATAAGACTAGAGAAAATAACATATTTTGAAAATTCAGAGTTAGCTGCAAGAAGTAATGTTACTCTCTGTTGCAGTGATGTCAGGGAAAAGCCACTGGCCTCAGAGTAAGAGGCTCAAACATCAACAGCAGTGCATTTTGGGTGTGTTGCTGTGGGCCATGCCCACAATATTATATTCCTGAGATTCAGTCCCTTACCTATTAATAATGATATTGGCACATGTTCTACCTTCCTCAAAGTACAAGATGAGAAGCAAATGAAAACTGTAAAATGATATATGTATAAATATTACTGTGACCATATTCTAAGTATTATAATTTCCAGGTCCTATGGAAAGATAATTTTGCTTTTAAGGAATAATTAATCAAATCTGATTTTAAAAGAACATAGTTAAATGTGACTTGTAACATAGAATTTCAATTTTCTTAATGGATGAACAGTTCATTCAATAAAGCAGTGGTTTTTCCACATTTCTCTTTTGAATTAGAGGAAGATGACTCACAGTGGGTTTGAAAAATTTTTCACTCAATCTTGTGAACAAAGACACTGTGGCTATTTTTAAAATTCTGACTCTAAAACCCAGACGGATTTATTACTCAGATTGCACTCAGACAAATATGACAAGAAGCCAAGAAGAAACCACTTTTAGAATTTCTTTCACTGACACTATTTTAAAAATATATTCCCATTTGCATTCAAGATATAAATCTATCTAGTGCCATGTTAAAACATGTCTCATTGAATAAAATGCTAACAGTTGATTTAATGGACTATTTATTAAATGAAGCAATGCAGAAATCTCACAATTCTCCCTCACAGGAAGTGCGTTAAGGCAACAATAACAGATAATATTTACATGTAAGGATGGCAATTATGCACTTTCCATACGGTAGCTTGCTTAAATTCACAACAGCTGTATAAAAGAGAAGGCAATCTCATTTGTGTTTGGATGGATGACAGGTCAGAAAGCAGGTTAAGTGGTGCTGCTGTATTCAAACCTGGGCACTCTGACTCCATGGCTCCTACCCTCTGTGCTTTCTCTTTACCATTGACTCTCCTGAAGAAACTATTTTTAAAAAATTCAACTGGAGCATGACCTATCTATTGAATATATAAAATTTCATGTACAGAATAATTTGGGGGGAGTTTGGAGAATTACTTACAGAAGCTGCTAACTTAAAGCTTGAATAAACTTCAAAAATTTCAGTCATTTACATCAAACGGTGTGGTGTGTGCCATAGTCAGGGAAGAGCAATTCTTTCTGGTGGTTACTTTGACTATAACAACTTTATTCTCCTAGGGGCCCTATTTGGGGCTTTGTAATAAAACAGGCACCAGGGGAAAAGCTATTAGAGCAGTTAAATTGGGCCCCAGGCTTGATCTCTCCTTTGATGCCTTTGTTAGGACTGCCTCTGCTAAAAAGCCACTTCTAAGCCTGCTCTGAGCATGCTCTAAGTTTGTCATAATATACCCACTGCAGAATGTGTTTCTCATTTCTGGTTCCATTTCACAAAGCTTGCTTAGATGCTTTGACATTCTGCATAAAAGATGCTGTGTGTCTTTTTTTTTTAAGATTTATTTATTTATTCATTAGAGAGAGAGAGAGACGCAGAGACACAGGAAGAGAGAGACGCAGGCTCCTCGCAGGGAGCCTGATGTGGGACTCGATCCTCAGACCCGGGGTCATGCCCTGAGCCAAAGGCAGACACTCAACCACTGAGCCACCCAGGCGACCCGATGCTGTGTGTCTTGTCCAAGTAATTTTAGATAATTGGACTCAGGTCCAAATGGATATTATGAGTAGCCCTTATACAGCAAAGAAATAGATTAGTATGCAAATATCTTAAAGGTTTAACCCAAAGAGAGAAGTTTATAAAAGTTATAAAATCTCTCTCTCTCTCTTTCTCTCTCTGTCCCCTTAGCCTGAAAACATCACCATTTCACTTGTATTTTTATTGTCTTGGATTTTGTTGGATATCAAATTCTGTTTCTTTTTATTTACATTTAACTGAAGTATAATTATATAATCAATATATAATGTTATATTAGTCTCAAGTGTACACTATAATGATTCAACAACTCTATACGTTTCTCAGAGCTCATCAACGTAAGTGTACTGTTAACCTCCTTTATCTTTTTTAATATATTTATTTTTTATTGGTGTTCAATTTGTCAACATATAGAATAACACCCAGTGCTCATCCCATAAGTGCCCCCCTCAGTGGCCGTCACCCAGTCACCCCCACCCCCGCCCACCTCCCTTTCTACCACCCCTATTTCTTTTCCCAGAGTTAGGAGTCTCTCATGTTCTATCTCCCTCTCTGATATTTCTCATTTTCTCTCCTTTCCTCTTTATTCCCTTTCACTATTTTTTATATTCCCCAAATGAATGAGACCATATGTTTGTCCTTCTCCGATTGACTTATTTCACTCAGCATAATACCCTCCAATACCATCCATGTCGAAGCAAATGGTGGGTATTTGCAGTTTCTAATGGCTGAGTAATTTTCCATTGTATACATAGACCACATCTTCTTGATCCATTCATCTTTCGATGGACACCGAGGCTCCTTCCACAGTTTGGCTATGGTGGACATTGCTGCTAGAAACATCGGGGTGCAGGTGTCCCAGCGTTTCACGGCATCTGTATCTTTTGGGTAAATCCCCAACAGTGCAATTGCTGGGTCATAGGGAAGATCTATTTTTAACTCTTTGAGGAACCTCCACACAGTTTTCCAGAGTGGCTGCATCATTTCACATTCCCAACAGTGCAAGAGGGTTCCCTTTTCTCTGCATCCTCTCCAACATTTGTTGTTTCCTGCCTTGTTAATTTTCCCCATTATCACTGGTGTGAGGTGGTATCTCATTGTGTTTTTTTTTTTCATTGTGGTTTTGATTTGTATTTCCCTGATGGCAAGTGATGCGGAGCATTTTCTCATGTGCTTGTTGGCCATGTCTATGTCTTCCTCTGTGAAATATCCGTTCATGTCTTTTGCCCATTTCATGATTGGATTGTTTGTTTCTTTGCTGTTGAGTTAAACAAGTTCTTTATACTTCTTTGAAACTAGCCCTTTATCTGATACGTCATTTGCAAATATCTTCTCCCATTCTGTAGGTTGTCTTTCAGTTTTGTTGACTGTATCCTTTGCTGTGTAAAAGTTTCTTATCTTGATGAAGTCCCAATAGTTCATTTTTGCTTTTGTTTCTCTTGCCTTCGTGGATGCATCTTGCAAGAAGTTACTGTGGCCAAGTTCAAAAAGGGTGTTGCCTGTGTTCTCCTCTAGGATTTTGATGGAATCTTGTTTCACATTTAGATCTTTCATCCATTTTGAGTTTTCCTTTGTGTATGGTGTAAGAGAGGGGTCTAGTTTCATTCTTCTGCATGTGGATGTCCAATTTTCCCAGCACCATTTATTGAAGAGTCTGTCTTTCTTCCAGTGGATAGTCTTTCCTCCTTTATCGAATATTAGTTCACCATAAAGTTGAGGGTCCACTTCTGGATTCTCTATTCTGTTCCATTGATCTATGTGTCTGTTTTTGTGCCAGTACCACACTGTCTTGATGACCACAGCTTTGTAGTACAACCTGAAATCTGGCATTGTGATGTCCTCAGCTATGGTTTTCTTTTTTAAAATCCCCCTGGCTATTCCGGGTCTTTTCTGATTCCACACAAATCTTAAAATAATTTGTTCTCTCTGAAGAAAGTCCATGGTATTTTGATAGGGATTGCATTAAACGTGTAAATTGCCCTGGGTAACATTGACATTTTCACAATATTAATTCTGCCAATCCATGAGCAGGGAATATATTTCCATCTCCTTGTGTCTTCCTCAATTTCTTTCAGAAGTGTTCTATAGTTTTTAGGGTATAGATCCTTTACCTCTTTGGTTAGGTTTATTCCTAGGTATCTTATGCTTTTGGGTGCAATCGTAAATGGGATTGACTCCTTAATTTTGCTTTCTTCAGTCTCTTTGTTAGTGTATAGAAATGCCACTGACTTCTGGGCATTGATTTTGTATCCTGCCATGCTACCAAATTGCTGTATGAGTTCTAGCAATCTTGGGGTGGAGTCTTTTGGGTTTTCTATGTAGAGTATCATGTCATCTGCAAAGAGGGAGAGTTTGACTTCTTCTTTGCCAATTTGAATGCCTTTTATTTCTTTTTGTTGTCTGATTGCTGAGGCTAGGACTTCTAGTACTATGTTGAATAGCAGTGGCATACCTTCTTTTATTGAGCTTTGCTTTATTGCATTCGTAGATATTGCATTTCTTAGAAATTAAAGGTTTGTGGCATCCAGCAAGTATAGTGGCACCATTTTTCCCACAGAATTTTCTCATTTTGTGTCTCTGTGTCACCGTTTGGTAATTCTCCCAGTATTTCAAATTTTTAATTGTTATTTTTATTAATGTGATCTGTGATCAAGTGATCTTTGATATGTCTATTGTAATTGTTTTGAGGTGCCATGAACAGCACCCTTATAAGACAACAAATTTAATTGAAAAATATCATGTGTGTTCTGAGTGCATCACCAACTGTTTCCCCATCTCTTTACCTATCCTCAAGTCTCCCTATTCCCTGAGACACAACAATATTGAAATTAGGCCAGTTAATAACCCTACAATGACCTCTAACATTTAATGTGAAAAGAAGAATCATAAATCTCTCACTTGAAATCAAAAGCTAGAAATGATTAAGCTTAGCAAGGAAGGCATGTCAAAGCTGAGATAGGTCAAATGCTAAGCCTCTTGTGCCAGTTATTCAAGTTATGAATGCAAAGGAAAAGTTTTTAAGGAAATTAAAAGTTGCTACTCTAGTGAACAGACAAGTGATAAGAAAGTGAAACAGCTTTATTGCTTATATGAAGAAAGTTTTAGTGGTCTGCATAGAAGATCAAAATAGCTACAACATTCCCTTAAGCCAAAACTTATTGCAGAGAAAAACTCTTCAATGTTATGAGGGCTGAGAGAGGCAAAGAAACTGCAGAAGAAAAGTCTGAAGCTAGCAGCCTTTGGTTCATGAGGTTTAAGAGAAAGAAGCCACCTCCATAATGTAAAAGTGTAAAATGAAACAGCAAGTGCTGATGCAGAAGTTGCAGCAAGTTATCCAGAAGATCTAGCTAAGATAATGAAGGTGGTTAAACTATGATACACTCTATGACTTTCACAGCTAGAGAGGAGAAGTAAATGCCTGGCTTCAAAGCTTCAAAGGACAGGCTGACACTCTTGCTAGAGCCTAATGCAGCTGGTGACTTTAAGTTGAAACCAACATTCATTTACTATTTTAAAAATCCTAGGGCACTTAAGAATTATATTAAATCAAGGTGCCTGGGTGGCTCAGTTTCTTAAGCATGAGACTCTTGATTTCAGCTCAGGTCATGATCTTGGGGTCATGAGATCAAACCCTGTGTTGGGCTCCACACTTAGCAGGGAGTCTGCTTGAGATTCTCTCTCTCCCTCTCCCCCTTGCCCTACTGTCTTACATAAATAAATAAATAAATAAATAAATAAATAAATAAATAAACAAATAAATACTTTACAGAAAAATAATTGTGCTAAATTTACTCTACCTGTGCTCTTATAAATGGAATAGCAAAGCCTGGGTGATAGCACATCTATTTACAACATGATTAATGAATATTTTAAGCCCACTGTTGAGATTTACTGCTCATGAAAGATTTTTTTTCAAGAAATACTGCTCATTACAATGTACCTGGTCATTCAAGAGCTCTGATAGAGATGTATGAAATTAATATTGTTTTTATGCTTACTAACATTACATCTGCTGTGCAGCCCATGACTCAAGGAGTCATTTCAACTCTCAAGTCTTATTACTTAAGAAATAAATTTCCTAAGGCTATAAGTACCATAGATAATTATTTCTCTAATGGTTCTGGGCAAAGTCAATTGAAAACCTTCTGAAAAGGAATCACCATTCTAGATGCCATTAAGAAGAATATGAGTGATTCGGGACACCTGGGTGGCTCAGTGATTGAGTGATTGAGCCTTTGGCTCAGGATGTGATCCCGGGATCTGGAATCAAGTCCCACATTGGGCTTCTTGCAAGAAGCCTGCTTTTTTTTTTTTTTTAAATATATTTTTTTGAATTTTTATTTATTTATGATAGTCACACACACACAGAGAGAGAGAGAGAGAGAGAGAGAGAGAGAGAGGCAGAGACACAGGCAGAGGGAGAAGCAGGCTCCATGCACCGGGAGCCCGACGTGGGATTCGATCCCGGGTCTCCAGGATCATGCCCTGGGCCAAAAACAGGCGCTAAACCGCTGCGCCACCCAGGGATCCCCAAGAAGCCTGCTTTTACCCTCTGCCTATGTCTCTGCCTCTTTCTGTGTCTCTCTCATGAATAAATAAATCTTGGGATGCCTGGATGGCTCAGCAGTTGAGTATCTGTCTTTGGCTCAGGGCATGATCTGGGAGTCCCAGCATCGAGACCCACATCAGGATCCCTGCATGGAGCCTGCTTCTCCCTCTGCCTGAGTCTCTGCCTCTCTCTGTCTCTCATGAATAAATAAATAAATAAATAAATAAATAAATAAATAAATAAATAAGTAATAAAAGAAAAACCACGAGTGATTCATAGAAAGAGGTAAAAAAATCAAAATGAACAGGGGTTTGGAAGAAGTTGATTCCAACCCTCCTGGATGACGTTGGAGGTTCAGGACTTCAGTGGAGGAAGTAACTGCAGATGTGGTGAAAATGGCAGAGAACTAGAATTAGAAGTGGGGCCAAAGATGTGAATGAATTGCTTCAATCTCCTGATAAAACTTTAATGGATAAGGAGCTTCTTTTTGTGGATGAGCCAGGGAGAAGTAGTTTTTCTTTCTTTCTTTCTTTCTTTCTTTCTTTCTTTCTTTCTTTCTTTCTTTCTTTCTTCTTTCTTTCTTTCTTTCTTCTTTCTTTTTTTATATTTTATTTATATATTTGACAGAGAAATAGAGAGCACCAGAGACCACAAGTGGGGAAAATGGCAAAGGTAGAAGCAGGCTTCCTGCTGAGCAGGGAGTCCAATGTAAGGCTTGATCCCAGGACCCCGGGATCATGACCTGAACTGAAGGCAGATATTTTAACTGACTGTGCCACCAAGGTGCCCCAACCAAAAAGTGGTTTTCTTAAGATAGAATCTACTCCTGGTAAAGATGGTGTGAAGATTGTTGAAATGACAAAAAAAAAAAAAAAGATATAGGATATTATATACACTTAGTTGATAAAATAGTGGCAAGGTTTTCAGAGGATTGATTTCAATTGTCAGAGAAATTCTACTGTGGGTAAAATGCTATCAAATAGCATTGCATGCTGCAGAGAAATTGTTTGTGAAAGGAAGAGTCAATTATGTGGCAAACTTCATTGTTTTCTTGTTTTAAGAAGTTGCCACAGCTGCCCCAACCTTCAGCAACTACCACCCTGATCAGTCAGCAGCTATCAACATCAAGGTAGGACCTTCCACCAGCAAAAGATTATGCTTTGCTGAAAACTCAGATGACAGTATTTTTGGCAATAATGTATTTTTAAAATTAAGACATGCACATTATTTTTTAGACACAATGCTACTGCACACTTAATAGACTCTAAAATAGTATAGACATAACTTTTATATGCACTGAGAAACCAAAAAAAATTATTTGAATCCCTTGTTATGATACTTGCTTTATTGTGGTGCTCGGGAACCAAATCAGCAATACCTAATAAGTATGTCTGTAGATATAGTTCCTATTATAATTTAATATAGTTCCTATGTATTTAGACATATATATAAAGTTTATAAAGTTTCTGATTTTCGTTTTGCAATGTGGCATTTGGCTAATACAAAGGAGAAGATTTGCTGCAACTAACCATGGGGGAATAATTAAAGAAGGCATAAAAAGAATGTTCATATAAAGAATGTTCAAAAACATTAGTAACATAAGAAATACAGCACACGCTTGAGTCAGTCAGAAATCATAGTAGGAAATTATTCCTCACTGGCTTTGATGTCACTGTAATTTTTATCCACCAGCTCTAATCTTGTCTGGTCTACCCAGTGCATGCCAACCTTCAATATCATGAGAGTGTTTGGAGGAGTATGAAATGGAGAGTTCTTGCATCCTCCCCCAAAAATTCTTATCTAAAAGGGGTGATGTGAGACCTAGGAATCTCAATTTCTTATCATCTACAAGGTGATGCAAAGGCTGCCCATTAGCAGGTCACACAAGTACATGCTAGCATTGTTGGCCCATGGCCTTTCTTCACAGTCAATGCAAATAGTCCACTTAGAAGGGGACACTGATCTAAGTATAAAGAATGTGTCTGGCTATTAGAAACGACAAATACCCCCCATTTGCTTCGACATGGATGGAACTGTAGGGAATTATGCTGAGTGAAATAAGTCAATCGGAGAAGGACAAACATTATATGGTCTCATTCTTTTGGGGAATATAAAAAATAGTGAAAGGGAATAAAGAGGAAAAGAGAGAAAATAAGTGGGAAATATCAGAGAGGGAGACAGAACATTAGAGACTCCTAACTCTGGGAAATGAACAAGGGGTGGTGGAAAGGGAGGTGGGTAGGGGGTGGGGGTGACTGGGTGATGGGCACTGAGGGGGGCACTTGATGGGATGAGCACTGGGTGTTATGCTATATGTTGGCAAATTGAAATCCAATAAAAAAAAAAAGAATGTGTCTGGGACAAAGAGAAAGTCCCATTTCCAAATTTGATTGAAACCCTTATTCCCATGATAGGTGATACTTTCTAGGTTACTGTTATGGGTTGAATTGTGTTCCTCAAAAGCTATCGTAGTCCTAACACACAGTACCTCAGAATGTGACCTTATTTGGAAATAGAGCCATTTTAGATATAATTAGGATGAGATCAGACTAGAGTAAGGTGGACCCCTAATCCAATATGACTGGTATTCTTATACAAAAGAGGAAATTTTAACATACAGGCAGACATGCACAGAGAGAAGATGACATGAAGACACAGAGACAATATCATCTACCAGCCAAGACAGGGGGGCCTAGAACAGATTCTCCTATATGGTCCTCAGAAGGAACCAACCCTGGTGACATCTTGAATTTGGACTTACCACCTCCAGAGCTGTGAAACAACCATTCCATGCTACTCTTACAACAGCCTCAGGAAAGAAATACAGTCACTCACGCTTCTAAATGGTGTTTGCAAAATTTAGAAAAAAAAACATATTTATTATTTTAAATCAAATTCTCAGAATAATATAAATAATAATTTTTATATTCTTGGTATCTTAGGACCAGTCAGATAAAAGTGTCTCTCCGAGGTCACACCCAAAGGATGTTGGGGTTAGTGAAGATTGTACTTTTATATGTTCCTTGATGTGAGTCAATAATGAAGACTGTCCACCTCAAAGTACTTGGGGTGTTGGCAACACACAGCGACTGGACACCTGGCCTTATGACTGTGAGGTTTTGCGATGTGTTTCCATTTCATAGATAAGTTCCATAGAATTATTTATACATGTTTAAAAACATGGAATGATATTATCTATCTTCTTCAAACTTCAATGTGATTCTGGGAACCAGTTAGATAATGCTCCAGTGCTTTAATCTTCTTGGAAAAAAATACATGTAATTTTATATTATTGTCATCATCATTTTGAGTTAAGAAATTGTAAACAAGAAATGACATTTGTCTATAAAAAGACATTTATCTAACAGAGATCCTCTAAAATGCCATCACAGCACTGTGGATGACTCTTCATGTTGTCAAATGCCAGACACAGCCACATAACTGTGTTTCCTGAATATTCATTATATTTTCTTAATTGTTGACATCTAAGTTTATGCTGGATATGGCCAGAAAGACACATACAGAACAGCACACTGTTGTGTGCAGGTACTGCATGCTTTCTCATCTTTGGGGCTCCAGTTTCACACTCTCATCTCATGTTATCTTGAATCCACAGAGATTCTGCAGTTATATATGAGAAATGCTCCTTCCCATTTATCCCTGTTACACTTTCTTAGAAACCTCAACTGCAACCAGAGGTTTAAGTTTTCTTTTTGCAAATTGAGCTTTAGAGAAATGAAGAATGAGTGTTTGTAAGATATATACAAAAAAGATTATGAAGAAGCTGACCAACAAGGCACACCTGGACATTTGTCATGCTTTAGGACTTTAAGGAGCTCATAGTACTTCTTTTTCATATCCATTACGTTGGATAAGAAACCCATTAATCCTGAGTCTCTACACAAAGAGGAATATGCTACCTGGGAATTCCCTCAGTAGGAAGTAGGGTCTCAGGTTAGATCTCCCAAAACAGCAATGATATTTGTAAGACCATTTTGGGAATCCTAGAAAGATGATGTGAAGTGAAGAATGGTGTGAGTGGACACTGCATAACATGAACCCACTTGAATTATCAACATACTCTTAAGCATATAAAAACCTAATATTTTTGATCATTTGGTAAACTCCTATAGGAACTGATTTGTTTGTTTGTTTTTGCCTTTGTTTTCATACTTGGAGACATTACAACACAGGAATGTGATTGCCAAATAAATATCTAAAAGAACAATTTGTATTTTTTACTTTATTTTGTTTACATTCATTTTACTAATGAATTGATTTCCTGGTTCACATAATCTGGATTCGGCCAATAATCAACAACAATCTGTGAGACTTGTATTGATGCTGTGGTTAATGCCCATCATTGGCTAACAGTGCAAGTAAAGATTATCAATTAGTAAACATATGAATTGGAGTATATTTTACATTTAAAGAATGTTTTTGTTATAGGTGTAATTATACAAAAGACTGATTATGTTTATAAAAATTTAAAAATGTGAATTCAGGTTTAGTCTAATTTTCTTATCGACCATAGTATTGGTAAAAATAATGTCACTTGAAGGAAAATTAGTATTCTCCATGATAAAAATTTAAATGAGAAATAAATCTGCAAAATTCTCCATGGCAGAATGCATTTCTTCTTTTCTTTTTTCAGAGTACTTATGAATAGCACGTGTAAATATTCCATATTTGTCTAAGGAAAAAACTCAATTATTGACTAGTATGCTGATTTTGTGGGGCTTTTTTTTTTCATTTTCCCCTCAATGATGACATTTAGTACTCAACTAGTCTTCTAAATACAAAAACCAACATTATTATATGCAAATGAAATGCTCAAAGTGATAATGCTGCCCAGGAAATTGTTGATATTCCATGAAAAAAAAGTATTTTCTGGTATAATGAATCTGAAAAGTGCAGTATTAAATATAGACTGGTTTATTTAACACAGTTCTTCCTTGTATTTAAACATATTGGAATCTTCAGGAAAATAATGCAGTATGCAGTGTTTCCTAATTTATTGCTGTGGTTAGGAAACACTTTTGCTAACACTGATGTTGGTAGCTTGTAGTATACTGATGACCCATAGAAAATGGTGAGGACATGCTGAGACACTTAGCCACATGTGAAGCGCCATCAATAAGCTCTCCTTCACTTCTGTGCTCCTGCAGCAGTTGGTGGGACTCATTTATATTGACACCTCTCTCACTAAATTCTAAATCCTTGTATTTCTGGCTAGCCTGAAGACCCCTTAAGATCAAGAAGTGTCCAGCACATTTAGCTTTTCCAGGAACCCTTTTGCAACTAAACAAGTTAATAGATAATTAAATCTAAGAATAGTAGTTGAAAATACTTTTAAGGGCATAGGAAAGTTTGTATAAAAGATATTCAAAAAGAAATCAACTGATTATGAGCATTTCCAGCACTTCCCAAATATTTTAGAGTTTTCTGTCATGATATTTTAACAGAAAAATTATTTTGCCTATATTTAACACCCCTTAGCAACATAATCATCCCATGCCCATAAGTCTTGTCTTGGGTTCTATGGCAAGGGTAGTTTGAATGGGCTTTGAAGCACTCCAGTTCCACGAATAACTTGCTGTAGGCACATTACTTTATTTTGATGAGCTTTGAGTTCCTTAACAATAATAATGTGTGGGCATTATGAAGTCCAAATGATTAGTTTATGTAAAACATTTAAAATAATAATTGGCATATTATAAACTAGCTGCCAATTATTATAGTTAAGGTCATCCAGCTCATTGTGCTATATTTGAAACTGCCCAATCACTAAACTGCGTTACAGATCTTTAGGAAAAATGTTTCACTTACAGCCTTACAGCTAGATGCCAGAATTGAAATTGCACAAGGTAAGATGCCAGGAATCTCCCTGAAAGTGCACATAAACTCCAACAGTGTATTACTTTCAGGCAACTAACTTCACAGGCTGGGACAATCAGGGAGAGATCCAATCTCAAACAGGCATTATTCCAAAAGCTAGATCTGTTCTTATGGGTATCACCCTCTGGTTGTGACTAGTTATAGGCACTCTTCCAGCATGACTCTACTACAAAACATGGACATCAACTTGTTCAGCTCTCATTATCTAGTAGATAAGCATACTAAATCTGGAGTCACATCTGCCATTGAAGAAACTTAATGAGAATTTTCCTTCAGAATATCTAAGCCAATCTCAAAATTCCCCCCAACACCTGCACAATCTTGTTTTAGCAATGTGATCACATATTGCTCCAATGTGCATTACTTCATTTCCCTTTGTTTTTAATGTATTTGTCTTATTCCATATATACATCACTTACTAGACTTGCTCATTTGACTGACAGAAAGTCGTTTAAATATAATACTCCTTTTTCCTTCTTATTGCCCCTTTCTGAGTCAATGCTCATGATTTCTTGTCTAGACTCACATATTCCTCCTGACTGATCTCTTAACTCAAATATTGTCCTTTCTAATTTATTTAGTAGGGCATCACTAGGAACCAAGCACAGTCTACCATGTCTCACACGATAGTTAGCAATATAGACAATAACCCCTTTATGTAACACAACAAAAGAAGATAAACATAATAAATACATGAATTGTATGACAGATTTTATCAATTAGTGAAGGCAGAGATTGCCCAGAGGATGGGATTCAATGAGAAGGTGATTTTTGAGCACAGATTTACAGAACACAGGACGTCAGTCATGCAGAAACCCTAATGAAACATCTCTTTGTGGTGGACAATAGGTAAGCAAGTCTAGAATCAAACGAGTAAATAAGGGGCTAATGCTATAACTGAGGAAAGGGATAATGGTGACTTAGGATAGTAGCAATGAAATTGGTAGAAGCCATCTTATTGAGAATATTTTGAAGATATAGTCAAAAGCATTTGGTGTTATTTTGGATTTGATGTGTAAAAAAAGGGTGGAGAAAAAAAAACAAAAAAATAAAAAATAAAAAAATAAAATAAAAAAAGGGAGTAGTTGATGTTCCTGAAGTTTGGGCCTGAGAAAATGAAGAGATGGAAGGGCCATCATCTGGAAGGGAAAGACTCCAGGTGGAATTGCCCATGAGCATTAGTTTGGGACACAGAGGAGGTCTTGAACAAGCACTTGGGTCCAGGAGGCTGGGGTTTATAAGATGTTTGATTTGGAGCTGGAGATGTAAATTTTGGAGTTAATACTGTAGAAGCCTGGATGAGATTCACAGACAAGTGAGCATAGATAGAAAACAGAGTCCTGGGGCACTCCCAGATGAAAAGAAGGTGGAGAAGATGGAGGTCCAACACAAAAACACAGAAGAAGAGACATCAGGAGGAGGACAACCAAGAGAAGCCTAGAAGCCAAGGGAAGAGAAGCCATGGTAAAAGGAGAAGGTTTAGCACTGTAGAGGTCCTTGGTGACCTTACTGAGGGCAGCACTGGTGGAGGAGTAAAAAGGAAAGCCTGGCTGGGATGGGATCAAGAGAATGGCATGAAGGTACTGGGTCAGTGAGACTGGATGACTGTTTAGGAGAGTTTTCTGCAAAGAGCACAAATGGGGCAGTAGCTTGGGGAAGAACAGAAGGAGGATTGGAATAACATTGTGTTGGGCACCTTCTGTTGCCCCTCCATACCTACTTTCTACCCTTTTCTACCTACTTTATGCCCAGGAAGCTTCTGCCTGGACCACACCATACAAGTTCCCTGAGCCTCGGCTTCAGGCCCCTGGGGAGAAAGAACAGATATTGTGAGGTGAAAGAGGTTAAGGCAAATATCCTAAAGCTCCTTTCCTGCCCCTGTGCTGCAGGTTGGCTGGATTCTCTGCTGAAAGTGATTCCAGCTGTCATGCAGCCCTCTCACTGCAACTAATTCTCCAGATTCCAGTAACCACTCCCACTTCTTGCCTCTTTAGCTAAGTGGCAAAAGCTTCCCAATACCACTAGCTTGAGATTACTGCAACATGTCTATATTAATTTCCTATTGCTGTTTTAACAAAGGATCACACACTTAGTGGCTTGAAACAACAAAAATTTGTTATGTTTAGTTCTTTAGGTTAGAAGTCTGACACATATCTTGCTTGGCTAAAATTAAGATGTCAAGAGGGCCATATTATCTTCTAGAGGTTCTAGAATTCATTTCTTTGCTCTTTCCTGCTTCTGCAACCACCCACTTGTCTTGGCTGGTGGCCCTTTCCTCCATCTTCAATTCCAACAAAGTTGCACCTCTCTGTGAGTTTCTTCCACAGTCACATTTCTTTCTCTTTTCTTCTGCCTCCCTCTTCCACACTGAACCCACCTAGATAATTCAAGATAACCTCTACATCTGAAAGTCAGCTGACTACCAACCTTAATTCCATCTGCTACCTTAATCGTCCTTTATCATGTAACATGATGTACACAGAGATTCTAGGGATTTAAAAAAATGGACATCTTTGGGAGCCATTATTCTGCCTATCACAATGCCTTATTGCAATATGTCATAAACCCTGCCAGAAAGATTGTAAATAGTTTCTTCCCTTCATTAACTTCTAATTAGCCAGTTTGTGTATGTCACTTGCTGCATACTGAAGACCTAACTGAAACAATTTTAAAAAAATAGTGAAATAAAAGCCTATTTTTAAGTAGATGGTAGTAATGATCCAGTAGAGTAAAAAAAAATGGCATAAGTGTGAGAAAGAGATGTGTTGGAGCAATCTCTTGTGTAGGGGAAGGAACAGGATCTGGTGTACATGTGGGTAAGAATGGGAGCACATCTGCAATACAATGAGGGAGTAATTGCAGTCGGTGGGCAAAGATTGGATGCTTTCAGATTTCCTCAAGATTCTAGGAACAGTGAGGAGCAAGATCACCAGTGGAAAGTAAAGGTGTTGCTGTCAGAGATTGGGGCCAAGAACAAAATAGGAACCTGCCACCTAGGAAAGTTAAAGAATAAACAGAGTTTGCATTTTAATGGAAGTGATATTTATTCCTATGGGAGTGAAAACTCTTTTTTGGAAGAGAAGTGACAAATCTTTGATATTGCTATGTGTAGCCCTCCAAAAGGCCATAATATATGAAAATATATACAAGCATTTCTAAGGGAGGTGATTAAAAAATACCTAAGACTCCGTAGGAGAGATGATAATGAATAAAAGATTGAGAAACACTGGACTAGCACATACTACAGCATGATAACCTGAAGACTCTCTTGAAATTCATGGCAACAACTTCAAAAGACAGCAGTGATGGAAATAGTGTGCTTTAATTTATTATTATTTTTACCCTGTGATGATGCATGGTTGTGGTGTTGAGTGGGTAGAAACCTGTATTTCATTATGGTTGGCTGTGTGCAAGGAAAAGGGGAAAGGGAGCTGAGGGAGTGTGCAAAAGAGTCATTTTACAAGAAGTTACTGTGGCCGAGTTCAAAAAGGGTGTTGTCTGTGTTCTCCTCTAGGGTTTTGATGGAATCTTGTCTCACATTTAGATCTTTCATCCATTTTGAGTTTTTCTTTGTGTATGGTGCAAGAGAGTGGTCTAGGTTCATTCTTCTGCATGTGGATGCCCAATTTTCCCAGCACCATTTATTGAAGTTGAGGGTCCACTTCTGGGTTCTCTATTCTGTTCCATTGATCTATGTGTCTGTTTTTGTGCCAGTACCAGACTGTTTTGATGACCACAACTTTGTAGTACAACCTGAAATCTGGCATTGTGATGCCCCCAGCTATGGTTTTCTTTTAAAAAATTTCCCTGGCTATTCGGGGTCTTTTCTGATTCCACACAAATCTTAAAATAATTTGTTCTAACTCTCTGAAGAAAGTCCATGGTATTTTGATAGGGATTGCATTAAACGTGTAAATTGCCCTGGGTAACATTGACATTTTCACAATATTAATTCTGCCAATCCATGAGCATGGAATATTTTTCCATCTCTTTGTGTCTTCCTCAATTTCTTTCAGAAGTGTTCTATAGTTTTTAGGGGATAGATACTTTACCTCTTTGGTTAGGTTGAATGAGATCATATAATGTTTGTCCTTCTCTGACTGACTTACTTTGCTCAGCATAATACCCTCCAGTTGTATCCACGTTGAAGCAAATTATGGGTATTCATTGTTTCTAATGGCTGTGGAAGGAGCCTCAGTGTCCATTGAAAGATGAATGGATAAAGATGTGGCATATGTATACAATGCCTATACCTAAAGGTCTGCTAGTGCATTTTAACCTTTCAGGGAGCAAAACCACATTCTTAATGTAGGTGACTCATAATTGGGAAAAAGTTTCTCCAAAACACTTCCCTTTTTACTGCCTCCACAAATTATTTAAATAAATTATGATCTTCTATTCTTTTAACCTTATTATTGCTTAATATTTAAACACGGATGGCATTTCTCACCTTTACCGCCATGACGTCTATAGGGAAGTTTTGCTTTTCTCTGTGAATCAGACTTTTCTTAACATGTAAATGTTCTATATTTTACAACTCTATAAAGAATTCAGACTATCTTTTAAAGATATTTACCACTGATTATCAAAGTTTACATCTTAGTCGTAAGTGAAACAAATTGTTATGGAGTGTTAAGAGTCAGTAAACTCTTCATATTAACAATCTGATCAGTAGGAAAGCTAGCTCTAAATCCATCTTTACCCCCACACTCTGGCAAAAGAAAATTAGTTGCAAAATAGTGGATCATAGGAATAACTAAACACTCAAAAACAAAGAAAAAAAACCCTATGAAATAGAACAAAATCCCCAAAGCATTCAAATACACTAATAGATGAAACATCTCTTTCATCTAATCATATACTTCATACTACGTATATAATGACCACTTAGTAAAATCAAATTGGTGGATAATTATTATGTTCAATAAATTGGAGAAGAAATACAGAGCTCAAAATAAAGTTTAGAGCAAAGAAAGAAGCTGGAAATTAAAACTCAAAGGACATTTCACACCAGCTTCTTTTATGCACAGAGTCTTAACAATATTTTATTCTTATTATGTATGTGGAAAGTTGTAGAACTCTTATCATTAGTCATTAGTAAAAAGCAGTTTATAGAAATATGGTCACTTGTGGGAATTCTATTTAAGTTTATTGACTTGATGAAAACAGTCTTTATTTAAAAATATAAGACATTTCTCATGATCCTTTTTTCATCCCAATTAAAACATTAAAAAAACTTCAGTATTGAATCCGTTGTTTTGCCTCAAACATCACTGATGTATATGCTTGCCCTAATATCATTAGTTAAAACACACATGTAATGGAATTCTACATTAAAGGCATGATTATGCCTCAGGCATCAGAGGAAAAAAGTCAGATTTTTTTACAAGTCATGCTTCCTTAAATTAAATCCTACCTGCAGATGTTGTTATGATTTCTGTTGTGTTTCTGAGGCCCATAAAGTCAAACTGATAAAGCCGCCATGATTTCTGATCAGCTGCCTCAACTGAATTTTTTCTCCATCTGTAAATCATTTCTTCTTTAGGATAGCCATCTGAAAATACAGAGCAAATAACAAACACTTGAAAATATAGGTTTATAGAACAAAAAATTATAAAATAAAATAAGTTAATAAAATAAAAAATTTTAAAAGTCAAAATTATAATTCTGATCATGAACAGAGGTTAAAATTTTAGGCTGTATTTATTCTCAAAAATTTCCTCAAAAACACTAAAACTCAAAGGTTAATTAGTAAAGGCCTCTCAACCCAAAGAGTTCCTGCTATAGATCTTCATCAGCAAAATGTTCACAGTCATAAGCCTGGTCATTATTTGTGTGGGCACAGCATATAAGGGTGCTACTGTCTTGATTTCTTTAGCCTTGGAGAGCCACTTTCAGTCACCATAGGCTGTGGTAAACTTTCAAAGAGTAGAGATGCTGGTCAGAGTGTCACTAGTTCCCAGACTCTGAAATCTAACTACCCAGCCTACATCTATCACACATTCACCCTTCCCCAGAATTTAGTCCATTCAGATCTTAGGAAAGACAAATTTAATAAGGCAATCACTCCAGGATTCCAGAAGTCTACTGACTTTCAGTCCTGCTCTGATATCTCTAGTTCTGATCAGTGAGCTTTGACCATTATTAGAGACCAGTGCTTATTCTTATTCATTACTCTAGGAAGCAAGATGCTAGTGTGTTTCTGCTGCCATAAGCCTAGTGTGGCAACCTACCCAGAGACAGGTGTCATGGACAGGTGCTGTTACTAGGACCCCAGTCTCTCCCCAATTGTCCTAATGATTGCTTCTCAACTCCTGGATCCCCACTTCTGGAACAACACTTCCTTTCTGGAGTACTGTACTGTCTCCAAGCTCTATGGTCAGGTCTGCTCTCTGGGGCATGCCTGGATCCCATGTTGTCACCCAACACACGACAGCATTGGTATTATTAGACCTTCATGGATTCATATAGACACTGATTGCATAACTGGTAGGAGGAAATGTATTCACTAACCTCCTGAATATTAAAAGTGCATACTTCTACAAACATGTTAATAAAATGGGGGATCCCTGGGTGGCGCAGCGGTTTGGCGCCTGCCTTTGGCCCAGGGTGCGATCCTGGAGACCCGGGATCGAATCCCACATCAGGCTCCCGGTGCATGGAGCCTGCTTCTTCCTCTGCCTGTGTCTCTGCCTCTCTCTCTCTCTCTCTCTCTCTCTCTGTGACTATCATAAATAAAAAAAGAATTAAAAAAATAAAATAAAATGGTTGGAAATTTCTAATTAGACATTGCAGAGATCAGTTTGCAAAACTCTTAAAGACATTATGCTTTCTTGGTATTTTCCCTTTCTTCCCATCAGTGCTAAATTGGCTCCCTCATTCAAAGGCTAAAATAGAACACAGATATGTCCCATGCTTTCTGATTGTGTATTGTTCTGTGAACTTATTGTCACCATTGCTGAGATATTAATATTGATATTAAGGCACTAAGACTCAGCCCCAGACATTTTTATGAAGTAACCAAACATTTTACTTGGTCATAAGCCACTGTCCTGTTTTATTTTCCTATTAGACTATCATAATCAGAAAAAGTACTTTACACCATAATTCTTTCTTTTTAACTTGTTTTATTAAATAGCTTTGTTGAGGTGCAATTTGCATACATAAAACATATGCAGTTCAGTAGTTTTCAGTATATTTTTAGAGTGGTACCACTATTATCCCAATTTTAGAATATTTTCATCATTCCAAAATGAAACCCCAGACCCACTAGCTGTCACTCTCCGTTCCCCTTCCTTAGACACATTGCAACACATCACCTATCTCATCCAGTTCTTGGCATCCATTAATATGTCAAGACAGAAATTTCTGTCTATAGATTTGCCTGTTCTGGACATTTCATATAAATGGAATCACACATGTTATCTTTTGAACTGATGTCCTTCACTTAGTATATTGTATTCAAGGTTCACTTGTATGGTAGTCCCTGTTGGTATTTTGTTCTTATTCATTTCAAGTAACATCCCACTACATGAATATACCATATTTTACTTATCCATTTGTCAATTGATAGGTAGTTTGTTTGAGCCACTTCTATGTTCTTACGAATAATGCTGTTATGGAACATTAGTGTTTTCTTTTTAAATAAGCAAAGACTTCACATATTTTTATGACAAGTAGTTTTGCAACTTGGAGGAGGCCCCCATTGAATTAGGGTATTATCTTCCTACAGAAAGTAGGAGATTGGGATATTATCTTTCTTGATTACATTTGAAAGATATGACTCCCAGATCCTTAAAAAAGCTTTTGAAAAGATTCACATCTTGTTGCAAAGCAGATTTCACTTTCCTTAAGCCAAACTTGTTTCTCCTCCTTTTTTCTACCTAAGCAAATAATGGTATTACCCACTCACTTGCTCAACATTTATGAACACTTGTGTATGAGATTTTGTGCTGACTTAAGTTTTCAGTTTGCTTGGGTATATAAATAGGAGTGACATTGTTAAGGCATGAGTTTACTCTCTATTTAAAATTTTTGAGGAACTGTTAGACTGTTTTTCAAGGCTATACCTTAAAACACTACCAGTAATGTATGAGGTTGCCAATTTCTCCATATCATCTCCAGCATTTGCTAATATCTGTCTTTATAATAGTCATATAGGGGTTGTGAAGTAGTACATTGCTATTTAATTTGCATTTCCTTAATTACTGAAGATATTGAACATCTTTGCCTGGGTTTATTGGCTATATATGTCTTTCTTGGTGAGGTATCCAGATTTTTTTTTCTTATTTATTTACTGGGTTATTTGTTTTCATATTGTTGAGTCTTAAGAATCATCTGTATATTTTGGGTCAAGTCTTTTATCAGGTATATGTTTTACAGATATTTTCTGCCATTCTATGGCTTATCTTCCGATTCTCCTGCATTTTTGAAGAAGAATTTTGCAAGTTATAGAATTACTGGTTGACAGTCTTTTTTCCTTCAACATTTTGAAACTGTTACCTGTCTTCTGATGAGAAATTGTCAAGTTGACTCTGCTGTGGATAGGTATGGATTTCTTGGAGTTCATTGGAGTTTGCTGAGCTTCTTTTGGTTGTTACTTTTTCAAATAATTTTGGCCTTATTTCTCTGCTTTTATCCTCGGAGACTTTCATTAAATGTATATTGGTAATTTTCATGATGTATCACTGGTGTATGGGTTTCTACACATTTTTATCCATTCAGTCTTCATTTTGTTCCTCTTAAAATAATCTTTACTGGCCTACCTTCAAGTCTGCTGATATTTTCTTCTGACTCCCCAAATCTGTTGTTTGTAGCTGGCTAGCGAATCTTTTATTTCAGTCATTGTACTCCTCAACTCCAGAATTGGAATTGATTTATTTTTAATAATTTATTTTTACAGATATTCTCTATTCAAGAACACCTAGTTGTCAGACTTTCCTTGCCTCTAATTCCTTGGACATGATTTATTTTAGTTCTTTGAATGCATGTAGAATACCTGACTTAAAGTCTGCTTAGTATATCTGACATTTGTGATTCTTCAAGTATTATTCTATTTACAGTTTTTATTCCTGTGTATGTGATGTGATTTCCTGTTTCTTTTTTTAAAGATTTTATTTTATTTATTCATGAGAGGCACAGTGATTTCCTGTTTATTTGGAGGTTTTGTAATTTTTCATTGAAGCCAAACATTTTAGATAATTTATTGTAAAAAATCTAATATCACAACCCTTTCTCTGATAACAATATATCATATTAATATATTAATATTATATTACATAATAATAACCAGGGGTTATGGTTGTTCCTGGGTTTTGGATTTTGTTCTTATTTTTCTTCTTATTGTTTATTTCATTAGTGACTCTTCCAGACTAGTTAGTAAATCTGTATTCCCCACAGTATGTAGTCCCTGAGTTCTCTGCTAGCTTTATGTTGTTGTTGATTTTATGTTCTTATTTTTGTTTTCAAGCATGGTCTCCTAGGGTTCACCTTTGGTTTGTTATAATTTCGTGGCCCACCAATAATCAGCCAGAATGTTTCCTTAAATGCCTTGCCTGTTTTTCTTTCTACCTTTGCCAAGGAAATCTGTGTGTGAAGGCATGACTTCAAACTTTAGACAGCCTTAGCTTTAATTTTCTTCTTTCACAATTTCTCAAAGCAAGAGGTGAGTGACTGAGACATTTTTTCCTAGGTCTTTTCTGGGCATGCACACAACCCTGCACATAGATCCCTAGGAATTTGCTGGAGGTTTTCAAAGTTCCCTGTATCTAGGTCTTGCTTTAATTATTTTTTTTTTCTTTTTTGGCTTGGTCTTTTGTTTGTACTAACTGATATTACACTTAGGCAGATATAACATTGTCAGAATATTTCCATTTTTTTTCTATAATGCCCTGGTGATACTACTTCTTAAATTTATTTTTTTTAGATGAGCAGAGCTCTGAGTCAAATCAAGTGGCCACAGCACTTAGGGAATGAAAATTTTCAAGTACTGTTAGTTTTGACAAAATATTGACAGTACTCTTGGGATAAAGTTCTCAACAGAGTATCCAAAGAGGTCTATGTTCTCCATTCATTGTGAGTCTGCACATCTTTTACAACTACCATGCCAATGATCTGGCAGAGAGGCAGAGAGAAAGGGAATAGTGATATGTACAGACTCTGTTGTCTTTCTGAGATTCAGAAGTTTCTCTTTAATAGACAATTTTCCATTTTTTTCCTGTGGTTTTGATTAATTTATGGTGCTCTAAAATGGCTGGTTTTGGTTGCTGTGCCAGTATTTTCACTGCTTTTGTGGGAAAGTGGTCACTGAGATTCATATTCCACCACTCCAAAGTTGATCTCCCTATGCCATAATTCTAAAAACAATAATAACAGCAACAAATGATGGCTTCTATTTATTGCACACCAATAGGCTCAATAGGACTTCTACTTTTATTTTCCATTTAATGTTAATCCTGTTCTGGACTGATTTGAGCATTGTAATGTTAAATAACTTCCCCAGTGCTACACTGCTCATCTTTGAAGAAGCTGCAGAATAAATCCAGAGCATTCTCTCAACTCCCTTCTACCTGACTTCTCCTTTTACAAAATTCCATTCTTATTTCTAATGCAGAAGGCCTCCCATTGTATCCTCCCTTCCACAAATAAATCAATACTGATGTGTTGGTAATTTTATATATAACATTTTCAGTAAAACACATTTACATTTAAATTAACCTTAGTCTTCTGAAGATGCATGCAATAACTTGAAATAATGGTAGTTGGGATTTCAGAGAAAAGTTTAAGTGGGAGGAAAATTTAGTTATCTTACTTAGCTGCTGAATTCTCTTCTATGCCTCCTCTTTGTATACATCATCATCAATATCATCACAACCATAGTCATGATTATCATCATCATCACAGTGATCATCAACTTCCCCAATACTGCCACCACCACCACCACCATCACCATCATCACCACCATCGTTATCATATTGCTGTTATATATAACTGTAATTATGTGTTAAGCAATGTTCTAAGGGTTATGGGGCCCTTACTTGCAGAAGCCCTTCCAAAGTCCTGGGCAAGGCATAGAAACTCTTGTTTGGGGGTAATTTTGAAACACTTAGGGAAGGCCTCCCATTGTTTCCTCTCTCTTAGTATTTTTGTTGTATGTCTGATATACTGAACTTCACCAATTTTGTATTAATAAATTCATTAATCATTTCTATATTTATCTTTGTATTGATGTTTAAGTAAACTTTCCTTAAAATATGTTCAGATAAATATTTCAAAAATTTAATTATAATAATTTTATAGTTTTATTCTTAATTTTATTTATTAGTTATTCTAATATTATTTTGACCAGGTTCCTTCTACTTGAATGTCAGTTCTGCATATGTGTACATGTGTGTATATGTGTGTGATTTGTGTGTATATATGATATTAACTAATATTACTTGGTGGCAATTTTTTTTAAAGATTTTATTTATTTATTCATGAGAGACACACACACACACACAGAGGCAGAGACACAGGCAGAGGGAGAAGCAGGCTCCATGCAGGGAGTCCAACGTGGGACTCGATCCCGGGTCTCCAGGATCAGGCCCTGGGCTGAAGGCGGCACTAAACCGCTGAGCTTGGTGGGAATTTTTTAAAGAGAAATGTATCTTGTGGTTATGAAAATAAAGTTTTCATATCAACAAAGTTAATTCCTAATCTTTTCCATCAAACTGTCCAGCTGGCCTCATGTTGTAGTGATTTTACTGAAGTGATTTTACTTGCATTAGGAGTCATGACCATAAAGGATATGCCCTCTCTCCAGGCTCAGTTCTGGCTTCCGTGATGGAAAAGACTCTCTTCAGGCCCTCTATTTGTATCCTGTTAAAATTTTTTCTTTATTTTTAAGAAAAGATTTATTTATTTATTTTAGAAAGAGAGATCGAGTGTGCAGAATGAAGGGAGAGAGAGAATCTCAAGCAGACTCTGTGCTGAGCATGGAGCCCAATACCGAGCTCCATCCCACTACACTGAGATCATGACCTGAGCCAAAGTCAAGAATCAGATGCTTAACTGACTGAACCAAACAGGGCCCCAAACAAGGTATTTTCTAATTTTTGAAGCTAGAAAACAATGTTAAGAAAAAGCTAAGTAAGACAAAAAAGACAAAGATTTTAATCTTTACAGGGTATTTCTGTTAACTTTTGGCTTTGTTGTTTCATTAACAAGAAGCCAATAACCTAAAAGTAAAGTACTAGAAACTTTCTTTTTTTCTTTTCCTTTTTTTAAGATTTTATTTATTTATTCATGAAAGACACACACACACAGAGAGAGAGGCAGAGACGTAAGCAGAGGGCGAAGCAGGCTCCATGCAGGGAGCCCTATGCGGGACTCAATCCCGGGACTCCAGGATCACGCTCTGGGCTGAAGGCAAATGTTCAACTGCTGAGCCACCCAGCTGTCCCTCTTTTTTCTTTTATTTTTATTTATTATTTTTATTTATTTATTTTTTTTTTAATTTTTTTTCTCTTTTTTCTTTTAAAACAAGTAAATATCCTTTATCTTCCCTATTATTTGTCATTACATTGGATACATTAGCCAAAATATTTCTAGAAAAATAAATAAAATAATAAGAGGCACACAAATTAGAAAGAAAAATATGATTTTGCACCTACAGGACACAGAAGAATCAATGGATAAACCAACACAAATGATTTTTTGTAAACTCTCATAAAATAACCAGTTACCACAAAAATGTGCAAATTGTATAGGAAGCAGCCAATAAGTTATTACTGAGCCAAAAGTAAACCAAATAAATGAGAGAGACATGTCATATTCTTGCATAAGGGGATTCAACAACATAAAAGTGTTGATTTTACCCAAGTTAAATATGTACATTTGAAATGGTCTCAATTAAAATCATTAGCTTCTTTTTTTCCCATTTCCAGACAAGTTGATTATTTACCAGTTTTATTTAAAAGAATAACTAAATGAGAATCACCAGGAGAAATGCAATGAGTCTATATTATAAAGACTACACTAGACACAATTTTGCATCGGTACATAACAGACCAAGGGAACAAGATAAGTGAGATTCTCTCAGAATTAGTATATGATGAAGGCAGCATCTTATATTAATAGTAGGAAGTAGGAGTTTATGATCTGTGGAAGCCATATGAGAAAAACATAAGTTGGATACACTCTGTGTATAAATTTGAATTGTATATTCACCAGGATAAATTCCAAAAGGTTCATAGATCTAACTATGGAAAAAAAAAACATGCATGTACTCGAATAGAAATTAGAATGAATTCCTTTATGACTTTAGATTTTAAGAAACTTTTCTACCAATGACTCAAAATCTAAAAGCATTAATAAAACATATTTATAAAATTGTAAAAAATTTTATATCATTTTTTAAAATTTTATATGTAAAAAAAATGATATAACAATCAGTGTAGTGAAAAGTACCCTTAAAGGAAAGAAAAAAGCAACAAATGACAAATTGAGAAAAATATGGTTAATATATCAGAATAAAAGGACTAATTATACTAATAAATATTACATATAAAAATGAGAAAAAATAAGACCAACAATCCAATAGTAAAGTCTATGAATAAATAGTCAACAATAAAAATGGACCATAAACAGTGATGAAGAGATTCTTCTCTAAAGCAGGAGTCAAGAACCTTTTACTGTCAAGGGCTAGACAATAAATATGATCAGTTTTGAAGAACATAGGGTTTTGTCACAAGTACTCAGTTTGTAACTGTAGCACAAAAGCAGCCATAAATGGCTGGCAAATCAATCAGTAAGGCTATGGTCTAATAGGATTTTGCTTGGCAAATGTGCAGAAAGCTATATTAGGTCTACCAGCTATAGTTTATCTACCTCTCTTCTGGAATGAAAACGTTTAAAATGAAAAAGAAAACAAAAAGGACTATAAGTTGATAAAGACACCAGACCTCACTCCAAATAAGAGAAAGGACAAGAAGGTGCTGGGAGCCAACAAATTATACTGAAAATTGATAAATAAAGGGCAATATGCATTTTTCCTAGGTGACCTTCTAATGACTGATTTTGAGCTAAATAAATGCTGATTAGGGAAAGTTCTTTTTTTACACCTAACAAATGCAAGAAAAAATGGTGTAATTGTAATGATAAGAAAAACCACAACTAACAAATGCAAGAAAAAAAAGGTGTAATTAAAATATACCCCTCTGTAGTTTCTGATGGATCTGAGAGTCTGTCTTAATACCACCAAAGAAGGACAAGCAGACATTATGTCCCTTCTGCCATGATGTAACCAAAATTATACAGGATTCCTGTCAAGAGAATTGAATCTAAAGCTCACTAAGGTTCTACAGCTAACTACCAGTTTTCAAAAAAATGTGTGGAATACATGACATCATGAAAATACAATCAGCCAAATCTAGGATGACAAACAAGATAGATAAGATGCCCTAGTTTCTGTCCAAATAAATAGAGGGAGTTTTGTATTGATTAATGAGACTTGAGGGAAATATCAACCTAATGTCATTGGTAGGCTTTGATTGATACTGAGTTGAAATGACTGTAAAAAAAATAATCTGGAGAAATTGTCCATGGATTGAGTGTTCTATGATATTGAGGAATCACTATTATCTTTGTGTGATAATGACACTGGATTAACATTTAGGGGCACCTAAGTATTCTTTAACAAATATGAGAGGAGTCACCCTAAGACAAAAGAGCAAAATGTTGATGTTGGGTAACTAGTACATGGAGTTTTATTGCACTCTTTTCCTTAAAGAAAGAAAGAAAGAAAGAAAGAAAGAAAGAAAGAAAGAAAGAAAGAAAAAAGAAAAAGAAGAAGGAAAGAAGGAAAAAAAGAAAGAAAGAGTGAGCAAACAAGACTGGGAAAATGTTCACACATTTTGCAAACCAAAGCCTATATTGAGACAATAAAATAGACATTGGAAGCCAAAAAGATTTATCAAAATTAAAATATATGAGTATGTAAAAACAGCAGTACCAGCAACCCTACAGCCTGGATTCAGACTTTGCCATGTGGATGCTCCATGACTACGCATCCCATTAAGTGAGCTACTTCCCAGGTCTTAGGCTCCTAATTTGTGAAATATAAAGAAAGTAGATGGGAATCCTAGCCCCAAATAGTGTAGTGGCACTGAGGACTGCACATTATTACTATTATGGAGTGTAAATTTGTGTCCCTTCCATCCCACCAAATTTATATATTGAAGCTCTAACTTCCAATGTGTTGGGATCTGGAGGTGGAACCTCGGGAAACTCATGAAGTTAGAGATCTTGCGATGGGATTAGTGTTCTTATAAGAAGAGACACAAGAACAATGATCTCTCCTTTTGCCACATAAAAACACAGCAGGGAAATCTGTAGACCAGGAAGAAGGCGTTCGGTAGACACTGAATTAGACAACACTTTGTTCTTGGACTTCCAGCCTCCAGAACAGTGAGAAATACATGTTGGTTGTTTAAGCTGCCCATTTTACAGAATTTTTTAATAGCAGACCAAACTGACTAAGAGATTATATAAAGTGCTTAGCAGTGTTTCAAGCCATGATCATTACTGAATTAATGTCAATTGTAGTTCTTACTGTGGTGCCAAATATAAAATAAAATTACATCCCTCACTCAAAATGCTGCATTGAAAAGTTCTTTGCTCTTTAGGTTGGGCTGTCCAGTAGGCTTTCCACTATGGATTCCCAGTCCTAGGTGGCTAAAGAAGGGAGGGTGAGGGAGGCTCAGTAAGTAGTAGCTATGCCAGCTGTCAACATGTTTAATTTTGGAGGATCCTCTCCCATATGGCCTTCTGGTTCCCTCTTCTTGTGTTTTCCATCTTAGGATATACTGGGTCAAGAGGCAATAGCCTTAGAGAAAAATAACACTCTAGACAGCTTTTTGTCTAAAGAAAAGTGGTATTTGTTTTGAATGATGAGAGTTAAGTGGTAGCTTCCTTATCTGTTGCATTTGACCTATTTTGAGAAATGTTTAGAGACAAAAGAGGACATCATTGATTTAAAAGATGCAATAAGAAGCTGTTTTTAAATTTATTTTTGTTTCTATGCAAGAATAAATATATTCTACTTTGGTAACTGTGATCAATTTATGGTTTATGGTTGTTAATGTAGCCAAGTATAATAATAATTTTCCTGATGTTAGGAAAAATGTTATTTTCTCAATGCAATATCGCAAAAAGGCTCCAAAGATTGGGGGCAGCTTCAGTCATCAATGACAAATTTATTACTATCAGGGTAGGAGGGCAAGGAGGGAGGTTAATAGATATTGTAAGGGTTGTATTGGATAGTTTTGGAACTGCTGGGTGGTGTAGGGGCTGCTGAATGTTGTATGGTCTACTGGGTACTGTAGGGGCTATTGGATATTATAGAGTCTACTGGATATTGTAGGATTTACTAGGTATGTAGAGTCTACTGGGTATTGTAGGGTCTACTCTCAGGTCACAAAATTTTTTGTTCACTGTTTAAAAATCATGTCAGATTCTTCCTTAAAATTCTTCATTCAGAGATTTTTCAACTGAAAGTTGTCCAACATTCAGTGGGTATTTATGATTAAATAAGGGCCCTTGAATTGAAGCTTGTAGGTTATTGATTGGTCTAAACACATTGTTTACCTGGTCTCTAGATAATAGACAAGTCAATCCCCTGAGGCTTTATCTCTTTAAATAGGATGGGGTGGTCTAGGATAGTGTTTTTGAAACCCTGGATTTTTGAATTAATTTATTGGATCCTATCCAATTTTTTAAATGAAATATAGTGGAATAGAAAAGAACATATCAGAGGGCATAATACATTGTCCTCAGAAATATTATTTTGTGTTATTTTTAGTATGTACATATATGCATATATGTCTTGATTCTGTAATGGAAATTATATTTTACAGGAGGGCTTAGTTTGAAAAGTTGGAAAGCTCCATCTAGAGGTGAATATGCTCCTTCAGGAGCAGGGAAGATAAATAAGAGAGGCCATGGGGTGAACTGGGTTGAGGGGGTTGGGGTGATAGAGACCTGCAGTACACAGACCTATCCAGAGAAGTGCCCACTTGCTGAATCTGCCTAGAGTCAAGAAATATTTTGGTCTTTCAAAAAAAGCAGAAGTATATAATTTTGTATAAAACCTCCTGGTTTCTAAATGTTGACAACTGGGATGCCTGGGTGGCTCAGCAGTTGAGCACCTGCCTTCTGCACAGGGCATGATCCCAGGATCCGGGATTGAGTACCATGATGGGCTCCCTGCATGGAGCCTGCTTCTCCCTCTGCCTGTGTCTCTGCCTCTCTCTCTCTCTCTCTCTCTCTCTCTTCTGTGTGTGTCTCTCATGAATAAATAAATAAATCTTTAAAAAAATAAATGTTGACAACTTACTGTTTTTTGTTTGTTTTGCTTTGTTGTTGTTTTTGTTTTTTAAACAAATGAAATTTGTCCATGGGATGGATGTTTGCACTTCAGGGACCCCAGTTGGTAAAAGATAAAGATTTTCAAATTGTGTTTCCATTGGGAGACAGCAGTTAGACTGTGGGAAGTTAATAGACTCTTGGGATTATGCTTATTTTTTGTATTACTTTTAAGGATTTCATAGCTTTATTTAAAAAAAATTTAAAAGATTTTATTTATTCATGAGAGACACACAGAGAGAGAGGCAGAGACACAGGCAGAGGGAGAAGCAAGCTCCATGCAGGGAGCCGGATGCAGAACTCAATCTCAGGACTCCGGGATCTTCCCCTGAGCCAAAGACAGACACTCAACCACAGAGCCACCCAGGTGTCCCAAGTTTCATAGCTTTAAAAAAGATGAATACACCAGATTAAATTTAATTATACCTTATTTTCCTTTGTAATTCTCAGAAAAGTGTCATCAATCCTTAATCTCACAAAATGGAAGAAAAATGGGCCCAGTTGAGGTGTGCAGGGCCTAGTGTGGCCATGAGATTGGCAATCCACCCACCAAGAGAATGGGATCACATCTGATCATCCTTGTCTTAGTGCAGCCTGTCAGGCATCCATGTGCTCTGTGTTTGGGGGTGTGTGTTTATGTGGCTTCCAAAGTCTTCCAGTGTTTCACCCACTCACTACTTGCAAAAATGCAGCTACTCACAAAGAGTTACCCATTCATATATTTGAAATTATTAGCTTTGTTGTACAATTTTAATATCCTATAAGATTTTTAGAAATAATAAAAATTTAAAAGCATGTTGACACAGAAAGGGAGAAAATATTTGCAAATCATACATCTGATGAAGGACTTGTATACAGAATATATGAGAACTTTACATCTCAACAATAAAAAGTTAAATCTAATCTCCAATCTCTCTTTTTATTTTTTTCTTTTGCTTCTAGAAAATACCAAATGACCCTACCAGATCATCCAGAAGAGAATTCCTCTGGCTACGGCTCAATGTCCAAGCTTGTTCCCCTCTAGATATTAAATGGGCAATAATTCCAGCTGCGAAGTAACTAACTTCCACTTCAACACTATGTAGGAGGCTACTGATGTGGTCTATAAAATCTTTCCACATTAATTCAGAATGCAATTCTTGTACTTCAGCTATATTATTCAAAAGTCCTAGGACTTTCTGTTGAATGGATGACTCAGTTGGGAAAGACTCTAGAACCCGCATGAAGAGTTCTAACCCTTGGTTTTCAATAAAATGTCTGCAAGTGGTTGGAGATTCATCTGTGAGGTTCCAAAGTGCACTCAAAGTAAACTTCAAAGTGGTGTCCACTGAATTTTGATTGGTTTTTTGCTTCACTATTTGAAGAAGTTGCCTGACAATGAAGAGCTCAGCACCAAGCTGTGCAGTTTGTTCTGTAGAAAGCTTGGCAGCCAAGATGGAAATGATAGCAACTGCCATCCTTTGCATGTTTTGATCTTCATGGTTGCAGAGCCACTGCATGACAAGCTTGGCTGCTTCAAACCTGTTGAATGGAACATCTTGAAGGATCCGGTCACTGCAAAGTGAAAGGAGGCAATTCTTCTGCAACTGCTGGTGATTGGGAAAATGTTCCATGGCTTTGAGCAGCAAATGGGTCACATCAGCCAGGAGTCGGACAGGCATTCCTGCAGCAAGATCCTGCTTAGTTAAGTTAAACACACAGGCACTTGCAGCAAGTTGTACTGGCAAATTCATAGGGTGGTTTCTCATCCCAGTAACCACAAGCTTTAAAATTTCTGGCTTTGTTTTTTCCATCACATGAGTCAGGCTAAAAAGGTGAAATAGAGCTTCCCAGACGAAGAATGCCCGTTCACTGTACCGCTTCAATGCTTCTGCAATTTGAGTTTCATTGGCTTCTCCAGACACAAAAGGGCCCAAGGCTGTCTTCTGGGGCTTCATGGGTCTTTGTAGAGACTCGAATTTATGGAGCAATAATTATGGGACACTGCATATGTTCAGTGGCTGCCTTCCCCTCTGCCTGAATTTCCACTCGGGGCTCATCAAGATAGTCCTGTCCCCATCCGGAGAGTGGATTCTCCAGACTCGGCTTTGAATCCTGCACCTAGCCAGCCAGGTTGATTGCTGTAACTACAGCATGACCCAGTCACAACGCTTCTCCCGGTCTGGCTTTCCCGTCTGTAAAACAAAGCAACAGGACCTACCTCATCAGGCCCACGTGAGGATTAAATGAGAGAATGTGTAAACACCATCTTTCAAAAAAAAATGAGCAATAGTATTGAATAAAATATTAAGGAACATTTATATATATGTGTGTGTGTATATATATACATATATATATAATCAATAAGACATGAAAAGATGCTCAAGATCATTGTCATTAGGGAAATGAAAATCAAAACTAAAACAAGATAGTGCTTCACATTCACTAGAGTGAGGACAAATTAAAAAAAAAGGAGAAAAGAGCAAGTGTTTGAAAGGATGTGGAAAAGTTGGAATTCTCAAACACTGTTGGTAAGACTGTAAAATGCTACAACTTCTATGGAAAACAGTTTAGCAATTCCTGAAAATGTCAACCATACATACCAGTATCTGGTATATACCCAAGAGAAAGGAAAAAATATGTTCACACCAAAACCTGTACACTAATGTTCATAACAGCAATAGTCGTAATAGCCCAATAATGAAAACAATACAATGTATACAAACTGATTAATGTAAAAACAAAACCACATATTGTATGATTCTACTTATATGAAATGTCCACAGTGAGTGAATCTAGAGAGACAGAAATACATTAGTGGTTGCCTGGGCTGGTGGGGAGGAGAATAGGGAGTGCCTGCCTAATGGATACAGGGTTCACTCGGGACAATGAAAACATTTTAAGTTAGGCAGTGATAGTTGTTGTGTAATTCTTTTTTCTTTTTAAGATTTTATTTATTTTATTTATGAAAGACACATAGAGGCAGAGACATAGGCAGAGGGAGAAGCAGACTCCTTACAGTGAGCCTGATGTGAGACTTGATCCTCAGAACTGGGATCATGCCCTGAGCTGAAGGTAGACACTCAGTCACTGAGCTACTCAGACATCCCCTATGAACATACCAAACACTGATGAAATGTATCCTTTAAACTGGTGAATTCCTTGACACATGAAATATAACTCATTAAAGTGGTTATTTAAAAAAATCTTTGGAGTAACATGAAAATATAGAATGCTTATACCTCCAATAACTGGAGGCATCAGTGCATCAGTGGAACCTGGCCCTATTTTCACTAACAGATGGCAGGCTGCATGTGAATGATATAAAAAGGATGCTACAAATCTCAAGTTCTAGTTATGAGAAGGGGCCTGTGGATTTGGTGATTTCAAAAGTGAGCCCACTCCCTGAGATTGAGGAGGGGAGGAGAGGGAAGTTTGCTGAGTGATATTGTAAACACCTAGATTTCCGTGAGCAACAAAGGATTGGTCAGCTATTACTCTAACCTTTTCACCTCATGTTTCTGAAAAGTTTCTGAAGTGCAGGCAGCCCCTGGGAACCCCAGAGAGAAGTTCAGGAGTGGTGCATGTACTCAGGAACATGTCTCAAGATGTATGCACAGATGTGAAGTGCAGACACCTCTGACTCCAATCAACCTCTTCTGCTGCATCCTAACTGTGGCCACCACTATTCCCATTGCTCACTCTAAAGTGCTTGGGAGGCAATGTGGAAAGGGGCAGGCATGATCACATAGCATGGCTTGAATATCTTGTTTTTGCAGATTTTCCTAGCATCCCTCCTTGGGGCTTTGAAAGAGCCTGGTGCTCTTAAATTTTAACTTGTGAATTTATTTGATAGAAATTCAGTCCCAGAAAACAAATAACAATAGTAATAAAATTCAAACAAAATAAGCACACACAAAAGTTTATTGCCATGATGATTTTCAGCAACTTGGAAAGTGGAAGAACTGTGTTCCATCCATATTCTTGATTACACTGCAGCCATTAAAAAGAAGGACATAGTACAATATGCACTGATTGGAAGTGTGCCCATAGCACCTTAAAACACACAAGATTCAGAAAGATATGTTGAGTATAAGTTTATCTTTAAAAAAAGATATTGCATACTTGTGAATATTTATGTACATATTATTATACATATTATATTATTGTATATGTTTGCATGAACAAATAAATGTATGGGACAAGCACATGATGAGCTAACCATGGCTCAGTGCCAAGCAGAGATTGTCATAAGGAAAGAATGACTTTTACTTTAACTTAGACATTGTTTGAATTGTTGCCTCAAACAACTTTTCACAGAAAAGTCTGCCTCTAGAGAGGCATTGTGTTGTTTTTTTTTGTCTATTTGCCTAAAATGATATAAAAAACCAGAAACTAAAAATACACAAAATATTCTATTTGAGGAAATGCTGGGCAGAAATATTAACAGCGGTAATAGATTTGAATTTTTTTCTGTTTATATTATTATAGTACCTAAATTTATCCAAAGATCAATGCTTTGTTACTAAACTCAAATCTTCCCGGATACATCTCCAACTCCAGAAGTATGGACTGAACAATTACAAGAGCAGTGACTAATCTAATTCTATAAATGGACCCTCAGATTTTTAGGGTTTCCATGATTCGGTTAGCCATGATTCTTTGCTTTTCACCTTTCCCTCACTTCCCCCAAAATAGAAACAACCAGTAAGAGATAAATTCAGAAAACATGCAAGTTTCACTCTTTGATTATAATGAAAAATTATACTTGATAGCAAGAAACGAGAAAGAAAAACTCTGAATATTGGACAATGAATATCAGTCTGAGGAATTTATAGTTTGCATCCATGTAATTGCAAAGGACTATCCAAAGATACATGTTCAAAGCATCACTCTGATTGTTGAATTTCATTATGCTACCTGTAATTTGTTTTCCAGTTTCTTTTTGTGGAGGGTGACATGTTTTGGATGATGACATACTTGAAAGGGGTTTTCCCTTTTTGGGGGAGAAGGTGTTTTCCTTCTTTTTGGAAAACTCATGCATTGTCACCTGCGTCCAGATGAAGCAAACGGGCTGCCCATGGCCCATAGAATGCATATACTCATTGTGAAGTTTCAGGGACTCATTACAGATGATGAGGATGCAAGACTGAGGCAAAAGAACAAACCACCACCATGTGGGAACGGACTCTGAGACTCCATGTCTCACCATGAGAACAGAGAGATAATAATCCTCTCATATTTTTACACCAACATATTTCAATAGCTATCATATATTTTATCTAAAAATTGTTGAGACAGAGGGCAAACAACAGCAAGCTCTTCATACTCATGAATATGTACCGGGGAGGGATGTATGCTCTGTGAATGTAGAGATGGAAGAAAAAATTTTTAAGAGAGGATGTTAGAATCGAGCTATGAAAGCATGAAGATAATGGGTATGGAACACTGGAACCAGAAGGGTGAGGGCAGAAATATGCTAGAGACAGGGAAGTCAGAGAAAAAATGTGCCTGGGGATGTGATACTCATAGCATCCTCCTTGGAGAACTACACTTGTATGCCTGGATACCACAGAAACCAAGAGATCCTCTAAAAGACTGGACAGCCTAGACTCTAATCACTGCAACCTCTAATATAGGCTATAAGCATCAATTTGCATCCATTTAGCTCACATAAAAAATAACTTTGGAAAATAAGCTTAGATTTTGCTTATTTTTTGTCAGAAGCATATGGAGAAAGGGAGTCCTGTTCAGTTAAGAGACTCCCCTGAGAGGCACATTTAATTGCCACCCAGTCTCTAATCCAAAGGAACCACAAGGAATTGATTGGTTCTCAGCCAGATAATAAAATAAAGCTTACATTTTCTCAAATCATGACACAGCTATGGAACACCTCTGAAGACTTGATGAACATATGAATAAGCATGGGGATACAATTTCATGGAAAGAGGATTGTGTTCCCGGTAATCAAGGCTACATTAAATTAAACATTTCACTGTTTAAATCAGGGTGAGAATTGGCTAGACAAATAGATGTCACCAGTCAAAAAGTACTATTATTAAATGGTCCTGTGGTATTTTGCCCCAAGCAGTAATGAAGATAACAGCATAATTGGTCAACGTGATTCACTAGGATAGAGCATTGTGCTGAGTCATTTAGTTGCATTTCAAGAATAAGAGAGACATTTTCCCTATAAATCACCTTCCATGGGCTCGCTGTGATCTGCATTTGCTTGTCCTGAAGATACTACATAGTCATGCCTCAGGCAGAGTGCACTGGTTAGTGTCCAGCATGTGCCAGCAAAAGATGTCTGACAATGCATCCATGCTCATGGAATTCACCAGTCTTACTACAGTCTTCATCCTAAAGCAGCTTACTTCATATAATGGTGGAATGGCCTCTTGAAGACTCAGGAGCAGCAGCAGTGATGGCAAAACTTTGTGGGGCTAAGACACATACATACCTTGTATATGCTCTGAATCAGCATCCAGAAAGTGGTGCTATTTCTCTGATAGCCAGAATTTACAATTTCAGGAATCAAAGGATAAAAATGAGAGTGGCACCACTCATTATCTAGCAACCCACTAGCAAAATGTTTCCTATTCCCCTGACTAGAAGTCTTCGTTTCAAAAGAAGGAATGGGGATCCCTGGGTGGCGCAGCGGTTTGGCGCCTGCCTTTGGCCCGGGGCGCGATCCTGGAGCCTCGGGATCGAGTCCCATATCGGGCTCCCAGTGCGTGGAGCCTGCTTCTCCCTCCGCCTGTGTCTCTGCCTCTTTCTCTCTCTGTGACTATCATAAATAAAAAAAAAACAAAAAAACAAAACAAAACAAAAAAACAAAAGAAGGAATGTTTCTACCATGATACACAATAGTGATCCCATTGAGCTGGAAGAGAAGACTTCCACCTGTTCACTTTGGATCCCTCATGCTTCTGAATCAATAGGAAAGGAAGGCACTTTGTTGGCTGGGGCAATTGATCCTGAATACAAAGGGGAAATTACATGATACCACTCCACAGTGGAGTTAAGGAAGAGTATATCTGGAATACAAGCGATTGCTCAGGGTATCTCTTAGTATGACCATGCCCTGTGATTAAGGTAAATAAAAAACTATAACTCAATTCAAGCATTGCTAGCATTCCCAGACTCTGGGAATGAAGGACTGGCCATCTTGTTAAGCAAAGAATCATGACCAACTGAAGTGTTGATGAAGACAAAGGCAATATGGAGTACATAGTAGAAGACACATATAAATACCAGCTTTAAACACATGACCAGTTACACAAAAGAGGGCATTAATTGTCATGAGTAATCGTCTTTATTTTGTTATAAATATATGTATATAGTAGCAAATATCTTTCTTCTTCCTTCTTTTATTCCCTTAGGTAACATAAGATGTATTGACTTTATACCATAGTATTTAGGTATTATTAACTTTATATTATAGTATTTAAGTTCCAGGATATCAAGAAGAGTAGGAACTACCTCTTATGGGGAAGGATTTAGTGTGTTTTTGGTTGTGGGTAGGTTAGCTGTACCATGTTAGGTGGAATTATGATTTGTATTGTCTTTATTTAGAGATTAAGTATGGTTTATGTAGATGTGTATGGGTGCTGTATTCACAAGGGATGGACTTATGATGGTTAATGTTATGTGTGGACTTGATTAGGTTAAGGGAATAGATAGATGTTTAAAGAGATAACTGCCTAAACATTATCTCTGGGTGCATCTATGAGGGTGTTTTCAGGTCAGATTAGGATTTGAAAAGGTGGAATCTTTTTTTTTAAGATTTTATTTATTTATTCATGAGAGACAGAGAGAGAGAGAGGGGGGGGGGGAGAGAGAGAGAGAGAGAGAGAGAGAGACATAGGCAGAGGGAGAAGCAGGCTCCATGCAGGGAGTCCAACGTGGGACTTGATCCCGGGCCTCCAGGATAAGGCCCTGGTCTGAAGGCAGCGCTAAATCGCTGAGCCACCAGGGCTGCCCGAAAAGGTGGAATCTTAATTTTTTTAATATAAGTTTATTTTTTATTGGTGTTCAATTTGCCAACATATAGAATAACACCCAGTGCTCATCCTGTCAAGTGCCCACCTCAGTGCCCATCACCCAGTCACCCCCAATCCCTGCCCTCCTCCCCTTCCACCACCCCTAGTTCATTTCCCAGAGTTAGGAGTCTTTCATGTTCTGTCTCCCTTTTTGATATGAGTGGAAATATCAGAAAAGGTGGAATCTTAAAGCAGATGGCCCTCCCCAAAATGGGCAGGCATCATTCAATCAGTTGAGGGTATGAATATAACAAAAAGCAGAGGAAGGGTAAATCTGTTCCCCCACTTTTTTTTTTTTGTCTGTTGAGCTGGGATGTATTTTTTTAAATCTTCTTTTGTCCTCAGATTGGGGTCTGCATCATGAGCTCCCCTGATTCTTAGAACTTCAGACAGACTGAATTTCACCACCAACTTTCCTGGTTCTTCATCTTGCAGATGGTGGATCATGAGATTTTGTAGTCTTTATAGTTACATAAACCAATTCCTATAATAAATTCATTTATACCCTACAATTCTGTTTCCCTGAAACTGATATAGATGGAGACTGAGATTCAGTGTGGTATCAAGAGGAAGAGGACAATGGAATGGAGTTTTGGGCCTAGTTTCCTGAATGTTCACAAGAAAAGGAAAAACACATTTCCACTGACTTGCTTCTGCCTCCTTTGCCAGACTGTACCCAGTAATATCCCATTAGAAAGCCCCGCAGCTCTGGAGTCTGGAAGCTCTGTTTAATGGTCTGGAATTAGGAGATGCAGCATCTTCAGGTTTAATTCACACACACACACACCTATATACCATGTGCACACATTCATCCCTACCCTACATACATACACACACAATCACACATGACATGCATACATATACATACCACACATATGCCATATGACCACTCATAATACATCACAGATGCACTTACATGTATACACCTATACACCCATACACACACTCACCACATACACACACATACACAAATGGTGGAAGATTAAGAGAGGTATGAAAATAAAGAATGTTCTGTAGCTGTTTACACTGATTTATTTTTTTAGTTTGCTTATTGTTCCACCTTTTGCCTGTGCAGATAATGGTGATAACCAGAAATATTAGCAATTTTTCTTTAAAGGCCCTTAAAAATTTAAAGTTCCACTAAAAGAGAAAGGCTCCAGTGAAGCAAATTCTTTTTAGGCAGTTTCAGGCCTCAGTAACAGCATTATTAAAATGATAATGGAAAATGTATACTGAACTACTGTTATATGCTGTAGTAAAGGGAATGATGACTGTTTATTGATTTCAGAGAGAATGCACTTAGAGCTAACTACCTGAAGGGAGAAAGAAAAGATTAATAATGACCATGTAACATTCCAGGTTTACAGTTTATACAAGATTTAGGATAGAATTGAATATACTCATTATTGTTTCCTGCAAGTGTTACTGTTTGCAATTTTTAACCTTGTCAACATATGTATATGATGATATGAAAGCTACTTTGTAAGAATAAAAAATGAGCACTTTTCCAATGTAAATCAGAATGATTTGCTAAGGACTGAAACACCTGAATGGAGGAATGCAATATAGATCGTAATACAATAGCCACTTTTCCCTTACAGTCTAAATACTCCAGGCAGCTAAACAACAGAATCTGATGTGTGGATTTCACATTTTTGTGTTCTCCCAGTGTGAAAGACACAAGGATTACATCAGCAGCACTAGGTGTCTGCATGGTGGCAGCATTATTGAGCCATGTTGCACCTTGAGCCTTTAGACCGTGTCATTCCCTCTGTTTGAGAAACATTAATACCAATGTCACCAGTGTGATCAATTACTTTTTCAAAGGTTTTTCATTTCTGAAGCAAAGTTATTAGGAATAGATTACTCAATTTTTTTATATTTAGATGCCTACTACGAAAATTCTCAGGAAGCCTTGCAAATATCTAGATAAGGCATGCTGTTATGATGCACAATAGCTTTTCTCTCATTTTTGTGGAGATCCAAGGACAGATGTTTATGTCCATGTCACATATGTTTAATGTTTTCAAAATGCTCAAGGAAGTGCTGTTTTATTCTTATGAAAATATTAGGAGCATAAAGAAAGCTTAGGGGCAAAGCTTATCTAAAGATGGACACACTGGAGCTGCATAAACATCCCCAAGCTGACCTTGTGCAGGAGTTTATCCCGTAACTTCTGCATGACCTGTAAGCATGGCAGTCATCTCATGTGTACCTATCACTTTCAATATAGACTTTGAATAGACTGCAGAACACCTGAACTTTATGACAAGAACACAGGGAGAAGTACACAGGCATATTCATGAAACAGAGGGAATAATGTAAGAAAAGGAAGAGTAGAAGCAATGGAGATGCAGGACAAGCAGAGTGGGGAAAGACTTAAGAATAAGATCAGTGTTTCTCAAAAGAAGACATCCAAACAGCCAACAGGCACATGAGAAGGTTCTCAATATCACTAATTATTAGGGAAATGTAAGTCAAAACCACAAGGAAATGTCATGTCATGCCTGTTAGGATGGATATTATTGGACTTCTGGGAAAGATGGCAGAATAGGAAGATCTTAAACTCATCTCATCTCATGGATGCAACTGGATAACACTCTTATCAACATAAATAACCCAGAAAATTACTTGAAGACTGACAGAATAAAAACGGAATCCTCACCTTTAAAGAAACAACAACAACAACAACAACAAAAAGAAGAAGAAAGGAAAGAAGGAAGAAAGAAAAAAGGGAAGGAAAGGGAAGGGAAGAGAAGAGAAGAAAGAAGAAAAGAAGAAAAGAAAAGAAAAGAAAAAAATATGGAAAAATAGCCTATGGAGATATAGCATACCAGCAGCAGTTTGAAAAACACCTGAGGCATAAGGGAGGGAAAGTTATTTACTAATTATAGAGTGGTCCCAAAGAGACCTATACTGGGAAACTCCTCTAGAAACACCTGAGCTGGCAGGTGTTATTTCTCTTCCTTGTTCCTTAGCATAAAGATGCTGGTGACCTGTGGGCATCAGCCCAATGCAAATATTCAATACATAACTTGCTTAAAACTGCTCCTCACTCCCTGCAGCCTGACCTGCCTCATCTTCATGTTGTGGGTCCCATGACCAGCACAGCACAAACCTTGTTAACACTGTGTCTCCCAACCCACATATTTAGCAGGGCTCTGGTTTTGGCAGTGGTGGTATATCCCATGGAAAATTTCTGGGTACTATACCCCCTGCCCACTGCCACCCCACTGCCAAGACCAGGGCATCACATATCCTTTTTTAAAAAAGACTTTATTTATCTATTCATGAGAGACACAGACAGAGGCAGAAACATAGGCAGAGGGATAGGTAGGCTCCATGCAGGGAACCCGATGTGGGACCCAATCCCAGGACTCCAGGATCATGCCCTGAGTCAAAGGCATATGCTCAACTGCTGAGCCACCTAGGCATCCCAGGGCATCACACATATCCTGTGGAAGAGAACCAGTGTGAGTAACTTTTGGGCACTCTGTGCTGTGCTCATATAGCACAGTGGAAGAGGACCAGAAAACAAAACTTGTGAACAATGTGTGCTCCACCCACATGTGCTTTCTGTTTTCACCCTGGCTGGCCTAGTCTTGGTGGCAAAGTATGTGACCTCTGGCAAAGGACCAGTGCCATCTTGTGAAAGTGCATGCCTCACCCACTACTTCCCCCACACAAACACCCAGTACTTTCAATAGAGGAGACATAGCTGACTTTCTTAATACAAAGACACAACAAAAAAGAGTTAGACAAAATGAAGATACACGGGGATATGTCTCAAGTTGAAAGAAGAGGACAAAATTATAGAAAGAGACCTAAGCAAAATGGAGATAAGTAATATGCCAGATAGAAAATTTAAAGTAATGATCATAAAGGTACTCACTAGACTTAGAAAAGAGTGGAAGACATTAATGAGACCCTTAAAAAAGAGATAAAAAGGAACCAATCACAGGTGAAGAAAACAATAAGTGAAATAAAAAATGCACTGGATAAGGATCCCTGGGTGTCTCAGTGGTTTGGCGCCTGCCTTTGGCCTAGGGCATGATCCTGGAGACTCAGGATCGAGTCCCACATCAGTACCTTCTTTAATACCCATCACTCATCTTGTCCATTCTCCACCCAACTCCCTCCATCAAACCTCAGTTTGTTCTCTATTAAGAATCTCTTATGGTTTGCATACCCTCTCCTTCCCTTTTCCCCCTTCACACACATTCATCTGCTTTGATTCCTAAATTCCACATATGAGTGAAATCATATGGTATTTGTCTTTCTCTGACTCACTTATTTTACTTAGCATAATCACTGAAACCCTATCCACATTGTTGCAAATGGCAAGATTTCATTCTTTTTAATGGCTGAGAAATATTTGATTGTATATTTATATATCATATTTACTTTATCCTTTAATCAGTAAGTGGACATTTGGGCTCTCTCTGTAGTTTGGCTATTGTTGATAATGCTGCTATCAACATTGAGGTGCACATACCCATTCACATCAGTATTTTTGTATCCTTTGGGTAAATACCTAGTAGTGCAATTGCTGGATTACAGGATAATTCTATTTTTAACTTTTTTTGAGGAAACTCCGTACTTTTTTGAGGAAACTCCATACTATTTTTTGAGGAAACTCCATACTGGCTGCCCCAGTTTCCATTCACACCAACAGTGCAAGAGATTTCCCTTTTCTCTTCAATATCACCAACACCTGTTGTTTCTGGTATTGATAATTTTAGCCATTCTGACAGGTGTGAGGTGGTATCATTATGGTTTTGATTTGTATTCCCCTGGTGATGAATGATGTTGAGCATGTATTCATGTGTCTGTTAGTCATCTGATATCTTCTTTGAAAAAGTGTCTATTCATGTCTTCTGCCCATTTCTTAATTGGATTATTTGGATTTTGCTTGTTTGATAACTTCTTTAAAGGTTTTGGATACTAACCCTTTATCAAATATGTACTTTGAAAATATTTTATCCCATTCCATACTCTGCATTTTAGTTTTATTGACTGTTCCCTTCACTATGCAGAAGGTTTTGATCTTGACGAAGTCTCAATAGTTCATTTTTGCTTTTGTTTCCCTTGTCTCTGGAGACAAGTCTAGTAAGAAGTTGCTCTGGCCAAGGTTAAGGAGGTTTCTGCCTGTGTTTTCCTCTAGGATTTTGATGGATTCATGTCCTACATTTAGGTCTTTCATCCATTTTTAATTCATTTTTGTGTGTGATGTAAGAAAGTGGTCCAGTTTCATTCCTTTGCATGTTGCTGTTCAGTTTTCCCAACACCATTTGTTGAAGAGACTGTGTGTTCAGTTGGATATTCTTTTCTGTTTCAAGAAACATTAGTTGACCATGGGGCATGTGGGAAATGCAGTTGGTTAAGCATCCAATTCTTGGTTTCAGCTCAGGTCATGACCTAAGGGTAACTGATACCAAGCCCTGAGTTGGGCTCCATGTTCAGCATGAAGTCTGCTTGAGATTCCTTCAACTTCTCCCTCTACACCTCCTGTTTGTGCTCTTTCTCTATGAAATAAGTAAATAAATCTTAAAAAATAAAGATTAGTTTACCATATACTCATGGGTCATTTCTGAGTTTACTATTCTGTTCCATTGATTTATGTGTCTTCTTGCATGCCAGTACCAAACTGTCTTAATTACAACAGTTTTATAAATATAGTTTGAAGTCCAGAATTGGGATGCTTCCAGCTTTGCTCTTCTTTTTTAGGATTGCTTTGGCTATTCAGGGTCTTTTCTGGTTCCATGTAAATTTTAGGATTGTTTGTTCTAGTTCTGCAAAAAAAAAATGTGGTATTTTGATAAGGATTGCATTACATGTGCAGAATGCTTTAGATAGTATAGGTATTTTAACAATGCTTCCAACCCAGAAACATGGGATGCTTTTCCATTTCTTTGTGTCTTCTTCAATTTCCTTCATATAGGTTCTGTAGTTTCCAGAGTACAAATCTTTTACCTCTTTGGTTAAATTTATTCCTTGGTATCTTAATGGTTTTGGTGCAATTGTAAATGGGGCCAATTCCTTGATTTCTTTTTCTGCTATATGTAGTAGCATATACTTTCTGCTGCTAGTATATAGAAATGCAATAGATTTCTGTATGTTAAAAAAAAGATTTCTGTACGTTGATTTTATATCCTGTGACTCTGCTGAATTTATGTAATAGTTCGGGATCCCTGGGTGGCGCAGCGGTTTGGCGCCTGCCTTTGGCCCAGGGCGCGATCCTGGAGACCCGGGATCGAATCCCACGTCGGGCTCCCGGTGCATGGAGCCTGCTTCTCCCTCTGCCTGTGTCTCTGCCTCTCTCTCTCTCTCTCTCTGTGACTATCATAAATAAATAAAAAAAAATTAAAAAAAAATTTATGTAATAGTTCTAGCAATTTTCTGGTGGATTCTTTAGGGTTTTCTGCATAAGTATCATGTTGTCTGCAAATAGTGAAAGTTTGACTTCTTCCTTGCTGATTTGGATGCTCTTTATTCTTTTTGTTGTCTGGTTGCTGAGGCTAAGACTTCAAGTACTATGTTAAATTGTAATGGTGAGATGAACATCTCTGTCTTGTTCCTGACCTTAGTGTAAAAGCTCTTACTTTCCCCCCACTGAAGATGATATCAGCAGTGGGTCTTTTGTATATGGCCTTTATGATGTTGTGGTATGTTCCCTTATCCCTACTTTTTAGAGTTTTTACAAGAAAGGATGGTGCCTTTTGTCAAATGCTTTTTCTGTATCTATTAAGAGGATCATATGGTTCATATCCTTCCTCTTATTAAGGTGATGTATTATGTTGATTGCTTTGCAAATATTGAACCACTTCTGTAGCCAAAGAATAAATTCCACTTGATTGTGGTGAATAATTCTTTTAATGTACTGTTGGATTTGATTTGCTAGTATTTTATTATCAGGGATATTGGACTATAATTCTATTTTTTTAGTAGGGTCATTTTCCAGTGTTGGGATCAAGATAATGCTGACCTCTTAGGATCAATTTGGTAGTTTTCCTTCCATTTCTATTTACTGGAATAATTTGAGAGGAATAGATATTAATTCTACTTTAATGTCTGATAAAATTCCCCTGGGAAGTCCTTTAGTCCTGGACTTTAGTTTGTTGGGATTTTTGGTTACTGATTCTATTTCTTTGCTGGTTATGAGTCTGTTAAAATTTTTTACTTCTTGCTGTTTCAGTTTTGGTAGTTTGTATGTTTCTAGAAACTCATCCATTTCTTCCAGATTGCCCAGTTTGTTGAAATATAATTTTTAATAATATTTTCTTAAGACTATTTATATTTCTGCAATGTTGGTTGTGATCTATTTTCTTTCATTCTTGATTTTATTTGGGTCCTTTCTCTTTTTTTTTGATAAAATCTAGGTAGGAGTTTATCAATTTTATTGATTTTTTTCAAAGAACTTTGTTTAATTAATTTGTTCTTTTTTTTGTTTTTCTCTATATCATTTATTTCTGCTCTAATCTTTATTATTTATCTTCTTCTGATGCCTTTAGGCTTCATTTGCTGTTCTTCATCTAGCTCCTTTAAGTTTAAGGTTAGGTTGTATTTTTAAGAGTTTTCTAGCTTTGTGAGGTAGGCTTGTATTACAATATACTTCCCTCTTAGGATGGCCTTTGTTGCATCCAAAAGATTTTGGACTGTTGTATTTTCATTTTCATTTGCTTCCTGTACTTTTTAATTTCATCTTTAATTTCCTGTTAAATTATTCATTCTTTAGTAGGATGTTCTTTAACCTTCATGTATTTGTGGTCTTTCAATTTTTTTCTTCTGATTGGCTTCAAGATTCATAGCATGATCTGAAAATATGCATGGGAGGATCTCAATATTTTTGTCCTTGTTGAGAATTGATTTGTGACTTGGTATGTGATATCTTCTGGAGAGTGTTCCACGTGTACTCAAAAAGAAAGTGTATTCTGCTGCACTGGATGAAGTGTTCTGAATATATCTGTTAAATCCATCTGGTTCAGTGTGCCATTCAAAGCCATTGTTTCCTTGCTGATTTTCTGCTTATATGATCTATTGATGTAAGTGGGGTGTTAAAGTCCTCTACTATTATTGTATTATTATCAATAATTTTTTAAAATTTTCTTACTAACTGATTATATATTTGGGTCATCTACATTGGGGGCATAAATATTTACAATGGTTAGATCTTTTTATTCTTTTTTTAAAATTTATTTTTAAATTTATGATAGTCACAGAGAGAGAGAGAGAGGCAGAGACACAGGCAGAGGGAGAAGCAGGCTCCATGCACCGGGAGCCCGACGTGGGATTCGATCTCGGGTCTCCAGGATCGTGCCCTGGGCCAAAGGCAGGTGCTAAACCGCCGCGCCACCCAGGGATCCCCTGGTTAAATCTTTTTAGATAGACTTTTTAATTATTATACAATCTCCTTCTTCATCTTTTTTTTACAGTCTTTGGTTTAAAATCTAGTTTGTCTGGGATGTCTGGGTGGATCAGTGGTTAAGTCTCTGCTTTCAGCTCAAAGGATAATCCTGGGGTCCTGGGATCGAGTCCAATATCAGGCTCCCTGTGGGGAGGCTGCTTCTCCCTCTGCCTGCCTCTGCCTCTCTCTGTGTATCTCTCATGAATAAATAAATAAAATCTTTAATAAAATAAAATAAAATCTAGTTTGATGTAAGTATGGCAACCTCTGCCTTCTTTTGACATCCATTAGCATGACAAATGGCTCTCCATCCTCTCACTTTCAATCTGCAGGGGTCTTTGGATCTAAGATAAGTCTCTAGCAGGCAGCATGCAGAGGACTCTTGTTTTTTGTTTTTTTTTATTCATACTGATACTCTATACCTTTGATTATTTAGTCCATTTACATTCAGAGTAATTATTGAAATATATGAATTTACTGCCATTGTGTTGTGCCAGCCTATAAAGTTGGGTATTTCTGGTGATGTGCTCTACTCCTTTCTACTCTGTTGCTTTGTTTTTTTTAACTCTCCCACTCAAAGAGTTTCCTTTAATACTCCTTGCAGGGCTGGTTTAGTGGTCACAAACTCCTTTAGTTTTTGTTTGTCTATAACACTCTTTATATCTCCTATTCTGAATGACAACTTTGCAGGATAAAATATTCTTGGCAGTATATTTTCCCCATGCAGCAGGTTAGATATATACTGCCACTTTATTCTGGCCTGCAACTTTTCAGTGGGCAGATCTCCTGTGAACCTGAACTGTCTTCTCTTGTATCTTATGGACTTTTTTCCCTTGCTGCTTTCAGGATTCCTTCTTTGTCTTTGTATTTTGTGAATTTGTCCTGGTGATGGCTGGCTTTTGATGAATTTAATGGGAATTCTCTATGCTTCGTGGATTTCAATGTCTGTTTGTGTCCTTCCCCATATTAGGGAAGATTTCAGCTATAATTTGCTCAAATGTACCTTCTACCTCTTTTTCTCTCTTTTCATGTTGGACTCCTAATGTATGAATGTTGTTACATTTTAAGAAGTTGCTAAGTTCCCCAAATCTACCTGCATGATCTAATACCTTTCTTTCCCTCTGTTTTTCAGCTTCATTATTTTCCATAATTTTATCTTCTATATCATTGATTTGTTCCTCTGTTTCATACATCCTCATCATTATGTCATCCATTTGGGTTTGCATCTTGTTCATAGCATTTTTAATTTCACTCTGACCAGATTTTAGTTCCTTTATGTCTATAGTATGGTATTCTATAGTGTCCTCAAAGCTTTTTTCAAGCCCAGCTAGTATCCTTATAATTTTTGTTTTAGATTCTACTTCAGACATCTTACTTATATCTGTATTGATAAAATCCCTGGCCATTACCTCTACTTGCTGTTTTTTCCTTTAGGGTGAATTCCTCCATCTTATCATTTAGTCTAGGAAAAGAAGAAAGAATAAAAAGGTAGATACTATGTGTGGTTTGGTCTGCTTGTTAAAAGAAGCTAAATACAAATAATAAAAAAATATGTAATACAAATAACTTAGAAATTAAAACTAAAAATAAGAGCTGAAGCTATGCAGCATTCTAAGATCAGTAGATTTGGTACATGTGAGGGATTTGTGCTTGTCTTCTGAGGGAAAGGACTCTTGTGCTGATTCTCAGGCTGACTTGTCCTCATAGAGATGTACCTGCAGGGCATAGGGGTGCTGGGCTTGCTGCAAGTGGTTCTTGCCTTCACTTGGTGGCCCTGTGCAGCTCACTGAGTCAGTCAGTGCTGATGGGCAGGGGACAAAATGGTGTGGCCCTTTTATCCTCCCCTCAGAGTGGAGAGTTCATACTTGCCACTCTTTAGAAAGCCCTCACAGAAGAGCCAACAATCACCCCTTTTGTGTCCCCAGCTTTCTTCACCCTGTCTGTGTGAAGACAGACAGCTGTTTGTCTGTTTGCTTGCCACCTAGCAGAGTACTCCTGTGTTTTATCTCAGGCTTACAGTTGTGTTTCTAAATTCCAGATTTTAGGGAATCACCCAGTGTTTCCCAGAGTTAATCCTCTGGGGGATGGTTTCGCTGTGCTTTAGCAGTTTGGTGGCCACTCCCATGACTGTGCAGTGTTTCAGAGTTTATGGAAAAGTAGAGCAGAAAACCAGCATCAAGACTTGCTGCCCTCAGCTGGTGTTCCCACTCCTATGCTTGGGAACAGTGCAACAAGTTGACAGCACCCAATGTTATGTCCATTAAGAGGCCTTGCCACCACTCCCAAATGCACTCCAAGTAGGGGAACTCTTTCCTCTGGACAACCCAGGGAATCCCCAGATCACGCTGTCCCCTCCTGGACTCCACCCTTCTTCCCAATAAGAGCACTGATAAGCCAGGCATAACCTCGACAGTGGTAGACTTCTAAAAGTTCAGATATTGGGGGGCGGGGCAAGATGGTGGAAGAGTAGGGTCCCCAGTAACCTGTCCCCATAAACTTACCAAGATAACTTTCAAATCATCCTGAAAATCTATGAATTCAGCCTGAGATTTAAAGAGAGAACAGCTGGAATGCTACAGACAGAAGAGTTTGTGCTTCTAACAATGTAGGGAGATAGATAAGTAAATAAATAAATAAATAAATAAATAAATAAATAAATAAATAAATATCAAGTGGGGGAGAGGTCCCCGCGAGGAGCCGGGCTAAGGTGGGTGGCGAAAACCTCCAGGACAGGAAAGTCCAGTCCCAGAGAAGCAGAAACTCTTAAAAATCTGCGTCAGATTCTTCCTGGAGGGAAAGGCACTGGCAGGGAAGTCGGGCAGGATCCCAGGAGGGGCAGTGGAGCCTCCACGCTCCTGGAGTCACTAACAGAGGAGGTGTGCCCCGGGGAGAGTGCACCGCAGACGCCGCCTAGTGCACGCCCGTCCGGCCTCGGGAGAAGCCAACTCCCCGGCAAAGGGGACTACGTGGCCCCGGGAGTGCGATTCCAGCGGCCCATGCCCGGGATCCCAGGCCCTGTGCTCCCATCAGGACAGGTAGAGGCGGGGAGGGCCAGGACAGCAAGGGCACTCCTGTCGCGTGGGGCCCCGAGCTGTGCAGATGAGCGCCCCCTGCCCGCAGAGCATCCAGGCCCCTGCAGACTGGGAGCTGCAGTAGTTACTGCAGGTGCTGACTCCAAGGCTGAGGACATGGCTGCTGCCAGTGGGGTTGTTCCTCCTGATGTAACCCTGTGCCTGGGACAGAGCAGGGCCACCAAGGAACACAGACCTCACAGGATAAACAGCTGACACTGAGCCATGCACCTGGCAGAGGGCGGGGCAGCTCCCCCAGGTGAACACACCTGAGAATCAGCACAGCAGTCCCCTCCCCCAGTAGAACAGCTAGAAGGACAGGGGAAAAACAAGTTATTGACCAAGCAGCACTGGAAAGTTCCAGGGGAAGTCGAGGGATTTACAGTATATAGAACCAGAGGATACCCCTTGTTGTTTGTTTGTTTTGTCTCTTTTCTTTCCTTGCTTTTTACAGTACAACTTGTTTTTAGCCACTTTGCACTGAGCAAAATGACTAGAAAGAACTCACCACAAAAGAATCAGAAACAGTACTCTCTCCCACAGAGTTACAGAATTTGGATTACAATTCAATGTCAGAAAGCCAATTCAGAAACACAATTATAAAGCTTCTGGTGGCTCTAGAAAAAAGCATACAGGATTCAAGAGACTTCATGACTGCAGAATTTAGATCTAATCAGGCCAAATTAAAAATCAATTAAATGAGATACAATACAAACTGGAGGTCCTAACGACAAGGGTTAACAAGGTAGAAGAAAGAGTGAGTGACACAGAAGACAAGTAGATACCAAGGAAGTAAGCTGAGAAAAAAAGGAGAAAAACAATTAAAAGACCGTGAGGAAAGGTTAAGGGAAATAAATCACAGCCTCAGAAGGAAAAATCCCAGTTTAATTGGGGTTCCAGAGGGCGCTAAAAGGGACAGAGGAGGAGAAAGTATATTTGAACAAATCATAGCTGAGAACTTCCCTAATTTGGGGAGAGAAACAGGCATTCAGATCCAGGAGATAGATTGCCCCACCCATTATCAATAAAAACCATACAATACCCTGACATCTGATCATGAAACTTGCAAATTCCAAAGATAAAGAGAAAATCCTTAAAGCAGCAAGAGACAAGAGACCCCTAACTTACATGGGGAGAAATATTAGATTCACAGCAGACCTCTCCACAGAGACCTGGCAGGCCAGAAAGGGCTGGCAGGATATATCCAGGGACCTATTGCGAAGAACCTGCAGCCAAGAATACTCTATCCAGCAAGGCTCTCATTCAGAATAGAAAGAGAGATAAAGAGCTTCCAGGATAGGCAGAAACTAAAGATATGTGACCACCAACCCAGTTCTGCAACAAATATTAAGGGGGACTCTGTAAAAGAAAGAGGATGCCAGAGAAATAATACACAAAACAGGGACTGAATAGGTATTACGATGAAACTAAATTGATATCTTTCAATAGTAACTCTGAATGTAAATAGGCTAAATGATCCCAAGAAAAGACACAGGGTATAAGAGTGGATAAAAAAACAAGACCCATCTATATGCTGTCTACAAGAGACTCATTTTAGACTTTAGGACACCAACAGCCTGAAAATGAAAGGTTGGAGAACCATTTACCATTCAAATGGTCCTCCAAAGAAAGCATGGGTAGCAATCCTCATATCAGATACACTAAAGTTTATCCCAAAGACTGTAGTAAGAGATTAAGAGGGACACTATAAAACACTTAAAGGATTTATCCAACAAGAGGACCTAACAATCATGAATATTTATGCCGCTAATGTGGGAGCTGCCAGGTATATCAATCAATTAATAACCAAAGTTAAGACATACATAGAATACTGGGAGACTTTAACACGGCTCTTTCTGCAAATAACAGATCTTCTAAGCACAAAATCTCCAGAGAAGCAAGAGCTTTAAATGATACACTGGACCAGATGGATTTCACAGATATTTACAGAAATTTACAACCAAACGCAACTGAATACACATTCTTCTCAGGTGCACATGGAACTTTCTCCAGAATAGACCACATACTGGGTCATAAATCAGGTCTCAACTGATATCAAAAGATTGGGATTGTCCCCTGCATATTTTCAGACCATAATGCTTTGAAACTTGAACTCAACAAGAAGAAATTTGGAAGAAACCTAAACACACATGGAGGTTAAAGAGCATCCTACTAAAAGATGAAAAGGTCAAACAGGAAATTAGAGAAGAATTAAAAAGATTGATGGAAACTAATGAGAACGAAGATACAATCATTCAAAATCTTTGGGATACAGCAAAAGCAGTCCTGAAAGGAAAATACATCGCAATACAAGCATCCCTCAAAAAACTAGAAAAAACTCAAATACACAATCTAACCTTGCACCTAAAGGAACTGGAGAAAGAACAGCAAATAAAACATACACCAGGCAGAAGAAGAGAGTTAATAAAGCTTCAAGCAGAACTCAATGTAATAGAGACCAGAAGAACTGTAGAACAGATCAACAAAACCAGGAGTTGGTTCTTTGAAAGAATTAATAAGATATATAAACCATTAGCCAGCCTTATTAAAAACAAAAGAGAAAACTCTTAATTAATAAAATCACAAATGAAAAAGGAGAGATCACCACCAATACTAAGGAAATATAGACGATTTTAAAAACATATTATGAGCAGCTATACACCAATAAAATAGGCAATCAAGAAGAAATGGGTGCATTTCTGGAAAACCACAAAGTAGCAAAACTGGAACAAGAAGAAATAGAAAACCTGAACAGGCCGATCGATAATCAGGGAGGAAATTGAAGCAGTCATCAAAAACCTCCCAAGACACAAAAGTCCAGGGCCAGATGGCTTCCCAGGGGAATTCTAGCAAACGTTTAAAGAAGAAACCATACCTATTCTACTAAAGCTGTTTGGAAAGACAGAAAGGGATGGAGTACTTCCAAACTCATTCTATGAGGCCAGCATCACCTTAATTCCAAAACCAGACAAAGACCCCACCAAAAAGGAGAATTATAGACCAATATCCCTGATGAACATGGTTGCAAAAATTCTCAACAAGATACTAGCCAATAGTATCCAACAGTACATTAAGAAGATTATTCACCATGACCAAGTGAGATTTATCCCTGGGATGCAAGGCTGTTTCAGCACTCGTAAAGCAATCAATGATAGATCACATCACATAATCACAATGATAGATCATATAAGCAAGAGAAAAAATAAGAACCATATGATCCTGTCAATAGATACAGAGAAAGTATTTTACAAATTACAGCATCCATTCCTGATTAAAACTCTTCAGATGTAGGGATAGGGGGAACATTCCTCAGTGTCTTAAAAGCTATCTTTGAAAAGCCCACAGCAGATATCATTCTCAATGGGGAAACACTGGGACTTTTTCCCCTAAGATCAGGGACATGATAGGGATGTCCACTCTCACCACTGCTATTCAACATAGTACTAGAAGTCCTAGCCTCAGCAATCAGGAAACGAAAAGAAATAAAAGGCATTCTAATCAGCATGGAAGTCAAGCTCTCCCTCTTCACAGATGACATGATACTGTACTTAGAAAATCCAGAAGACTCCACCCCAAGATTTCTAGAACTCATACAGCAATTCGGCAGTGTGGCAGGATACAAAATCAATGCACTAAAATCAGTGGCATTTCTATACACTAACAATGAGACTGAAGAAAGAGAAATTAAGGAGTACATGCATTTACAATTGCACCCAAAAGCATAAGATACCTAGGAATAAACCTAACCAAAGAGGTAAAAAGGATCTATCCCCTAAGAACTATAGAACACTTCTGAAGGAAATTGAGGAAGACACTAAAAGATGGAAAAACATTCCATGCTCATGGGTTAGAAGAATTAATATCATGAAAATGTCAATGTTACCCAGGGCAATTGACATATTTAATGCAATCCCTATCAAAATACCATGGACTTTCTTCAGAGAGTTGGAACAAATCATCTTAAGATTTGTGTGGAATCAGAAAAGACCCCAAATAGCCAGGGGAATATTAAAAAAGAAAACCAGGGCAGGGGGCATCATATCACAGATAGATTTCAGGTTGTACTACAAAGCTGTGGTTCAAGACAGTGTGGTACTGGCACAAAAATAGACACATAGATCAATGGAATAGAATAGAGAACCCAGAAATGGGCCCTCAGCTGTATGGTCATCTAATATTCAATAAAGCAGGAAATAATATCCACTGGAAAAAATAGTCTCTTCAATAAATGGTACTGGGAAAGTTGGACATCTACATGAAGAAGAATGAAACTGGACCATTTTCTTACACCATACACAAAGATAGACTCAAAACGGATGAAATCTAAATGTGAGACAAGATTCCATCAAAATCCTAGAGGAGAACACAGGCAACACCCTTTTTGAACTTGGCCACAGCAACTTCTTGAAAGTTACATCTATGAAGGCAATGAAACAAAAGCAAAAATGAATTATTGGGGCTTCATCAAGATAAAAAGCTTCTGCACAGCAAAAGAAACAGTCAACAAAACTCAAAGACAACCTACAGAATGGGAGAAGATATTTGCAAATGACATATCAGATAAAGGGCTAGTATCCAAGATCTATAAGAACTTATTAAACTCAACAGCAAAGAAACAAACAATCCAATCATTAAATGGGCTAAAGACATGAATAGAAATTTCACAGAGTAAGACAGACATTGCCAACAAGCACATGAGAAAATGCTCCGCATCCCATGCCATTAAGGAAATACAAATCAATACCACAAGGAGATATCACCTCATACCAGTGAGAATGGTAAAAATAAATAAGGCTGGAAACATAAATGTTGGAGAGGATGTGGAGAAAGGGGAACCCTCTTGCACTGTTGGTGGGAATGTGAACTGGTACAGCCACTGGAAAACTGTGTTGAGCTTCCTCAAAGAGTTAAAAATAGAGCTACTATGACCCAGCAATTGCACTGCTGGGAATTTACCCCAAAGATATAGATGCAGTGAAATGGCAGGACACCTGCACTGCAATATTTAAAGCAGCAATGTCCACAATAGCCAAACTGTCGAAGGAGCCTCGGTGTCCATCAAAAGATGAACGGATAAAGATGTGGTCTATGTATACAATAGAATATTACTCAGCCGTTAAAAAACGACAAATACCCACCATTTGCTTCAACTTGGATGGAACTGGAGGGTATTATTCTGAGTGAAATAAGTCAATCGGAGAAGGACAAACAGTATATGGTTTCATTCTTTTGGGAAATATGAAAATTAGTGAAAGGGAATAAAGGGGAAAGGAGAGAAAATGAGTGGGAAATATCAGTGAGGGTGACAGAACATGAGAGACACCTAACTCTGGAAATGAACAGAGAGGTGGTGGAAAGGGAGGTGGGCGGGGGCTTGGTGTGACAGGGTGACGGGTACTGAGGAGGGCACTTCATGGGATGAGCACTGTGTGTTATGCTATATTTTGGCAAACTGAACACCAATAAAAAATTTAAAAAATAAAAGTTCAGATTTTGTGCTCTGCTACTTTGTGGTAGTTTGTTAGCAGGGATCCCTCCCCTCTACAACACCCAACAGTTCTAATCTCCCCTAAATTACCCTCCACAGCTTGTACCTTCCACGATTCTACTTGTAGACTTGCAGTTCTGTTCTCTCAGTCCTTAGACTTATTTATTGGGTGTCCCGAATGATTTGATATTTATCTAGCTGTGTTCAAGGGATAAGGCAAACTTAGGGTCACCCTACTCCTCTACCATCTTAACTTCTCTCCTGAAATCTACAGATTTAAGGTAGTTCCTATCAAAATACCAATAGCATTTTTCACATAACTAGAACAAACGATCCTGAAATTTGTATCAACCATAAAAGTCCCCAAATAGCCAGAGCAATCTTGAGAAAGAAAAACAAAATTGGACATGTCACAATTACAGATTTAAAATGATATTATAGAGCTGTAGTAATCAAAGCAGTGTGGTACTGGGGCACCTGGCTGGGTGATCAGTAGAGCACATGACTTAATCTCGGGGTTATAAATTCAAGGCCTATGTTGGGCATGGAGCCTATTTAAAATAAAATTTTAAAAATACAATAAACAACAACAAAACCAGTATGGTACTGGCACAAAAATGAATACATCAACAGAACAGAATAAAAATACTAGAAACAAATCCATTATTATATGGTCAATTAATCTTTGACAAAGGAAGCAATAATATGCAATGAGAAAAAGTCTCTTCAACAAATGGTGTTGAAAAACTTGTTCAGCTACATGCACTTTTTACATCATACACAAAAATAAACTCAAAATGGATTTAGGACCTAAATGTGAGACGTGAAACCATAAAAATCCTAGAAAAGAGCAGAAGCAGTAATTTGTCTGACATTGGCCATAACAAACATCTTTCTAGATATGTCTCTCAAGGCAAAGGAAACTAAAGTAAAAATGAACTATTGGGATATTGGGACTCCATAAAAATAAAAAGCTTCTGCACAGCAACAAAAGAACCAACAAAATTAAGGGACAGTCTCCTGAATGGGAGAAGATATTTCCAAAGACATGCCTGATAAAGTGTTCATATCGAAGTATATAAAGAACTTATACAACTCAACACCAAAAAAAAAAAAATCCAGTTTTTAAAATGGGCAGAAGACATGAATAGACATTTCTCCAAAGAAGATATACAGATGGCCAACAGACATATCAGAGGATGCTCAATATCACTCATCATCAAGGCAATGCAAATCACTACCACAGTGAGATATCACCTCATACCTATCAGAATGGCTAAAATAAAAATCTCAAGAAACAGCAGAGGCTGATGAGAATGTCAAGAAAAAGGAACTCCCATGCACTTTTGGTGAGAATGCAAACTGATGCAGCCTCTGTGGAAGACAGTGTGGAGGTTTCTTTAAAAGTTAAAAATAGAACTATTCTATGATACAGTAATGGCACTACTGGGTATTTATCCCCAAAATACAAAAACATTAGTTTGAAGGGATATATACAACTCGATGATTACTGTAGCATTATTTACAATAGCTAAATTATAGTGTCCATATAGTGGATAGATAAAAAAGATATACTATAATATATAATATACCTGTGTGTACACACACACACACACACACACACAGTGCAATATTATTCAGCCATAAAGAATGAAATCTTGCTATTGGCAACAACATGGGACAATATCAGCAGTATAATGATAGGTAGAATAAGTCAATCAGAGAAAGACAAATACCCTATGATTTCACTCATGTGTAGGATTTAAGTAACAAAACAAATCAACAAAGAAAATAAAAAGAGAGACAAGCCAAAAGATAAACAAACTCTCAACTACAGAGAACAAACAGAGGGTTACCAGAGGGGAGGTGGATGGGGTATATGGGTGAAATAGGTGAAGGGAGTTAAAGAGTACACATATCTTGATGATCACTGAGTAATATATGGAATTGTTGAATCAGTATATTGTACAAGTGAATCTGAATATAACACTGTATATTAACTACACTGGAATTAAAATAAAACAAATAAAATTGGAAGGTAGGCAAAAAAAAAAAGAATGGGTATCATCAATAAAACAAGAGACAATAAGTGTTGATGAGTGCGTGCAGAAAAAAAGAATACTTGTGCACTATTGTTGAGAATGTAAGTTGGTGTAGTCACTATGGCAAACAGTATGGAAGTTCCTGAAAAACCGAAAAATAAAACTACCATATGATCCAGTAATCCCACTTTGGAGCAAGTTTTCAAAAGAAATAAAATCAGGATCTTAAAGAGATATCTCCATGCCCATGTCTATGGTAGCATTATTTATAACCGATATGGAAATACCCTAAATGTCCATCAATGGATAAATGGATAAGTATATTTCACGCACACACACACACACACACACACACACACACTCACACTGGAATATTATTCACAGAGGGAAAGAAGTAAATCTTGCCATTTGCGACAACAGGGATGATCTAGAGGGCGTTATCTTAAGTGAAATAAACTAGACAAAGAAAGATAAATGTTGTATGATGTCACTTAGAGGTAATATCTTTAAAAAAAGTAGAACTCATAGAAGTAGTGAATAGAATGGCAGTTATCAGGGGCTGTGGAGGATGAGGGAAATGAGAATATCGGTTAACATTCCAGGGGAAAAACAAGAATAAAATTGTTGCCATCATGAACTTAAAGTAGTTTGAGAGATTTTGTGAGATTTCAAAGGTTACTGATATGATTAAATGGCTATGTTCTACTCTTGGGCATATTAATAACTTCTCTATTTTCATATTTTGAAGAATCATGGATGCAGTGGATTATTATTCACTCTCATTTTATTTTTCACTGTTTTACACCAGTTTATCTCAGCATAATAATGTTCCCCCTGGGCAAAATGTAGGAATCTCAAATAACAAAATTATGTCCTTCCTTACCTAACAGCAAGAAATGTAAACATTCTATATTTTTCTATTTTCATGGGATTTACCATCTTAACTTTTCAAAATAGAATTTTTTATTTTTATTTTTTAAATTTAAAAATTTTTTAAATTTAAATTCAATTTGCCAACATATAGTATAACACCCAGTGCTCATCCCATCAAGTGCCCTCCTCAGTGCCCATCACCCCATCCTGCCACCCACCTCCCCTTCTACAACCCTTTGTTCATTTCCCAGAGTTAGGAGTCTTTCATGGTTTGTCTTTCTCTCTAATGTTTCCCACTCAGCCCCTCTCCTTTCCCTTATAATTCTTTTCACTATTTCTTTAAAAAAGATTAGATTTCATTCCTGAAGCCTTAGGAGATGGCTGGGATCTCCTAAATGGGATAAGGTGATTAAAAGAAAAAAAAAAAAAGTCTTGCAGAGCTGGGCTTTTGCTGATTGAATTTTGTGGGCTCTTCTAGCCCTCCTGAGTTGATTTCCAGAGGTAAAAAATCTATTGAGGAGGTGCCTCCACAAGGGAGAAAATGGCCCAACTTGAGCTTGAGGACATCCAGGGAACTGTAGTCTTCCAACACAGGTATGCAGAGACAGAACTCTGAAAGATTAAAGCTCCCAGAATGTTTCTTTCCTTTACTTAATGGTATAAAAGATACCTCTGCAGGAAGAGATCAGGGCAAAAATGAGGGATTAGCATGAAATGGAAGGAGGACAGAGTGTGTCTGTCACAGGTGCATTTCGGATGCTACACACATTCATCTCCTCTATCGGAAATAATGAATGCATTAGCGACTCTTAAAAGTTGGTAATAAATAAATGTACTGAATTCAGAGAGTTTCCTGAGTTTATTAGAAAGAACTATAAAAGAACCACTTTGGAAAACACCTGGTCCAGACAAAACATAGTAGGATCTACTTTATTATTTTTTATTATTATTTTAATTTTTAAAAATTAAAAATTACTTTATATTTTTTCAAGCCACAATTTAGGGCTTGAATCCATGATCCTGATATTAAGACCTGAGCTGAGATCAAGAATTGGACACTTAATTGACTGAGATGCCTCTGTGCCCTGGTAAGAGCTACTTTGAGAGAATTTTAATTTAATAACTCTACAAGTGTGTGCCGCATACGAATGCCTATGTTTGTGTTTGTGTGCAGGCACATCACGCATATGTGAAGTCTAGCATTTTCTCAAGTTCTAAGGACTTTCTAAGGACAATCATTTTAACTAAGTGTTTTCTGATATCTGCCATATAGAATCTATGCATATAGGAGACACATCAGTGAACCTAGCAGAGATCCCTGCCTTCTCTCCCTTACAGGGATTATGGAGTGTGCACTCATCAAAATTTGCCAAACCTATTTGAATCAGGCTTCTTTGAAGCATATAAGATCATATCATCAAATCTTAGTGCTATGGATGTGTACTCAGACTATATTTTTCAGGCATAAATATTTGAATAATTATGTCATAACTGGTATTCAAATGAAAATGAGCTCCATTTACAAGTGAGATTCCTATATATTCTTCCCTCATAACTCTGAGAAGCAGCCATTCTTGCCAATGCCTTAATACTTTCCAGGTTTCAAAACTGTGAGATGATACATTTTTGTGGTTTGAACCATCCATTTTATGGTATTTTCTTATGGTAGTTTATCTTACTTTGCTTGGATTGCTTTAATAAACACCACAGACTGGATACCTTATAAACAACAGAAATGTATTGCTCACAGTTCTTGAGGTTGGAAAATACAATATCAAGATGCTAGCATGGTCACCTTTCTATTGAAAGCCACCTCTCTAGTTCATAGTGCCTTCTTACTATGTACCCCCAATGTACATAGTAAGGCTAAGGATATCTCTAGAGCCTCTTTCATAAAGCACTAATCCCATTCATGAGGGCTTCACTTTCATGACCTAAGCAGCTCCAAAGATTCTGCCTACTAATACTATCATTGTTAGAGATTAAGATTTCAACATATGAATCTGGGAGAGCACATATTCAGGCCATAGGGCAGCTTTAGCAAATACAATGGGAATTTTACAATAATATAATGGGATTGCACATCATGGATCTACACTAACTGCTACAAACTGAATTGCATTCCCCTCAAATTTATATGTTGAAGCCCTAAACCACAATGTGATTGTATTTGGAGATGGGATCTTTGGGAGATAATTAGATTTAAATGAGGTCATAAAGGTAGGATCCTTGAATTGGATTAATGCCCTAATAGAACAGACAGCAGAGAGCCCGTTTTCTCTATTTGCCATGTGAAAAGACTGGTCTGCGAGCAAAGAAGAGAGTCCTTACCGGGAACCAAATTGTCCAGCACTATGATCTTGGACTTCCCAGCCTCCAGAACTATGAAAAAATAAATTTCTGTTTTTTAAACCACCCAGTTTAAGGTATTATGTTACAGCAGCTTGTGCAGACAAGAACACCAACTTATAGTTAGGAACATTTCACTGAATCAGGGCATTTCTGCCCACACTGGAAAAGAGGTGGTCTAACTCCCTTTTACCATGTCATCTATCCCTCAGATGCAGCTCATATCACGGAAGGATTGGAATGTGGAGATAGCTCTTCTCTGACCACACCTCTGAGTCACTCAAAGGACAATTCAGTGAGCCACTATTTCTTTTGCTATATTTCAAATACTGAACTAAATACACAGCTAATTTTAGCAATATAAAATATTCTGTGTTGTTTGAAATATGTACAGGTCTCACCCACACTAATTGAAAAAAAATCAACAAAGTACTATTAGATTCTCATGAAATGCACCACCATTCTATAGAAAATGGACACCTGAGAGTGGAGTAAGACTTAACACACACACACACACACACACACACACACACACACACACACACCACCTGCCCAAATTTCAAAGCTATATATCGCCCGTTAAATATTCAAAACTCTCATTCTGAGCTATCAAAAGAATATATGATAAGAACTAGAGAAGCTTATTATTCATGTTTGCACCAGGATCATGGTTTAACTGCTTTGTGGTTACCATTTACAAGCTTTTCACATTCCTCTATGAAACATCAAGATAGAACAGTTCTCTGAATTTAAAGTCACACACGATAGTATCGCATACATGACATGTTTTAAGGGTCCTTGTTCTGCTGCATGACATTTTGCCCATGTGCCCAAACCACATCTGTTCAGCCCAGCAGAACAATGACCAGCAAGAGGAGAATTCATCTGGCGTTGAGATCTTCAATCTGTTACTAGGGAAATCAGCCTGGAGGAAGAACAGTAGGGTGTTAGAGAATGGGCTTTGGGTCTTAGGGATACCTCTGTAAGTTACATAAGGCCACGGAGGGCCTTGGGTACAGGAGGAGGTGAGACATCCGTAGTAAGTAGGAGCCAGAATTTAGCAGCATTTGCTTGCAATGACCCTTAATGCTTTCTGTAACATTATGAATTTCAGTGCTTTCTTGTGTGGCCTCTAGTTTCTATTCCCAGCATTTTTCTCTTGTCTACAGCACTTCCTCTTCTGGTATTTTACACACACTGGTCAGAAGTAATGAAATAGATCTTCAGATTTTACTGTGCCTGAGGCAGGCTTCACTGTTACTAAATCCTGCAACAATGATTGCATTTTTTTTCTGGACAGCTTATAGCTGAGTATTAATTAATATACCATAAATGCTTACAGAAAAGAATCATAAATATTACAGAAAAATGTAATTGTAGTGAAAAATAGCATTCTTCAAGGTGACACAAAGAAGGAGATGTCTATCCAGGTTTGGAAGTGAGGAGTGAAATAAGCAAAAGGCAAAAAACATATGGAAAGAATAGGCCCAATTAACTTTCTTGTTTCTCCTCTCTAAAGTAAGTATGCACTGGCATGGCTGGTTCTTCCACATCAGTTTGTTAGTTATTGTTCCTGGAATACTCAAGTATTCCAGCAAGTCCCTGTGCCCTTCCATCATTCTGAATGTTTTAGCTACCTCTTAAGGACTCTGTGGGCTTCATAATGATTCAGCAACAAAGAAGTCTGTCTCAGACCCAGTAAAATCTGAAGATCCCTCATTACTCTGACCAGTGTATGTGAAATACCAGTTGTCAAACCTCATGATAACCACTTCATGCCCATGCAGTGGATTTTTTATTTCAAATGGCAGTGTCACTTACAAATGGGATTCTTCCCCCAGATGTGTGCAGCTTGATTGTCAACCTGATCAGAGGTAGAAATAAATGCCCCACTGTTAAATTAAAGGGATTCTTCCAGTAGCCTTCTTGTTGTGCCTTTAGTGCCTGTAGTAGGTGAGTATTAACACCCTGCAGCTTTGCTTAAAAGTTTTGAAGAAATGACAGGTGCCTGAACCATCCAGTCTAAACGTGCAGATGACAGAGGATACAGCAGTGGCATGACTGGTGTGGAGTTTGGTGACCTCAAATTCACCTGGCCTTTGTGCTAAGAGATAGCTACGTAGCTGACTCAGTGCCAGACCAATCCCTTGGCAATGTAGGGGAAAAAAAGAGATGAAATAAGCAAATTTGAATTCAAGCCATCAGAAAACACAGTTTTGGCTTTGACACAGGTATGAAAGCTTTGAAACATTTCTAGATTCATAGCTGTTGTGAAGGGAATAAATAAATAAGTACCAGAACATCAGTGGATCCATTTTCCATTATTTATGAATGAATTACCTGGCCCAGGAGCCTCACTTAGAATTAATTCAACCTTACCAAAAGTCTTTAGAATCCTATTTATATAGCTCTTATGTTGCTATTTAATTGCTGATCCTGTTGGATAGGTGACCTTAGGCACTGCTAAGACCATCCTCTTAAAGAGATTAAGACCCTCTGTATTCCAGGAAATCAGTGGGCTTACACTGGAGCTTGGTTACAAAATGTACAGAGAAAGCTAGAAATGAGGTATTGTGTAGGACAATGTGGGTTTATTTTCATAGTTTTATTAAATGATGTGATTTTTTTAAAGATTTTATTTATTTATTCATGAGAGACACAGAGAGAAGGCAGAGATAAAGGCAGAGGGAGAAGCAGGCTCTGTGCAGGGAGCCCGATGTGGGACTCGATCCTGAAACTCTGGGATCACACCCTGAGCCAAAGGCAGACACCTAACCTCTGAGCCACCCAGGTATCCCAACTGATGTGATTTTAAAGTTGTTCTAGGAGTACCATTTCCTTAGGCCTGTTAAGAGAAATGTAGAATTCTATGATGGGCCCCATAATCTTGGTGTCTGATGTTAACTCACATGATGATACTTTACATGGGAAAGGGAGTTTTTAGACATGGTTAAGATTACTATCAGTTGCCCTTAAACTGGGATGATTATAGAATGGGCTTAAGTGAATCATATGAGCACTTTAAAAGTACAGAGATTTATAAATGATTACAGATATTAGTCAAAATATTACAGAAGTGAGAGGGATTGAAAATGAGAGAAGCTCTTTGTCTCTGGCTTTGATGTGGAGGAGGATAAGGAACAAGAACTTTTGAACAGCATATACGAGCTAAGAGATGTCCCTAGATGACAGTCAACAAGAAAATAGGACTTCATTATCACAACAAAAAGAAATTGAATTTTGTCAACACCAGGTATCATCAGCTTGGAAGAGGTGCCCAAAAGAACACTCCAGATAAACATGTAATTGGCCAACTCCTTGATTTCATCCTGAGCACATAACCCAATCATGCTATGCCAGATGTCTGATTTATAGAATCCTGAGCTAATAAATAGATGTAATTATCCACTAAGTGTGTGATAATTTATTATGAACTGAAAAAAAAATAATATAAGAAGTCTCAGCAGAGTTCCTCCTATGAGTCTTTGTTCCTTTTTGGTGGTGCTGACAGCCTGACACAGAGGTTGAGGACCTGTAATGTTAATGATAATAATGATAATGATGACAATACTATTCACGGACTCCTTAAGTATGCAAAGAGCTTCCATAAATGGTTTACCTGCTTTAATTCATTTATTCAGCCTGTCACAAAGTGACAGATGAGAATCTAAGATTTCCACATTAGGCTAGAACTATTGAGCAGCACTAAAATATTCCCAACTTTGTTTTGCTCAAATGCCATAACAATTAAAACAAAAAGTATCTCTGGAAGAGGGACATGGGATCCAGGACAGCGCCTGCACCACTAGAGTAAAAAGTCTTTCTTCTGTTTTAGCTATTTATTGCCAGCTAACAGGGCCCAAGGTTAAAGAGCCTTCAAATACTAGAAGAAGTTAGAAATATAAATTTAAAAATGTTAAATATTTCCATTTCTAAATGTTAGCAAGTAATTTGACAAGAACTACAAAATGCTATATAAAATGAACAAAACAAGCATCTTCAAGCTTTGTTATAGAAAAATGAGACATTGTATACATAGACCACAACTTCTTTATCCATTCATCTTTCGATGGGCACCAAGGCTCCTTCCACAGTTTGGCTATTGTGGACATTGCTGCTTGAAACATCGGGGTGCAGGTGTCCCGGCGTTTCATTGCATCTGTATCTTTAGGGGTAAATCCCCAGCAGTGCAATTGCTGAGTGAAATAATCAGAGAAGGACAAACATTATATGGTCTCATTCATTTGGGGAATATAAAAAATAGTGACAGGGAATAAAGGGGAAAGGAGAAAAAATAAGTGGGAAATATCAGAAAGGGAGACAGAACATGAAAGACTCCTAACTCTGGGAAATGAACTAGGGGTGGTGGAAGGGGAGGTGGGCTGGGGGTGGGGGTGACTGGGTGGCAGGCACTGAGCTGGGCACTTGACGGGATGAGCACTGGGTGTTATTCTGTATGTTGACAAATTGAACACCAATAAAAAATAAATTTATTAAGAAAAAGAAAAATGAGACATTCACAGGAGCACAAATAGCCAAAAGAAATTTAAAAATATGGCCAACTTCTTTTAGTCAGAAAAAAAAAATAAATCATGAGGTACATTTATCACCCATTATACTGACTGAAATTAACAAGAATAAATAATATTGTGTGTTGATATAAGGCTTAATAAAATGGGCAATTGTATACCCAGTTGGTAGGAGTTTAAATGCTGATATCCGTTTCCTGGAGGGCATTCTGACACTATCAAAATTAAAATTTTAAAGGCATGTCCTTTGATTCAGTAATTCTATTCCTAAAAGTATTTATTATACTAAAATATTTTCACTTTGCACAAATATACATTTAGTATTCTTTGTTATATTGCTTATAATTACAAGATATTAGAAGTTTTCATTTTATATGGAAGGATGGTTATGTTAAATAAATTATGGTTGAATTTTCACTGTATAAAAAAATTCTCTCTGAAGTAAAGCATCTGGGTTTTCAAAATAGTACAGGAAAGATTAAATAAATATCAGTTTACAGTCAAACAGCAGACAAAACACAAGGAAACAAGCCACACAGGAAAAAATATTCTTGACAAAAACAAACAGGGAGTAGGAAAGGAGACTAGATAGAAAAGGAGATGAGGGAGGTACAAATTATAAGGAAAAATCCCATAGAGATTCTGAATATAATTAAACCTCGAATGAGTAAGTGTGATTAAGAGATAGAAGCCATATTATAAAAGAGAAGAAATATGAAAGGAATAATCTAACATAATACCTTAAGACCTGGAAAAATAAGAATAAATTAAACCTAAAGTTAGCAGAAAATTAGGAGTAGGATTAGTAGTAATTTAACTAATTAAATTAATTAGTAGAAAGTAGAAAATTAGTAGTAATTTAACTGATAAGTTAATTAGTAAGAAAATTAAAGATTAGCGCATAAATTAATGAAATAAAAATAGAAGATTAAAGGAAAAACAATCAAACATTGGCTTTTTGAAAAGTTTAACAAAATCGACAAACTTTCACAAAGACTTTTCGAGAAAAAATAGAGAAACCTCAAGTTACTAAAATTAGGTATGAAATAAGGGACATTGCTGCTGAACTTACAAATAAATAGAAAAGAACGTAAGGGAATAATATGAACAGCTGTATGTCTACAAATTATACTACTTAAATTAAATAAATAAATTACTAGAAAGATACAAGATGGCCTATAACAGAAATAAAAAAATCTGAATAGATCTATAACAAGTTATGTGGTTGAATTTGTATTTTAAAACTTTCTACAAAGAAAATTCTAGGCCCAGATCTATTCACAGGCACATTCCATGAAACATTTAAATGTGAATTAATATAAATATTTTAGGAAGTCTTCCACAAAATAGAATAAGAGCAAATGCTTTCTAACTCATTGTGAGGCTAGTATTACCTAGATACTAAACCCACATCATAAGATTAAAAAATTCTAGAACAACATGCCCTAAGAAATAGACAAAAATATCATCAACAAAATATTGCAAATAAAATCTAGCAATATAGAGAATGGATTATGTAATTTTACTAAGTGATATTTATCTCAACTACATAAGGACAACTTAATATCAAAAAATAATTAATCTAATATGCCATGTTAATATGATAAAGGACAAGAAACACGTGATTCTCTCAATAGATGCAGAAAAAAAATTTCACAAAAATCCTTATTGAAAAATCCTAATTAAAAAAGGAGGAAAGAGAAAGGAGAGAGAGAAAAAAGAGAGAAGCTTCTTAATACATCTTGATAGGAAAAAGAAAAACAAGCAATTCAATTTAAAATGGGCAGAGTATCTGAATAGATATTTTTCCAAAAAAGACATACTGATGGCTGACAGTCACAAGAAAAGATGCTCAACATCACAAATCATCAAATAGTGAAAGGGAATATAAAGGAAGGGAAAAGAAATGTTGGGAAATATCAGGAAGGGAGACAGAACATAAAGACTCCTAACTCGGGGAAACGAACTAGGGGTGGTGGAAGGGGAGGAGGGCAGGTGTTGGAGGGGAATGGGTGACGGGCACTGAGGTGGACACTTGACGGGATGAGCACTGGGTGTTTTTCTGTATGTTGGTAAATTAAACACCAATAAAAGTTAATTAAAAAAAAAAAAAATGCAAACCAAAACCACAATGCACTTTTGCCTAACACCTGGAAGAATAGCTATTATAAAAAAGACAAGAACCAACATTTGGCAAGAATGTGAAGAAGAGGGAACATTTGTATATGCTTGGTTGGAATGTAAAGTGGTGCAGCCACTATGGAATACAGTATGAAAATTCCTCAAAAATTAAAAAGAAAATTACCATATGATCCAGCAATTTTATTTTCAAGTATTTATCTGTAGCTTTAAAAGATTTATGCACCCTCATGTTCATCACAACATAATTTAAAATAGCCACAGTGTAGAAACAATCTTTGTCTCTTGGTGGATGAATGAATAAAGATCACAATGGACCTTGAGGCATTAGGTAAGTAAAATAAGTCAGGAAAAAAAAGGTAAATAGAGTAAGATTTTACTTTTATGTGGAATCTAAAACAAAACAAAACAAAACAAAAAACGGAGCTCATGGATAGTGAACAGATTGGTGTTTGCCTAAGGCAGAAGATGGGGGTGGATGATATGGATGAAAGGGTTCAAAAGGTACAAGTTTGCAGTTATGAAATGAATAAGCCATAGGAGGGTAATGTACAACATGGTGACTATAGTTCATAATACTGTATTGCATTATTTTAAATTAGCTCAAAGAGTGGCTCTTAAAAGATCTCATCATGAGAAAAAAAACCTGTAACTATGTATGATGACAGATGCTAACTGGACATATTTATTGTGATCATTTCCTAATACATACAAATATCTGATCTTTACATTGTAGTGTACAGTAGTGCTGGCACAACTGATATGCATGCCAAAGAAATAAGTTGCACTACTTTCTCTCTGTCTCTGTCACCCAGTACACAAAAATTAGCTGTATGTGGAACACAGCTAAAACTATAAACATTTTTTTATAAGAAAAATTAAGAGTAAATCTTGGTTTAGGGAAAGCCTTCTTTGATATGACATTAAAAACACAAACTGAAAGAAAAAACAGACCTCAGCACATTAAATTTTTTTCATCTCAAAGGCTAGCATTATGTAAGTAAAATTATAGTGCACAGAAAAGGAGCAAATGTTTGCTAATCTTGTAATCTGATAAGGCACTTTTACCTAGGATACATTTAAAAAGCTACAACTGAATAATAACAAGGAGGAAAGGACGCCTGGATGGTTCAGTGGTTGAGCGTCTGCCTTCGGCTCAGGTCCTGATAGTGGGATTAGGGATCCCTCATCGGGCTCTTTGTGGGGAGCCTGCTTCTACCTCCGCCTATGACTCTGCCTCTCTCTCTCTTTCTGTCTCTCATGAATAAATTAATAAAGTCTTTAAAAAAATAACAAACAGGACAATTTAAAAATGGCATCAGATTTGAACAGACTCCTTTTCCAAAAGAAGATATATGGAAACATGAAAAGACACTCAATATCAATGGCTATAAAAGAAGCTTGAATCCAAACCACAATGAGATTCCACTTCACACTTAGTAGGATGGATATAATATTAATAATTAAAAAAAACAGGCAACTGAAAGTGTTGGTGAAGATGTAGAAAAATTGCTGGTGGGTATGTAAAATGGTACAGCTACTTTGAAAATAGTCTTAAAGTTCCTCACCAGGCCAAAGAGATACCATATGGCCCAGTAATCTCACTCCTAGCTATACAACAAAGTGAAATGAAAACATATGATTATGCAAAATTTGTATATGAAAGTTAATAGCAGTTATACAAATAGTTATTATTTGTAATAGGAGGAAACTGGGTTGGGAGATGTACATCAAATGATAAATGGATAATCAAAATGTGGTGTATCTATATGTTGTAATATAATTTGGCAGTGAAATGGAGTGCAGTACTAAAACATGCTAAAACATGGGTGAACATTGAAAATATGCTAAGTTGAGAAAAGCCGGTCACAAAAGACCGACCACTTAATTGACAATTCCATTCATGTGAAATATCCAGAATGGGCAAATTGATCAGTGTTTGTCTAAAGATGGAGTAGGGGGAATTGGAGGTAATGGGGAGTGACCACTAATAAATTAGGGTTATGGTGATGCTGGACTTTTTTCTAAAATTAATCATGGTGATGGTTTCCCTGTTCAATGAATATGCTAAATATCATAGAATTGCTCATATTAAATGGGTGAATTTTATGGCATGTAAATGTATCTCAGTAAAGCTATTATATAAAAAGAAGTTTTCAAACACATGCAGAAAAAGTAGACAATAGAAGAGAATACATAGCAGATAACAAACAATACATAGCAGACGATAGAAACATATTGCAGGATCTAACTAATGGAATGATCAGACATAGATGCTCCAGTACTTATCTTTAATATGTTTCAGAAGACAGATAATAAGATTAACAACCTTGGTGTAACACTGGAAATTATATGCAACCAGTGTTAGAACCTCAGAATACAAAATAAAAATTAAGAACTCAGGGGATTCACCTGAAACTAATATAACTGTATGGTAACTAACTGGAATTAAAATAAAAACTTTAAGAAAAGAATAGGTTAGAAACTACTTAGATACAGTCTATAACAACAATGACCTAGAAGATAGCTTAGAAAAAAAAATATCCAGACTCAATCACTGAAAATCAAAGGAGAATAGAAATAATAAAGAAATAAATAGGAGGTATAGTCAAAAAGTCTAAAGTGTGTATTTGGGATCCAAGAAGGAAAATATAAATATGGGGAAAAATCAATATTTGAAATAATAATGGTTAAGTTTTTTCCTAAGACTAGAGGGACATATATTAATTAAGCTATATGAGCCAAGGATAAAATTGACAAATAAAGACACATATGGAACATATCATAATATCTCTGTTAAAAACAAATGACAAAGAGAAAAACTTAAAAGCAGTCAGAAAAACTGATAGATGTTTTCAAGTCAGCAACATAGACTGATAGCTGACTTCTTGACAGGAGAATGAAAATCACAATGCAATTGTATAACTTCATCAAAGTGATGAAGAAGTATTTATAAACCTAAAATTTTATAGGCACAATATTCTACAAAAGTGAAACAAAGACATTTTAGACAAACAACCAGGAAAATTTATCATCTGTGTATCTGACCCAAATATTGTTGGCTAAGCAGAATGAATTTTTCTTAAAGGGAAGCACTGAAGGGCAATAAGGATTAAAGATCATGCAAAGGATAGATATGTTGGTAATATTGACAATTTAAATAATAATAATGACTATGGAAATTTAAGTGTCTACATAATTACCATACAACCAAATTAAAAAAACAAGAGTAAATGATGTTAAAGTGTTATAAAGTCTTATTATATGAAAATAATGAAAACACATTAGGTGTCATCAATTCTTATAAGCCAGTGAGACTTGTAGTAATGCATAATAATAAAATAAATAATAAAATAATTTAAAAGACTGTTTACCAAGATAATAAAAGGAGGAAGTAAAATAATGAAATATAAACTGACCAAAAGAAGGTAAAGAAGAAAATAAAGGGGGAGGAATTGCAAAGGTGGGCTAATTAAAAATTAAATATTAAAAGGACTGGCATAAATCCAAACATATCACTAATTACATAATAAAGAACTAATAGCTACACTCAAAAGACAAGATTAGACTTTTAAAAAAATCTTGAAAATCAACTATACTATTTTCAGTTTACTATCTAAAACATAGTAATTAGGAAGTTGAAGATCAAATTATAGTAAAAAAATATATAGCATGAAATCACTAACCAAAATAAAGCGTCTGTTGCCATACTAGTTTTAGAATATGTAGATTTTAATTTAAAATGAGGAACATTTAATAGTGGTGAAAATTTCAAATTTGGGGAGGTATAGAAATTCTAAATTTTCATAAATCCAATATAGCCTCACAATGTTCAAAGCCTTAATATACAGAACCAGATGTACAAATGAAGAGATCTTAATCATTTTGGAAGATTTGAATATGCTTTGTGATGGTTTATTGGTTCTGTTTCTCTAGCAAACAATGCCTAATAAGTGACTAATAAATGAATAAGTAGACGCAAAATTCACTAAGCAGTAAGATTTTTAAAACATATGATGAAGTTGATTTAATTTTTTAATTTAGAAAAAGAACTGTAAATTCTTTCACAAGGTAAACATGAAAAAGCAACTGTTCCCACCTGATTTTATGAGGCCATTTTTACACTGATAACCTGATACAAAAACTAAAGATATTTCAAGAAAAGAAATTGAATGTGAACACTTCAACAAAATATTAGCTATGTTATCTAGCAATATATGAAAAAGATATATCATGTCTAAGTGGAGTTCATTTTAACATTTGAAGATCAATAGATGCAATTTGCCATATTAGTATATTAAAAGAGAAAACAGTATGATATTCCAATCAATGAAATAGACATTTGATTGTATTCAGTACCAATTCTTGATACATAAATATTTTTATCATACATGAGTTTATGATAAAATCTCCCAGAAAATTTGAGTAAAGGAATTCCTTCAACTTGATAAATCACATCTAAAAAGAACCTTTAGATAACACTATGTTAATGATCAATAATGAGAGATTAACAACTTTCCTTCTAATATCTGGAACAAGGGAAAGACATCTTTTCTTGCTATTCTTATTCATTGTTTTACTGGACACTCTAGCAGGAACAATCAGACAAGGAAAAGAAATAAAAAAACAAGTAAACTGGAAAAAAAAACATGGTTCTGTATGTAGAAAATACTAATGAATCTACAAACTATTTATTTTTATTTTTAAAAAGATTTCTTTATTCATGAGAGACACAGAGAGAGGCAGAGACACAGGCAGAGGGAGAAAGAGGTTCCCTGCTGGGAGCCTGATGTGGGACTTGATCCCAGGACCCTGGGATCACAACCTGAGCCAAGGCAGATGCTCAACCACTGAGCCACCAGGTGTCCTTACAAAAACTTCTTTAAACTTATATGTTAATTTAGCAAAATCTCAGGTACAAGTTCAATGAAAAAAATAAATCACACTTCTATACTAGCAAAAGACAAAAATGAAATTTAAAGTATAGTACCATTTATAACCTTACATTAAAACATGAGATTCTTAGGGATAATTTAAACAAAATATCTGGTGCAATATGTGGTATGAGCACTACTCAGAAAACTTTAAAAAATACCCAACTATATGAAGAGATATGTCCAACTTAATGGATTGAGAGACTCTTTGCTCTTAAAAAGTCAATTATCTGTAAAGTGATTCTATCCCAGTCAAGATCCCAGTAGGCATTTTTGCAGAAATCAACAAGATAATTCCAAAATCATATGAAAATTCTATGGACTTAGAACAATTCTCCAAGGAGAAAATATAGGAAAAAGTGTTCATCTTTTTGAAGTACATCAAGATTATTTGTCACAAACATAAAAATCATATCAAAGAAAAATGTCACAAATTGGGCTCTCCCAAATTAATAACTTCTGCTTTCTTTTTGAAAGACATGAGTTAAAAAAAAAAAAACTGAGAAGGAAAACCATTACACATGTACTTGGGTGGCTAGAACTTAAAAGATAAACCATACTGACTGGAGTGACCAGAACATTAATATCTTCCTAGTGGAAATGTAAAATGGTACACTTTACAAGACTGTTGGACAGTTTCTTATAAAGTGAAACATACCTTTATATTTGGCCAAATAATTTCTCTCCCAGATGTTTACCAAAAGGAACTACGAAGTTATGTCCATGCAAAGACTTGCATATGCATACATATAGTGGCTTTATCCCCCAAAACTTAAAACGGGAAACAACCTAGGTTTCCATCAACCAATGAATAAATCAATAAATTGTGGTCTATCTACACTAAATGAATATTTTTCACTAATAAAAGTGTACGTAACATAAATCTAAAAAAACATTAAGCTGAGTGAAAATAGTTAAGTTCAAAATAGTCCACAATTAGGATTCCATTTACATAAAATTCTAGAACAGGCCGAATTAATTTGAAGAGAAAGAAGTAAATAAAGTCGTTAATAAGTAAACTAATTAAATTTTTTTTTTTCAAAAATCAATCATCTTGGGTGGCTCAGCAGTTTAGCGCTGATCCTTGGAGACCTGGGATCGAGTCCCACGTTCAGCTTCCTGCATGGAGCCTGCTTCTCCCTCTGCCTGTATCTCTGCCTCTCTTTCTCTCTCTCACTCTCTCTGTGTGTCTCATGAATAAACAAATAAAATCTTTGAAAAAAGGTGTGGGAAACTTTAAAAAAATCAAGAAAAGAAGCTTTTGCACAGCAAAGGATACAGCCACAAAACTAAAAAGACAACCTACAGAATGGGAGAAGATATTTGCAAATGGCGTATCAGGTAAAAGGCTAGTTTCCAAGATCTATAAAGAACTTATTAAACTCAATAGCAAAGAAACAACAACCCAATCATGAAATGGGCAAAAGACATGAACAGAAATCTCACAGAGGAAGACATAGACATGGTCAACACACACATGAGAAAATGTTCTGCATCACTTGCCATCAGGGAAATACAAATCCAAACCACAATGAGATACCACCTCACACCAGTGAGAATGGGGAAAATTAACAAGGCCGGAAACCACAAATGTTGGAGAGGATGTGGAGAAAAGGGAACCCTCTTGCACTGTTGATGGGAATGTGAACTGGTGCAGCCACTCTGGAAAACTGTGTGGAGTTTCCTCAAAGAGTTAAAAATAGATCTTCCCTAGACCCAGCAATTGCACTGCTGGGGATTTACCCCAAAGATACAGATGCAGTGAAACACTGGGACGAACTAGGGGTGGTAGAAAGGGAGGTGGGCGGGGGGTGGGGGTGACTCGGTGACGGGCAGTGAGGGAGGCACTTGATGGGATGAGCACTGGGTATTATTCTGTATGTTGGCAAATTGAACACCAATAAAAAATAAATTTATTATTAAAAAATCAATCATCTTTTCTTATACTGATAGTCAATAATCAGAGGAAAGACTTAAAAAGTAGCATTTGCAATATGATTTAAAATGTAAATCTTTCACTACTAAGTAATTGGAGGATATCAAAAACGTATACGGAAACTTATGGAGAGGGGGGGGAAAAAGAATTTAATCATTCTGTTCCATATTCTGTACCCATGGATGGGAAGTCACTTCTGTGAAGATATTAACTGTGGTTATCTGTTGATGTCCTTCTCATTTTCCCACACTCCTGTGGCTTTAGGACCTGGCAACCTAAACTCTCATTTGCCTGTTCATTTTATTGGCCACCAGTGTCGCTTTTGCCTATTACTGTGGTGGCTGGAAGATTGGAGAATAATTGTCCTCTGGGGGCAGGTTTCAAGCAAAAACTGTGGAGTTTCTGTATTAATGCTCCAGTGGGACAATTCTGAGGCCTTGAAACTGTGCTGGTTTCCAGAACTTCCCTGCAGGATCGGTGAATTGCATAATTATACACTTTATAGTATACTGTGATTGTGTGCCTCCTTCCTGGTAGTGTTCCTATACTAATGCTTCTTTTATCTCCCTAATTACTATTTGCCCTTCTCTAGTGTTTGTTGCTGGTTAAACCTAAACAAAGTCATCAATTCACACCAATTCATAAATTCAATGTCGTTCCAAATAAAATACCAATTGTGTGTTTGCATGTGTGTGTGTGTGTGTGTGTGTGTGTGTGTGAATAAACTGACAAAATGACTGGCAGTGTAAGACACCTTGTCCTAGACTCTTCAGCAGCAAGAAGACCCAAGGACAAGTACTGAAGTAGAAATTATTTACTAGGATGTGTTGCTGGAAAACCAGTAAGGGATGGGTAAGGAGGTGCAGGCAAGGAAAGGAGATAATAAAGAATTGGTGTGGATCACATTGAGAGTTGCCCCATCAGGCAAGAGGTGGGAGCTGGGGTATTTATACATCTGCACCAGTCTGTGGAAGGGGAAGCACTTGAAGGACATATACTTCCCATCACTCTGGACCTCCACCTGTGCAGACAGCGTGGGCTCTGGTAACCCCCTATTAGAGATGCTGACCATCAGAGAAAAGAGTGTCTGGAGAAGATGCCTTGGAATTCCAGTGGAATCCAAGAGCAGCTGGGGGTGCACAAACAGCATGCAATGCATTCATGGGACACTTAGAGCTGTCACTGACTGAAGCCCCGGTGGTGATGTCAGAAACTCACTTGGCAGAACCATTGCCAAGACATCACCACAAAGTGCACAGCTATTAGGGGGGACTTCCTATGGAAGACATGTTTCAATGGCATCTATTAAAACTGTTGCCATAAACATCCCCTAAAGGACCAAGGGGCTTGCCCAAGGGACTCCCCTTGCTAGCACAAAAAGGCACAAACAATTTTGGCTTATTAGAGGACTTAGTGACACTGTGTCTCCAGGCATTTGACTGAGGCTGCAACTTACTGTATTTATAGTTCTAAGCTATGGCCAATCAGGGACTTGGGGCAAAGTGGTGGAAAGGAAGAGGTCCTCACCTCACCTGGCCCCCCAAACTTACCTGGATAACTTTCAAACCATCCTGAACACCTACAAATTTGACCTGAGATTTAAAGAGAGAACAGCTGAAGGCTACAGAGAGAAAAGTTTTAGCTTCTAACAAAGTAGGAAGGCTAAAAAAAAAACAAAACAAAACAAACAAACAAACAAAAAAAAAACCAAACAAAGTGAGGGAGGGGAACCACAACTAGCAGGGCTAAAATAGAGTGGTAGAAAGCCTCCAGGACAAGAAGCCCAGCCACGGAGAAGAAGGAACCTTAAAAATCCGCACCAGATTCTTCCCAGATGGAGAAGCTCTCAGCAGAGAAATTGGGCAGAACTGCAGGAGGGACAGGGACACCTCCAGTCTCCCAGGGTCAATAATAGAGGAGGGGCCCCCAGGGGAGAGTGTACCTCATCGGATCTCAGTAAAGGGTGGGAGCACGAGTCCAGCGGGGCCTCGGGGAAAAGTCTGTGGTTGCACCTGCCACTCCAGAGCTGCCTTTACCCTAGAGCCCAGCAACAGATGGTGGCAGCTGTCCTCCATTCCCTTCAGGAGAGGTGGTCCCCAGGAGTGCAGGTACAATGGCACAGGGCCCTGGATCTGAGGGCTCTGAAGTGGACATAACCTGCTATCCTCAGTTCCCCCCGGAACAGGCAGAGGCAGGGAGAGCATAGGACAAAGAGGACTCTCCTGCTGTGGGCACCCAGCAAACAGTGCAGATCAGTGCATATGCACCTACTTCTAGGAGCATCTAAGTCAGTGTGGACTGGGAGACTGAGGTTACTCATGGGGAGCTCTACTCCAGAGCTGGAAATCTTGCTGCTGTCATTTTATTTTATTTATTTTATTTTGTTTTATTTTAATCTTATCTTATTTTATTTATTATTTTATATTTTTAAATTTTACTCATTGCTTCATTTTGCACCTGGGAGAGGCAGGGCCTCCAGGAAACAAAGGTCTCACAGGATAAACAGCTCACACTGAGCCGCGCACTGGGCAGGGGGCAGGGCATCTCTTCCAGGTACACACACCTGAGAATCAGTGCAGCAGACCCCTCCCCCAGATGACTAGCTTGAAGAACTGGGGAAGAGCAACTTCTTAACCAAGCAGTGCTGGAAAGCTCCAGGACAGAGGGAAAAGAGTATATAGATCAAGAGTATATAGATCAGATTTTTTTTTCATTACAGCTCATTTTTTATCAGATTAAAATTTTCCAATATTTTTTCTCTTTTCCCACCTTTACAATATTTTACCAACTCTTCGTTTTTAAGTTTCTTCCTTTTTGACTTTGATATTTCTACAATTACATGCCTTAGATATATTTTTCACTTCTGGATTCCCTTCAATATACTCAATTTAATTTTGGGAGATATATGAAATATGAGGATTTGGGGTTTTTTTTCTGTCTCATTTTTTTTACAATGGTGGAATTTAGTACCTTCTAACACACAACCAACATATACCCAGAACCATGTGGAAGACTATGTTGGTTCATTCTGTGAGACTATATTCTCTCTTCCTTCCCATTCTGCCCCATTCTTTTTATCTTGTTTATGTTTTTGTGGTCAATGTTGGGGTTTCATACAGAACAAAATACACTCAGAACCAAGAGGATCACCCTCTAAGACACCTTAGGTAGATTACATTCTCTCTCCACTAACACTTCTTCACCACCACCATACCACCCTTCCCCATCTTCTCTTTTCTCTTTTTCTTCTTCTTTCTTATTTGTTTTTTGTTGTTGTTGTTGTTGTTGTTGTTGTTGTTGTTTTATTTTTACTACTTTGTTTTAAAATTGGTTTTCACTTTAGTGGTCTTTTTGTCTTATTTTGTTTTTTCTTTTTCTTTCATTTTCTGGACTCTGACCTCTTTGGAATCATCTAGGGTGTATTTTACTTTGGTCATGGTGATATTTTTGACTCAGACTGCCAATACAGCCACTCTGTACTGGACAAAATAATGAGAAGGACATATTAACCACAAAAGAAAGAACCAGAAGCAATATTCTCTGCCACACAGTTAGAGAATTTGGATATAAATATGATGTCAGAAATTCAATTCAGAAGTAAAGCTCCTGGTGGCTCTGGAAAAAAGTGTAAAGGACTCTACAGACTTCGTTACTGCAGAATTGAGATCTCATCAGGATAAAGTTAAAAATAGATTAAATGAGGTGCAATCCAAGCTAGATGTTTTAACTGCTAGGGCTTATGAGGTGGAAGAGAGTGAGTGACATAGAAGACAAGTTGATGAAAAGGAAGTTGACTGAGGAAAAAAGAGAAAAATAATTAAGAGACCATAAGGAAAGGCTTAGGGAAATAAATGATAGCCTGAGAAGGAAGAATTTATGTAAAATTGGGATTTCATGGAGGCTGAGAGAGAGAGAGAGGACCACAAAGTATATTTGAACAAATCACAGCTGAGAACTTCCCTAATCTGGATAGGGAAACAGGCATTCAGATCCAAGAGACACAGAGGACGACCCCCATCAATAAAAACCATTCAACACCTCGACATTTAATAGTGAAACTTGCAAATTTCAAAGATAAAGAGAAAATCCTTAAAGCAGAGAGAAACATGAGATTCTTAACTTACATGGGGAAAAATATCAGATTCACAGCAGACCTCTCCACAGAGACCTGACAGACCAGAAAGGGCTAGCAGGATATATCAGGGTCCTAAACTAGAAGAACATGCAGCCAAGAATACTTTATCCAGCAAGGCTCTCATTCAGAATAGAAGGAGAAATAAAGAGCTTTCAGGATAGGCAGAAACTGAAAGAATATGTTACCACCAAACCAGCTCTGCAAGAAATGTGAAGGGGGACTCTATAAAAGAAAGAGGATGCCCAAAGAAATAATCCACAAAACAGGGAATGAATAGTATGATGACACTAAATTCATATCTTTCAATAGTAACTCTGAACCTGAATGGGCTTAATGATCCCATCAAAAGACTCAGGGTTTCAGAATGGATAAAAAAGCAAGATCCATCCATTTGCTGTCTACAAGAGACTCATTTTATTTTATTTATTTTTTTTTTAATTTTTATTTATGATAGTCACAGAGAGAGAGAGAGAGAGGCAGAGACACAGGCAGAGGGAGAAGCAGGCTCCATGCACCGGGAGCCCGATGTGGGATTCGATCCTGGGTCTCCAGGATCGCGCCCTGGGCCAAAGGCAGGCGCCAAACCGCTGCGCCACCCAGGGATCCCAAGAGACTCATTTTAGACCTAAAGACACTTCCAGCCTGAAAATGAAAGGTTGGAGAACCATTTACCATTCAAATGGTCCTCCAAAGAAAACATGGGTAGCAATTCTCATATCAGATAAATTAGAGTTTAACCCAAAGACTGTAGTAAGAGATGAAGAGGGACACTATATCATACTTAAAGATTCTCTCCAACAAGAGGATCTAACAATCATGAATATTTATGCCCCTAATGTGAGAGCTGCCAAGTATATCAATCAATTAATAACCAAAGTAAAAGGTACTTAGATAATAACACACTAATAGTATGAGACTTCAACACGGCACTTACTAAATGACAGATATTCTATGCAGGCTATTACCAAAGAAAGAAGTGCCTTTAATTACACACTGGACCAAATAGATTTCACAGATAAATACAGAACATTCCATCCAAATGTAACTGAATACACATACTTCTCAAGTGTATGTAGAACTTTCTCCAGAATACACCACATACTGGGTCACAAATCAGGTATCAACTGATACCAAAAGATTGGGATTGTCCCCTGCATATTATCAGACCACAATGCTTTGAACTAGAACTCAATCACACAAAGAAATTTCGAAGAAACTCAAACACATGGAGCTTAAAGAGCATCCACCTAAAAGGTGAATGGTTCAGTCAGGAAGTGAAGAAGAATTAAAAAGAATCATAAAAACTAATGAAAATGAAAATACAACCATTCTAATCTTTGGAATATAGCAAAAGGAGTCTTAAGAGGGAAATACATCACAATACAAACCTTCCTTTAAAAATTGAAAAAACTGAAATACACAAGCTAACCTTGCACTTAAAGGAATTGGAGAAAGAATTGAAAATAAAGCTTAAACCAAGCAGAAGAAAATAGATAATAAAGATTCAAGCAGAAATCAATGAAATAGAAACTAGAAGAACTGCAGAATAGAGCAACAAAAACAGGAGCTGATTCTTTGAAAGAATTAATACAATAGATAAGCCACTAGCCAGCCTTATTAAAGATAAAAGACTCAAATTAATAAAATCAAGAATGAAAGAGGAGAGATAACAACCAATACCAAGGAAATACACATGATTTTAAAATGTATTATGAGCACCTATATGCCAACAAATTAGGCAATCTAGTCTAGAAGAAATGGATGGATTTCTGGAAAAACACAATTTACCAAAATTGGAACAGGAAGAAATAGAAAACGTGAACAGGCTAATAACCAGCAAGGAAATTAACCAGTCATCAAAAACCTTCCAAGACACAAAAATTCAGGGCCAGATGGCTTCCCAGAAGAATTTTGTGAAACGTTTAAAAAGACATAATACCTATACTACTAAAGCTGTTCCGAAGGATAAAACGGGACGGAATACTTCCAAACATGTTTTATGAAGCCAGCATCACCTTGACCGCAAAACCAGACAAAGAACCCACCAAAAAGGAGAATTATACACCAATATCCCTGATGAACATGGATGCAAAAATTCTCACTAAGATATTAGCCTATAGGCTCCAACAGTACATTAAGACGATTATTCACCATGACTAAGTGGGATTTATCCCCAGGATGCAAGGGTGTTCAACACTCATAAAACAACTAACATGATATCACATCAATAAGGGGGAAAAAAAGAACCATATGATCCTCTCAATAGATGCGTAGAAAGCATTTGACAAAATACAGCATCCATTCCTGGTCAAAACTCTTCAGAGTGTGGGGATAGAGGGTACATTTCTCAGCACCTTAAAAACCATCTATGAAAAGCCCACAGCAAATATAATTCCCAGTGGGGAAACCTGGGAGCCTTTCCCCTAAGATCAGGAACACAACAGGGATGTCCACTCTCACCACTGTTATTCAACATAGTACTAGAAGTCCTAGCCTCAGCAATCAGGCAACAAAAAGAAATAAAAGGCATTCAAATTAGCAAAGAAGAAGTAAAACTCTCCCTCTTTGCAGATGACATGATACTGTACAGAGAAAATCCTAAAGACTTCACCTAAATATTGCTAGAATTCATATAGCAATTCGGCTATGTTGCAGGATACAATATAAATGCACAGGAAACAGTGGAATTTCTATACACTAACGAGACTGAAGAAAGAGAAATTAAAGAATCAAACCATTTAAAATTGCACCCAAAGCATAAGATACCTAGGAATAAATCTAACCAAAGAGGTAAAGTATCTATACCATAAAAACTACAGAACACTTCTGAAGGAAATTGAAGAAGGCACAAAGAGATGAAAAACATTCCCTGCTCATGGATTGGAAGAATAAATATTGTGAAATTGTCTTTGCTGCCCAAGGCAATTTACACGTTCAATGCAATCCCTCTCAAAATACCATGGACTTTCTTCAGAGAGTTAGAACAAATTATTTTAAGATTTGTGTGGAATCAGAAAAGACCCCGAATAGCCAGGGGAATTTTAAAAAAGAAAACCTTAGCTGGGGGCATCACAATGCCAGATTTCAGGTTGTATTACAAAGCTGTGGTCATCAAGACAGTGTGGTACTGGCACAAAAACAGACACATAGATCAATGGAACAGAATAGAGAACCCAGAAGTGGACCCTGAAATGTACGGTCATCTAATATTCGATAAAGGAGGAAAGACTATCCATTGGAAGAAAGACAGTCTCTTCAATAAATGGTGCTGGGAAAATTGGACATCCACATGCAGAAGAATGAAACTGGACCACTCTCTTTCACCATACACAAAGATAAACTCAAAATGGATGAGAGATCTAAATGTGAGACAAGATTCCATCAAAATCCTAGAGGAGAACACAGGCAACACCCTTTTTGAACTTGGCCACAGTAACTTCTTGCAAGATACATCCACGAAGGCAAAAGAAACAAAAGCAAAAATGAACTATTGGGACTTCATCAAGATAAGAAGCTTTTGCACAGCAAAGGATACAGTCAACAAAACTAAAAGGCAACCTACAGAATGGGAGAAGATATTTGCAAATGACATATCAGATAAAGGGCTAGTTTCCAAAATCTATAAAGAACTTATTAAACTCAACACCAAAGAAACAAACAATCCAATCATGAAATGGGCAAAAGACATGAAGAGAAATCTCACAGAGGAAGACATGGACATGGCCAACAAGCACATGAGAAAATGCTCTGCATCACTTGCCATCAGGGAAATACAAATCAAAACCACAATGAGATACCACCTCACACCAGTGAGAATGGGGAAAATTAACAAGGCAGGAAACCACAAATGTTGGAGAGGATGCAGAGAAAAGGGAACCCTCTTACACTGTTGGTGGGAATGTGAACTGGTGCAGCCACTCTGGAAAACTGTGTGGAGGTTCCTCAAAGAGTTAAAAATAGACCTGCCCTACAACCCAGCAATTGCACTGTTGGGGATTTACCCCAAAGATTCAGATGCAATGAAACGTCAGGACACCTGCACCCCGATGTTTCTATCAGCAATGTCCACAATAGCCAAACTGTGGAACGAGCCTCGGTGTCCATCGAAAGATGAATGGATAAAGAAGATGTGGTTTATGTATACAATGGAATATTACTCAGCAATTAGAAACGACAAATACCCACCATTTGCTTCAACGTGGATGGAACTGGAGGGTGTTATGCTGAGTGAAATAAGTCAATCGGAGAAGGACAGTGTATGTTCTCATTCATTTGGGGAATATGAATAATAGTGAAAGGGAATATAAAGGAAGGGAAAAGAAATGTTGGGAAATATCAGGAAGGGAGACAGAACATAAAGACTCCTAACTCGGGGAAACGAACTAGGGGTGGTGGAAGGGGAGGAGGGCGGGTGTTGGAGGGGAATGGGTGACGGGCACTGAGGTGGACACTTGACGGGATGAGCACTGGGTGTTTTTCTGTATGTTGGTAAATTGAACACCAATAAAAGTTAATTAAAAAAAAAAGATTTGTGTGAAAAAAAAATATTTGTGTGGAATCAGGAAAGATTCTTAATAGCCAGGGGAATATTGAAAAAGAAAACCAAAGCTGGTGGCATCACAATGCCAGAGTTCAAGCTGTATTACAAAGCTGTTGTCATCAAGACAGTGTGGTACTGGCACAAAAACAGATAAATACATCAGTGGAACTGAATAGAGAACCCAGAAATGGGCCCTCAATTCTATGGTCAACTCATCTTCGACAGAGCAGGAAAGAAAGTCCACTGGAAAAAAGAGTGTCTCTTCAATAAATGGTGCTGGGAAAATTGGACAGCCACGTGCAGAAGAATGAAACTGGACCATTTTCTTACACCACACACAAAGATAAACTCAAAATGGATGAAAGATCTACATATGAGACAAGAATCCATCAAAATCTTAGAGGGGAACACAGGCAACACCCTTTTTGAACTTGGCCACAACAACTTTTTGCAAGATACATCTATGAAGGCAAGGGAAACAAAAGCAATAATGAACTTTTGGGACTTAATCAGGATAAAAAGCTTCTGCATAGCAAAAGAAACAGTCAACTTACAGAATGGGAGAAGACATTTGCAGATGACATATCAAATAAAGGGCTAGTATCCAAGATCCTAAGTGCCTATCAAATAAAAGACAACCTACAGAATGGGAGAAGATATTTTCAAATGACATATCAGATAAAGGGCTAGTTTCCAAGATCTATAAAGAACTTATTAAACTCAACAGCAAAGAAACAAACAATCCAATCATGAAATGGGCAAAAGACATGAACAGAAATCTCACAGGGGAAGACATAGACATGGCCAACAAGCACATGAGAAAATGCTCTGCATCACTGGCCATCAGAGAAATACAAATCAAAACCACAGTGAGATACCACCTCACACCAGTGAGAATAGGGAAAATTAACAAGGTGGGAAACAGCAAATGTTGGAGAGGATGTGGAGAAAGGGGAACCCTCTTGCACTGTTGGTGGGCATGTGAACTGGTGCAGCCACTCTGGAAAACTGTGTGGAGGTTCCTCAAAGAGTTAAAAATAGACCTGCCCTACGACCCAGCAATTGCATTGCTGGGGATTTACCCCAAAGATACAGATGCAATGAAATGCTGGGACACCTGCACCCCGATGTTATATCAGTGCCAAATGCTTTGTTTTCACTCTAAATTTTTCTGAGGAGATGTCTATTGAATGTGAAATGAAAGCTTGGGCAACCCTACGTAACATAAAAAAGGTTACCAAAGGTAGCAAAGAATAAAAACTAAAACCTAAGGGGATCCAAGGTTTTGTGTGACAGAGTCATTCCACTGGATGCTTTGCAAAAAGGACTTTATGGGTTTGCTTGGCTGACATTTGTGCCATAGCAAAGCACCACAGACTGGGTAGGTTCAATAATAGAAATTATGATATTGTCTCTCACAGTTCTGGGGACTAGACATCTGAGATCAAAATGTCAGCAGAATTGTCTCTTCTGATGCTTCACCCCTCAGCTTACTAAAGGACATCTCCTTGTGCCCTCATGTGGTCATTGTTCTGTGTGTGGCTGTGTCCTAATCTCTTTTTATAAGGACACCACTTAGATTGGATTAGGGTCCATAGATATGACCTCATTTAACCTTAATCACCTCTTCAAAGACCCCATCTTTAAATGCAGTCACATTCTGAAGTACTCCAACATATGAATTTTTAGGAGACACAGTTCAGCCCATAACAGACTTCACGCGGGGAGGGCCAGACTCTGGCCAGCTCCTAGAGCACTGTCTACCCTGGTAGCATACAGAGCACCCTTACTGAAGAGAAATGTTCTTCTTACCTTTGATGCTTGACATCTCCTATTTGCTTTGATGGGCTGTCCCCTCTGACCTCATGCAATCTACTACTTAGAAGAAAACAATTACATTTTTCTCTATTTTTCTATCTGAGATATAAAAATGTCAAGGATTTATAGCCTCATTTGTTCAAATTTCCTGTATCAAGGGATCATGTGGAAAAATAGGTTAAAATGATTAAAAACTAGAATCCAATGCTAAATATGTGGAAGAACTAACTTAATTGGCTTCCAAAGTAAAGGAATTACCTGTATGGTCTAGCTTCTAGAGTGTCTGACAGTGCCCAAAGTGGCTTGATTAGATACCTTGATTAAAATACATGTGTTTTGGTTTTGTTTAGTGGATTCCTTTTCCTAGTAGTTTGGTACCAGGAGAAACTGAGCTGTGGCATATTCATTTGTGCATGCTATAAAGTGGACTTGTGCTCATGAGAGTGTTCCAGTGTTCACTCAATCACCATCTACTCAGCACACTGATGCATTGCCCCCCATTCTGAGACTGGTTATAGAGAACGTCACTATTCTGGTACACTCAGAGGATAGTAATCATTATTAACTACCATAAAGAAAGAAGGAAACTTCTGGGAGCAACATAAAGAGACATGGAGGAATCTGTGTTTTAGGGGAGCAAAGGATTAAGGAGGAGGCTAAGACTGAGAGCCTTGCCAAGTGCATCAGCTCTGAACTCTTCCAAGACTGAGTAGCTATGTGGAGGGAGTAGTGGGTTTCTCTGGTATGGCTTTGTTTGTGCAGACCTCACCCTTTGGCCCAAGATTTCCCCTAGTGTAATCTCAACTGTTTCTTTAAAATATGAGTCTGTGGCAAAATAATTTGGAGAATGCTGTATACCATGCTTTCATTTTGAAATCCTCAAATGACGCAAGTAACCTCATAGAAGTAAACTTCGTTGACATTTATTTAATTCAGTGGCTTCCAAACCTTATCACAAACTTTAAAAAATAACATTAACTCTCTGAGCATCCTATGTTCACTGCATTAGAATGTGTGGACTTGGCTATTTCTTCCTGGAAAGTCATAGGCACAGAGAAGGAAATTCAAGGAGGGAGCACTCAGTGATAGCTCCTGGCTGGCGTAAGTTCTCCCTGATTTGGATATGGTCTCAGGATAGTTTGAGAGCACCCAAGATTTTAGACATGAAGTTTTGGTCCTAAGCAGAGAAAATGAAGATGAAGACAAGGGCTTTTTGTTTGTTTGTTCTGTTTTGTTTGAAATGGTCCTGTGATAGCAAGAAGAGAAATGATTTGTCATTGCACTTATCCTGGAATGTATGTTGGGAATTTCTGACTGCTTTATAAATGAGAATTCAAGGAAATAAATACTGAAAACAAATTAGAAGTATCTGCCATATTTTTGCTGTTCTTCATATTTATGATTTTTTGAAATAAAGAAAAACAACCCCCCAAAAAAAAGAATCTTGAATTTTTTTTATTGCTTGGGTTAACAAAGGGTATCCATATTTTGAATTGAAACAGGACATGATAATGCAGCTTCTGGTGACAACTAGCAACCTAAAGAACTTCCTCTAAACCTCAGAACCTTTTGACACTGAAGAAACTAACAGCCATCATAGACACAACAGACTCCTGCAGATTTAACCAGTTTTTGCCTCTTAGGATTTCATGTTCACAGATACCAACTTTCAGAGTTCCTCCCTACCAAATAATAATTACTTTTAAATGTAAAGAGAGTTATTTCTCCAAGAAAAAGGCATAGAGTGGTTGAATGGAAAGACCCAACTGTATTCTGCCTATAAGAGTATTATGCCTCAATTCAGCTTCAAGAACACATAGGCTCAAAGTACAGGTATACTAAAAGACATTTCATGCAAATGAAAACCAAAGAGACAGGAGTAGCTATACTTATATAAAGCAGAGTTAAAAGTCAAAAACCATATAAAAATTCCCCAACAACAACAACAAAAGCTCAGGTCCATATGTATTCATGGGTTAATTCTATGAACTATTTAAATAAGAGCAACAGGGATCAAAATAATATGGTACTGCACCAAAATAGACACATACATCATACATCAATGGAACATAATAGAAAACCCAGAAATGGATCCTCAACTAATATTCAACAAAGAAGGAAAGAATATCCACTGGAAAAAAGACAATCTCTTCAATAAATGGTGCTGGGAAAACTGAACAGCAACATGCAGAAGAATTAAGCTGGGCCATTTACTTATACGACACAGAAATAAATTCAAAATGGATGAAGGACCTAGACGTGAGACATGAAGCCATAAATATCCTAGAGGAGAAAACATGTAGCAACCACTTTGATATCAGCCACAGCAACTTCCTGCTAGACATGTTTCCAGATGTAAGGGAAACTAAAGCAAAAATGAACTATTGGGACTGCATGAAGATAAAACCTTCTGCACAGTGAAGGAAACAAAGAAACTAAAAGGCAATCTTCAGAATGGGAGAAAATATTTGCAAATGATGTATCTGATAAAGGATTAGGAACCAAAATCTATAAAGAACTCATCAAATTCAACACACACACACACAAAACACAAAACAAATAATCCAATTAAGAAATGGGCAGAAGACATGAATAAACATTTTTTTCCAAAGAAGACATCCATATAGCTAACAGATGCAAGAGAAAGATGCTCATCATCATTCATCATCAGGAAAATACAAATAAAAACTTTGATGACCGTAGGGCAGGTCTATTTTTAACTCTTTGAGGAACCTCCACACAGTTTTCCAGAGTGGTTGCACCAGTTCACATTCCCACCAACAGTGTAAGAGGGTTCCCTTTTCTCCACATCCTCTGCAACATTTGTGGTTTCCTGCCTTGTTAATTTTCCCCATTCTCACTGGTGTGAGGTGGTATCTTATTGTGGTTTTGATTTGTATTTCCCTGATGGCAAGTGATGCAGAGCATTTTCTCATGTGCTTGTTGGCCATGTCTATGTCTTCCTCTGAGAGATTTATGTTCATGTCTTTTGCTTCAACGTGGATGGAACTGGAGGGTATTATGCTGAGTGAAATAAGTCAATCAGAGAAGGACAAACATTATATGTTCTCATTCATTTGGGGAATATACATAATAGTGAAAGGGAATAGAAGGGAAGGGAGAAGAAATGGGTAGGAAATATCAGAAAGGGAGACAGAACATGAAAACTCCTAACTCTGGGAAACGAACTAGGGGTGGTGGAAGGGGAGGAGGGCGGGGGGTGGGGGTGAATGGGTGATGGGCACTGAGGTGGGCACTTGACGGGATGAGCACTGGGTGTTATTCTGTATGTTGGCAAATTGAACACCAATAAAAAATAAATTTATTATTAAAAAAAACTTCAATGACCTATCATCTCACACCTGTTGGAATGGATAAAATTAACAACACAGGAAACAATAGGTGTGGGTGAGATTGCACTGAAAGGGGAACCCTCTTATACTGTGAGTGGGAATGCAAGCTGATGCAGTCACTCTGGAAAATAGTATGGAGTTTCCTCAGAACGTTAAAAATAGAACAACCCTATGATCCAGCAATTGCATTACTAAGGATTTCACCTAAAGGATACAAAAATACTGAATAAAAGGGGGTACATGTACCTGAATGTCTATAGCAATAGTATCAACAATAGCTGAATTATGGCAAGATACCAAATATCCAATGACTGATGAAAGGTTAATGCCTCTCTTTCTGTATGTCATGAATAAATAAATAAAATATTTTAAAAAACATATAATAGTACTACAAGAAAAGAAAACACAGGTCATGTTGCTAATGAGTATAGATGGAATAATTCTCAATGAAATACTAACAAACTGAATTCAACAGTATTTCAAAAGTATAATATATCATGATAAAGTGGAACTTATACATAGAGTACAATGATGGTTCACCAATACATGTGATATTTCAATTTAGTAGAAACAAGAAAAATTCATATAATCATCTCAATAGATGCAAAAAAAACATTTGACAAAATACAATACCTTTCATAATAAAAACACGGGACAAATTGATAATAGAAGGAGTGTACTTCAGCATAATAAGCCCATATTTCTTTTTTAAATTTACTTTCTATTTATTTTCTATTTTTAAATGTTTTTGTATATTTTTTATTAAGTTCGATTTGCCAACATATAGTACCACAACACCCTGCTCAACTCCCTTTCCACCACCCCTCTGTTCAATTCGAGAGTTAGGTGTCTCTCCTGTTCTGTCACCCTCACTGATATTTCCCACAAATTTTCTCTCCTTTCCCCTTTATTCCTTTTCACTACTCTTTATATTCCCCAAATGAATGAGACCATAAATTGTCCTTCTCCGATTGACTTACTTAACTCAGCATAATACCCTCCAGTTCCATCCACATTGAGGCAAATGCTGAGTATTTGCATTTCTAATCGCTGGGTAATATTCCATTGTATACATAGACCACATCTTCTTTATCCATTTATTTTTCGATGGACAACGAGGCTCCATGCAAGTTTGGATATTGTGGACATTGCTGCTATAAATATTGGGGTGCAGGTGTCCTGCTGTTTCACTGATCTGTATCTATGGGGTACATCACCAACAGTGCAATTGCTGGGTCATAGGGCAGGTCTATTTTTAACTCTTTGAGGAACCTCCACACAGTTTTCCAGAGTGGCTGCACCAGTTCACATTCCCACCAACAGTGCAAGAGGGTTCCCCTTTCTCCACATCCTCTCCAACATTTGTGGTTTCCAGTCTTGTGAATTTTCCCTATTCTCACTGGTGTGAGGTGGTATCCCATTGTGGTTTTGATTTGTATTTCCCTGATGGCCAGTGATGTGGAGCATTTTCTCATGTGCTTGTTGGCCATGTGTATGTCTTCCTCTGTGAAATTTATCTTCATGTCTTTTGCTCATTTCATGATTGGGTTGTTTGTTTCTTTGGTGTTGAGTTTAATAAGTTCTTTATAGATCTTGGATACTAGTCCTTTATCCGATATGTCATTTGCAAATATCTTCTTCTATTCTGTAGGTTGTCTTTTAGTTTTGTTCACTGTTTCTTTTGCTGTGCAGAAGCTTTTTATCTTGATGAAGTCCCAGTAATTCATTATTGCTTTTGTTTGCCTTGTCTTCATAGATGTATCTTGCAAGAAGTTGCTGGGCCCAAGTTCAAAAAGGGTGTTGCCTGTGTTCTCCTCTAGGATATTGATGGAATCTTGCTCACATTTAGATATTTCAACCATTTTGAGTTTATCTTTGTGTATGGTGTAAGAGAATGGTCTAGTTTCATTTTTCTGCACGTGCTTGTCCAATTTTCCCAGCACCATTTCTGGAAGAGACTATCCTTTTTCCAGTGGATAGTCTTTCCTGCTTTGTTGAATATTAGTTGACCATAAAGTTGAAGGCCCATTTCTGGTTTCTCTATTCTGTTCCATTGATCTATGTGTCTGTTTTTGTGCCAGTACCACACTGTCTGATGATCACAGCTTAGTAGTAGAACTTGATCCAGCATTGTGATGCTCCCAGCTCTGGTTTTATTTTTCAACATTCCCCTGGACATTTGGGATCTCTTCTTATTTCATACAAACATTAAGATTTGTTCCAACTCTCTGAAGAAAGTCCATGGTATTTTGATAGGGATTGCATTAAATGTGTAAATTGCCCTGGGTAACATTGACATTTTCACAATATTAATTCTGCCAATCCATGAGCATGGAATATTTTTCCATTTCTTTGTGTCTCCCTCAATTTCTTTCAGAAGTGTTCTATAGTTTTTAGGGTATAGATCCTTTACCTCTTGGTTAGGTTTATTCCTAGGTATCTTATGCTTTTGGATGCAATTGTAAATGGGATTGACTCCTTAATTTCTCTTTCTTCAGTTTCATTCTTAGTGTATAGAAATGCCACTAATTCTGTGCCTTGATTTGTATCCTATGACATTGCTGAATTGCTGTATGAGTTCTAGAATTTGGGGTGGAGTCCTTTGGCTTTTATATGTACAGTATCCTGTCATATGAAACGAGGGAAAGTTTGACTTATTCTTTGCCAATTTAAATGCCTTTTATTTCTTTTTGTTGCCTGATTGCTGAGGCTAGGACTTCTAATAACAGTGGTGAGAGTGGACATCCCTGCCGTGTTCCTAATCTTAGCGGAAAGGCTCGCAGTGTTTCCCCATTTAGAATGATATTTGCTGTGGGCTTTTCATAGATGGCTTTTAAGATGCTGAGGAATGTTCCCTCTATCCCTACACTCTGAAGAGTTTTGATCAGGATTGATGCTGTAATTTGTCAAATGCTTTCTATGCATCTATTGGGGGGATCATATGGTTCTTGTTTTTTCTCTTGCTGATATGATCAATCACGTTGATTTCTTATGAGTATTGAACCAGCCTTGCATCCTGGGGATAAATCGCACTTGGTCATGGTGAATAATCTTCTTAATGTACTGTTGGATCCTATTGAGTAGTGTCTTGTTGAGAATTTTTGCATCTGTGTTCATCAGGAATATTGGTCTATAATTCTCCTTTTTGGTGGGGTCTTTGTTTGGTTTTGGAATTAAGGTGCGCTGGCCTCAATAAACGAGTTTGGAAGTATTCCATCCCTTTCTATCTTTCAGAACAGCATAGTAGAATACGTTTTGTTTCCTTTTTCAATGTTTGAGAGAATTCCCCTGGGAAGCCATCTGGCCCTGGACTTTTGTGTCTTGGGAAGTGTTTAATGATTGCTTCAATTTCCTCCCTGGTTATCAGTCTGTTCAGGTTTTCTATTTCTTCCTGTTCTAGTTTTGGTTGTTTGTGATTTTTCAGAAATGCATCCATTTCTTCTAGGTTGTCTAATTTATTGGCATATAGCTGCTCATAATATGTTGTAAAAATCATCTGTATTTCCTTGGTATTAGTGGTGATCTCTCCTTTTTCTCTTTTTTAAGCTTTTATTTATTTATTCCTGAGAGATACAGAGAGAGAGAGAGAGAGAGAGAGAGAGAGAGAGAGGGAGGGAGGCAGAGACACAGGCAGAGGGAGAAGCAAGCTCCATGCAGGGAGCCTGACATGGGACTCCATCCCGCGTCTCCAGGATCACACCCTGGGCTGAACGCGGTGCTAAACCACTGAGCCACCCGGGCTGCCCCTATCTCTCCTTTTTCATTTGAGATTTTATTAATTTGAGTCTTTTCTCTTTTGTTTTTAATAAGGCTGTCTAATGGTTTATCTATCTTATTAATTCTTTCAACGAACCAACTCCTGGTTTTGTTGATGTGTTCCACCGTTCTTCTGGTCTCTATTTCATTGTGTTCTTCTCAAATCTTTATTAACTCTCTTCTGCTTGGTGTAGGTTTTATTTGCTTTTTTTTCTCCAGTTCATTTCTGTGCAAATTTAGCTTGTGTATTTGAGCTTTTTCCAGTTTTTTGAGGGACACTTATATGGTTATGTATTTCCCTCTTAGAACTGCTTTTGCTGTATCCCACAGATTTTTGAATGGTTGTATCTTCATTCTCATTATTTTCCATGAATCTTTTTAATTCTTCTCTAATTTCCTGGTTGACCCTTTCATCTTTTAACAGGATGCTCTTTAACCTCCACATGTTTGAGTTTCTTCCATTTTTTTTTCTTGTGTTTGAGTTCAAAGCATTATAGTCTGAAAATATGCAGGGGACAATCCCAATCTTTTGGTATCAGTTGAGACTTGATTTTTCCACAATCGAGTATATGGTCTATTCTGGAGAAAGTGCCATATGCACTTGAGAAGAATGTGTATTCAGTGGCGTTTGGTTGAAATTTCTGTAAATATCTGTGAAATCCACCTGGTCCAGTGTATATTTAAAGCTCTTGTTTCTTTGGAGATGTTGTATTTAGAATATTGTTGATTACAGAAAGCGCTGTGTTCAAGTCACCAAGTATAAGTGTATTATTATCTAAGTATGTCTTAACTTTGGTTATTAATTGTTTGATATACTTGGCAGCTCCCACATTCAGTGAATAAATATTCATGATTGTTAGGTCCTCTTGTTGGATAGATTCTTTAAGTGTGATATAGTGTCCCTCTTCAGCTCTTACTGAGCTCTTGTCTTTGGGATAAACTTTAATGTATCTGATATGAGGATTGCTACCCTTGCTTTCTTTTGAGGACCATTTCAATGGTAAATGTTTCTCCAACCCTTCATTTTCCAGGCTGTAAGTGTCCTTAGGTCTAAAATGAGTCTTTTGTAGACAGCAAATAGATGGGTCTTGCTTTTTTATCCAGTCTGAAACCCAGCGTCCTTTCATGGGATCATTAAGCTCATTCACGTTCAGAGTTACTATTGAAAGATATCAATTTAGTGTCGTCATAATACCTATTCAGTCCCTGTTTGTGGATTGTTACCTTGGACTTCCTCTTTCTATTATGGAGTCCCTCTTAATATTTCTTGCAGAGCTGGTTTGGTGGTCACATATTCTTTCAGTTTCTGCCTATCCTGGAAACTCTTTTTTTTATAATAAATTTATTTTTTATTGGTGTTCAATTTGCCAACATACAGAATAACACCCAGTGCTCATCCCGTCAAGTGCTCCCCTCAGTGCCCGTCACCCATTCACCCCCACCCCCACTCTCCTCCCCTACACCACCCCTAATTCATTTCCCAGAGTTAGAAGTCTTTATGTTCTGTCTCCCTTTCTGATATTTCCCACACATTTCTTCTCCCTTCCCTTCTATTCCCTTTCACTAATATTTATGTTCCCCAAATGAATGAGAACATATAATGTTTGTCCTTCTCCGATTGACTTACTTCACTCAGCATAATACCCTCCATCTCCATCCATGTTGAAGCAAATGGTGGGTATTTGTCATTTCTAATGGCTGAGTAATATTCCATTCTATACATAAACCACATCTTCTTTATCCATTCATCTTTCAATGGACACTGAGGTATCCTGGAAACTCTTTATCTCTCCTTCTATTCTGAATGAGAGGCTTGCTGGATAATATATTCTTGGCTGCATGTTCTTCTCATTTAGGTCCCTGAATATATCCTGCAGCCCTTTCTGGCCTGCCAAGTCTCTGTGGAGAGGTTTGCTGTTAATCTAATATTCCTCCCCATGTAAGTTAGGGGTCTCTTGTCCCTTGCTTTAAGGATTTTCTCTTTATCTTTGAATTTTGCAAGTTTCACTATTAAATGTTGAGGTGGTTGAATGGTTTTTATTGATTTTAGTGGGGATCTCTCTATCTCCTGGATCTGAATGCCTGTTTCCCTCCCCAAATTAGGGAAGTTCTCAGCTATGATTTGTTCAAATATGCTTTCTGGTCCTCTGTGCCTTTTGGTACCCTCTGGAACTCCAATTAAACATAGATTTTTCCTTCTGAGGCTGTAATTTATTTCCCTTAATCTTTCCTCATGGTCTTTTAATTGTTTGTCTCTTTTTCCCTCAGTTTCCTTCCTTGCCATCAACTTGTCTTCTTTGTCACTCACTCTTTCTTCTACATCATTAGCCCTCATCATTAGGACCTCACTCTTTCTTCTACATCATTAGCCCTCATCATTAGGACCTCCCATTTGGATTGTATCTCATTTAATTCATTTTTAATTTTGGCCTGAGTAGATCTAAATTCTGCAGTCAATAAGAATTTTGAACCCTTTTTGCTTTTTTCCAGAGCCATGAGGAGCTTTATAATAATGCTTCTGAATTGGCTTTCTGACATCGAATTGTTTCCAAATTCTGTAACTCTGTGGGAGACAGTACTGTTTCTTATTCTTTATTTTGTGATGAGTTCTTCTTTCTAGTCATTTTGCTCAGTGCTGAGTGGCTAAAAATGAGTTGTACTTGTTAGAAGCACAATCTCATCTCTCTGTTGTGTTTCAGCTGTTCTCTCTTTAAATCTCGGTCGAATTCATATGTTTTCAGGATGACTTGAAAGTTATCTAGGTAAGTTGGTGGGTACAGGTGACTTTGGGACCCTATTCCTCCACCATCTTGCCCCACCCCTTAAGCCCATATATTCTAAGATGACTGCTAACGTCATAGTCAATGGTTATAGCTTGAAAACTATTCCTTTATGATGAAGAAAAGATAAGAAAGTGCATTTTCATTACTCTTACTCAGGATAGCACTGGAAATTCTAATCAGATGAATAGTCAAGAAAAAGAAATAAGAGGGACCAAATCTGAAAGAAGAAGTTAAACTGTCACCTTTGATGTGATGCTGTATACAGAAATTCTAGACTCCACCAAATTACACTACTAGAACTAATCAATGAATTCAGTAATGTGTCTGGAGGCTGATCCACATACAAAATTCAGTATTGTACTGGTATAAAAACAGATGTCTAGACCAATTGAACAGTAGAGAACTCAGGCATAAATATATATATACACTGTGAAAATATTTGATAAGAGAGATAAGGATACTTAATGGTGAAAGGATAGTTGCTTCAATAAGGATTGGTGGGAAAATTAGATATCCATATGCAAAAGAATAAATTTGGATCTTTATTTTATACCACTGAGCAATATCAAATTGCAACTGATTAAGGACTTAAATCTAATACCTGAAGCCATTAAACTCCTAGAAAAAAAATAAGGGGAAAAACTCCTTGAAATGAATCTTGGCAGTAATTTTTTTTATATGAAAATAAAAGCATGGGCACCAAAAAAATTAAGTGGGATTATATCAAACAAGAAGATTTGTATAGCAAAATAAATAATAAAATGAAACAGAAACCAATTCATTTGGGGAATATAAATAATAGTGAAAGGGAATATAAAGGAAGGGAAAAGAAATGTTGGGAAATATCAGGAAGGGAGACAGAACATAAAGACTCCTAACTCGGGGAAACGAACTAGGGGTGGTGGAAGGGGAGGAGGGCGGGTGTTGGAGGGGAATGGGTGACGGGCACTGAGGTGGACACTTGACGGGATGAGCACTGGGTGTTTTTCTGTATGTTGGTAAATTGAACACCAATAAAAATTAATTTAAAAAAATAAAATAAATTAAAAAAATGAAACAGAAACCTATAGAATGAAGAAAAACATCTGCAAATCATCTTTCTGATAAGATGTTACTATCCAAATACATAAGGAACTCAGTAGCAAACGATTCTCCAAATAATCCAGATAATATATGGGCAAAGGACCGTATTCCAGACATTTTTCCAAAGAAGATATACAAAATGTACTTGACATCACTAATCATCAGGAAAATGCAAATCAAAACCACAATAAGATATCACTCATACCTATTAGAACAGTTATTAATCAAAATAACAAAGGTAAGAAATGTTGGTAAGGATGTGGAGAAAAGGGTACCCTGGTGGTACACCACTGTAGGAATGTAAATTGGTGCAGCCACTATGGAAAACAGTATGTAGGGGCCTCAAAAAATCTAAAATAAGAACTATTATATGATCTAGCAGTTCTGAGTATATATCCAAAGAAACAAAACAAGTATTTGAAGAAATATCTGCTCTCCCTTACTCTTTACAGCGTTATTCACAAGAGTCACAACATGGAAGAACCCTAAGTGTCCACTGGAAAATGAATGGATTAAAAAAAATGGCATATATATAAATGGGATATTGTTCAGCCATAAAAAAAGAAAAGGTAATTCTTCTATTTGCAATAACACAATGGGTCTGGGGGGAATTAAGCAAAGTGAAATAAGTCAGAAGAGAAAAATATTGATGGTCTTACTGAAAAATGTCAGATTCATAGAAACCAAGGGTACACTAATCTTTACCAGGAGTTGGGAGTATGGGAAGATGTTGATTAACAACTACCAACTTTCAGTTATATGATGAACAAGTTCTGGGTATCTAAGGCACAACATGGTAACTCTAGTTAACAATATTGTATTATTTACTTGAAAATAGAGTGAGGGTAGACCTTAGCTGTTCTCATCATAACTACAGGAAGAAATGGTAATTTTGTGAGGTGAAGAATGTGATACTAATCTTGTTAAGATAAACATCTTGCAATATATACATTGTACACCTTAAACTCACACAAACTTATGTGTCAAATATATCTCAATAAAGCTATAAAAAGGTAATAAAGTTTGGGAGCCTTGCTTCAGAGTAACTGTAAATACTCCCCAACCCTCACAGCACTCATGCATGTCTTTTACTTTTATGTACCACTCGGTTATTTCCCAAATGCACTCACATGTATGATAAAGAGCTTTACTCACATGAAAGGGTACCTCACAAATCACACCTAGCCACCCAAGGATTTTCACACGGAGTAAGTACTTGGTGATTTGGAACAGCTGGTGATATGTGGAGAGCTACACCCTCTGCTGCCCAACAGGGCTGCTCTCACACACTAACGGAATCCATGACTTCACATATTATTTCAGAGGCTCAGGTATGCCCCTCTGCTTACCTCCAATTTTCCTTCAAAGAGAAAAAAAGAATTTCCTTTATATAAGGACAGGAGTACCTAATCTCAGGCCTTCACTGATTTAGGGAGTAAAATGTGATTTACTCCATTGTTATTTATCTTCTACTTTATATGGCTTCAAGTAATTGAATAATCAGATAAATCAGATTATTATGATCTATTTTTAGCCATGTTATATTTATACTTCCCTTAAAGAGTAGCACTACCCACCCCTTGCTCTGGACTAAATAATGAATCTCTCATATCTGCTTCATTATATAAAATGGAGACTCGATATTAAAAATGCCTACTTCATGGGTCTGATATGTTAATCATGCTGTATAGTGCCTGGTACAGGAAAAGTCCTGATCAACATTATTGTTATATTAACACAGATTACCATTTGATGTTAATACCCAGCAAAGAGAAGTGACACTGACAGATGGTTTGGATACTTCTAATGCAATGAAGCACATTGCAATGCAGACGGTGTAGCTAATGAGCATTACTGAAAAAGAATGATTTTGGAGCCAGAAGGCAAAAACAGTTCCCCAACATTTCTAGCTTGTTGGAGAAAAAAGATACATTATACTGAAAATCTCAGACACACACATGTGAATCTCAAAGCCCATAAAGATGTTTTCTAGGCAGGTATAGTTTCTTAAAAATAAAGGATCAAAATGGCTTACAATATCTTTTATTATTTATTTGTTTCTATTTATAATGTTGAAAGGTCTTTAATGGTTAGTTTTTCAGAAGAGGCAGGGCACTGCCCTTCTAGGGAAAGCACAGAGAAATTCTTGAGAGATTGGTGGGCATGGGGGAAAGGGTGGGTATAGCAGATGTCTGAAAAGACCTGAAACTTGAAGCACCCTAGTGCATGGACTCTCAGGATGGGGCAGAGATCCTGACCAAAGTGTGGGGGGGGGGCAGTGGGAGGAGGAGACAGTTTGAAAAAATAGCTTTACATTTAGCTAAGCAGTTGAGGAAACACTGAGCAGATCTCTGGTGAATGATACATTTACTAGAAGGAATTCAAACATGACATAAACAATCACACCATTATTTTCAGGTAATCAATTCTGGATGACTTTTGACTTACTGAACTGAACTGGATGATGTCCTATTGATGCAGGACAAACACCTTCTTCAGGGGTCCACCTTGGATCCACAAATATCCACCCTCCTCCTTGATCCTCTGCCAGAATTGCTCACAGAGGATAGATACATCAGCACACAGACTTCTCTCCTGCTCTGATTTTAGGGGAAGCACCATTTCCATAGGGGCCTTCTCATGCCTGCTTCCTAAGGTACAGCTTCCCCTCATTTGTAGTAGGTGAACTCTGCCCTGTTAGGCATAGATTACTATATTCCTGAATTTCTCCCAGAATGAACACTTGGCTGGGAGGCAGCCATATCTGCTTTTTCTCTACTGCATGTCAAATTATTGTTCAGGGACTGGACGTAGCAGGTGCTCTACAAATACTTGCAAAATGAGGCAATGAGGGTGCCTGGGTAGCTCAAGTTTCAAGCATCAGCCTTTGGTTCAGGTCATGATTTCAGGGACCTGGGATCAAGCCTGTGTTTGGCTCCCTGTTACCTCCCCACCCCTCACCCCCCGCCCTGCCTTATGCTGTCTCTTATCTTTCTCAAGGAAATAAATAAAATATTTTTTTTAAATGAGGGAATGAGTGGGAAAAATGTCTCTAGTAGAGTGAAAAGTAGGGTAAGAGGTAGAGGGGAGTTGAAAATAGGAAAAAGATTTGAAAAACAAAAACAAAAAACTAACTGCTATTTCCCAGATAATAAAAAAGTTTTTATTAAAAATCCAATATGAAATAAAATTTAATTATACTCCACTTCTTAAGCAGAGACACAATTAGAGTTGCCATGTTCAGGAACTATAAAATTTATAATCTCTTTGGCTTATATGCTGAATATACTTATATGCATCATGTCAACAGACTCACCTGAAAAGTTTTAATATTTTTTTCACTCTTCCTAAGCAGCTGAAATTTTAGAACAGCCTGAAATGTGTGTGACACATTAAAAGATGCTTGATGATAATAAACATTATCTAAAGTAAGTTAATAAAACATGAAAAGGAATATGTATCATTGCTGATGTTCTGGTGAGACTGTGGACTGCCCTCAGATTATTCCTTCTGACCTCTTGGATGCTTTCCCTGTTCTTTTCATGTTCTTTCCCCACTTTCCGGCCAGTCCTTGTAGGGGAACCCAGCCCTCACTCATGGACTCTGTGATCTGCACTTTTTCTCTAAGGGTTCATACTCAATGCTGTGGCTTTAAATACAAAAGAGGTGTGGACGATTGTTATATTTTTCACTTGCCTAAACTCTCCCACCCTCCAGGCTCATCTTTTGAGTGAGTAAGTCAGAATTTATACTTATATGTATAACAGGAGTCATAGTCTTAATTTTCCATGTCCAAAATACTTAAGATTATCTCCAAGTCTATCCCCCTACATCATATCCACTGTTCAAATAAAAAAAAATAAGTTATTTATTTATCCTTTGGTAACCCTAACACTCTTTTCATCAGCAATTACCATTAGTATGAACCCCTACTTAGATCTTAAATCTAAACACTTCTCTCCATCTTCAATGCACTGTGTAAGTCAAAGCATCTTTATCTGGTATGGGAACTACTGCAATGGCCTCTTTTGGCCCAGCACCCATTCATAGATCTCATAGAGATTGAACAGCCGGAAAGCAAGCTGGATCCCACTCTACCTAATTCATACCTGATATAAAGGAGTCATCAAGAAACTATTTATGGAATGTTTGCTACATGATTAAAAGAATGGCTAATTGACAAAATAGTTGAGAGACATGAAATCTATAGGTTCTGGACTCTGGCCTACCTCTGGATTTAGACACTTTACTTTAGTAGGCTTTGACAGTGATTCTAATACCATAAACTTAAATTACTTAACAGAGATAAGGTAAGAAGAGACTAATATCAATCATTCACTGTTTAAGCAACACTCTTTATTCATTCCTCATATGTTCAGCATATTTATTGAGCACCCATATTGTGGTGAAAGATAATAAACGTTTGTACAGTGGTACAAAATGCCAGCTCTAGAGCAGGGGTCAGCATACAATGGCTGCATGTAAAATCTGAGCTCTACCTATTTTTGTAAATAAAGTCTTATTAAATCACAATACACAATTTTATGCATATTTTTACGTGCCATAATGACAGGATTCAGTAGTTGTAAGAGAGACCACATATACCACAAAGCCTAAACTACTGACTGTTTTGACATTTACAGAAGAATTTTTGCTAAATTCTGCCACAGAAAGAAATAAAGCAGTATAAGGGGGGACGAGACTGAGGAATGGGGATAGTGGCAGGATATCTAGGGTAATTTGGAAGGCCCTTAGGATAAATAAACCCTCCAAAGTCCTAAAAAGTGAGGCTTCAGGTGCTGCACATGCAGGAGATGAGTATCTAAACAGAGTGGGAGTTAGTACAAAGGCCCAGCTCAAGATAGTTTGGCATATTGGAGGAAACACAAAAGTGTCAGGGTTCTTGGACTGAGGGTCTGGATAAGAGTGGAAAAAAGATGAGATCAAGAAATAAATTCAGATAAATGCACAAATGGAATGCAATGAACTCAGACTGGACTCCAAAGAGGAATCCTGTTGTAAGGAAGGAGGCAGGAATATTTCCCTCCACCTTGATATCAAAGAGATTTTCCAAACCAAAGCCCCTGGAAAGGAATAACAGTACCCTCCTGGTTACCCCAGAGACTATCCCATGTCTGCTATTCTCTTATTTTTTTATTGCAGTTCAACTTGCCAACAAATAGCATAACACCCAGTGCTCATCCCACCAAGTGCCCCCCTCAGTGCCCGTCACCCAGTCACCTCAAACCCCCGCCCACCTCACCTTCCATTACCCCTTGTTCATTTCCCAGAGTTAAGTGTCTCTCATGTTCCATCACATTCACTGATATTTTCACTCATTTTCACTCCTTTCCCTTTATTCCCTTTTACTAATTTTTATATTCTCCAAATGAATGAGACCATATAATGTTTGCTCTTTTCCGATTGACATATTTCACTCAGCATAATTCCCTCCAGGTCCATCCACATCGAAGCAAAAGGTGGGTATTTGTCGTTTCTAATAGCTGAGTAATATTCCATTGTATACATAGATCACATCTTTATCCATTCATATTTCAGTGGAAACCGAGGCTCCTTCCACAGTTTGGCTATTGTGGACTTTGCTGCTACAAACACTGGGGTGCAGGTGTTCAAGCATTTCACTGTATCCGTAACTTGGGGTACATCCCCAGCAGTGCAGTTGCTGGGATATAGGGCAGATCTATTTTTAACTCTTTGAGGAACCTCCACACAGTTTTCCAGAGTGGCTGCACCAGTTCACATTCCCACCAGCAGTGCAGGAGGGTTCCCCTTTCTCCACATCCTCTCCAAAATTTGCTGTTTCCTGTCTTGTTAACTTTGACCATTCTCACTGGTATGAGGTGGGATCTCATTGTGGTTTTGATTTGTATTTCCCTGAGCCAGTGAAGCTGAACATTTTCTCATGTGCTTGTTGGCCATGTCTATGTCTTCCTCTGTGAGATTTCTGTTCATGTCTTTTGCCCATTTCATGATTGGATTGTTTGTTTCTTTGCTCTTGAGTTTAATAAGTTCTTTATACATCTTGGATACTAGCCCTTTATCTGATAGGTCATTGGCAAATATCCTCTCCCATTCTGTAGGTTGTCTTTAGTTTGGTTGACTGTTTCTTTTGGTGTGCAGAAGCTTTTTATCTTGATGAAGCCCCAGTAATTCATTTTTGCTTTTGTTTCTCTTGACTTCATGGAAGTATCTTGCAAGAAGTTACTGTGGCCGAGTTCAAAAAGGGTGTTGCCTATCTTCTCCTCTAGGATTTTGATGGAAACTTGTCTCACATTTAGATCTTTCATCCATTTTGAGTCTATCTTTGTGTATGATGTAAGAGAATGGTCCAGTTTCATTCTTCTGCATGTAGATGTCCAATTTTCCCAGCACCATTTATTGAAGAGACTGTCTTTCTTCCAGTGGATAGTCTTTCCTGCTTTGTTGAATATTACTTGACCATAAAGTTGAGGGTCCACTTCTGGATTCTCTATTCTGTTCCATTGATCTGTGTGTCTGTTTTTGTGCCAGAATCACACTGTCTTGATGACCACAGCTTTGTAGTACAACCTGAAATCTGGCATTGTGATGGCCCCAGAATTTTCTTTTTCAATATTCCCCTGGCTATTCAGGGTCTTTTCTGATTTCACACAAATCTTAAGATGATTTGTTCCAACTCTCTGAAGAAAGTCCATGGTATTTTGATAGGGATTGCATTAAATGTGTAAGTTGCTGGTGGTAGCCTTGACATTTTCACAATATTAATTCTTCCAATTCATGAACATGGAATATTTTTCCATCTCTTTGTGTCTTCCTCGATTTCTTTCAGAAGTGTTCTGTAGTTTTTAGGGGATAGATCCTTTACCTCTTTGGTTATGTTTATCCCTAGATATCTTATGCTTTTGGGTGCAATTGTAAATGGGATTGACTCCTTAATTTCTCTTTCTTCAGTCTCATTTTTAGTGTATAGAAATGCCACTGACTTCTGGTCACTGATTTTGTATCCTGCCACACTGCTGATTGGTTTTCTCTGTACAGTATCATGTCATATGAAAAGAGGGAGAGTTTGACTTCTTCTTTGCCAACTTGAATGCCTTTTATTTCTTTTTGTTGCCTGATTGCTGACTCTAGGAATTCTAGTACTATGTTGAATAGCAGTGGTGAGAGTGGATATCCCTGTCGTGTTCCTGATCTTAGGGGAAAGAGTCGCAGTGTTTTCCCATTGATAATGGTATTTGCTGTGGGCTTTTCATAAATGGATTTTAAGATGCTGAGGAATGTTCCCTGTATCCCCACACTCTGAAGAGTTTTGATCAGGAATGGATGCTGAATTTTGTCAAATGCTTTCTCTGCATCCATTGAGAGGATCATATGGTTCTTGTTTTTTTCTCTTGCTGATATAATCTATCACGTTGATTACTTTACGAGTGTTTTTGAACCAGCCTTGCATCCAGGGGATAAATCCCACTGGGTCATGGTAAATAATCTTCTTAATGTACTGTTGGATCCTGCTGGCTAGTATCTTATTGAGAATTTTGCATCTGTATTCATAAGGGATATGGGTCTACAATGTCCGGTTTTTGAATTAAGGTGATGCTGGCCTCATAAACGAGTTTGGAAGTATTCCATCCCTTTCTATCTTTCGGAACAGCTTTAGTAGTATAGGTATGGTTTCTTCTTTAAACGTTTGATAAAATTCCCCTGGGAAGCCATCTGGCTTTGGACTTTTGTGTTTTGGGAGGTTTTTGATGACTGCTTCAATTTCCTCCCTGGTTATTGGCCTGTTCAGATTTTCTATTTTTTCCTGTTCCAGTTTTGGTAGTTTGTGGTTTTCTAGAAATGCATCCATTTCTTCTAGATTGCCTAATTTATTGGCGTATGGCTGCTCATAATATGTTTTTAAAATCGTTTGTATTTCCTTGGTATTGGTGGAGATCTCTCCTTTTTCATTCATGATTTTATTAATTTGAGTGTTTTTTATTTTTAGTAAGGCTGGCTAATGTTTTATCTATCTTTTTAATTTTTTCAAAGAATCAACACCTGGTTTTGTTGATCTGTCTTCTAGTCTCTATTTCATTGAGTTCTGCTCGAATTTTTATTAACTTTTGTCTTCTTCTTGGTGTAGGTTTTATTTGCTGTTCTTTTTCCAGTTCCTTTAGGTGCAAGGTAAGCTTGTGTATTTGAGTTTTTTCCATTTTTTTGAGGGATGCTTGTATTGCAATGTATTTCCCCCTCAGGACTGCTTTTGCTGTATCCCAAAGATTTTGAACAGTTGTATCTTCATTCTCATTAGTTTCCATGAATCTTTGTAATTCTTCTCTAATTTTCTGGTTGAGCCTTCATCTTTTAGCAGGATGCTCTTTAAGCTTCATGTTTTGAGTTTCTTCCAAATTTCTTCTTGTTTTTGAGTTCAAGCTTCAAAGCATTATGGTCTGTAAATTTGCAGGGGACAATTCCAATCTTTTGGTATAATTTGAGTCCTGATTTGTGACCCAGTATGTGGTCTATTCTGGAGAAAATTCCATGTGCATTTGAGAGAAATGTGTGTTCACTTGCGTTTGGATGGAAAGTTCTGTAAATATCTGTGAAATACATCTGGTCCAGTGTATCATTTAAAGCTCTTTTGTTTTTGGAGATGTTGTGCTTAGAAGATCTGTCATTTGAAGAAAGTGCCATGTTGACGTCTCCCAGTATTAGTATTCTTATGTGAGTATGTCTTAACTTTGGTTATCAATTGTTTGATATACGTGGCAGCTCCCACATTAGGGGCATAAATATTCATGATTGTTAGGTCTTCTTTTTGGAAAATCCTTTAAGTGTGATATAGCGTCCCTCTTCAGCTCTTACTACAGTCTTTGGGAGAAACTTTAATGTATCTGATATTGGATAGCTACCCCAACTTTCTTTGGAGGACCATTTGAATGGTAAATTGTTCCCCAACCTTTTATTTTCACGCTATAGGTGTCCTTAGGTCTAAAATGAGTCTCTTGTAGAAAGCAAATAGATGGGTCTTGCTTTTTCTTTTTTTTTCTTTTTTTTTTTTTAGGTTTTTAAAAAATTTATTTTTTAAAAGTTAATATGTGCATAAAAGGAAACTGAAAAATACAAGAAGCAAAGAACAAAGTCATCCATAATCACAAGCAGTTTGCAGTTTGACTTCTAGGTCCCGTGTGTGTATCTATCTACACAAGTAAGCATTTTAAGTAAGATCGTACGGTTATGTATCATGCTTTTACACACCATGAATATTTATCATGTCAAAGTCCCCAAACTATGAGTATTTTGATAACCAAGAATACACTACACCAACTCCATCTGGAAAAAAAAAATGTAATCCTGCCTTTCTTGGCGACAAAAATATAAAAGACAAAAATGGCAACAGGCCTCTAGATAAAGATATTGGCAGAGTTACAATTAAAATACTGCATTCCCTTAATGTTCAATTAAAACTGAGACATAAAGTAACAGAGTACACAACATATAATGCTTCTAAAAGAATTCATCATCCAATCTATAATATTCAATTAGCAAAGAGGTATGTTTCCATTGAATCACTTAATGTATTCCTATAGTACAGCCAAAGAGACTAATACACGTTATCATTAAAATGTAAATATGAAAACATCAGCATACAACTCTCCCTCTATACTTCCTTCTGCCCCTCTGCTGCCAACCTAGTAAGTTCTGACATTTCTCAGAGACAGCTTAACAATCTCATGTCCAAGATGCTTCTTTCCTATCAATGATAACAAAGAGAAATTTAAATTGGTTAATTCACTAGCTGTACATTTTATCATACATTGTCACCTCAGGACATCCAAAAAGCTTAGATGTTGCAAAATAACGAACCTTCTCCACAACAAACAGAGGTACTTCATAGAAACATACATATAGACCTATGATTATAACCTAAAACTGTCTTCTAGATGTGGAGATACTAGCAAAAAGCCCTTCTTAGCTATGTATATAGTGTATATAAAGGACAAATGAGTCCTAATTTACAACATCTAGTCTTTCTAGATGTTAAAGAGGTTGCCAGTGTATGACAAAAGTAGTAAATACATTGTGTACACTTTGTGTTTAAATTCATAGGAAAGACTATTATGAAAACTAGAAGTGAAATTGTTAAATCCCCTCTAAGCATTATAGATGCTTATACTTTTCATTAGGTTGATATAGATGAGAAGAGGGAGGGTTAGGCCAGAATGTTCTTTCAGTGCTACTATGTATGTAGTGGGCAAATTTTAAATACTTAACTTGAAACATCTAGTATTCTGGATGTTTGAAAGTGAACAACATGTTAGGAGCAGAGAGTTAAAGTAACAACACCCTTTAAGTATTGTTAATTTACAGGAATGGCTATTTTGGGAATGGAATTGTTAAACCTGATGTCTTGGAGAATATGCTGACTGTTCACTGGGGGATAAGGGCAGGGAAGAAGTGAGAAGAGAAGGGTTCTGTGCCCTTGAGTCTTTAGACTAAAATTCTGTTTAAAAGTAGAGGTTGTAAAATAATCCCTTTATAAATGCCCTTTTGTTAGTTTTTAGGAAGGACTGTTCTGGGAGTGTCTGTTAATCCACTTCTTAGAGCTAGATGTAGTCCTATACTTAGTCGTTAATATGGTGGAGGGAGCAGAGGAGGGGTGAAAGGAAGGGTCTTGCTTTTTCATCCAGTCTGAAACCCTGCGCCTTTGGTGGGATCATTAAGCCCATTCATGTTTAGAGTTACTATTGAAAGATATGAATTTAGTGTCATCATGATAACTATTCAGTCCGTTTTTGTGGATTGTTACCTTGGACTTCCTCTTTCTTTTACAGAGTCCTTCTTAATATCTCTTGCAGAGCTGGTTTGGTGGTCACATATTCTTTCAGTTTCTGCCTGTCTTGGAAGCTCTTTATGTCTCCTTCCATTCTGAATGAGAGCCTTGCTGGATAAAGTATTCTTGGCTGCATGTTCTTCTCATTTAGGACTGTGACTATATCCTGCCAGCCCTTTCTGGCCTTCCAGGTCTCTGTGGAGATGTCTACTGTTAACCTAATACTTCTCCCCCTAAAAGTTAGGGATCTTTTGTCACTTGCTTTAAGGATTTTCTCTTTATCTTTGAAATTTGCAAGTTTCACTATTAAATGTCGAGGTGTTGAGCGGTTTTTATTGGTTTTCAGCGGGGATCTGGATCTGAATGCCTGTTTTCCTTTCCAAGTTAGGGAAGTTCTCAGCTATGATTTGTTCAAATATACTTTTTGGTCCTCTTTCTCTTTTGGCGCCCACTGGAACCCCAGTAAATGTAGATTTTTCCTTCTGAGGCTGTCATTTATTTCCCTTAACCTTTCCTCATGATCTTTTAATTGTTTGTCTCTTTTTTCCTCAGCTTCCTTCCTTGCCATCAACTTGTCTTCTTTGTCAGTCACTCGTTCTTCTACCTCATTAACCCTCATTGTTAGGACCTCCCATTTGGATTGCATCTCATTTAATTGATTTTTAATTTTGGCCTTATTAGATCTCAATTCTGCGGTCATGAAGTCTCTTGATCCTTTATGTTTTTTTCTAGAGCCATCAGTAGCTTTATAATTGTGCTTCTGAATTGACCCTCTGACATTGAATGTAATCTGAATTCTATAACTCTGTGGGAGAGAGGACTGTTTCTGATTCTTTATTTTGTGGTGTGTTTTTCCTTCTAGTCATTTTGCTCAGTGCAGAGTGGCCAAAAACAAGTTGTATTGGAAAAAAAGAGAGAGAAAAGGGGGGTGGGAACAAACAGAAAACAAAAAACAAGGGGGAGTATCCTCTGATTCTATGTACTGTAAACCCCTTGACTTCCCCTGGAACTTTCCACTGCTGCTTGGTAAATAACTAACTTTTCCCTTGTCCTTCCAGCTGGTCTTCTGGGTGAGGGGCCTGCTGTGCTGATTGTCAGGTGTGTGTATCAGGGGGAGCTGCCCAGCCCTCTGCCAGGGGCAGGGCTCAGTGGGAGCTGTTTATCCCCTGAGACTCCTGCTCAGTCCCAGGCACAAGGTGACACCAGGAGGAACAACAACAGTGGCTGCGGCCAGCTCTCCAGCTCTGGATTCAGCTCCAGCAATAACTACCACAGCTCCCAGTCCGCAGGGGCCTGGATGCTCCAGCGGTGGGGGGCGCAGATCTGCACAGCTCGGGCCGCCGGGCGGCAGGAGCGTCCTTGCTTTCCTGTGCCTTCCCATCCTCTGCCTGTTCCCGGGAGAGCATCGGATCCTGGGCTGTGTCCCTCAGCGCCCTGGGCTCCAGGGCCTGCACCACTGGAATTGCGTTCCTGGAGCCACGCAGCCCCCTCCGCATGGAGCCACTACCTGACCCACCTGAGCTGCTCCCCGGCCCCGGCGGGGCGGGCACTCCAGGCCTTTAGAGAGCTCGGCTGCGGTGTGTGGCGTGCCTTCCCCCGGGGTGCACCTCCTCTGTTAGTGCCCTTGGGAGTCTGATGGCATCCCTGCCCCTCCTGGGATCCTGCCTGAACTCCCTGCGAGCTGGTAAAGTTTCTGCTTTTCAGGAACTGGGCTTTCTTGGAGGCACTCGCCGCTGGCCTTAGCTGGTCTCCTCGTGGGGGCCCCTCCCCCTTGGATGCTTTTTTATTTTATTTTTTTCTGTCTTCCTGCCCTGATAGAAACGCGAACTCTTCTAATTGTAACATTCCAGTTGTTCTCTCTTTAAATCTCAGGCTGAATTTGTAGGTTTTCAGGATGATTTGAAAGTTATCTTGGTAACTTGGTGGGGACAGGTGACTTGGGCCCTGCCCCCCATGTCTGCTGTTCGAAGGACAAATTACACTGGCTCTAATGGCTTATGAGGGAAATGTTATATATATAGTCTTACACTTCAGTTGTATTAGGCTACAGTATTGCTATCATTCGTTTTAATATTAAGAGGTATTCATTATGAATAAGATTATTTCTTTATTCTAGATTTTCAAAGAAGTTATATATATGATAGAAGTATTATACCTCATGAATTATGTCATATAAACAATGTATTTTCTTAAAAATCTATTACTGTTGTTTATTATAAAGGCAAAAAAGGATGACAAAATGAGACCCCTGTCAGAGATACTACATATACTGAACTTTCCCTCTTTTTCTTCTTTCTTTCTTTCTTTCTTTCTTTCTTTCTTTCTTTCTTTCTTTCTTTCTCTTTCTTCTTTCTTTCTCTCTTTTGTCCATTCTTTTCTTTATTCTTTCATATTTATCTATCACCTATCATTTATCTAGCCACCCATATTTGTATTGTCTACCTTTCTCTCTTTGCACTGCAGTTCAAGTCACTGTGTGACTGTGTTACAACTTAAATATTCCTTTTTCTTTGTATTTAAATTCTACTGTTTTTCAAAGAGGTTATTTCTCAGAATTTTATTTGACAAAATGATTATCCTTAAGTGCTCATTGTCTCCATCTTTTTCTAGCCATAAACACAAATTTAAACCATTCTAACTGAACCTGCTGTTAATATCTGCATTAATATATCATGCATTAGGGATCCCTGGGTGGCGCAGCAGTTTGGCGCCTGCCTTTGGCCCGGGGCGCGATCCTGAAGACCCGGGATCGAATCCCACATCGGGCTCCCGGTGCGTGGAGCCTGCTTCTCTCTCTGCCTATGACTCTGCTTCTCTCTCTCTCACTGTGTGCCTATCATAAATAAATAAAATTAAAAAAATATATATATATCATGCATTATTCTGGGCTGTTTATGTGTGTGAATTATAGTCTTACACTACCAATTTTTGTGTTTATCAAAAAGCTTCAGTTAAGCCAAAAATCAACTGCCTGCAATTTGTTATGCAAATGTATTTCCTGGGTCAGATTGAAGACGTCACATAGCTGCACTGACATGGGTAACTAACTGGTGAAGAAAAGTCTTATAAATAAAAAGGCTCACATACAGCTCTATAAGAATTGTGTTGTCTATACATTTTGGGGGAAATAAACATTTGTTATAAAATCATTAATCTTAGGTTTTTAGTATTTGTATGGAAGGCACAGATGGTCTTGATATTTATCTTTAGGACATTTGAAGATATGGTGACTGATCTATGATCACTGTTCCCCAGAAGGTTTGAATCAGCATCTACCAAAGCACAATGATAGAGCACATTTTTGCCATCTGAACTATACCCAACCACATGAAATAGTACGCCTAAAGCCGAGTACAGCTTCACAGCACCTGGTGAATTGGGGATACTAAAATAATTAATAAGATAATTTTGATAAGCTCATTGTTTAATTGGATTTTAAAATAGACGACAGAGTGGTAATACTTCTAAATGACAGAGTAAGGATCTCTGCAAAGCCACTACTTCATAGCAAGAAGAACATTGGCAAGGCCATTCATCTTTTCAGAACTCTAGAAATTAACCATAGCCCTACAACAATCCTGGGAGAATTTACACAGATAAATGTTGACAGTTCAGTAAGAAGAGAATGCTTTGTGGTGTTGCAACTTGTCTACTTTCACATCTGTGGTAGCTTTGAAAAATCAAAGCCTTTCTGACCACAACAGCTGTGAAAGCCAATAGCTTAGAAGGCATGAGAAGAGTCAGAATGTATTGGGGATTCTCCAATAAGGCCCGGACCATAGTATTTTCACTGTCTATTCTGTTTGGGAGTCTCAGTAAGATAAGTAATGATTCTCAAAGATACCTGCACCCTAATTCCCAGAACCTGTGCATATGTTACTCACACAGAAAAAAATCTTCATGGATGAGATTAACCATCTTGGAGGGGATAAGTATCTTGCATTGTTCAGGGCTCAATGTAGGCTTAATGTGAACAGTGATTCTTATAAGAAGGAAGCAAGAGCATCAGATTCAGAGAAGGATGTGATGATAGAAGTAGAAGTTGGACCAGTGTAGCCATGAACAAAAGAATGCAGATGACCTCATGAAGCTGGAAAAGGTAAAAAATGGAATCTCTTATAGCCTGTGGAAAACAATGGTCTACAGACACCTTGATTTTAGCCAAGATCTATTTTAGACTTCTGACCACAAAACCTGTATTATAACAGTCCTGTGTTCTTTTAAGCCACTAAGCTTGTAGTAATTGTTATAGCAGCAAGAGGAGACTAAGATTTTGAGACCTGGAAATGGGGTTCTGGCTTTGGGCAGTGGACAGAGGTTAGCATCATTCTGAGTGCTACAATAGAAAAACACTCTAGATTTCCTTGAAAAGACAGTATAAATAAATAAACATTAACAGCTCTGCTAGTGAGAATTCAAAGTAAGAACCATGGTAGAGAAAATTTATATTATCTTAAATAATATTTAAATTGTCATAAACACATTGTTGATAGAAATATTAATACTAAAGGCACTAGGGATGAGGGCTCAGAAGGAAAATGAGGAATGTGTCATTGAAAACTGGAAGTAGGAGACTCATTGTTTTTTTTTAACTTACAAGTTCTTTTTTTAAATTTTTTAAAAGATTTTATTTTATTTATTCAGAGAGAGAGAGAGAGGCAGAGACACAGGCAGAGGGAGAAGCAGGCACCACACAGAGAGCCTGAAGTGGGACTTGATCCCGGGTCTCCAGGACCACGCCCTGGGCTGCAGGCGGAGCTAAACCGCTGCACCACCAGAGCTGCCCAGGAGACTCATTGTTATAAAGTAGAAAAAACTTTTGCAGAATCATGTTCTACAGTTATATGAAATACAGACAGAACTTATGAACAAAAGATGTAAGTTTATCTAAGGATATTTCTGCACAAAATGTTTTCTCTTGTTGCCTATAATAAAATGTGATAGGAAAGAGATAAATTGAAGAGATAAACTGTAATTTAAAAAAGAACCAGGATTTCATGATATGAAAAGTTGTCAGCCTCTCCAGATCTCAAAAGATGCTAAATTTAGGAAATTCACTGTGAAGAAAGTGTGTTCTGAAGAAAAAGCCAAGAGTGTGGCTAAACTTTCTTTTCCTCCTTCTAAGGATCAGAAGTAGAATAATCACACAGAAGGTTCTTTAAAGAGATTACACATGTAATTCAGCCATCTCAGCATATGAAAGAATGCTAGACAATAACTTGAATCCACACAAATAAAGAACACCAAAACAATTTGTGTATATATATATATATATATATATATATATATATATATATGACAGTAAAAGGGACAACTGGGTGGCTCAGCAGTTAAGCGCCTGCCTTCTGCCCAGGGTGTGATCCTGGAGTCCTAGGATCAAGTCCCACATCAGGCTCCCTGCATGGAGTCTGCCTCTCTGCCTATGTCTCTGCCTCTCTCTCTGCCTCTCTCTCTCTCTCTATCTCTCTCTTTCTCTCTCTCTCTGTGGGTGTGTCTCTCATGAATAAATAAATAAAAGTCTTTTTTAAAAAGGCAATAAAAATGTAATTTTCTTGTTACACTCTGTTCTAATTTGAAAGAAAAATACATAAATAAATAATTATATAAATTTGTTGATGGTCTAATAATGTATAGATAAATAATTTGTATATAATTAATAGCACAAAAGTGGGGTGAGAAAAAGGAGTTATACTGGAATATAGCTCTTATACAATGTAGAAATTAAGTCAATATTAATCTGAACTATACTATTTTAAGATGTTAATTAGACTAACAGACATCTTTAGAAATCTCCACCAAACAATAACAGAATACATGTTCTCCTCTACTGAAACTACCCAAAGTATGTTATCCAAACACAATGGAATTAAATTATAAATCAATAACAGGAGTAAATTTGGGAATTTCACAAATATTTGTAAGTTAAACAACACACTCCTAAGTAACGAAAAGATCAGAGAAGAAAGGGTGTCATTCAGAATAGAAGGAGAGATAAAAAGCTTCCAGGATAGACAGTAACTGAAGGAATATGTGACCACCAAACAAGATCTGCAAGAAATATAAATGTAGGTGAATTAATATAAGTGTAGGTGAAGAGGGAGCCCAAAGAAATAATCTTCAGAAACAGGGACTGTATAGGTAATACTATGACACTGAATTCATATATTTCAATAGTTACTCTGAATGTGGATGGACTAAATGATCCAGTCAAAAGACACAGGGTATCAGACTGGATAAAACAGCAAGACCCATCTGTATGCTGTCTACAAGAGACTCATTATAGACATAAGGACATCTTGAGACTAAAAATGAGGGGCTGGAGAACCATTTACCATTCAAATGGTCTTCAAAAGAAAACTGAGGTAGCAATCCTCATTTCAGATAAATTAGATTTTAAACCAAAGACTATAATAAGAGATGAAGAGTGACACTATATCACACCTAAAAGATCTATCCAACAAGAATACTTAACAATTATGAATATCTATGCCCCTAATATGGGAGCATCCAATTATATCAATCAATTAATACACAAAGTAGAGACACATAGATAATAATAGGAGACTTTAACACAGCACTCTCAGCAAAGGACAGATCTTCTAAGCATAACATCACCAAATAAACAAGGGCTTTGAATGACACAGTGGACCAAGTGGATTTCACAGATATATACTGAACATTCCATCCAAATCAGCAGAATACACATTCTTCTCTAGTGTACATGGAACTTTCTACAGAATAGACCAAATACTGGGTCACAAATCAGGTCTCAATGGATACCAAAAGATTGGGATTGTCCCCTGCATATTTTCAGACCACAATGCTTTGAAACTAGAACTCAATCACAAGAAGAAATTTGGAAGGAACCCAAACACTTGGAGGTTAAAGAATATCCTACTAAAAATGAATGAGTCAACCAGAAAATTAGAGAAGGGGACACCTGGGTGGCCCAGTGGTTGAGCATCTTCCTTTGGCTCAGGGCATGATCCCAGGTTGGGGATCAAGTCCCACATTTGGCTCCCTGTGAGGAGCCCACTTCTCCCTTTGCCTATGTCTCTGCCTCTTTCTCTGTGTCTATCATGAATAAATATATAAAATCTTTTAAAAATTAGAGAAGAATTAAAAAGATTCATGGAAACTAATGAAAATGAAAGCATAACTGTTCAAAATCTTGGGGATGGAGCAAAGGTGGGCCGAAGAGGGGAATACAACTCAATATAAGACTCCCTCAAAAAATTGGGAATTGCAAATACACAAGCTAACCTTATACCTAAAGGAACTGGAAAAAGAACAGCAAATAAAGCCTAAACCAAGCATAACAAGAGAAATAATAAAGATTTGAGTAGAACTCAATGAAATAGAGACTGGAATAACTGTAGAACAAAACAATGAAACCAACAGCTTGTTATTTGAAAGAATTAATAACAGATAAATCCCTGGCCAGACTTATTGAAAAGAAAGAGAAGAGACTTAAATTAATAAAATCATGAATGAAAGAGGCAAGATGACAACCACTAACAAGGAAATACAAACGATTTTTAAAAAAGTATTATGAGCCAACAAATTAGGCAATCTGGAAGAAATGGATGCATTCCTCAAAACCTAGAAATTACCAAAACGAAAACAGGAATAAATAGAAAACCTGAACAGACCAATAAGTAGCAAGTAAATTGAAGCAGTCATCAAAAATCTCCCAAGACACAAAAGTCCAAAGCCAGATGGCTTCTGAAAGGAATTCTACCAAACAATAAAAGAAGAAATAACACCTATTTTACTAAAGCTGTTTCAAAGGATATAAGCCGAAGGAATACTTCTAAAGTCAGTTTATGAGACCAGCATTACCTTGATCCCAAAACCTAGACAAAGACCCCAACCAAAAAGGAGAATTTTAGACCAATATCCCTGATGAATACAGATGCAAAAATTTTCACCAAGATACTAGTCAATAGGATCCAACAGTAGAATAACAGGATTAATTACCACAACCAAGTGGGATTTAGTCCTGGGATGCAAGGTTGGCTCAAGATGTGTAAAACAATCAACATGATGGATCACATCAATAAGAGAAAAAACAAGAATGATATGATCCTCTCAATAGATGCAGAGAAAGCATTTGACAAAATACAGTATACATACCTGATCAAAATTCTTTAAAGTGTAGGGATAGAGGGAACAGACCTCCATATCATAAGAGCCATCTCTGAAAAGCCCACAGCAACTATCATTCTCAATGAGGAAAAACTGAGAGTTTTTCTCCTAAGGTCAGGAACATGACTTGGATGTCCACTCTCAGTACTGTTATTCAACATAGTACTAGAAGTCCTAGCCTCAGCAATTAGACATAAAAAGAAATAAAAGGCATTCAAATTGGAAAAGAAGTCAAACTCTCCTGCTTTGCAGATGACGTAATACTCTATGTGGAAAACCCAAAAGACTAGAACTCATACAGCAATTTGGCAATGTGGCAGTATACAAAGTTAATGCACAGAAATCAGTTGCATTTCTATACACTAACAATGAGATTGAAGAAAGAGAAATTAGGGAATCAATCCCATTTACATTTGCATTCCAAACCATAAGATACATATGAATATACCTAGCCAAAGACATAAAGAATCTATATCCTAAAAACTACAGAACACTTCTGAAGGAAATTGAGGAAGACACAAAGAGATGGAAAACCATTCCATGCGGATGGGTTGGAATGACAAATATTGTGAAAATGTCTATGCTACCCAGGGCAATTTATATATTCAGTGCAATCCCTATAAGAATACCATTCAAAGCAATCCCCTTTCTTCACAGAGTTGGAACAAATAATCTTAATATTTGTATGGAACCAGAAAAGACCCTGAATAGCCAGAGGAATGTTGAAAAATAAAACCAAAGCTGGGGGATCACAATGCCTGATTTCAAGCTGTATTAAAAATCTGTGACCATCAAGATAGTGTGGTACTGTTAAAAAAGAAAGAAAGAAGAAAGAAGAAAGAAAGAAAGAAAGAAAGAAAGAAAGAAAGAAAGAAAGAAAGAAAGAAGGAAAGAAGGAAGGAAAGAAAAACAGACACATAGATCAATGGAACAGAATAGAGAATCCAGAAATGGACCCTCAACTCTATGGTCAACTTATCTTTGACAAAGTAGGAAAGAATATCCACTGGAAAAAAAAATAGTCTCTTCAATAAATGGTGTTGGGGAAATTGGACAGCCATGTGCAGAAGAATGAAACTAGACCATTCTCTTACACCAACACAAAGATAAACTCAAAATGGTTCAAAGATCTAAATGTGAGAAAGATTCCATCAAAATCCTAGAGGAGAGCACAGGCAACACCCTTTTGAACTTGGCCACAGCAACTTCTTGCAAGATACATCTATGAAGGCAAGGGAAACAAAAGCAAAAATAAACTATTGGGACTTCATCAAGATAAAAAGCTTCTGCACAATGCAGGAAACAGTCAACCAAACTAAGACAACCTACAGAATGGGAGAAGATATCTCCAAATGGCATATCAGATAAAGGGCCAGTATCCAAAATCTATAAGGAACTCATCAAACTCAAAACCCAAGAAACAAACAATCTAATCAATATATGGGCAGAAGACATGAACAGACATTTTTCCAAAGAAGACATAGACATGGCCAACAAGCACATGAGAAAATGCTCCGCATCACTGGCCATCAGGGAAATACAAATCAAAACCAGAATGAGATACCACTTTACACCAATCAGAATGGCTAAAATTAACAAGAAAGGAAATAACAAATGTTGGTGAAGATGTGGAGAAAGGAAAACCCTCTTGTACCGTTGGTGGAAATGCAAACTGGTGCAGCCACTCTGGAAAGTAATATGGATGTTTCTCAAGACTTTAAAAATAGAGCTACCCTCTGACCCACCAATTTCACTACTAGGTATTTACCCCAAAGATACAGATGTAGTGAAATGATAGGACACCTGCACCTCAATGTTCATATTAGCAATGTCCACAATAGCCAAACTGTGGATGGAGCCATGATGTCCTTCAACAGATGAACGGATAAGAGAGGTAAATATATACAATGGAATATTTCTCAGCCATCAGGAATATGTACCATTTACTTCAACGTGGATGGAACTGAGTGAAATAAGTCAATCGGAGAAAGACAATTATCATGCGGTTTCACTCATATGTGTAATATAAGAAATAGTGAAAGGGACCTAAGGGGAAGGAGGGAAACTGAGTGGGGAAAAATTAGAGAGGAAGACAAACCTTAGGGATTCCTAACTCTGAGAAACAAACAAATGGTTGCAGAAGGGGAGGTGGATGGAGGAATGGGGTAACTGGCACATTAAAATGGCACATGATGAGATGAGTTCTGGGTGTTATGATGACAAGTTTAATTTAAATAAAATATATAAAAATAAAATAATAAAAAAGATCAGAGAAGAGATCACAAGGGGAATAATAAAGTACTTCTAGATAGTGCAGAAGTGTAAGGTTGGCTTAATATGTGAAAATCAATCAAGATAATACATATTGTTAATATAATGAAGAACAAAAAGCATGATGGTCTTAATAGATTTAGAAAAAAAGATTATCAAAACAGATACTCTTTTATAATAACAGTAGATAACCAACAGGGTTAGTTAGCAGGTAACTTCCTCAAACTGATAAAGGGTATCGTAAAAAAAACTCATAGTTTACAGTATGCTGAATATTGAAAAACTGTCATAACCCTAGGAACAACACAAAGATATCTGTTCTCACCATTTCTATTAAGACCTGAACAAGAACTTCTATACAGGAATAAACAAGAAAATGAAATGAGGCATTCATACTAAAAAGGAAGAAGTAAAAGTATCACTATGCATAGATAACATGACATAAAATATAGAAAATCTCAAGTAACCCACAGAAAAACTATTAAATGTAATAAATAAATTCAGTAAAGTTGTAGTTTCCAAGATCAACATACCAAAGTAAGTTATGTTTATATATGCCATTAATGAACAGTCAGAAAGGAAAATTACAAAACAATTCCATTTAAGAAACTTCTAGATGGCATTTTCTAGAAATTGACAACTGATCCCAAAATTCATATAGAAATTCAAAGGACCTAGAATACACATAATAATCTTGGAAAAGAACAAAGTTGGAGGACTCAGAGATTCATATTTCAAAACTTCCCATATAGTAACCAAGATAGGGTGGTACTGTCTGTCATAAGGATAGGCATGTAGGCCAATGAAATAAAATTGAGAGTCCACAAATTATATACATACACATGGTCAATTAATTTTTGGCAAGGATGCCAAAATTCTTCACTTGGTGACAGAAAAGTCTTTTCTACAAATGTTGCTGGGACAATTGTTTATGCACATGAAAAAGAATAAATTAGATTCCTTCCTCTCCCATATGAAAAAATTAATTAAGAAAGGATCATAAATCTAGATGTCAGAGTTAATATTATAAAATTCAAAGAAGAAAACTTAGAAATAGAACTTCATGAGCTTTATTAGGAATAGCTTCTAATTTTTTAAAATATGATTTTATATATTTATTCATGAGAGACACAGAGAAAGAGGTAGAGACATAGGCAGAGGGAGATATAGGCAGAGGATTGCAGGGACTCAATCCAAGGACCCAGGGATCATGACCTGAGACAAAGGCAGATGATCAATCACTGAGCCACCCAGGTACCCAAGGAATGACTTCTCAGATACTGCATCAAAGGCACAAGCAACAAAAGAAAATTATTAATTCATTTTATTCAAAATTTACAATCTTGTATTACAAAAGAATACCATTAAATAAGTGGAAAAACAACCCAGAATTCAAGAAAATATTTCATATCATAATATGATAAGGGACTTGTAACCAGAATATCTAAAAAATCCTATAACTCAACAATACACAAATAATGCAATTGAAAAATAGACTGAAGAGTTGAGTAGACATATCTTCAAAGAACATATACAAAGGGCCAGTAAGTACTTAAAAATATGGTCAAAATCACTAGGTATTTCTCTAATATCTTGTAAATCAAATTATCATGAAATATCATTTCCCATCTAAGATAGCTAAAATAAAAAAGATAATATCAAAGTTTGTTTTGAATGTGGAGAAATTGGAAAACTCTTACACTGCCAGGGGAATTGGAAAATGGTGAATTCACTGTGGGAAATGGGAAGGTCCTCAAATATAAACACTATGACCTAGCAATTCCACTCATAGGTATATGCTCAAGAATATTGAAAACATAAAGTATTTAAAAACTTGAACATGAATTTTCACAGCACAATAGTTAAAATGTGAAAAAACTCCAAATGTCTATCACTTGAAGAATAGGTCTTCAAATTGTAGTATAACCAACCATGCAGTGGAATATTACTCTGCAAACAAAAGGAATGCAAAACTAATACATGCTACAATGTGGACAAACCATGCAAACATTATTCTCAGTGAAAGAAACCAGTCAAAGAAAGTCACATATCTTATCATCCATTTATAGGAAAATCCAGAATAAGCAAATCCAAGCACAGAATGTGTATGCCAGGATCTGAGAGAAAGAGAAAATGGGGAGTAACAGCTAATGTGTATGGGGTTTATTTTGGAGGTGATAAAAACATACTAAAATTAGATAGTAATGACTGTCACATAATTCTGTGAATATACTAAAAAAAAAACTCTTAAATTGTATACTTTAAAAGAAGGAACTTCTAGTACATGCATTATATCTCATTAAAGACATTTCAAAATTAGCCATCAGAGCATCAAGTTATAGGAGACTTGACTCCAAGTCAAGCTCTGCTTTTAACTCTGTAGCATTCACTACCATGTCAGTAACCTAAAGTCAAAAATGGATGAATCATCTTTATCGAGAAAATTAAAAGTTTAGACTAGGTAATCACTATTCCTTCTTTCTTAATAATATGATGATATAAATGATTTAGTTCCAAATCCTGTTCAGTTCTCTTTTGAAAGTGTTAATATGATAAAATAATTCTTCTAGATTTCAAACTCTAATTAATCAATGTAATCATATTAGGAGACTCAAGCATGATCTGTATTTCTAGACTGCAAAAATCTAGTTGAATCTTATCTAAGTGAGAGAATGAAAGTTTATCTTATTTTTCTTTTCTGTCCATGAAAATATTTTCTGAACTTTTAAAAGCTTACTTTCACAAATTCACATTCAACTCTCCTCCCTGAATTGCTGTAAACATTGAGAGGTTTAGACAAAATGTAGCTATTTTAGTTTCAGGAAATCCATTTGTGAACTGACACATCATTTAAATGGATCTTACTTTCCCTCAGTTTCAGATTCTTTGCTAGTTTGCTTATTCGCTTATTCAGTCAGGAACAGTTAAAATCACATGCCACCACTTCTTGTTAACCAGAAGGATTAGGTAGGAATGTGGTAAAGACCTTCTCCCACAATTTAGTCTTTGATTATTTCAAAGACTTATTCTCAGATTATTATTTCAAAGATTATTTCAAACTCATTGTCTGACAGGCCAATTCGGAAATAGTATGGTAAATAATGTAGATCCAACCCACAGAAAAGTGAACAATAAGGATTCAGATTCTTACATATTTTATTTTTGAAAATTACACAAATTCGCCAAATAACAACAGAGTCAACATAATGGTAGATGATCATGCATGGTCTCATTTTAAGTTATCTCCCGCTTCCTTTGTCCCCTTAGTCAATAATTCTTGTGAAAAAGAGGGGAGCTAAGGTTTAGTTTACACTTTGCTAAATCATCCCAGGTCAAAAAGTAATAGATCCAGGATGAAAATAAAAAACTGTTGGGAATATATCTCTGGTATGAATGACAGAGAGGTACCCTTAATCATATATCTCAGCTATATTTTCATATTTAGTAAGAGCAACACAGGAGATGGTAGTAGTTTTCACATTCCATGGTAGTAATTTCCAAATGTAAGCCCTACTCTCCAACCTGAAACTCACATTTTAAGGTTTTATTTGCATAAGCCTTTTAAATTTCAGAGAAGTTAAATATGACAAGCCACTCCAGGGAGATGGGCTGGATCAATCTTTATTTATGAAAATGCTTAGGAATATATTTGTATATAAAGGTTAAGAAAGAAAGGAATCAAAAGAAAATGAGTAGAATCAAACTCTCTTCCATCTACTTAAGATAAAAATGAAATTTAAAGAACCACAAACAAAATCCAGGGTGAGTAGAAGAAAAGAAGTAATAAAGGTCAGAGCAGAAATAAATTATGAGACTAAAAACACTTTTAACAAATCAGTAAAGTTAAGAGCTGGTTCTTGAAATAATAAATAATACTGAGAAACCCTTAGCCAGACTCATCAAGAAAAATATATAAAGGACTCAAATCAATAAAATCAGAAATGAGAGAGAAGTAACATGAATATAGCAGAAATACAAAAGGTTATAAAAGAATACTAAAAAGTTATATGCCAACAAACTGGACAACCTAGGAAAAATGGATAAATTGCTAGAAACATACAATCTTCCAGAATGAAACCAACAAGAAATAGAAAATCTGAACAGACCGACTATAGGTAATGAAAATTAAATTGGTGATCAAAAACAACCAAAAAATAAAAGTCCAAGACCAGCTGGATTCACAAATGAATTCTACCAAACATTTAAATAAGAGTTAATACCTATTCTCCTCAAACTATTCCAAAAGAATCCGCAAAATAAACCCATATTTTGACCAAATTATGGTCAATTTATCTATGAAAAAGGAGGCAAGAATATATAATGAGGAAAAGACAATCTTTTCAATAAATGGTGCTGGGAAAACTAGACAGCTACATGTAAAAAAAATGAAACTGGACCACTTTCTAACATTATGCATAAAAATAAACTCAAAATGAATTAAAGACCTAACTGTGAGACCTGAGACCATAAAAATCCTAGAAAAGAGTGCATGCAGTAATTACTCTCACATTAGCCATTGTAACATTTTTCTAGATTTATCTCCTAAGACAAGGGAGACAAAAGCAAAAATAAACTACTATGACTATATCAAAATAAAAAAAACCTTATCACAGAAAAGAAAACCATCAAGAAAACAAAAAGGCAACTTACTGAATGAGGGAAGATTTTTGCAAGTAGTATATCTGATAAGGGTCTAATATCCAAATATATATAAAGAACTTATACAACTGAATACTGAAAAGGCCCCAAACAGTCCAATTAAAAATGGGTAGAGGGCCAGAATAGATATTTTTCCAAAGAAGACATACATACAGCCAACAGACACATGAAAATATGCTCAACACCACTCATCATCAGGGAAATGAAAATCAAAATCACAGTGAGATATCACCTCATGCCTGTTAGAATGGCCAAAATCAGAAGACAAGAAATAACCGTGTTGGTGAAGATATGGAGGAAAAGGAACACTCCTATGCTATTAGTGGGAATGAAAATTGCTGTAGCTACTGTGGAAAATAATTTAAGGTTCTTCAAAATATTAAAAATAGAAATATCATTCGATCCAATAATTCTTTTACTGGGCATTTACCCAGGGAAAATGAAAACACTAACTTGGAAAGATATATGCAATCCTATTTATTGCAGCATTATTTACAATATCTAACACATGGGAGCATTTTAAGTGTCCATCGATAGACAAACACATGAAGAAATGTTATTTCTACAGACATAAAAAGATGAAATTGTGGGATCCCTGGGTGGCGCAGCGGTTTGGCGCCTGCCTTTGGCCCAGGGCGCGATCCTGGAGACCCGGGATCGAATCCCACATCGGGCTCCCGGCGCATGGAGCCTACTTCTCCCTCCGCCTGTGTCTCTGCCTCTCTCTTTCTCTCTGTATGACTATCATAAATAAATAAAAATTAAAAAAAAATTAAAAAAAAAGATGAAATTGTGGCATTTGAGACAACATGGATGGACCTAGAGAACATTATGTTAAATGAAATAAGTCAGACTATGAAAGAAAAATGTTGATGATTCCACTCATAAATGGAATATAAAAAATGAATAAGCAAAAATCAGGAACAGAACTATGAACAGAGAACAAACTGGTGGCTACCAGAGGGGAGAGGATGGGGGGTTGGGCAAAATGAATGAAAGGGACTGGGAGATACAGACAGCAGTTAAGGAATGAGTAAATAATGGGAATGAAAAACAAAACATAAGGAATGTAGTCAATGATATTATAATTGTGATGTAATGGGACAGATGGTAACTATACTTGTGAACATAGAAAATTCTTAAATTTTCATACCAATCATATAACCACAATTCTATTCTTCTAGGGGACTTAATAAGACATAAATTTGTCAAATTACTAAGTTATACACCGAAATTAACATAACATTGTGTGTCACTATACTCATATAAATTATTTTATTTTATTTTTTAAAGTTTTTTTTAAAGATTTTATTTATTTATTCATGAGAGACAGAGAGAGAGAGAGCAGAGACATAGGCAGAGGGAGAAGCAGGCTACATGCAGGAGCCCAACGTGGGGCTCGATCCCAGGATCCCGGGATCATGCCCTGAGCCAAAGACAGATGCTCAACTACTGAGCCACCTAGGTGTCACTCTTTAAATATTTTTTTTTAATTAACTTTTATTGGTGTTTAATTTACCAACATACAGAAAAACACCCAGTGCTCATCCCGTCAAGTGTCCAATACAATACTCAATACAATACTCAATACAATAGAGACTGTAATCAGTCAAGGAAAACCTCAAAGAGGGCAGGATCCAGGAGTCAAAAAACAAAAAAGACTCTTTAACTTCTCTGAATGAGCAAAAAGTGTAAGATCAGATGTCAACCACAAGGTCCTTAGCACATTCACTTATTATTGAGCATAATTGTTTCTTTTTCTAAGATTAAAAATCCTTTCTTTTTGGAGTAGTCTAACTGAAAGGTTATTCTGAAGAATATTGAAGAAAGATGTGAGAGAAGGAGTATTCCAACAGAAAGAGGATTTACAGGGAAGTGTCCGTTGTCTATAGATATACTAAATTGAAGTACTAAATTGAAGTAGTGTACTGTTATTTCTTTCCTGAAAATGAAAGCTTCAAGGGAATAAAGCCTCACTTGATATTCTTGACAACCTCCACTATTATATCCAGAATGGTAATACTGTATTGTTTAAGTTAACTGGAAAGTAGATTATCTTCAAAGTTTTTTTTTAATCAAACACTTAAAATGTATGACTCCTGGATGATTTAAATATATCAAAAAACTTTGCTTTTCAAGTCTATTCTATAAATTTTTGTCAGTAATTTTCCAACCTATTTGTCAGGAAAGCAACTTGACACATTGCAATTCTAAACACCAGTGACCAAAGCCCTTCTTCTGACATACAGGTGTGATATAAGGACAAAATCTTACTATCTGCCAACTGTCTCTTTTTACATTAAAGCTATACTTTCCCCTTTAGTGCAAATAATAATGGAACCAGCCTTATATGTAAGTGGACTAGACAAAGTTGCCTATGTACTATTTATAATTTGACTAAATACTAGTTATTGAAAAGTCTAAATAACTCTTCCATTTGTTTTGCTAAACATACCTGTAGGCTTCATCTCTCAGTGATGGTGATATTATACCCTTTTATAAGTACAAATAACTCTGGGCAAGGCAGTTGAGGGTGAAGGGTAGGATGCAGAGACCATGCTGAACCATTTATTCTTTAGTATTCATCAGTTTAACAGAAAAAGAGGACACTATACAACTGAGAAAGCCTAAACGGAGTAAGATACAGAGAAACCAGGTAGAAGAAATAAAGGTCAAAGGGTTGACAAGCTTGAGGCCATGTGTATGTGAAAACACAGTAGATACAAATAATGTACCTACTGAGGTTCTGAAAAGTGGGGGGTTAGTCAAACATCAGGACTCTAGAAGACAAGAAGGCACATTGGCCACTGTGAAAGTATTGCAAAGGTACTTCACATTTAGACAAAAGACAAATTAGTTTGTGATTAATTGAGCCATTGTTCCGTCCAAGGAGAAAGACTCACCATACTGATGTGCAGGAGAAAACCAATGACAGCATAATGAGAGTTATGTGTTATGAGATGTGCACTATCAATGCATTCAGAACCTCAACTGTGTGTGTAACATTTGTGTTCATAGAAGCATCTCATGCAACAGCCCACTGAGCCTGAGCTGGTGCTTGGCTTCTGGAGAAAAGCCTTGAGTTGTCATGGCAACTGCTTCTCTGAACACTGACATCCATGTGTGCTGCCTGCTGGCTCTGACTTAAATGGTTTGATTTTTTTTTAACAGAAATCGATGGTGCAATAAAACTTAGTTTAAAGATTGTTGCAATTTGTGCCATAATTTTTCTTAAGGTTTTTCTTTCTAGATTAAAAAAGGAAAAATGGTTTATTTTAGGTAAAAATCATGTTTTAAAAACTTACTCATTTATTTCTTAATGTATTCCTTCTCTAAAAACTTACCAGGGGCCTATTCTTAATGTGAGGCTAAAGGCCTACCAGAGGAGACTTGATCAGAGACTGGTGGGCAGAGGGGTCTCTGGCTGGGGTGGAAGCTCATTATATCCACCACATCCCAGAGTCAGGGTTGGGTGTTCTTTCTGGAGAGAGTGCCTTTGTTACTGTCTTTTTGTTTCTGGGTAGTCCCTCTCTCTCACTGTAGATGGAGGAGCTATGGTGCAAAATATCAAGGGAGTCCTCCTGTCCAGGCTTGTTTCCTGAGTCTATGTGACTTTTTTCCACTACTATGTGTCTCAGGATGTGGTTGGTTTCCAGGAGACCCCCTCCTTTCATTTGCATTTTTCCCTCCAGTGTGGGCCAGAAGTGCCTCATGTTAGAGCCAGTGATGTGCTCAGAAGTTCCTTGACTTTCAGGCATCCACCCTGCACAATCATCCAAGAGGGGACTGTTTCACTTCCTCCACTTGTGCTATGAGCATGCAATGCTGTGTAATAAAGGAAGTTAATTTTGCTCACAATCACAATCTCCAGTTGGGGCCAAACCACACCATCTCAGATGTATTCAGGGGTTGTTTCATGTGCTGAGCCTTCTCCCTGGTAGCAAAGGCCTGCCAGTCTTGCCAAGGTATTGTTATTGCACAGTTTGACTTTGGGCATAAGATGGGATATCGGTGTCCAGTGGTCAGGCACCAGCTTAACTCTGCCATCGCTCTAGTGAGACATGCTTTTTATTATCCCATTTTGCATATGAGAAAAGGACTCTCAAAGAAAAAGGCAGAGGCAGGATTTGAACTCACACTAGCCGAGTGTCAAAGTCACTGCTGCCCCCTGGGGCCCTCTGACCAACATGTGCAGGTTGTAGTGTACTAATGCTTCTATCAGAAGGTGAAGGATGGGTATAGCTGGGGAAGGGAGGGCATAATCCCCTGGTGGGAGGAAGCCACGGGCAGCATGATGACGTGTGGAAAACTTCTCTTGGGAATTATGAACAGTTGGTGTGATCACAAACCCTTTTAGCTCCAACTATTTATGATTTTTCCCTATAAGAGTATTTGTCACCTGTTGCTAGTGACCCTGGTTATTCCTTTCTTGAGAGGAGCATTAACATCACAGCAGAGCACACCAGGGAGATATTCCAAGAGCAAAAGGGTAGTCCTGACTTCATGTCTGTTAACAGAGAAGGGGGCAAAGAACATTGCTTCTGGAGAGAAAAGTGACCCATAGTCAGGGAAATGAACCTTTACCCTGCCTAGACTCACCAGATTGTGTGAGAAGCAGTGAGGAAGAGGTGGCAGACTGAGCAGGATGGAGGGGATCAGTTCCTTTCCTGAGCGCCTGAGCTTGAAGACCTTTCATAATTGCTTTGTCATCTAATTCTTTACAAATCTCCACAGGAAATTGGATGAATCTGAGTCTTTACACCAGAACTGAGGCTCCAGCGAGCAAGAGTGCTAGCCCAAGGGCAGACACCAGAAAATGGGGACACGGACCCTAGGGAATGCCTGCTGCTTGTAAAGCTCCTACCAGGTCCACTAACCTTTCCACTTCAGTGACAAGTACCAGCTAACTAATAGGAGAGGGAACTTCTGCCCAATTACAGGACAGAAGAAGAAGAAGAAGAAGAAGAAGAAGAAGAAGAAGAAGAAGAAGAAGAAGAAGAAGGAGGAGGAGGAGGAGGAGGAGGAGGAGGAGGAGGAGGAAGAGGGGGAGGAGGGGGAGAAGGAGGAGGGGGAGGAGGAGGGGGGGAGGAGGAGGGGGAGGAGGAGGGGGAGGAAGAGGAGGAGGAGGAGAAATACACTTGGGCCAAGACTCACCTGTTAGAGAGAGGACATAGGTAGTGGGTCCTTCTGAGATAGTGGGAATAACCATAGAGAATGCATGTTCAAGGAAGGCATAGACTGCCAGGAAATAGAAAATGGAAAAGGAATGGATGGCCCAGGAATGAGATTATTGGTATGTATTGATGTGGGAAGCAAAGGCAAAAGAAAAATTAAATTTCCTTACTACCTACAGCCCACTGACATGTCCTTGAAGCAGAAAAAGTGACATGCCTCTAGGAATTCAGCTGCCTTGATGTTAATATTTTGCTAAGAACAAAAGGCAATCTTAGCTTGACCCCCCAGGATTCTGTAAGTCTACTTTAACAATAATTCCTTTGAAAACTTATTTTATCTCTATCACCCTCTCCAACCAAGATACAAGTTGGCACGACCCACCAGTATACATCTGAAGGGTCTCACAACTAAGGTTTTATTAGACAGTAATAAATGACCTTTTCCCAACAATAGCTAGCCCCCTAAAGGTCTTGGAAATTTTGCTTCCAAAATTCCTTAGAGACTTACACTCTTCCTAACCCCTCCCAACTTGAAAGTATATAACCAGCCACTCCTCATGACCCCAGTGCAGCTCTTTCTACCCATGGGTCCTGTCCCTGTGCTTTAATAAAATCACCTTTGTGCACCAAAGACATTTCAAGAATTCTTTCTTGGCCATCGGTCTTGAACCCTAACATCTTTCCACCATCATTTATTATAATCAAAATGTGCATCAATGAACATGAAAGAGAAGGCGGAAACCCTAGAAAGGTCAGTGAACCTGTGGAAATGAATGGCCAAGCCTTGTGCAATAGGAGACTGTAGGTGAGGAGGACAGGAGATGGAAACACTACCCACTCCACACCCAAATGTTGAAGCCAGAGAGAAACATAAGCAGAGGCAGGGACAGGAGCAATAGATTTGGGAGCCGTCAGACAACTGATCATTGAAAATACCTGGGAGAGGTGCTATTTCCAGAGCCTAGGTGTGTTCTCAAGGAGGAGAATGTCAGCTAAGGAGAAGTTTTCTGAGGGTCCAGAAATCTCAATTTTAGAATGTTTAGCATCATCTTTAACTTCAAACCACTTGACATGATTAGCATCCCCCACCCAGTTGTAAGAATCAAAAATGTCTGCAGACATTTGATTCTCTAGGAAAGCAATATCACTGCCAGGTGAGAACTTTGGCTGTAGAGAATTCCACTGAAGGGCTGAACTTTTATTTTATTAAACAGTCACATGTTACAGCACACTCAAGTCATTTCCACTATTTCTCTGCAGAGAGCAGCTTTGACTATACATACCTCTTATTATTTAGATAAGTTCTTAGAAAGGGAATTTCTGTTATTTTTAAGGCTATGACACCTATTTCCAAAGAACAAGGAGGAAGGAATCCAATTGAAGAAGATGCTCAAGAGACTGAAAACACAAGGCAAGGAAATTACTTGAAAACAAAGAAATTTGAGATTGAGAATGTTGGAACCCCTATAGACAACAGGTGCTCAAAGTTTTTTTTTTTTTTTTTTTTTTTTAATTAACTTTTATTGGTGTTTAATTTACCAACATACAGAAAAACACCCAGTGCTCATCCCGTCAAGTGTCCACCTCAGTGCCCGTCACCCATTCCCCTCCAACACCCGCCCTCCTCCCCTTCCACCACCCCTAGTTCGTTTCCCCGAGTTAGGAGTCTTTATGTTCTGTCTCCCTTCCTGATATTTCCCAACATTTCTTTTCCCTTCCTTTATATTCCCTTTCACTATTATTCATATTCCCCAAATGAATGAGAACATACACTGTTTGTCCTTCTCCGATTGACTTATTTCACTCAGCATAATACCCTCCAGTTCCATCCACGTTGAAGCAAATGGTGGGTATTTGTCGTTTCTAATTGCTGAGTAATATTCCATTGTATACATAAACCACATCTTCTTTATCCATTCATCTTTCGATGGACACCGAGGCTCCTTCCACAGTTTGGCTATTGTGGCCATTGCTGATAGAAACATCGGGGTGCAGGTGTCCCGACGTTTCATTGCATCTGAATCTTTGGGGTAAATCCCCAACAGTGCAATTGCTGGGTCGTAGGGCAGGTCTATTTTGAACTCTTTGAGGAACCTCCACACAGTTTTCCAGAGTGGCTGCACCAGTTCACATTCCCACCAACAGTGTAAGAGGGTTCCCTTTTCTCCGCATCCTCTCCAACATTTGTTGTTTCCTGCCTTGTTAATTTTCCCCATTCTCACTGGTGTGAGGTGGTATCTCATTGTGGTTTTGATTTGTATTTCCCTGATGGCAAGTGATGCAGAGCATTTTCTCATGTGCATGTTGGCCATGTCCATGTCTTCCTCTGTGAGATTTCTCTTCATGTCTTTTGCCCATTTCATGATTGGATTGTTTGTTTCTTTGTTGTTGAGTTTAATAAGTTCTTTATAGATTTTGGAAACTAGCCCTTTATCTGATATGTCATTTGCAAATATCTTCTCCCATTCTGTAGGTTGTCTTTTAGTTTTGTTGACTGTATCCTTTGCTGTGCAAAAGCTTCTTATCTTGATGAAGTCCCAATAGTTCATTTTTGCTTTTGTTTCTTTTGCCTTCGTGGATGTATCTTGCAAGAAGTTACTGTGGCCAAGTTCAAAAAGGGTGTTGCCTGTGTTCTCCTCTAGGATTTTGATGGAATCTTGTCTCACATTTAGATCTCTCATCCATTTTGAGTTTATCTTTGTGTATGGTGAAAGAGAGTGGTCCAGTTTCATTCTTCTGCATGTGGATGTCCAATTTTCCCAGCACCATTTATTGAAGAGACTGTCTTTCTTCCAATGGATAGTCTTTCCTCCTTTATCGAATATTAGATGGCCGTACATTTCAGGGTCCACTTCTGGGTTCTCTATTCTGTTCCATTGATCTATGTGTCTGTTTTTGTGCCAGTACCACACTGTCTTGATGACCACAGCTTTGTAATACAACCTGAAATCTGGCATTGTGATGCCCCCAGCTAAGGTTTTCTTTTTTAAAATTCCCCTGGCTATTCGGGGTCTTTTCTGATTCCACACAAATCTTAAAATAATTTGTTCTAACTCTCTGAAGAAAGTCCATGGTATTTTGATAGGGATTGCATTAAACGTATAAATTGCCCTGGGTAACATTGACATTTTTACAATATTAATTCTGCCAATCCATGAGCATGGAATATTTTTCCATCTCTTTGTGTCTTCCTCAATTTCTTTCAGAAGTGTTCTATAGTTTTTAGGGTATAGATCTTTTACCTCTTTGGTTAGGTTTATTCCTAGGTATCTTATGCTTTTGGGTGCAATTGTAAATGGGATTGACTCCTTAATTTCTCTTTCTTCAGTCTCATTGTTAGTGTATAGAAATGCCATTGATTTCTGGGCATTGATTTTGTATCCTGCCACGCTACCAAATTGCTGTATGAGTTCTAGCAATCTTGGGGTGGAGGCTTTTGGGTTTTCTATGTAGAGTATCATGTCATCGGCGAAGAGGGAGAGTTTGACTTCTTCTTTGCCAATTTGAATGCCTTTAATGTCTGCTCAAAGTTTTTGAGGTGGGACGTGACTGCTCAAAAAGTGTTTCTGTGATGCTGGTAACTGGGTCACAGCCATCCAGGCAAGAGATACAAATCCAGAGATTGAAGGTATTAATTAAACCAAATGAATACTTATCTTTTTAATAACAATTCCTCAGTAGTCCCTAGATTACCTTTGAATTCTCCATTTAAAAAAAATATTTATTCATGAAAGACAGAGACAGAGAGAGAGAGAGAGAGAGAGAGAGAGAGAGAGAATAGGCAGAAAGAGAAGCAGGCTCCCTGTGGTGAGCCCAATGCAGGACTCCATCCCAGGACTCTGGGATCATGACCTGAGCCAAAGGCAAATGCTCAACCACTGAGCCACCAAGGCATCCCTGAATTCTTCATTTTTAAATGTTTGCTTTGTTTATTTAAAATAAATGGTAGGATCCTGCCCCTCAAAATATTGCAGTAATGGAGTCTTGGCCTCTTTTAGGTTTGGAAGGAGGCCTTCTTCAGACAAACATCCTTCTGGTTGTTCAGAAACCCATTTTTCACTAGAATAGGGGATGGGGTGTCCACAGAGATGACTGGAAGGATATTGAAGGGTGAGAGGAGGGGTTAGGTGATGAATGGAATAGAAGAGTGGAGAAATTGTGAGAATTTCGGCAAGCTCATGAAGCAGAAAGACAACATGAACTTATTCCAAGGGGAAAGAGTCGGAAATGAAACATTTAGATCATTTGATTTTTTAAAATTATGATATATACTTATTCCATAAACTTTAAGATGTTTGTGGATAAAAAATTTGACTCAATATAGTATTTGTCACTGACTTCCACTAAGTGCTGAAATAGCTATCATCCACTTATAAGCAATATTAAGAAAGATTCTGAGCATTAATATTTCTAAAGGAATCAACCTTGCACATTTCATCTGTGTAGATTTAATTTTGTAGGATAAAACAGACACCTAAAAGATGCCTAGTAGAGACTTTATTCAAATTAGTCCTTCTGAAAATGAACATTAATTAACTGAAAGTATTTGGGAGAAAAATAGGAATATAGAAAAAATTGTCATCTCATTCTTTCTTTCCACCTCCAAAAAATAGTTGAAGGAAAGATGAAAAGGGGCCATCTTTAGTTAGGTATAAGTGCAAAATTATAGCATTGAATGAAGAAATGATTTTATTCTGTTAGCAAATTTCAGCAGCTGGAACTCACATTCTCACTTCCCTCTGTCATCCTACATCTTAAAATCAACCACAAGTTATATACACTGATCTGAATGCATTTTTTAATATATGGTCCCAATTAAATATGAAAGTGAACATTTAAATTATCTACTCAAATGTGATTTAAGCCCTAATCACAACTTGAAGATAGGTATTTTCTTGTGCTACATTAATCAAAGGTGAGAATTCATTTCTAATGTTAGCACACATATGTTAATTGCTTTTTCTTTTTAAAATATGATCTACTTCTCCATAAAATATGCATGTCTCATATTAATTTAAAATTCTTTATAATATCTCTAAACCTCAGTAAAATTGGCTGTCCCCCATCTAACTTTATTAACTTAGGTCAAGATCTTACTCTACATTGTTTTTATTCAGTTAATAACAACTTTGAAGTGTGTAAGAATAATAGAAGTTGATTGGAATACTTTAAATATGAATTATTATAAACACAAATTTCCCATAAGTGTGCATTATTTGCAAAACTTTTTTTCCCTAAACAATGCTAATGTAGATAAGCTATTATTTATAATCTATTTATTGCCTCATTTGGTATTTGTTCTCAAGGGATTTATGCATATTTTCACTTTGTTTACTTTGACTTGAAAAGAATAATGCAAAAGAAATTTAGATAAAATATTAAAAATATCTTTGCAATTAATTATATTCATATTCACAGTGATTTGCAATAAGCAGGAAACAAACAGTGATTATTCTACTGTGATATTTTTCCAAAAAGTAAATATATTGTTTGTTACTGGATATGCAAGATTGAATTTAGAGTAATAAACATTGAAAAAAAACTGCTTAATTTTTACTTTTTTTTTTAATATTTTATTTGTATGAGAGAAAGAGAACAATGAGCAGAGGTTAGTGAGTTGTAGACGGAGAGGGAGAAGCAGACTCCCTGCTAATCAGGGAGCCTGATGAGAGGCTCAGGACTTCAAGATGAGCCAAAGGTGGATGCTTAAACAACTGAACTACCCAGGTGCCCCTAATTTTTACTTTCTTAAAAGAAGTCATGATAATTTGCCTTTTTCTTCAAAGAAATGACTTATGACACAAAATCCTAGTCCTTAGCTGAGCTGGAGCTTGAGGAAAGATGTAAGCTATAGCTATACAGCACTGTAAAATCATTCTGCATTAGAATGCTCAAAAAAAAAAAAAAGGCCCAGAAAGAGAAAGACCACTCCTTTTCTCTTCCATGTGAGGTTCAAAGAATGCCCAACTTCCCCTTCTTATTTTTTTCTCACCACTTCAAATTCATGACCTTAGTTTGTTGATTTATGTTAGGGGAATGGATAGTACAATATAAACATGACTTACTTATTAAGGGCACAAGTCATGCAACAATCTGGATGAATCTCAAAGAATTACCCTGATTGAAAAAAAAGCCAATCTAAGAAACTTACATACTGTATGACTCCACTTATATAACCTTGAAATGACAAAATTACAAAAATAGAGAACAAGTTAATAGTTGCCAGGGGTTAAGGACAGGGCAGAAGTGAATGCAGTCATAAAAGGACAAGTACAGCACAAAGGATACCCGTGAGGATGGAAATGTTCTGTATCTTGACTGTATCAATGTCAATGTCCTGATTTCCTTTTTGCGCTATGCTTTTGTGAGACATTACTACTGAGGGAGATGGTAAAGGGCACATGAAGATTCCAAATTATTTCTTACAACTGCATGTGAATCTACAATCATCTCAAAATGAAAATGTTTAGCTAAAAAATATCTGTATGATAGAAAAAAAGGAGGAGAAATCAAGATTTGCTGGCAAAAAATTAGGGTATATAATGTCAGAAGATCCACCTAGCAAGAAATATTAAAAGCAGCTTTTTAAGCAGATACCTACTAGTCACAATTGTTTAACATCCCAAAGTTGCCTGAGGCAGTGAGAACAAGCAATCAAGAGGCTGGCAAAAAAAAATCCTTAAGAGAAAAATGTAGGGAAAAAGATATTAGTACAGTACTTTGAATCTTATTGTCTCACCTCTGAAGATCTGTGCAAGCAGAAGTGTAGAGTGAAGGTTGGGTGAAAGAACAGTGAAGTGTTTTAAACTGTCTGGGGAAGCACTGAAAGCATTCCACAACACCCTCCCCCGCAACTTAGCTCACAGAGCTTCAGCAAACGCTAGAATTCTTGTTGGTTCAAGGTATTAGGAGATCTTTATCCAATGATAAGTTGACACTAGGCTAACTGAATCAAGACTCCATGGATTGCACATGTGGCTGCACCAATTTACATTCTCACCAACAGTGTGTGACAGTTATCTTTTCTCCACATCCTCACCAACATTTATTTCGTGTCTTTTTGATATTAGCCATTTTCACTGGTGTGAAGTATTACCTCATTGTAGTTTTGATTTATATTTTCCTGATGATTAGTGATGTTGAGCATCTTTTCATGTGTCTGTTGGCCATCTGTATATCTTTGGAAAAATATACTCAGATCCTCTGCTAATTTTTAAAATTGGATTTTATTTTTGGTGTTGAGTTTAAAAGTTCTTTGCATACTTTGGATATGAACTCCTTATTGGATATATCATTTGTAAATATCTTCTCCCATTCCCTAGGTTTTGCTCTGTTGATGGAATCCTCTGCTGTACAAAAGCTTTTATTTTGATGTTATCCTAATAGTTTATTTTTGCGTTTGTTGTTTCCCTTGCCTGAGAAGACATATCTATAAATATGTTGCTAAGCCAATGTCCAAGAGATTACTGCCTGTATTTTCTTTTAGGAGTTTTATGATTCCAGATCTCACCTTTAGGTCTTTAATCCATTCTGATTTTATCTTTGCATATGGTGTAAGAAAGTGGTCCAGTTTAATTCTTTTTCATATAGCTGTCCAGTTTTCCCAACATCATTTATTGAAAAACCAAAGAAAATGAAACCACTATTTCAAGAAGATATATGACTCCTATGTTTACTGCAATACTTATTTACAATAGCTAAGTTAAAAAAGAAATCCACGTGTCTATTAATAAATGAATGGATAAAGATGTGGTACATATATATTATTCAGCCACAAAAAGTAAAGAATTCTTGCCATTTGCAACATTATGAATAAAGTTACAAAGTTTATTCTAAGTGAAATAAGCCAGACCAAGTAAAGAAAAATGCCATAAGACTTCACTTAGATGTGCAATCTAAAAGAAATAAATGAACAAACAAATAAAAAAATCAGCAAGATCTTGAGTACAGAAAATAAACCAAGGTTGCTGGAGGAGTGGTGGGTGAGGGCATTAGACAAATAGGTATAGAGGGGATTAAAAGGTACAAATTTCTGGTCATAAAATAAATGAGTTAGATGAAAAGTACAGTATAGGGAATACAGTCAATAATGTTGTAATAACATTGTATGGTGACAGATGGTGAACAGTTACAGTGAACAATGAGTAATGTACAAAATTCTAAAATCACTATGTTGTATACATGAAACTAATATAACATTGTACATCAACTATAATTAAACAATAGATTTTTAAAATAGTAGCAAGGATGTAAAGAAAGTGAAACTCTTTTGTACTGTTGATGGAAATGTAAAATGGTCAGTCACTTTGGAAAAGAATATGGACATTCCTCAAAAAATTAAAAATTAAATTACCATGTGATCCAGCAATTTTATTACTTATATACCCCAAAGAATTGAAAAAAGATGAAAACAACCCACATGTCCATTGAGAAATGGATGTATAAAGAGAATTCACACATGCTACCTTATGTTGGAATCTTGAGGACATAATGCTAAGTGAAATGAGCCAGTGAAAAGATAAATACTGTCCAATTCTACTTATAGAAGTATCTAAGGTAGTCAGATTCATAAAGATGGAACATACAGTGGTGGCTGTCATGGACAGGGGATGTTGGGGGGAATAGGAAGTTGTTTTTAATGGGTATAGAGTTTTAATTTCTCAAGAATAAAAATACTCACAGAAATTGAGTGCTGAACAGTGTGACTGCATTTTATGCCACTAAAGTTTACTATATAAAATGGTAAATTTTGTGTATTATGTGTTTTTACCACAATTTTTAAAAATAGAAAATTGAACTAGCAATTTATAAAACATAACAACAAATAAAGTACTATGAAGTGGGTCTCATTCTAGCAATAGGTCAACATTTAAAAATAAATCAATGTAATCCATCATATCAATAGGCTGAAGAAGAAAAATCACATGATCATAGCAATTAATGCAAAAAAAACTTTTAAATAAAATCTTTACAAATTTTTTTTACAAAAAATTTAAACAAAATACTAGTAATAGAAACTGTTAATAAATTAGGAAGTCAGAAAAACATCCTCAATTTGATAAACAATATGTATGAAACCCTGCATCTCACATCATATTTTATAATAAAGAACTCAATGAAAAATACAATATCAGAGTCACAGATTAGAAATTATAAAAGAAAACAGTTTAATTGCTTACATACAAAATTCTAAAGAATCTAGGAAAAAAACTTTACAAAACTGGTAAGTAAGCATAGGAAAGACAAAAGATATAAGATTAATACATAAATCAATCTCATTTTTACCTACTAGTAGTGAACATGTGGAAACAAAAATTTGTAACAATGCTTTTTATAATCAGTCCAAAAAGCGATTAAAAAAGAGAAATATCTAGGTATAAGTCTAACAAGGCATGTATAGAATTGGCATGCCAAAAGTTACAGACCAATTAAAGAACTCAAGAATTATCTAAATAAATGGAGGGGCACAACATATCCCTGGATTGTAAGACTCAAAAATGTTAAAGACATCATCAATTGTTCATAGTTTCTATCAAAATTCCAGCAAATTTCTTTTGTAGATATAGACAAGCATATTCTAAAATGTATGTTAAAAGGCAAAGGAACTTGAATAATTAAAAAAAAATAAAAAAAGCTTCTTATCTTGATGAAGTCCCAATAGTTCATTTTTGCTTTTGTTTCTCTTGCCTTCATGGAAGTATCTTGCAAGAAGTTACTATTGCCAGGTTAAAAAAGGGTGTTGCCTGTGTTCTCCTCTAGGATTTTGATGGAATCTTATCTCACATTTAGATCTTTCATCCATTTTGAGTTTATCTTTGTGTATGGTGCAAGAGAGTGGTTGAGTTTCATTCTTCTGCATGTGGATGTCCAATTTTCCCAGCACCATTTATTGAAGTCTTTTTTTCCAGTGGATACTCTTTCCTGCTTTGTCGAATATTAGTTGACCATAAAGTTGAGGCTCAACTTCTGGATTCTCTATTAGGTTCCATTGATCTCTGTGTCTGTTTTTGTGCCAGTACCACACTGTCTTGATGACCACAGCTTTGTAGTACAGCCTGAAATCTGGCATTGTGATGCCCCCAGCTATGGTTTTCCTGCTTTTCCACAGCAAAAGATATAGTCAACAAACCTAAAAGACAACCTACAGAATGGGAGAAGATATTTGCAAATGACCTATCAGATAAAGGGCTAGTTTCCAAGATCTATAAAGAACTTATTAAACTCAACAGCAAAGAAACAAACAATCCAATCATGAAATGGGCAAAAGACATGAAGAGAAATCCCACAGAGGAAGACATAGACATGGCCAACAAGCACGTGAGAAAATGCTCTGAATCACTTGCCATCAGGGAAATACAAATCGAAACCACAATGAGATACCATCTCACACCAGTGAAAATTAACAAGGCAGGAAACTACAAATGTTGGAGAGAATGTGGAGAAAGGGGAACCCTCTTGCACTGTTGGTGGGAATGTGAACTGGTGCAGCCACTCTGGAAAACTCTATGGAGGTTCCTCAAAGAGTTAAAAATAGATTTGCCCTACGACCCAGCAATTGCACTGCTGGGGATTTACCCCAAAGATACAGATGCAATGAAATGCCAGGACACCTGCACCCCAATGTTTATAGCAGCAATGTCCACAATAGCCAAAGGAGCCTCGGTGTCCATCGAAAGATGAATGGATAAAGAAGATGTGGTTTATGTATACAATGGAATATTACTCAGCCATTAGAAACGACAAATACCCACCATTTGCTTCAATGTGGATGGAACTGGAGCATATTATGCTGAGGGAAATAAGTCAATCGGAGAAGGACAAGCATTATATGGTCTCATTCATTTGGGGAATATAAAAAATAGTGAAAGGGAATAAAAGGGAAAGAGAAAAATGAGTGGGAAAAATCAGAGAGGGAGACAGAACATGAAAGACTCCTAACTCTGGGAAACAAACTAGGGGTTATGGAAGGGGATGTGGGTGGGAAGTGGGGGTGATTGGGTGACGGGCAATGAGGGAGGCACTTGATGGGATGAGTACTTGGTGTTATTCTATATGTTGGTCAAATGAACACCAATAAAAAATAAATTTATTAAATAAATAAATAAATAAACAACTAAAGTGGGAGGAAGCACCTTCCCCAATGTTGAGATTTACTGTATAGGTTTAGTAATTAGGACAGTGAGATACAAGAAGACGGAAAAAATATAAAAAAGTAAAACATAATAGAGACCTGGGAGACAGATTCAGGTATGTCTGAGTAAATTTTGACAAAGTGGCAAAAGCAAATCAATGTAGGAACAATAGACTTTCCAACACAAGGTATAGGGACAATTGGATACAAGCAAAACAAATAAACTAACCTAAACTTTATGTCATGGATAAAAATTAATTTTAAATGCATTTGAGTGTAAAAGTATAAAAATTTTAGGGGCTCCTTAGTGGCTCAGTTGGTTAGGCATCTCACTTGATTTTGGCTCACTTTATGATCTCAGGGTCATGAGATGAAGCCCCCAAGTAAGGACACACAGTGGGATCCACACAGCCTGTTTAAGATTATCTTTTTCTTGCTCCTTCTGCTCTTCTCCCCAGTCTCTCTCATACACACTCTTTCTTTCTTTCAAAAAACAAAACAAAACAAAACAAAACAACAACAAAAAAATATTAGAATTTTAGAAGAAAACATGAGAAAATATTTGAGATCTAAATCAAAATGTTATTAGATATAATACCAAAAGCAAGATCCACATTAGAATTTAAAAACATTATGCCTTTTTAAACAAAATTAAACTTTTGTTTTATGAAAATGCCTTATGAACAATGAATAAATGTCTCAGACCAGGAGAAAGTTTATGCCAAAATATATGACAAAAGTCTTATATCTAGAACACAAAAAATAACTCAAAACTCAGCAGAAAACAAACAGATACTTAGAGAATGGAAAAAAGAACGCAGACACATTTCACCAGAGACGAGATATTCATGGCAAGTAAACATAGAAAAATATATTCAACATCACTTGCCATTATGTAAATTCAACTTTACCTGGTAGATCATCTAAAATAAAAATAGTCATGCTAACAAATTACTAACCAGGTTACAGAACACCTAGATCTCTCAGACATTGCTGGTAGGAATCTAAAATACTTTAAGTACTCTGAAAAATTTTTGGAAGTTTTTTTTTATAAAAGTAAAGATGTAAATTTCAACAAATGGTGCTGGGAAAATAGGATAGCCACAAGCAAAACATAGGAAGTTGAACCACTCCTTCACACTATATACAGAAACTAACTCAGGATGGATTAAAGAAATAAAAATATAAAACTTAAAATGAATCATAGTAGAAAATCATCATGACCATGGTTTGGTAAAAATTCTTAGATATGACACCAACAGACCTTAAGGAGGTAGGTCAAGATGGGGGAGGAGTAGGGTCCTCAACTCCCTGGGCCCCACCAACTTATCTAGATAATGTTCAAACCATTCTGAACACCTAAGAATTCCACCTGAGATTTAAAGAGAGAACAGCTGGAATGTTACAGAGAAAGGGTTTTTGCTTCTAACAAGAATCATCTAGGGTGAAATTTACTAAGGTCATGGTTGATATTCTGGACTCAGCCTGCTCATACAGCCACTCTTTACTGAGCAAAATGACTAGAAGGAAGGACTCACCACAAAAGAAAGAATCAGATACAGACTTTCTGCCACAGAGGTACATAATATGGATTACAACTCAATTTCAGAAAGTCAATTCAGAAGCACAATTATAAATGACTGGTGGCTCTGGAAAAAAGCATAAAGGATTCAGGAAACTTCATGACTGAAGAATTTAGTTCCAAACAGCTGAAATTACAAATCAATTAAATGGGATGCAATCCAAACTGGAGATCATAACAACAAGGGTTAATGAGGTGAAAGAAAGAGTGAGTGACACAGAAGACAAATTCATGGCAAGGAAGGAAATTGAGGAAAAAAGAGAAAAACAATTAAAAGACCATGAGGAAAGGTTAAGGGATATAAATAATAGCCTCAGAAGGTAAAATCTACATATAATTGGGGTTCCGAGAGCACCAAGAGGGACATAGGGCCAGAAAATATTTGAACAAATCATAGCTGAGAACTTCCTTATTCTGAGGAGGGAAATAGGCATTCAGATCCAGGAGATAGAGAGTTCCCCCACCAGTTTCAATGAAAAAACGTTCAGCACCTCAACATTTAATAGTGAAACTTGCAAATTCCAAAGATAAAGAGAAAATCCTTAAAGCAGCAAGAAAAAAGAGATTCTTAACTTACATGGAGAGAAATATTAGATTAACAGCAGACCTCTCCACAGAGACCTGTCAGGCCAGAAAAGGCTGACAGGATATATTCAGGGTCCTAAATGAGAAGAACATGCAGCCAAGAATACTCTATTCAGCCAGGCTCTCATTCAGAATAGAAGGAGAAATAAAGAACTTCCAGGATAGTCATAAACTGAAAGAATATGTGACCACCAAACCAGCTCTGCAGAAATATTAAGGCTAACCTTGTAAAAGAAAGAGGAAGCCAAAAGAAATAATCGAGAAAAAGAGGGACTGAATAGGTATTATGATGACACTAAATTCATATCTTTCAATAGTTACTCTGAATGTAAGAAAGATAAATGATCCCATCAAAAGATGCAAGGTATCTTTTGAATAAAAAGCAAGACCCATCTATTTGATAGGTACAAGAGACTCATTGTAGACCTAAGGACACCTGCAGCCTGAAAATGAAGGTGTGGAGAACCATTTACCTTTCAAATGGTCCTCAAAAGAAGCTGGGGTAGCAATCCTCATATCAGATAAATTAAAGTTTATCCCAAAGGCTGTAGTAAGAAATGAAGAGTGACACTTTAGCATACTTAAAGGATCTATCCAACAAGAGGACCTAACAATCATGAATATTTATGCCTCTAATTTGGGAGCTGCCCGGCATATCAATCAATTAATAACCAAAGTAAAGTCACACTTAGATAATAATACACTAATACTGGGAGACATAAACATGGCACTTTCTGCAAAACAGACTTTCTAAGCACAACATCACCAAAGAAACAAGAGCTTTAAATGATATGCATGATCAGATGGATTTCAAAGATATATACAGAACTTTGCATCCAAATGCAACTGAACACATTCTTCTCAAATGAACATGGATCTTTATCCAGAATAGAACACATACTGGGTCACAAATCAGGTCCCAATGGATACCAAGAGATAGGGATTGTCCCCTGCATATTTTCAGACCTCAGTGATTTGAAATTAGAACTCAATCACAAGAAGAAATTTGAGAGGAACTCAAACACATGGAGGTTAAAGAGCATCCTGCTGAAAGATGAAAGAGTCCATCAGGAAATTAGAGAAGAATAAAACAGATTCATGGAAACTAATGAAGATGAAAATAAAACCATTCAAAATCTTTGGGATACAGCAAATGCAGCCCATAGAGGGAAATACATCATAATACAAGCATCCCTCAAAAAATTGGAAAAAACTCTACATAAGCTAACCTTGCACCTAAAGGACCTGGGGAAAGAACAGCAAATAAAACCTACACCAAGCAGAAGAGAGTTAATAATGATTTGAGCAAAACTCAATGCAATAGAGACTGGAAGAACTGTAGAACAGATCAACAAAACCAGAAGTTGGTTATTTGAAAGAATTAATAAGATATATAAACCTTTAGCCAGCCTTATTAAAAAGAAAATGACTCAATTAATAAAGTCATGAATGGGGCAGCCCAGGTGGCTCAGCGGTTTAGCACCGCCTTCAGTCCAGGGCCTGATGCTGGAAACCCGGGATCAAGTCCCATGTCGGGCTCCCCGCATGGAGCCTGATTCTCCCTCTCCCTGTGTCTCTGCCTCTCTCTCTCTCTCTCTCTCTCTCTCTGTGTGTGTGTGTGTGTGTATGTGTGTGTTGTCTCGTGAATAAATAAAATCTTAAAAAAATATATTTAAGAAAATCATGAATGAAAGAGGAGAGATCGCAACCAATACCAAAAAATACAAATGATTTTAAAACTGGATTATGAGCACCTATATGTTAATAATTAAGGCAATCTAGAAGAAATGGATGCATTTCTGGAAACCCACAAATTACCAAAACTTAACATGAAGAAATAGAAAACCTGACAGCCAATAATCAGTGAGGAAATTGAAGCAGTCATCAAAAACCTCCCAAGACACAAAAGTCCAGGGTCAGAAGGCTTCCCAGGTGAATTCTATTAACGTTTAAAGAAGAAACAATACCTATTCTACTAAAGCTGTTTGGAAAGATAGAAAGAGATGGAAGACTTCCAAACATGTTCTATGAGACCAGCATCACCTTGATTCCAAAACCAGACAAATATTCCACCAAAAAGGAGAATTATAGACCAATTTCTCTGATGAACACAGATGCAAAAATTCTCAACAAGATACTAGCAAACAGGATCCAACAATACATTAACATTATTCACCATGACCAAGTGGGATTTATCCCTGGGATGCAAGGTTGGTTCATCACTCGTAAAACAATCAATGTGATAGATGACATCAGTAAGAAAAAACAACCATATGATTCACTTAATAGATGGAGAGAAAGAATTTGATAAAACACAGCATCCATTCCTGATCAAAACTCTTCAGAGTGTAGGGTTAGAGGGACCATTCCTTAGCATCTTAAAAGCCATCTATGAAGAGTACACAGCAAATATTCTCAAATGGGAAAAACTGAGAGACTTTCCCCTAAGAACAGCAACACGGCAGGGATGTCCACTCTCACTACTGTTATTCAACATAGTACTAGAAGTCCTAGCCTCAGCTATCAGACAACAAAAAGAAATGAAAAGCATTCAAATTGACAAAGAAGTCAAACTCTCCCTCTTTGCAGATGGCATGATAATGTACATAGATTACCCAAGATTGCTAGAATTCATACAGGAATTTGGCAATGCTGCAGGATACAAAATCAATGCACAGAATTCAGTGGCATTTCTATACACTAACAATGCGACTTAAGAAAAAGAAATTTAGGAGTCATCCTATTTTCAATTGCACCCAAAAGCATAAGATACCTAGGAATAAATCTAACCAAAGAGGTAAACAATCTATACCCTGAAAACTACAGAACACTTCTGAAAGAAATTGAGGAAGACACAAAGAGATGGAAAAATATTCCATATTCATGGATTAGAAGAATTAATATCGTGAAAATGTCACTCTTACCCAGGGCAATTTAGACGTTCCATGCAACCCCTATCAAAATACCATGAATATTTTGGTATTTTGGTATGAGAGAGTTGGAACAAATAATCTTAAGATTTGCGTGGAACCAGAAAAGACCCCAAATACCCAGGGGAATATTGAAAAAGAAAACCAGACCTGGGGGCATCACAATACCGGATTTCAAGCTCTATTACAAAAGCTGTAATCATCAGACGGTGTGGTACTGGCACAAAAACAGACACATAGATCAAGGGAACAAAATAGACAACACAGAAATGGGCCCTCAACTCTATGGTCAACTAATAATCGAAAAAGCAGGAAAGACTATCCACTGGAAAAAAGACAGTCTCTTCAATAAATGGTGCTGGGAAAATTGGACATCCACATGCAGAAGAATGAAACTAGAACATTCTCTTACACCATACACAAAGATAAACTCAAAATGGATGAAAGATCTAAATGTGAGACAGGAATCCATCAACATCCTAGAGGAGAACATAGGCAGCACCCTTTTTGAATTTGGCCACAGCAACTTCTTGCAAGATGCATCTATAAAGGCAAGGGAAACAAAAGCAAAAATGAATGATTGGGACTTCATCAAAATAAGAAGCTTCTGCACAGCAAAATAAATAGTCAACAAAACTACAAGACAACCTACAGAATGGGAAAAGATATTTGTAAATGACCTACCAGATAATGAGCTAGTATCCAAGCTCTATAAGGGACTTCTTGAACTCGCCACTCAAGAACAAACAATCCAATCATGAAAAGGGCAAAAGACACGAAAAGAAATCTCATCAAAGAAGACATACACATGGCCAACAAGCACATGAGAAAATGCTCTGCATCACGTGGCATCAGGGAAATACAAATCCAAACTACAATGAGATACCAACTCACACCAGTGAGAATGAGGAAAATTAACCAGACAGGAAACAACAAATGTTGGAGAGGATATGGAGAAAGGGGAACCCTCTTGCACTGTTGGTGGGAATGTGAACTGGTACAGCCATGCTGGAAAACTGTGTGGAGGTTCCTCAAAGAGTTAAAAATAGAACTACTCAAGACCCAGCAATTGCACAACTGGGGATTTATCCCAAAGATCCAGATGCAGTGAAAAGGCAAGACACCTGCACCCCAATGTTCATAGCAGCAATGTCCACAATAGCCAAACTGTGGAAGGATCCTCAGTGTCCATCGAAAGATGAATGGATAAAGAAGATTTGGTTTATGTATACAATGGAATACTACTCAGCCATTAGAAACGACAATTACCCACCATTTGCTTCAACATGGATGGAGCTGGAGGGCATAATGCTGAGTGAAGTAAGTCAATCAGAGAAGGACAATCATTATATGGTTTCATTCATTCGAGAAATATAAAAAACAGTGAAAGGAATTAGAGGGGAAAAGAGAGAAAATGAGTGGGAAATATCAGTGAGGGTGACAGAACATTGGAGACTCCTAGCTCTGGGAAATGAACAAGATGTAGTGGAAGGGGAGGCGGACGGGGGGTGAGGGGACTGTGTGAGGGGCACTGTGGGGGCACTTGAAAGGATGAGCACTGGATGTTATACTATATGTTGGCAAGTTGAACTCCAGTAAAAAATATTTAAAAAGAGAAAGAAAAAAAAAAAGATATGACACCAACCATTTTTTTTTTTGGTTATGAAAAGAAGACTCAAATAAATTAGGATAGGTTAAGGGAAATAAATGACAACCTCAGAACGAAATACCTAGGTTTAATTGGGGTTCCCGAGGGCGCCGAAAGGGACAGAGGGCCAGAATATGTATTTGAACAAATCATAGCTGAGAACTTTCCTAACTTGAGAAGGGAAACAGGAATTCAGATCCAGGAGATAGAGAGATCCCCCCTAAAATCAACAAAAACCATTCAACACCTCGACATTTAATAGTGAAACTTGAAAATTCCAAAGATAAAGAGAAGATCCTTAAAGCAGCAAAAGAAAAGAAATCTCTAACTTTTATGGGAAGAAATATTATATTAACAGCAGACCTCTCCACAGAGACCTGGCAGGCCAGAAAGGGCTGGCAGGATATATTCAGGGTCCTAAATGAGAAGAACATGCAGCCAAGAATACTTTATCCAGCAAGGCTCTCATTCAGAATAGAAGGAGAGATAAAGAGCTTCCAAGATAGCTTCCGAGATAGGCAGAAACTGAAAGAATATGTGACCACCAAGCCAGCTCTGCAAGAAATAATAAAGGGGACTCTGTAAAAGAAAGAGGAAGTCCAAGGTAACAATCCACAAAAACAAGGACTGAATAGGTATCATGATGACACTAAACTCATATCTTTCAATAGTAACTGTGACCGTGAATGGGCTTAATGACCCCATCAAAAGGCGCAGGGTTTCAGACTGGATAAAAAAGCAAGACCCATCTATTTGCTGTCTACAAGAGACTCATTTTAGACGTAAGGACACCTACAGCCTGGAAACAAAAGGTTGGAGAACCATGTACCATTGAAATGGTCCTCAAAAGAAAGCAGGGGTAGCAATCCTCATATCAGGATTAAATTAAAGTTTATCCCAAAGACTGTAGTGAGAGATGAAGAGGGACACTATATCATACTTAAAGGATCTATCCAACAAGAGGACCTAATAATCATCGATATTTATGCCCCAAATGTGGGAACTTCCAAGTATATCAATCAATTAATAACCAAAGTTAAGACTTACTTAGGTAATAATGCACTTACACTTGGTGACTTTAACACGGCTCTTTCTGCAAATGACAGATCTTCTAAGCACAACATCTCCAAAGAAACAAGAGCTTTAAATGATACAGTGGACCAGATGGATTTCACAGATATTTACAGAACTTTACATCCAAATGCAACTGAATACACATTCTTCTCAAATGCATTTGGAACTTTCTCCAGAATAGGCCACATACTGGGTGACAAATCAAGTCTTAACCAATACCAAAAGATTGGGATCGTCCCCTGCATATTTTCAGACCACATGCTTTGAAATTAGAACTAAATCACAAGAAGAAGTTTGGAAGGATTTCAAACACATGGAGGTTAAGGACCATCCTGCTAAAAGATGAAAGGGTCAACCAAGAAATTAGGGAAGAATTAAAAAGATTCATGGAAACTGATGAGAATGAAGATGCAACCATTTAAAATATTTGGGATACAGCAAAAGCAGTCCTGAGGAGGGAGTACATCGCAATACAAGCATCCATCCAAAAACTGGAAAGAACTCAAATACACAAGCTAACCTTGCATCAAAGGAGCTGGAGAAAAAACAGAAAATAGATCCTACACCCAGCAGAAGAAGAGGGGTGGTGGAAGGGGAGGAGGGCAGGGGGTGGGGGTGAATAGGTGACAGACACTGAGGGGGGCACTTGACGGGATGAGCACTGGGTGTTATTCTGTATGTTGGTAAATTGAACACCAATGAAAAATAAATTTATTATAAAAAAAAGATTCAAGCAGAACTCAATGAAATAGAGACCAGAAGAACTGTGGAACAGATCAACAAAACCAGGAGTTCGTTCTTTAGAAGAATTTTAAGATAGATAAACCATTAGCCAGCCTTATTAAAAAGAAGAGAGAAAAGACTCAAATTAATAAAATCATAAATGAGAAAAGAGAGATCACCACCAATACCAAGGAAATACAAATGATCTTAAAAACTTATTTTGAGCAGCTATATGCCAATCAATTAGGCAATCTAGAAGAAATGGATGCATTTCTGGAAAACCACAAACTACCAAAACTGAAACAGGAAGAAATAGAAAACCTGAACAGGCCAATAACCAGGGAGGAAATTGAAGCAGTCATCAAAAACCTTCCAAGACACAAAAGTCCAGGGCCAGAAGCTTCCCAGGGGAATTCTATCAAACATTTAAAGAAGAAACCATACCTAGTCTACTAAAGCTGTTCGGAAAGATAGAAAGTGATGGAGTACTTCCAAACTCATTATATGAAGACTGCATCACCTTAATTCCCAAACCAGAGAAAGACCCCACCAAAAAGGAGAATTACAGACCAATATCCCTGATGAACATGGATGCAAAAATTCTCAACAAGATACTAGCCAATAGGATCCAACAATACATTAAGAAGATTATTCATCATGACCAAGTGGGATTTATCCCCGGGATGCAAGGCTGGTTCAACACTCATAAAGCAATCAATGTGATTAATCATATCAGCAAGAGAAAAAACAAGAGCCATATGATCCTCTCAATAGATGCAGGGAAAGCATTTGACAAAATACAGCATCCATTCCTGATACAAACTCTTCAGAGTGTAGGGATAGAGGCAACATCCCTCCGTGTCTTGAAAGCCATCTATGAAAAGCCCACAATGAATATCATTCTCAATCGGAAAACACTGGGAGTCATTAGAAACGATAATACTCACCATTTGCTTCAACGTGGAGGGAGCTGGAGGGTATTATGCTGAGTGAAGTAAGTCAATCATAGAAGGGCAAACATTATATGGTCTAATTCATTTGGGGAATATAAAAAAATAGTGAAAGGGAATAAAGGGGAAAGGAGAGAAAATGAGTGGGAAATATCAGAGAGGGAGACAGAACATGAGAGACTCCAAACTCTGGGAAAGGAACAAGGGATGGTGGAAAGGGAGATGGGCTGGGGGGGGGGGGGTGACTGGGTGATGGGCAGTACGGGGGGCACTTGATGAGATGAGCACTGGGTGTTATGCTATATGTTGGCAAATTGAACAATAAAAAATATATATGCATATATATATTTATATATATATCCATTATACCACTGTATTAACAGGAAAAAGTATTATTTACTTGTTACTTTGTCCACATATGTTCATAAATTTAGAATTCTATCTTTTACTTGATATTGTTCTATTGTTTTAGTACTGAAATAAAATACTACATAGTTTTGTAAAAAAAAAAAAAAAGAATTGTGTAGCTTGTAGATATCTTAATGTAAGACAAGGAGGGCAAAAATCTGATTAACAAATCACTTGCTCATAATATAGGATTTGGCGGGGGGGTTTGGTTTGTTTTTAATGCCATCTTGACTCAATTTTGGGATCCTGGTTAGAAAGGCTTATCAATTCCCCTTCTTGAGTAGCTGAATAAATCCACACTTAAACCACTTCCCTTATCAGGATCTTACAGACAGAGCTACTATGCACCAGCTGTAATCAGTCAGGGCCAGATATCAGACAACAAAGGACAACCTTTCTGCCCCTGAGACTAAGAAATTACTCAAATTAGCCAATCCATAGGGAGGCCATCAAACCTGGCAAACTCTACCCCCATGCCATCCACAAGCTGCAGTTTGCTATTCCTATTGGTCCCAGGACCAATCTTGCATTTGACCCTGCCTGTCAATCTTCTCTTGCTTGGAACAAGTCATAAAAATGTTCTGCCCTTCATCCACCTGAGTGCAGAGTGTCCTACCATCAAAATAATCTTTAAAAATCATAAAACATTGCCCAAGTCTATGTTCTAATTCAGGCAATATTAGTCAATGACCAAGTGCAGTGTAGGTAGAAATGTAAAATATATAGTCCTTTTCCATCCACAAGCCCTGAGATAGGGTTCCCTTGCCAATGGTTAGATTGTCTCCTTGGTAACAGGAAACAGGCATTTTTAACCTCTTTGCCTAATGGAGTGCTTGATAGTCTTTATATTTTTACTTAATGCTTTTCTCATAGAATAATTAGATGAATAAAAGTTACTCAGCAATGTTGTATGAAATTAAATAGCAAATAAATTAATACCAATTGTTTTAGGTTACACTGTCCTCAGAAAAAAACTGTAAAACAATAGATTTTATCTTCTAGAATTCTCCATATCTTTGTTGTCACTCTAAGTCTAGAAGTTTTTCTGTACAAAAATACTCTTTGCTCAAACTTTTCCAGTGTTGCAGCAGAAAAAAGAAACAGCCATGCAAAATCCATAAGCTTTGATAATCATCTTAACAAAGGGGCAGATAATGTCTTCATTTGGATAAGAAACAAATAACAGTTTTGGAATGGAAGATGAGGGATTTGTGGGTAATAATGAATGAGGTTTGCAGCATGTTGATTTTGAAGCAATGATATGGGGTATCCAGTGGTAGTGGGATGAATGGATCTATAGTTGAGATAGAAGTCTGGATAGGAGGTAAGTATATGAAACATATTAAAATAGAAACAGTTATTGAAATGATAGTGGCTCTGCAAGCATATTGACATAAAGAAGAGAAGAGCTTCCAACTGGGACACTAGCCTCTCCAGAAGAGAAAGAGGAGAGCGCTGCAGAAAGCACTGAGAAGGAGACACTAAAGCTGCAGGTATGGTGGATGGCAGACAATGCAGAGAGGTGATCTGGAAGCCAATAAGGAAATTAATTGGAATACAAGGAGAGTAAACCTTGCCTGATGAATCTATTGGGAGGCAGATCCAGAAAAGTTCTGTGGTGTGGAAAGTCATTTAATTGTCTTTATATTTTAAGAGTTATTTTTTATATGTTTAGTTTTTAACTGAAGTTTGATTTGCCAACATATAGTATAAATACCCAGTGCTCATCCTATCAAGTGCCCCCCTCAGTGCCCCTCACACAGTCACCCCAACCCCCCACCCACCTCCCCTTCCACTACCCCTTGTTCGTTTCCCAGAATTGGGAGTCTCTCATGTTCTGTCACCCTCTCTGATTTTTCCCACTCATTTTCTCCCCTTTCCCCTATAATCTCTTACACTATTTTTTATATTCCCTGTATGAGTGAAACCATATGATGATTGTCCTTCTCCGATTAACTTACTTCAGTTAGCATGATACCCTCCAGTTCCATCCATGTTTCTAATGGCTGAGTAATATTCCATTGTATACCCGTGCCACCCCGAGAGCATCTAGGCTAGTGTGGACTGGGGGACTGTGGTAGTTATGCAGGGAGCTGACTCTAGAGCTGGTGAGCTGGCCACTGCCAGTGTTGTTGTTCCTCCTTCTGTCACTTTGTGCCTGGGATGAAGCAGGGCCACCAGGGAACAGGAGCCTCACAGGATAAACAGCTCCCACTGAGCCCGGCACCTGGCAGGGGGCCGGGCATCTCCCCCAGGTACACAGACCTGAGGGTCAGCACAGCAGGCCTCTCCCCCAGAAGACCAGTTGGAAAAACTGGGGAAGAGCAAGTTCTTGACCGAACAGTGCTAGAAAGCTCCAGGGGAAGTCGAGAGATTTATACTATATAGAACTAGAGGGTACCCCCCATTTTTTCTCTTTTTCCAGTACAACTCATTTTTATATCAGTTTAGAGTTATTTTTGAACAGTTGTATAGCACATATTGTGCAAGATGATTTATTATAACTTAAAATACCTTAATGCTTGACCACAGCAAGGGAAAATCACTGCATGACTCAAGGTCTTAAAATGTTGCCAAGAGAAGCTGAAAAGCAAGCAATGATTCTGGCTTCCTGTATAATTTGAATATTTATCATATATTATATGGAGGTAAATAGGCTTCATGACATCTGTAAGTCAGAAAGAATTAGGGCCCAGCAGGTGCTATGGTAAGGAGAAATGTCCTCTGCAGTCAACCTTAAATAGAATAACAGCACACTGGAATTTTCAGGAACTGTTCAAAATGTGACAGGCACTGTGGCCCTCCCAGCTATTTCTGCTTCATTTCTCGCCTTTCCACCCCCTTGGCACCAGGTGTTCTTGTACCAATATTCATTTGAACACCAATAACAGAATGTGTAAGTCCTTTAATATTCATAAATCTTTTCAGAATTATACAACAGTCATTTGTAGTTCTCCTAAGAGATTTGGAGATTTGATTTCTAGGAGTAGCTCATAATCAAATATCTGTGTGACCACTGGCTATTCATTATTTTATGGTAGGGTGTTCTTTTTTTTTTTTTTTTTTTTAATTTTTAATTTTTATTTATTTATGATAGTCACAGAGAGAGAGAGAGAGGCAGAGACACAGGCGGAGGGAGAAGCAGGCTCCATGCACCGGGAGCCCGATGTGGGATTCGATCCTGGGTCTCCAGGATCGCGCCCTGGGCCAAAGGCAGGCGCCAAACCGCTGCGCCACCCAGGGATCCCTATGGTAGGGTGTTCTTAACTATATTCTTATTCATCCATATTACTAATATCAAACTCAGTTGGTGTTCTCGTTAAAATTTGCTACTCCTAACTAATTTTATATCTATCTTCTACCAGGAAAAAAAAGAAGGAACATTGCAATTATTCACAATGCCATGGATCTTTGAAACCTTTTTGTATAAAAACAGTACATACCTTCTTTCTTCTTGCTGTTTCCTAATACTATTGATTTGTTGTTGGTTAGATGACATGATTGAGCTTCATCCATTGGGCTGCCTGTATTAGTTTCTAATAACTTCCAGAAGTGTTTATTTTATTTCATTTATGATAATCATAAATAGAGGTCTAAACCAGAGTATGCAAGAAAAAAGGATAATTCATATTCAGATCATATTAAATTTTACTACTTGGAATTTTATAGCATAAGCATAGAATAATATATTCTCCAACCATATCTTCTCTTGAACTTTTTAGATCATAAAACTACATTACTAGAATGTGATCTGTTTGGATGTAGACCCACATCCCTGACTTCTAAGAAGACTTCCAACAGGAAGAATGGAAGGGTTTAAGAAGAGCCATGTCATTTATGCAAAGAATGAGTATCCCTCATCCAACATGGCTGAGACAGAATCAAGAGCACAGTGACACTTTATCATTCAAAATCAAGGGAGGACATTGATGAGAAGAATTGGTTGCTTTTGCTGATCAATGGTCTTGAAAGCCTTGGATGACTGACTACCATGTGGTATAGACTGAGGTGATCACACAGAAGGCCAGTGGCACTGGTGCACAAAGTGGAGAATACCTTAGTTATTACAAACTAGTGGTAGCACTGTGGTGAGATAACAGATGGGGCCATCTGTCAATAAGGCAGATCACTTAATTCTTCTTGGTCCAACGTGAGTGAGAGTCACCAAACATCAGTGCATCAGCATCATTCTTGTGGTCCAAGCTCAGATAAGTAAGCAGGAGCAATACATTGGCAAGGCTGCCCTCCCAGCAGCAGGCCTTGCCACTGGACCTGAGGATGACCCATAGGCATGGATCCAGAGCTATGTGGGGCATTTAGTTTACATTATGTGTAGAATGGAGAGTTAGGAAGCACTCCAAAGGAAAGGAACAAAGACAAAGGCCAGATGTGTACAACCTGGGCTCCGGTTGCCAAACTAACTGGTCAACCCCACTGGTCACAAATATCAGAAGGGAAGTTAGATAATTTTAAGGTCCTTAGATCTCCAGAAACTCAGATCCATGCAGGACTTGGTCTGTGTTGGGGTGTCCTATTTAATTTTTACTGATTACCTCAATGTGTTTATCTGTTTTTAAATTATTTTTTCATTCATCCTGATAGCAATTCATATAGGCTTTTGAATTTTTGAGTTGATATCTTTTATCAGTTTTGAAATTTTCATAGTGGTTATTACTTCAAATATTTCCCCTCTCTCTTATTTTCTTTTTTTTTTAAGACAAACCACAGACTTGTAGAGAATATTTGCAATACATCATTTGGAAAAAGCACTCTTAACGAATATATAATGAATCCCTTCAAATCAATAATTTTTAAAAAAAAGACTGACAACTCAAGTTTTAAAAAGACAAAAATCTTGAACAGACTGTTCACAAAAGAGGATATCCAAATGGCTAATAAATATTTGTAAAAGTGTTTGACATCATTTTCTTTCAGGTGAAGTCAAATTAAGACTACAATGAGATACCATCTCATACTTGCACAATTTTAGGATGGCTAAAATTTTTTAAAAACTGACAAGTTCAAGTTTTTGAAGATATAGAGAAACTAGAAGTCTTGTACATTGCTCATTGGGAATATAACTTTATATAAACATTTAGAAAACTGTCTGGCAGCGTAGACTAAAGCTAAACAAACATGTGCTGCATGACTGTACAACTCAGCTCTAGGTATATGCCCTAGAGAAATGAATGCGTATGTCCACTAAGATATACATGTAGCATATTCACAGAAGCATCTTTCATTATAGCCCTAAATTGGAAGCAAACCAAGTGTTAATCAACAATAGAATAAATTATGATCTAGTCATATCTGGGGTATCTCTCTTATTTTCTATGTCTTCTTTTTTATGTCTGGCTCCCTCCCCACCCCCCCACCAATTATTCATGTTAGGCTTTTTTTTTTTTTTTTTGGCATCATCTAGTCTGTACGTTTGCTTATGTATTATCTATTCATTAGTTTTTCAATATTTTATTTTGGCAGTTTTATTCTGCAGAAGATAAATAGATGCATCTCCACAAGAAGAAATGGGTCCGTGCACGCAGGACAATAGGTAGCAGCTGCTGATGATAAAGGCTTTCTATCCTCACAGTCCCAAATCAGAGTTTCTGAAGGATTAAGGCTCTCTATATCTCTTACACAACTTCTTCCCAGGGAGCAGATGGTACCTGTCAGCCTCCTGCCCTCCTGAACAGGGAGAGGTCAAAGGTTTAGCTCAAATAGCCAAGTGGACCAAAATTTTGGATATATCAGATAGCTAACCAGTCTCCACATCATCCATTTAATTTTTTTTTCCATCCAATAATTTGCCAACTCTGCAGTCAACAATTGCCTTTAGGTGACTTTCTTTCAACAGCCCCCTATTGGGTGTTTTGCACAGGCATGACAGGGTGTAACTTTTGAGAAGGAACCACAATATTTGAATTTCAAGGTTGATAGGAAATATACATAATAAACCTGACAGGTTTGGACTTCAGGTTTCATTACAATAAAATCACCAAATATTTTCTGTAAATGGTCACACCTTTTTTTTAGAGGGCTTGGAAGTCTGGAGAGAGAAAGAAAATCTTTAATTTCCCTTTGGACACAGTGCTTTTCTCAGGGTTACACCCCTAATGAGAAAAATGAAAGGCAAAAGGACCCTCTTGTCTTATCAGTTTTGTAATTGAGTTAGCCAGCCCTGAGATTAAATTAATCTTCTTTGCTTACTGCTTATAAGACTCACTTCTCCTTTATCGAATATTAGTTGACCATAAAGTTGAGGGTCCACTTCTGGATTCTCTATTCTGTTCCATTGAACTATGTTGGTGGGAATGTGAAATGGTGCAGCCACTTTGGAAAACTGTGTGGAGGTTCCTCAAAGAGTTAAAAATAGACCTGCCCTACGACCCAGCAATTGCACTGCTGGGGATTTACCCCAAAGATACAGATGTAATGAAACGCCGGTACACCTGCACCCCAATGTTTATAGCAGCAATGTCCACAATAGCCAAGCTGTGGAAGGAGCCTCGGTGTCCATCAAAAGATGAATGGATAAAGAAGATGTGGTTTATGTATACAATGGAATATTACTCAGCCATTAGAAAGGACAAATACCCACCATTTGCTTCAACGTGGATGGAACTGGAGGGTATTATGCTGAGTGAAATGAGTCAATCGGAGAAGGACAAACATTATATGGTCTCATTCATTTGGGGAATATAAATAATAGTGAAAGGGAATAGAGGGGAAGGGAGAAGAAATGGGTAGGAAATATCAGAAAGGGAGACAGAACATGAAGACTCCTAACTGGGAAACGAACTAGGGGTGGTGGAAGGGGAGGCGGGCGGGGGGGTGGAGGTGAACGGGTGACGGGCACTGAAGGGGGCACTTGACGGGATTAGCACTGGGTGTTATTCTGTATGTTGGCAAATTGAACATCAATAAAAATAAATTTATTATAAAAAAAAAGACACACGTCTCTGCACTAAACGAACATGGAACTAACCACAGGCTGAAGCAAAATGACAACAATACTAAATTTAAGAAAATAAGTTTTTTTGAGCCAATTGATTTCTTCCTGGTCTGATAAGCTCATCTTAAACTAGGAACACTTCAAATATAGCTATTTTGAAAGAGCATATTCTTATCTAATGATGAATAATAAAATACAGTTATAGAGTTGCACATTAAAAAAAAATTCTGGATTTGTTTTCCAACATAGTTTAGTTCTAAGAAAATCAACTGCTTTCCTAATTACCACTTAAAACAAGTAAACAAATGTGAATGGAAAGGGAATGAAATGAAAGGAACTATCAATTATTATTATGCAAAAACAACAAATAATATTACCTTAGCCATGGGTAAGGGCAGAATTTTAATTACTTTAAAACAGCATTTTAAAGTAAAAATTAATTGAAACATTCCTAAATATATGCAGAATACTATGCAATTCATGGATAAATAAATACAAATGTGAGATATCTTGTTAAAAGTTTAAATCAGGAACACCAAAAATAAATTTATTTCCATATCACACTTTAAGGAAGAAAGACCTAAAAGGATATATTGAATATATGATGATGACTGTTCATTTTAGTGTTCTAAAATTAAATTTAAGCAGTATCTAAAGGGTTCCAATTGTTAAGAGAAGGAAAAATAGTGTTAAAACCCTCAATATCTGGCTTTAGTAGTGAAAGGGAAACAATCATTTATGAATAGATACTTGCTTCAAAAAATTATTCGATAACAAAATGGTAAAATACTTAAATTTTATTTGTAACCTTGAAAATATGGAATAAAAATAAAAATAACAATAGCATGCAATAGACACAGGCTTTAATTATCCATATAGACTATTATATAAAAATATATAGACACTTATTTTTCACTTGGAAACAAGTCCAAATGTCTCTCTTCTTTGTCTGAGTACCCTGGAGACTGTGTTTGTAAAATGGGATATTTAGCTTCTGACTCAGCTCTGACCTTTACTGTCTTCTTGTAAAGATATGTCATCACTCAGAGGAAATAACTTGAATAGTCTTGAGGCAGAAAATTGAACACATTTGAATAAAATGGACTAAACACTCAGAGTCAGCCACTGAAATAACAAATACAGATAAGGCTTTAATATATCTAAAATAAAGTACTCTCTTTCCTCTACTAAGGGTCCTGAGGTCAAGCATAGGAATCAGTCTCTTTACAAAACATACTTCCAAGTCAAAAGTTTCTAAACATATCAAAGCTTAAGCCTTTTGATATATTAATTGAAAATGCACTATGGTTTGAACAAAGGTTACTAGGTATGTCTAGGGAAAGCAAGGGGATTACAAAGAAACCGTTGCTATGTAATTAAGTAAGGCACTTGAATATTGATTAAGTGCAGGATTGGAAACCATTATGAAGCATCTTAAGCACAGATTGGAGTCTGGGAGACATAGCAGTCGTTCATCTATGCAGCCACTAGAGGATCCTTTTCTTTTTTTTTTTTTTTTTTTTTTTTTTAGAGGATCCTTTTCAATGGACAGAATTGACATCACTTTTGGTTTAATCGCTCAATCTTTTTTGTAAGGTATTTTCAAACAGCTTCTGAATGGACTCTAAGGAAGTCTTCAGGTAGAAAGCCTACTATTACTAAACTACTAAACCAACTTTCTGAAATTTTAGGTAAGAAATAACAAATTTTAGTTACCCACAGACTATGCCATTCTTTCAGCTTTTTAACCAGTTCTTCTATTTTCATCTAGATTTGTAAATGAGAAAAGAGTCCTGTCATTCTACATATTTAAAGTTAAGACTAGAACTCATAAACTACTGCTCTGTTGGTGGGAAGGTCATGATACGGAAAACAAATTTCTGTTTGACTGTCACATGTCAAATGTACCCCATGCATGTGTTCTAACCTCACCTCCATGGTTTACTTGTTCTGGTCAGATCTGCCTCTCTTGTACACTCCTGATATTGTGGATTTTATCTGTAGTTCATGGATTACTATGTTCTATCTTCTGAAAAATTCAGCAAATAGTTTGGTCCATGTTGGTCTCTTAGAAAACCCTTTACTGAACTGAAATATTGTTTAATTATAGTGCCTTCCATTGTGTGGTGATTGATGTGTGTGTGTGTGTGTGTGTGTGTGTGTGTGTGTGTTTGCCAGTATAAGATCCTCCCATATAGGGATGCTGGGTGGGTTAGGATAGGGGGGTTAAGTGACTGTCTTTGGCTCAGCACGTAATCCTGGAGTCCCATATTGGGATTCCTTCATGGAGCCTGCTTCTCCCACTGCCTCTGCCTATGTCTTTGCCTCTCTCTGGGTGTGTGTTTCTGTTGAATAAATAAAATTTTAAAAAAAAGATCCTCCCAAATAGAAGGCAAGACCTTTGAATTCTTGTGCCTTGTCTTATACATGTCTACTACACCATAATAGTAGAAAATTAGTAAATATTTGTGATTTTCAGATAAAATTCTTTCTTTAAAAAAGATAGATGTAAATAAATATTTCCTTTGTTATTCTTAGTATAATTTGCACACATGCACACACAAACACAAATATATAAATATACATATTCATAATGGCAACTGCTGAATAAATATTTATAAATAAGATGTGCTACAACAGGGTGTCTGAGTGGCTCAGGGGGTTAGGCCTCTGACTCTGCATTTCAGCTCAGGTCATGATTGCAGTGTTGTGGGATTCAGCCCCATGTCCAGACCCTTGCTCAGAGGGGAGTCTCCTGGAAATTCTTTCTCTACTTCTCTCTCCTGTGCTCCCTCTCTCCCTCTCAAATAAATAAATCTTTAAAGAAGACATGATCCATCATAGAAGAAAGTAAATAATTCAAGTTAGTGAGTATGGTTTTGAGAATGGCAATAAAATTTACCTATTCCTTCATCTCCACCTTCCAAAAACTTACAATAGTAGGCGTCCATAAGACCCCAAACATATCACCTTAAATTAAATATATGTATATGGGGTGCCTGGGTGGCTCCGTGGTTGAGCATCTGACTTTGGCTCAGGTCGTGATTCTGGGGTCCTGGGATTGAGTCCCACATCAGGATCCTCATAAGGAGTCTGCTTCTCCTTCTGCCTGTCTCTTTGTGTCTCTCATAAATAAATAAATAAAGTCTTAAAAATAAATATATGTATATATTTATTGAATTGTTTATATAATATAGAATAATACTGTATTATATTTACATAATATATGTAATTTTAAATATCAGGTACTATTTAAAATTGCCATCCAGAAACCTCTTTTCTAGCAAGTGTCAGTCTCAGGATTTTCCATAAATGGATTCAACTTTCACTTACATATGATAGAGATACAATATGCTTTAACTTGCATTTATAAATTACGTAGAAAGTAAAGTTTCAAGAAAAAAAGTAACTTTGATGCTGAAATGAAGATTAGTGTGATACTGTGAAACCCAAAACAAAGATCTGTACATAAAATATCCTCTATTCATATAGGTTACATGTTAATCACTGTCAACTTGATCAAGAGTTTGGAGGAAAGGGGCCAAAAATAACATACATATGCAGAGGCAGAGAAAAAGGTTAAGAGCAAGAAGCATAGAAAAATCAGAAGGAAGTATGCCCCTATATGGCAGTGAGTCATGGTCCTTGAAAGGGCCCCTATGAAGGGAATCAGAAAATCAGGTTGCAAGAGAGTTTCAAATAAGATAAATTACACAGGATGGGATCTCATGGTGATTAATATTGCCTGAAAACCGAGTAGAAAACTTTGGACATGACAAATCAGAAAATATGGAGAAATTACATAATAATAACAAATTTATTACAGCATTTATAAAAAAAAATCATCATTTCCTTATTTACCAAGATTGGAATTAAGGACATTTAAGAAATAAATATGGTAGTCAAAATTTTTTTTATCTTTAGCCTTAGAGGATCACATCAAAACATTGTTAGTTGGGACAGTTATTTTCTCCCCTACCCATTTTAGTGTGGTCATATGTTGTCCCTGTAGGATAATCAGATTCATTTAGCAGAGAATGAACTTCATCTCTCCTTTCACATCCTGATGATTTTTAAAAACTTATATAGAGCAAAAATTTACTTTTGTTAGAGTATAGTTCCATTGAATTTTGTAAACATAATAGTCTTGTGTCCACTACTCCCCAAACTTTCCCATGCTACCTCTTTATTGACAATGGTTTCATCCAGTCCCTAACCCATGACAACCACCAAATGCTCTTTTTCCTCCTATAATTTTGCTTTTCCCAAAGTAATAGAAATGATATAATACAACATGTAACCATTTAAGATTTGTTGATCTTGTTGCATGAATCAATTTCTTCTTTTAAAAAAAATAGGAATGTATAATAGCTTGTTTATGAATAAACCTGTTGAAAGAAATTTCAGTTGTCTTCAGATTTTGGCAATTATGAATTTTATAAGTTTATAAATTTTCGTGTACAGATTCTGTGTATGTGTGTACATATTTTCCCACACCCTAGAAGTGGGAATGCTAATATATATGGCAAATGTATATTGAAACTTTTACAAACCAATAAACTATATTTGAAAGTTGCACCGGGACACCTGGGTGGCTCCATGGTTGAGTGTCTGCCTTTGGTTCAGGGTGTGATCCCAGAGTCCTGGGATCGAGTCCTACATTGGGCTTCCTGCATGGAGCCTGCTTCTCCTACCTCTGCCTGTGTCTCTGTCTCTCTCTCTCTCTCTCTGTGTGTCTCTGGTGAATAAATAAATAAATAACCAAATAAAATAAATAAAAAGTAGTTGCAACATTTCACTTACTATAAGGGTTCTAGTTATTCTGCCACCTCACCAACACTTTGTATACTATGTTTCTATGTGTAGTTTTATTATTATTTTATTATTATTATTGTTATTATTATTATTATTATTATTATTGAAATATAATTAGCATGCAGCAGTACCCAGGTGGCTCAGTCAGTAAAGCATCTGATTTCAGCTCAGGTCATGGTCTTGGGATCCTGGGATTGAGAACCCTGTCAGGCTCCTCACTAGTGGAGAATCTGCTTGTCTCTCTGCCCCTAGCCCACTCATACAATCTCTCAAATAAATAAAATATTAGAAAAAGAAATATAAACAACATACAATGTCAAATTACTCTCAGGTGTACAGTATATTGATTTGATAATTCTATACAATGTATAGTGTAGTCACCAACTGTTATTCTAACAGGTATGTATTCATCTCTCAGTGTAGTTTTACCTGACAGTTCTTTAATGATTAATTGTGTGGAACATCTTTTCATATGAATATTTGACATCATACACTTTTTTGGTGAAGTGTTTGTCTTTTACCTATTTTTATAGATTTGTTTTCTTATTGTCGACTTTTCGGTATTCATTATATATTATGGGTACAGTCTTTGTTCAAATGTGATTTGCAAATATTTCTTCCAGTTTGTAGCTTATCTTTTCATTCTCTTAGCTGTATCTAATTGCACAGCAAACTATTTTAAATTTAATAAATTTACATTGTTCATTTTTTTTCTTTTATATAGGTCGTGCTTTTGAAGTATATCTAAGAAATACTTTTGAACTGAAATTTATCTCATGTTTTCTTCTAAAATATTCAAATTTTACATTTTATATTTATGTCAATGTCCATTTAGGTAGTTTTTATGTAAGGTGTTAAGGTATGTGTCTAGATTTATTTTTTGCTTATCGATGTTCAATTTTTCCCATCATTACTTATTGAACAGACGATCTTTTTCCTTTTGTCAAAATTCAGTTGACTATGTTAGTGTAGATTTATCTATAGACGTTCAGTGCTATTCCATAGATCTATATGTGTATGCTTTTGACAATAACACTGTGTTGATTTAGATTTCTAGTAGTATACAAAATCAGGTAATATAAGTCTTCAAACTTTGTTCTTCTTTTCCAAACTTCTTTAAATTTTATTCCTTTCCTTTTCTACCAAAATTTTAGAATTAGTTAGTTAATATCTAAAATTCCTTAGATTTCACCAAATATATAATAATGTAAAAGAGATGTAAATTATACAGAACTAAATAGACATCATAGAAATGAAAAGCAGATTAAGTGAAACAAAAAATACACAAAAGGCGTCAACAGCAGATATGAACTGGCCAAAGAAAGAACAGGGAGACTTAAAACAGGTCAATTTAGATTATTCCAACAGAGGAACTGAGGGAAAAAAAGAGAAAGAGAGAGAATGAAGGAAAATAAACACAGCTTTAGTTCGGGTGCCATCAAGTGTATTTACATACATGTAATGAAAGCTCCAGAAAGAAAGAAGAAAGAGACAAAGAGCTAACTTGAAGAAAATAATTTCCTCAAACTCCCCAAATATAATGTCAAATATGAATCTACATATTCAAGAATCTCAATAAATTCCCAGTAGAATAAATTCCATTTGTTCCACACAACTAAAAACCACAGTCAAACTGACAAAAGACAATAAAGAAAGGGTAATCTTCAAAACAACAAAGAAAAATATCATGTACAAGGGATATTCAATAAGACTAAAAATGGCTTCTCAGGTAATTAATAGAGGTCAGATAGCACATAGGCAACTGTAAAAAATAATATAAATGTATCTTTTTTCAAATTTGAATTGTAATTTCATTAATAAATAAATAAATAAATAAATTTAAAAAATTTATTTACTTATCTATATTTTTATTGGAGTTTGATTTGCCAACATATACTATAACACCCAGTGCTTATCCTGTCAAGTGTCCCTTCAGTGCCCGTCACACAGTCTCTCCATCCCCCGGCCCACCTCCCCTTCCACTAAGTCTTGTTCATTTCCCAGAGTGAGGACTCTCTCATGTATTGTCACCCTCTCTGATTTTTCCCACCCATTTTCTCTCCTTTACCCTATAATTCCTTTCACTATTTTTTATATTTCCCATATGAGTGAAACCATATAATGATTGTCCTTCTCCAATTGACTTACTTCATTCAGCATAATACCCTCCAGTTACACCCACATCAAAGCAAATAATGGTTACTCATGGTTTCTGATGGCTGAGTAATATTCCATTGTATATATAGACCACATCTTCTTTATCTATTCATCTTTAGATGGAAACCAAGGCTCCTTCCACAGTTTAGCTTTTGTGGACATTTTTATTATAAACATTGGGAGGCAGGTGTCTCACCTTTTCTCTGTATCTGTATCTTTGGGGTAAATCCCCAGTAGTGCAATTGCTAAGTCATAGGGTAGCTCTATTTTTAACTCTTTGAGGAACCTCCACAAAGTTGTCCAGAGTGGCTGCAACACTTCACATTCCCACCAACAGTGTAAGAGGGTTCCCTTTTCTCCACATCCTCTCCAACAGTTGTGGCTTCCTGCCTTGTTAATTTTCCCCATTCTCACTGGTGTGAGGGGGTATCTCATTGTGGTTTTGATTTGTATTTCCCTGATGTCCAGTGATGCGGAGCATTTCCTAATGTGCTTCTTGGCCATGTGTATGTCATCTTTGGTGAAATTTCTGTTCATGTCTTTTGCCCATTTCATGATTGGATTGTTTGTTTTTGAGTGGTGAGTATAGTAAGTTCCTTATAGAACTTGGATACTAGCCCTTTAGCTAATATGTCATTTGCAAATATCTTCTCCCATTCTGTAGGCTGCCCTGTGGATTTGTTGACTATTTCTTTTGCTAGGCAGAAGATTTTAATCTGATGAAGTCCCAATCGCTCATTTTTGCTTTTGTTTCCCTTGCCTTCATAGATGTGTCTTGTAAGAAGTTACTGTGGCCAAGTTCAAAAGGGGTGTTGCCTGTGTTCTCCTCTAGGATTTTGATGGAATCTTGTCTCACATTTAGATCTTTCATCCATTTTGAGTTTATCTTTGTGTATGGTGAAAGAGAGTGGTCTAGTTTCATTCTTCTGCACGTGGCCGTCCAGTTTTCCCAGCACCATTTATTGAAGAGTCTGTCTTTCTTCCAGTGGATAGTCTTTCCTCCTTTGTCGAATATCAGTTGACCATAAAGTTGAGGGTCCACTTCTGGATTCTCTATTCTGTCCCATTGATCTATGTGGCTGTTTTTGTGCCAGTACCACACTGTCTTGATGACCACAGCTTTGTAGTATAACCCGAAATCTGGCATTGTGATGCTCCCAGCTATGGTTTTCTTTTTTAAAAATCCCCTGGCTATTTGGGGTCTTTTCTGATTCCACACAAATCTTAAAATAATTTGTTCTAACTCTCTGAAGAAAGTCCATGGTATTTTGATAGGGATTGCATTAAAAGTGTAAATTGCCCTGGGTAACATTGATATTTTCACAATATTAATTCTGCCAATCCATGAGCATGGAATATTTTTCCATTTCTTTGTGTCTTCCTCAATTTCTTTCAGAAGTGTTCTGTAGATTTTCGGGCATAGATTGTTTACCTCTTTGATTAGCTTTATCCCTAGGTATCTTATGCTTTTGGGTGCAATTGAAAATGGTTGACTCCTTAATTTCTCTTTCTTCAGGCTCATTTTTAGTGTATGGAAATGCCACTGATTTCTGGGGATTGATTTTGTATCCTGCCACATTGGTGAATTGCTGTATGAGTTCTAGAATCTTGGGGTGGAGTCTTTTGGGTTTTCTATGTACAGTATCATGTCCTCTGCAAAGAGGGAGAGATTGACTTCTTCTTTGCCAATTTGAATACTTTTTTATTTCTTTTTTGTTGTCTGATTGCTGAGGCTAGGATGTTGAATATCAGTAGTGAGAGTGGACATCCCTGTCATGTTCCTGATCTTGGGGAAAGTCTCTCAGTTTTTCCCCATTGAGAATATTTGCCGTGGGTTTTGTAGATGGCTTTTAAGATGCTAAAGAATGTTCCCTCTATCCCTACACCCTGAAGAGTTTTGATCAGGAATGGATGCTGTATTTTGTCAAATGCTTTCTCTGCCTCTGATGAGAGGATCATATGGTTCTTGTTTTTTCTCTTATTGATGTGATCTATCACGTTGATTGTTTTACAAGTGAGGAACCAACCTTGCATCCCAGGGATAAATCACACTTGGTCATGGTGAATAATGTTAATGTACTGTTGGATCCTATTGGTTAGTATCTTGTTGAGAATTTTTGTGTCCTTGTTCATCAGGGATATTGGTCTATAATTCTTTTTTGTGGAGTCATTGTCTGGTTTTGGAATCAAGGTGATGCTGGCCTCATAGAATGAGTTTGGAAGTATTCCATCACTTTCTATCCTGCAGGATAGCTTTAGCAGAATAGGTATTGTTTCTTCTTTAAACATTTGATAGAATGAATTCCCCTGGGAAGCCATCTGGCCCTGGACTTTTGTGTCTTGGGAGGTTTTGATGACTGCTTCAATTTACTCCCTGGTAATTGGACTGTTCAGGTTTTTTACTTCTTCCTGTCCCAGTTGTGGTATATTTTGGTTTTCCAGAAATGCATCCATTTCTTCTAGATTGCCTAATTTATTGGCATATTGCTGCTCATAATACATTTTTATAATCAATTGTATTTCCTTGGTATTGGTTGTGATCTCTTTCATTCATGATGTTCTTTTTTATTAAGATTTTATTTATTCATGAGACACACACACAGAGAGAGAGAGAGAGAGAGAGAGAGATGCAGAGACACAGGCAGAGGGAGAAGCAGGCTCCATGCAGGGAGCCCGACATGGGATTCGATTCCAGGACTCCAGGATCACGCCTTGGGTCAAAGGCAGGTGCTAAACCGCTGAGCCACCCAGGGATCATGATACATGATGTTCTTAATTTGAGTATTTTTTGTTTTTAATAAGGCTGGCTAACAGTTTATCTATCTTATTAATTCTTTTGTAGAACCAACTCCTGGTTTTGTTCAGCTGTTCCACAGTTTCTGGTCTCTATTTCATTGAGTTTGCTCGAATCATTATTATCTCTCTTCTACCTGGTGTAGTTTCTTATTTGCTTCTCTTCTCCAGTTCCTGTAGGTGTGAGGTTAGCTTGCATATTTGAGTTTTTCCAATTTTTTGAGGGATTCTTGTATTGCAATGTATTTCCCTCTTAGGACTGCTTTTGCTGTATATCAAAGATTTTGAATGGTTGTATCCTCATTTTCATTAGTTCCCATGAATCTTCTTAATTCTTCTCCAATTTCCTGGTTAAGCCATTCATCGTTTAGCAGGATGTTCTTTAACCTCCATGTATGTGAGTTTCTCCCAAATTTATTCTTGTGATTGAGCTCTAGTTTCAAAGCATTGTGGTCTGAAAATATGCAGGGTACAATCCCAATCTTTTGGTATCCATTGAGACCTGATTTGTGACCCAGTATGTGGTATTCTGGAGAAAGTTCCATGTGCATTTGAGAAGAATGAATATTCAGTTGCATTCAGATATAAAGTTCTGTAAATATCTGTGAAATCCATGTTGTCCAGTGTATCATTTAAAGATCTTGTTTCTTTGGAGATGTTGTGCTTAGAATATCTGTCATTTGCAGAAAGTGCCATGTTGAAGTCCTACTGTCAGTGTATTTTAATCTAAGCATGCCTTGACTTTGGTTATTAATTGACATAGCTCCAACATTAGGGACATAAATATTCATGATTTTTAGGTCCTCTTATGGGATAGATCCTTTAAGTGGAGCGGATTTTTAAAGTTCCTGCTTCTCCGGGGCTGGGCTTTCCTGTCCTGGAGGCTCTCACTGCCCCCTTAGCCCAGCTCCTCATGGGGCCCCCTCTCCAACTTGATTCTTTTTTATTTTATTTTTTCCACCTTCCTACCTTGTTAGAAGCAAAAACCCTTCTCTTTGTAGTGTTCCAGCTGTTCTCTCTCTCTCATTTTTTAAAAGATTTTATTTATTTATTCATGAGAGACACACAGAGCGAGAAAGAGAGAGAGGCAGAGATACAGGCAGGGGGAGAAGCAGAGTCCATGCAGGGATCCCGATATGGGACTTGATCCCAGATCTCTAGGATCAGGCCCTGGGCTGAAGGTAGCACTAAACTGCTGAGCCACCCAGGCTGCCCAGATTTTCTCTCTTTAAATCTCAGGTCAAATTCGTAGGTGTTCAGGATGGTTTGAACATTATCCAGGTAAGTTGGTAGGGCCAGGTGAGGTGAGGACCCCTATTCTGCCATCTTGCTGTATATTATCTGTTTATTTATTATTTTTTAAAATTTAAGTATACAGGCTTTATGAAGTGAATAAGTCATGGGAATAGAAGGCACAGTATAAAGAATATAAACCATTGTATTGTAATAGCATCATGTGGTGACAGATGGTGGTTACATTTGTGATAAGCATAACATAATGAATGAAAAGCATCAATGTATTTTTATAAAAGCCTTTCTTTCTCATATGATTTGAAATACAACTTCATAGATGTATAAAAATTTAATTTATATGATAATAATAAATAATAATGAGGGGATGAGGAAGAAGTCACATATTATAAAAAAACTTTAAAGCCAAATTTTTGTAAACTATTAAAATTAAATTAGTATCAATGTAAACTAGATTGTTTTATGTTGAGATGCTAATTTTAATCTCTAGGGAAAACAGGAAGAACTTAACATTTAGAAATCAGAAAAAGGGAACTCAAATGGTACACTAGAAAATGCATGTATAACACAAAATATGGCAGAAGTGGAGAAATAAAAGAACACAAAAGACACTAGTTGTATAGAAAACAAATAGAAAATGTCCGTTCTAAAGCCTACTTTATTACATTAAATGTAAAATCACTAAATATTCAATTAAAAGGCAGAGATTGGTAGAATAAATTGAAGTTAAAAAAAAAGATCCAACAATTCACTGTCTGTATAAGGCTTACTTTTGATTGAATAATACAGATAGACTGAACCAGATTGGTTGAAACCCTAACCTTAGTTCAATCATACAAATCTTACACTTCTGTAGGTCAAAAGCCACATTGGTCTCACTGGGATGAAATCAAGCTATCAGCAGGGCTGCCTTTCTATTCCATCTTTCCAGAGGCAGAAGTGCGCTCTCTCTCTCTCTCTCTCTCTCTCTCTCTCTATATATATATATATATATATATATATATATATATACCAGAAAGATATATTCAGTACTGGGTTGTATTGTATTGGTAATATCTAAACCTAAAATAATGCAATTACATACTAATAATACAATGAATTAAAATATGGTATACTTAGACACTGGAATATTATATAGCAATAAAAGGAATGATCTACTTGTATACACATGGAAGAATCTTACAAAATGATGAATGAAAGTGTAAAAAAGATTACATACAAAAATAATACAATTTATAAGAACTTCAAAAAGTGACAAAAGTAATCAATGGAGATAGAATTCAAAATGCCAGATTACTTCTGTTTGGGGTTTGATATGAAATGGTATTGACTAGAAAGGGCACAGGGAGCTCCCTAGGGTTTTGAAAGGGTTTTAGATGTTGATCTGAGTGGTGGTTACATGTGTGAATATATATATATATATATGAATTTATATATTCATATTCATATATATGAATATAATTCATATATATGAATTTATATATATATTTATTTTGTTATTTTTTATAAATTTATTTTTTATTGTGTTCAATTTGCCAACATATAGAATAACATCCAGTGCTCATCCCATCAAGTGCCCCCTTCAGTGCCCATCACCCAGTCACCCCCACCCCCTGCCCACCTCCCCTTCCACCACCCCTAGTTCGTTTCCCAGAGTTACGAGTCTCTCATGTTCTGTCTCCCTCTCTGATATTTCCCACTCATTTTTTCTCCTTTCCCCTTTATTCCTTTTCACTATTTATTATATTCCTCAAATGAATGAGACCATAGAATGTTCGTCCTTCTCCAATTGACTTATTTCACTCAGCATAATACCCTCCAGTTCCATCCACGTCGAAGCAAATGGTGGGTATTTGTCGTTTCTAATGGCTGAGTAATATTCCATTGTATACATAAACCACATCTTCTTTATCCATTCATCTTTCGATGGACACTGAGGCTCCTTCCACAGTTTGGCTATTGTGGACATTGCTGCTATAAACATCGGGGTGCAGGTGTCCCGGCATTTCATTGCATCTCTATCTTTGGGGTATATTTAAAAATTCATCAATTTGTCCCTTTACTGTGAGTATGTTATACTTCAATATAAATTTTTCCAATGTTAAAAAACATACTCAGACATTCAGTTGTATTTTCTTTTAGTGAACATTTTTAGTGAATCCAATATGGTTTCAGTTTTTGCTTTGTTAATAACTGGCTGTTCAAGTGCCACTCCATAGTTCTTGATCCCAGATGAATTTTTCTTTCGAGAAAACACAAAAAAATAGATATAATGTAAAGTATGTTAAAATCATCCTTCTTATATAGTAGGGGCATTAGGGAAAGAAAAGCCCTAGGAATCCAGACTATGCTTATATACTATAAAAAGTTTCTCACAGAATAAAAAAATGTTCAATACTGATTTTTGAAAACTTTTTCTGCTTCTGTAAAAATGGCAGATATAATATCTAAGAAATGATTTGGTAACAAACTAAAGTGTATTTCTTTGTCAGACAGTATTGCTGTGCTTAGAAAACATTATGAAAGATTTTAAGAAATAGTCATTTAAACAACTTTTGTGTGGGAGCTTTGCTCTACTGTTGGATAAAAATTCAGCTTTTAACTCATGATTTTGCAAGCTATATTTTTGAGAATGACAAAATAAGATAGGCATCTGAGAAGAAATGAAGTTGGCAAATCACTTCCTTAACATAAATAAATTTCATATAGTTCGTATGAGACATTACATGGGAAATTCATTTGTGTAGTAGTGTTTAAATAACTATTGAGGGTAAGTATTTGAGGTCAGAGTTACACAAAATCTTAGAAGAAGTCAACCCTGTGGTTAGCTTTTTGGAATTTAAATAATAATAGAAATTTAAAAAAATTGTATTGTGATGAAAGATAAACAAGAAAATCCTAATCACTTGGTATGTCACATTTTATTGAAACAAAAGACTTCACTGAAATTAAAATTATATGCTACCTAGCACATAGTTCCAGTGAATACAGACTTCACTGTCATACATTGTTTTCTCTTGCTCTTGAACTTCATATAATTCGAACAAACAGTATACATTGTTTTTCAAACTGGCTTTTTACTTTCTGAAAGATTCATCATATTGTTATTTATATCAATAGTTCATCCTATGTTTTTTTGCTGAGGAGCATTTATTTGTATGATGGTACCACAGTTTGTCCATTCTTCCGTAGATGGGTGTTTGGAAGTTTGAACCAAGCTGCAGTGAGTATTTTTGAATATTATTTGTGGGCACTCATTTCTCTTGAATATATGCCAGGAATGGGATTACCAGATGATAATGTAGGTATATATTTAAGTGTAGGAGATAGCATCAAATAATTTTCTGCAGTGGTTGAGCCATCCAACAGTGGGTGTATTTTATTTCTAATATCCCTCAGAAAATCTCATTTCCTGTGCATAGCTCATTTTATCAGTTGAGAAAACCAAAGTATTACATAATTATCAATACTGACAAACTAGTTTCCCCCCTTAGGTCCCTGTTTTTATGCTTCATGTGATAAAATTAGAGCCGGTGAGGGGGAACCTAAAATTTGGATTGCTTCAATGAATGTTAGTCCAAACAAAGGATATTTAAATGCTTTCTATAAAAGTTCTGCATTGGTAAGCTCTGGAAGTATGGTTAAGAACATGAGTCAGTAAAATTTCAATCTAGCACAGTATTGTATTCTCATGCCTAAGAGCTTCTCTCTGTTATTTTTATATCTCAACAAATTTCGGTTTGTCTCTCTTTAAATACTGAGAATGATAATTATATATATTTACATATTAATATATAATATTAATTTATATTCATTTCACATTAATTTATATTAATTCTTATTTGATGGTGTATTATTTTTTCTTTGTTTTATTGTTTGTTGTTTGCTACACAATAAAGCAAAATTTCTACAAAGCTAAATAGGCACTGTCAAATAGTATTCCCTGTAAAACTAATATTGTGGTTCCAGCAAGGTATATCATCTTATAATTTTGATTTCAGACATTCTATGTGTGGAACCCCATTACCTTTTATTTTTCCGTCGACAAAAAAAAATACAGGAGCACCTGGGTGGCTCATTTCGTTAAGTGTCTGCCTTCTGCTGAGGTCAGGTCCTGGGATCCAGCCTTGCATCCCAGGGACGGGATGTTTCTTCCTCTGCACCTCCCCCAGCCCACTCCTGCTTGTCTTCTCTCTCTCTCAAATACAAATAAAACCTTTTAAAAATACCCACAGATAGTTATACTTAAATCTATGTATTTAAACTTCAAAATATGTATTTAAACATTTGAAATATGTATTTAATTCCTCAGGTGATTTGTTCTTTAGTCCTTTTCATGCCTTCCTCCAACTCAGCAGATCCCAGGAATTCAGGAAAAAAGATGATATTGCAGTGGTATCATCTTCCTGGGAGAGTCTGCTGCCCACCATCACAGCTTGCAGGTTGCATTCCCACAAACTTCAAATGGTTACCGGGGACAAAATTCTCCATGCTAATTCACTTTCCCAGACATCGTTTCCTTTAATAACCTTCCCACTTCTGAAGTCACTGATATTTTTAAGATGGGGGCCAGCACCCTTTCCTTTTAGTATCTCTCATGAACACTGTGTGTATCCTCAGCATCCAAATTTGGCTGATATTCTCAGGAACCCATTCATTTGGCTCCATTTCTTAGAAACTTTGGAAATTTCTGTTGCTGAATTTAAGGAAAAAAACAATTATTTTAAACTACATAGGAACAATTTATGTGCATACTTCTCCTGTTACACTAAACATGGTCCTTAGAGTAAAAAACAGTTAATGTGCCAGTTATGTATATGCTGCCCAAGAATGACCAAAACAGTGGAGAGCATCTGCATCGATAGTACATAAAAATCACAGCCTACAAAGCAAAGAATTCAACAGGAAATTCAACTGATAGGAAACGAAATATGATGGGAAATGAAATCTGCAATAGCACTAGGAAATTAAAGGTGATCATTTTATATTTAATAAAACCAGAAAACTTGCTGGAGGAAAAATAGAAATTACTTTGGTTCTTTTGGTAGGACATCAGAGATGCTTTCTTACAGGCCATACACATTGAGAAAACTGATGGCTACTGGGGATACATTATTTTTTTTATAAATTTATTTTTTATTGGTGTTCAATTTGCTAACATACAGAACATACAGCATAGTGCCTAGTGCTCATGCCATCAAGTGCCCCCCTCAGTGCCCGTCACCCAGTCACCCCCACTCCCTGCCCACATCCCCTTCTGCCACCCCTAATTTGTTTCCCAGAGTTAGGAGTCTCTCATGTTCTGTCTCCCTTTCTGATATTTCCCACTCATTTTTCTCCTTTCCCCTTTATTCCCTTTCACTATTTATTATATTCCCCAAATGAATGAGACCATAAAATGTCCTTCTCCGATTGACTTATTTCACTCAGCATAATACCCTCCAGTTCCATCCACGTCGAAGCAAATAGTGGGTATTTGTCGTTTCTAATGGCTGAGTAATATTCCATTGTATACCTAAACTACATCTTCTTTATCCATTCATCTTTTGATGGACGCCAAGGCTCCGTCCACAGTTTGGCTATTGTGGACATTGCTGCTATAAACATTGGGGTGCATGTGTCCCGGCGTTTCATTGCATCTGAATCTTTGGGGTAAATCCCCAACAGTGCAATTGCTGGGTCGTAGGGCAGGTCTATTTTTAACTCTTTGAGGAACCTCCACACAGTTTTCCAGAGTGGCTGCACCAGTTCACATTCCCACCAACAGTGCAAGAGGGTGAGGATACATTAATTAAAAGTCTTTTGGACCAACTTAAAATGCTGACCGGATTCTTTTAACCAGATTTAGAATGCAGTTGTGCTGACATAAAAAACTAATTGAGGTTGAGGACATGGAGACTCTTGTTATTTTTTTTCATGATCTTTTTACTATCTGACTAAAATGTAAATTTCTGGAGGAAAAAGAATGTATTCCATTTTTAGTACCAAGCATGTGGCAGATGATTGATGTAAAATATGAATTATATTGAACTTTGGAGGACCAGTGCCCAAAAATAAAAATATACGGATAGAGACATATGAACTACACATACAGTCTTTTGTACTTGTTCTATGTTCATACTTCATTCAAATTGGAGATAATACTCAATATTACTTTGATAAATACTATAACTAAGATAACTCTTTTATGCACTTCCTCTATAATGCTCATTAATGTATGAAATAAACATAAAGGAATAAATTAAATTAGGGTATGTTTTTCATTTAAAATAAAAAGTTTAATTTTGAATGTAAAGGACAGCCATGCATAACTCCCACTACTTAAACAATAGCTTGATCACCATCATTTTGTCGTTGTTGGTTTGTTTTGAGTTATTAGCCCCACCAAGTTTGGGAGTAGAGGCAGAGGAAAAACATTCACCATCCTTTCAGTTTCTTTGCAGTTCTTGATTTCCTTTCTCTATTTTAGCATAAGCCTCTATAAATAAAAATATGAGATTTTATGCAGTATTTCTATGCTCTATTGACTGAATATATTCTACTAAGCACATTGAAGGAAAGTAAACAATTTTATTTCCCTTAAAGAATGTTTCATACATCTAAAATAACCATAGAAGCTTCCAAGAAAAACTGCCAAGTATCAGAGAAAACTTTTGGGGAAAACATTGACATTAATTAATATTAAATTCATATAGTTATATTTCCCTGAGTAAATAAAACTTTTTTCAAGATTTTCTTTAATTTGTATTTGAAATATATCAATCAGATCAATGACAAAAGGCAACCTGAGCTGGTAATGTTTGATGGCCTCAAACTGTCCATGTTCATAATCAATATGCTTTGCAAGAAGCCACAGTGTTTCTTTCTTGAGAATCTTCCTTGTCTAACAGATTTGTAACTATCTTATTCATGATTCTGGTTTTTAATAGAGATAAAGCCAAAAAACTAAAACCAAATAAAGTATTTTGAATACTCAAATTTACTGAACATGAAGTTCAAGTAACATAACTTGATTTCATTCCCTGACTACATCCATTACATTGGGTCATTCTTATAATTAAATCTAGGAATGTAGATAACATCCTGCATGAAGAAAGTAAGAATATTCAGAACACCCATTGCTTTACTTGACACTTGGTACTATGATGTATTCTGCATGGACCTAAAACTATCCATCGATTTATAAAATGTCTTTGCCCTTAAAGAATAAAAAAGAAATAAAATACATCTGGATATAGTCCTAAAAACATAAAACAGAAGTAATCTACAAGTTTACCATGTATAAAACACATTTTTGAGGACATGTATTTTCATGTGGAGTCTATTTTTCAGACTTAATATCATTAGAATGATTTTCATTCTCTTCTTCCAATAAAAGTAGAAATATGAGAAATAAAAATTAAGGATGTCTTTCTGTAGAAAGTTTTCATCGCAATTGAACTTTTTCTTTGATGTTGCTCTGAGGGAACTTTTTCTTGTATAGAAGTACTTGCTATATTTGGAGTGTGTGTAAAGGGGGATCTACAATGTGGAGAAAATTCTCAGGTGTTTCAAAAACAGCACATGACCACTAACATCTCATTCCCTAAACAGACTTCAATTTCCCTAGTGGAACAGTTGGCAGGCTCAATTTATTAAGTGTTCCTTCTAAAGAAAGGCACTCCCTCCACCATTGCCTATCATAGTAATCTTCTGATTGTATCTGTGTCTCTGTTCTTACTCAGGGTTAGCACAGGAAATGCTCATGACTTTTGGTCTTCACATTGACTCCTCTCTTATATTCCTGTGGAGACTTGAAGTGCATTTTGGGAATATGAATACATTTTGCAAATGTACTAATATACTAATCCAAAAATTTATTTTAGACATCTTTGCTTTAAACATCATGCCTCTGGTTTTAATCAAACAACTCAGGAGAAAAGTACCAAATAATTCTTTAAAATATATAAGCCTTCTAAACACTAATTCTCTGCTTATTTTCAAACATCTAAAATGATACAAGTTAGGTTCCTCCTCATTGCACAGGTTAATGAAAAGAACATACTCACTCATGCATCTTCTTTTACATGTAGCCTTTCATTTTGTGTACATGAAATAGTATTACAGAAAATGTAGCAGTACCATTCCTCTATTTATTGGTGGCAATTGCAACCATGGCTAATTCTCACTGAGCTGTTGAGGACTGTATATATGTTAGAAATAGTTTTCACAGGGGTTAAGAGTAAAATAAATTTTAAAAATAAATAAATAAAATTTATTTAAATAAATAGAGTCAAATAAATAAATTTTTTATTTCAAAAAAGTGCTGCAAATTTAATTAATTTAATTACTTTACCTTAAAATGTTAAGTGTTGAGCTCCAAAATGTAAAGAACTTTGAATTTGTCACTCCAGTCCATACCACAGGGAAAAGCGGGACAAAGTAGAAATCAATGACCTTTTTGGACTCACTAGACACCTGAAGTTCCTGGGAAAACTGCCACCCTGAAATCTAGACACTCAGGTATATCCAAGGAGAAATAGCTGAGATCAGTTTACCTGGATCAGAAGCAGCTGGCCATAAACTGGTAGAATCAATTAAATGGTGATGTTGATGGAATGCCTGAGGCTGTTTAGAATAAAAGAAAGTCAAGGAGCCTGGTAATGGGGACTCCGACACACTGGTAATTTACCTCAGGGACCTATAAGGTTCTAACAATGAAGACTCAAGAAAGACACTCTTTAGGCTTTGGGGTGAGGAGTACAGAGAAGGGGAAGTAGGGTGTAGTGTATCAGTAATCACAATGAGATATGCCCAGAATTTTCTCAATAAGAAGACCAGCTCAAAAAGGCATTTCCAGAGCCTTATCCCAGTTATGGGAAGGGAATTCCTCCTGCTACAGCTACCTCTACCCTGTTTTCTCCCCTAAGAGGGGATGGGAAGATAGTCAACAGGGTCAGGGTTTTAAGGATTACATGGGAATATGCCGAGGGTAGAGGTATGGGAAACATAGGAAAACATGTAAAACATTTTTAAAAGGTAGAAAACATGTTAATGGGTAATGTAATCAAAAGATGGAAATTCTAAAGTATCAAAATGTAATTATAGAAACCAAAACCATTGTGATATAAATGAAGAGTTCCTTCAGTGGACTTACTGGTAAACTAGACATAGCCAAAGAAAGAATAAATAAGCTTGAAGATAAGTCAATAGACACTTCTCAAACTCAAATTCAAAAAAAAATTAAAATGAACATAACAGAAAATCCAAGAATTGTGAAAAAAGTTTCTAAACGTGTAATGGATATAACTGGACTATTAGAAGCAGATGACAAAAAGAACAAACTAGAAGAAATATTTGAAGTGATAATGGCTAGAAACTTTTAATTATTGTGAAACACCAAATAACAGATCCAGGAAACTTAGAGAATACTGATAAAAACAAAATGAAAAATAAAACAAAGCGAAAAGAATGCCTTACCTAAGCATATCATATTCAAACTGCAGATAATCAAAGAGAAAATCTTGAAAATCGGGAGTGTGGGAACACCTTGCCTATCTATAGAGGAATAATGATGAGAATTATAGTATATAAACAATGCAAACAATGAGACCAGAGTGAAATATCTAAAGTATTGGGGAAAAAAACCCCACCAACCTAGAATTTTATAAACAGAAAAACTACCTTTCAAAAGTAGAGTAGGGGCACCTGGGTGGCTCAGTTGGTTAAATATCTAGCCTTCAGCTCAGGTCATGATACTGGAGTTCTGGGATCCAGCCCAGTGTTGGGCATCCTGCTTGGTGGGGAGTCTGTTCCTCTCTCTCCCTCTCCCTCTAACCTTCCCTTTGCTCATGCTCTCACTCACTCTCCCTCTCTCTCTCTTTCTCAAATGAATAAAAGAAAATATTTAAAAATCTAAATGGTCAATACCCTTGGGATCGTCCCATGCATATTCTCAGACCATAATGCCTTGAAATTAGAACTAAATCACAACAAGAAGTTTGGAAGGACTTCAAACACGTGGAGGTTAAGGACCATCCTGCTAAAAGATGAAAGGGTCAATGAGGAAATTAAGGAAGAATTAAAAAGATTCATGGAAACTAATGAGAATGAAGATACAACCGTTCAAAATATTTGGGATGCAGCAAAGGCAGTCCTGTGGGAGAAAGACATCGCAATACAAGCATCCCTCCAAAAACTGGAAAGAACTCAAATACAAAAGCTAACCTTACACCTAAAGGAGCTAGAGAAAAAAAACAGCAAATTGATCCTACACCCAGCAGAAGAAGAGAGTTAATAAAGATTCGAGCAGAACTCAACGAAATCAAGACCAGAAGAACTGTGGAACAGATCAACAAAACCAGGAGTTGGTTCTTTGAAAGAATTAATAATATAGATAAACCATTAGCCAGCCTTATTAAAAAGAAGAGAGAGAAGACTCAAATTAATAAAATCATGAATGAGAAAAGAGAGATCACTACCAACACCAAGGAAATACAAACGATTTTAAAAACATATTATGAACAGCTATACACCAATAAATTAGGCAATGTAGAAGAAATGGACGCATTTCTGGAAAGCCACAAACTACCAAAACTGGAACAGGAAGCAATAGAAAACCTGAACAGGCCAATAACCAGGGAGGAAATTGAAGCAGTCATAAAAAACCTCCCAAGACACAAAAGTCCAGGGCCAGATGGCTTCCCAGAGGAATTCTATCAAACGTTTAAAGAAGAAACCATACCTATTCTACTAAAGCTGTTTGGAAAGATAGAAAGAGGTGGAGTACTTCCAAATTCGTTCTATGAGGCCAGCATCACCTTAATTCCAAAACCAGACAAAGACCCCACTAAAAAGGAGAATTACAGACCAATATCCCCGATGAACATGGATGCAAAAATTCTCAACAAGATATTAGCCAATAGGATACAACAGTACATTAAGAAGATTATTCACCATGAACAAGTAGGATTTATCCCCGGGATGCAAGGCTGGTTCAACACTCTTAAAACAATCAATGTGATTCATCATATCAGCAAGAGAAAGAACAAGAACCATATGATCCTCTCAGTAGATGCAGAGAAAGCATTTAACAAAATACAGCATCCATTCCTGATAAAAACTCTTCAGAGTGAAGGGATAGAGGGAACATTCCTCAACATCTTAAAAGCCATCTACGAAAAACCCACAGCAAATATAATTCTCAATGGGGAAGCACTGAGAGCCTTTCCCCTAAGATCAGGAACCAGACAGGGATGTCCACTCTCACCACTGCTATTCAACATAGTACTGGAAGTCCTAGCCTCAGCAATCAGACAACAAAAAGACATTAAAGACATTCAAATTGGCAAAGAAGAGGTCAAATTCTCCCTCTTCGCCGATAACATGATACTCTACATAGAAAACCGAGAAGCCTCCACCCCAAGATTGCTAGAACTCATACAGCAATTTGTTAGCATGGCAGGATACACAATCAATGCCCAGACATCAGTGGCATTTCTATACACTGATACTGAAGAAAGAGAAATTAAGGAGTCATTCCCATTTACAATTGCACCCAAAAGCATAAGATACCTCGGAATAAACCTAACTAAAGAGGTAAAGGATATATACCCCAAAAACTATAGAACACTTCTGAAAGAAATTGAGGAGGACAGAAAGAGATGGAAAAATATTCCATGCTCATGGATTGGAAGAATTAATATTGTGAAAATGTCAATGCTACCCAGGGCAATTTACACTTTTAATGCAGTCCCTATCAAAATACCATGGACTTTCTTCAGAGAGTTAGAACAAATTATTTTAAGATTTGTGTGGAATCAAAAAGACCCCAAATATCCAGGGGAATTTTTAAAAAGAAAACCATATCTGGGGGCATCACAATGCCAGATTTCAGGTTGTACTACAAAGCTGTGGTCATCAAGACAGTGTCGTACTGGCACAAAAACAGACACATAGATCAATGGGACAGAATAGAGAATCCACTTGTGGACCCTCAACTTTATGGTCAACTAATATTTGATAAAGGAGGAAAGACTATCCACTGGAAGAAAGACAGACTCTTCAATAAATGGTGCTGGGAAAATTGGACATCCACATGCAGAAGAATGAAACTAGACCATTCTCTTTCACCATACACAAAGATAAACTCAAAATGGATGAAAGATCTAAATGTGAGACCAGATTCCATCAAAATCCTAGAGGAGAACACAGGCAACACCCTTTTTGTACTTGGCCACAGTAACTTCTTGCAAGATACATCCACGAAGGCAAAAGAAACAAAAGCAAAAATGAACTATTGGGACTTCATCAAGATAAGAAGCTTTTGCACAGCAAAGGATACAGTCAACAAAACTAAAAGACAATCTACAGAATGGGAGCAGATATTTGCAAATGACGTATCAGATAAAGGGCTAGTATCCAAGATCTATAAAGAACTTATTAAACTCAACAGTACGCTGTATTTTGCTGATAAGAAAGACTGAGTTATCAAGCCTCTCAAAGGCACTCGTAAATCTTCTATGCAGAGTACTAATTTAAAGATGTAAAAAAGTCCATCCAAAAAAAGGTTGTATATGGTGTGATCCCATTTATATGACATTTTGGAAGAAAACAAACTAGAGATATGTAAAGAAGTCAGTGATTTTTGGGTCTACATGGGGGGAATGGAGCTGAATAAGTGAATTGTGTGTGATTCGTTAGGGTGGTGACATTATTCTCTATGACACAATATGGTTAAATACACAACAACATAGAACAATAAACTCATAGAACTTTATTGTATAGTTCAGAACTTTAATGCTTGTAAGTGTTTTTAAAAAATCACTATGTATACAATGGAATATTACTCGTAGAAACGACAAATACCCACCTTTTGCTTCAACGTGGGTGGAACTGGAGGATATTATGCTGAGTGAAGTGAGTCAATCGGAGAAGGACAAACATTGTATGGTCTCATTCATTTGGGGAAAATAAAAAATAGTAAAAGGGAATAAAGGGGAAAGGAGAGAAAATGAGTGAAAATATCAGTGAGGGTGACAAAACATAACTTTGGGAAATGAACAAAGGATGGTGGAAAGGGAAGTGGGCAGGGGGTTGAGGTGACTGGGTGACGGGCACTGAGGGGGACACTTGGTGTGATGAGCACTGGGTGTTATGCTGTATGTTGGCAAATTGAACTCCAATTTTAACAAAAAAAGATGAAGAGGCACTGGAAAAACATTTAAAAATGAAAATAAATAAAAAATCACTTAGGAGTTTAGGGAATTGTGGGAAGGCATGCAGAATGTGACAAAAAAATCATCTTACAAATGTATGAAACTGCCCTGAAGGGGATGGGGAGAAATGTGTTAACTAAAGTAACTGGATATATGTAGAGCTATAAGTCTAATGAGAAAAGGAACTGTACTTAAGTACTATTCTCTAGTTAATAAAGCTTTTTCCTTGTGGATATGGGTTATCAATTTTGAAACCACTACACATGTACTGGAAGTAAACATTTAAACAAATTCATGGTGAGTAGAAAGCCAGGATTCTAACTGTTGAGAGTTTACAAATAAAGCAAGGGTAGAAGGCTAGAGTGATCAATGTTATAACTGATTAGAATTAGAGACATTAGTATAAACTCATTTTATCTTAATTTGTATATGGTTATTTATAAAAAATTGGTAGATATATGTACATTTCCAGAATGTCTTGTAAATGGAGTCACACCATAGCCCTTTCTAGATGAACTTCTTAGATTTAGAAATTTGCATTTAAGACTCATCTATTCATCTGGTTATCACACACACACACACACACACACACACACACACACCATTTTATATATAATATATATATTTATATTTATATATATTTGTTTTGTAAGGTGAGAGAGCCAAAACGCAACAATACCCCAGTAGAAGTGAGCATGCCTCACAATAGATATTGTTGTCTATTAAAAGGAACAAGGACTCTTCAAGAAATGGCTAGTTCTAGGTCTAGGACAAAAAATATACAAGAGCAGTATCAGTGAATGTATTGGAACTTGTAGTATCAGAAAGTAAGAAAATGCTAAGAAAACATATTATAATGTTAGGTATGTCAAAGGAAGAAAGAAGCAGATTCAAAGTGCTCCCGATGGCCAAAGTTGGAACAGTTGGGTTATTGGGTTATAACCCAAACTATACATTCATATCCATTAGTCTATATTGATATAAATAATCAAATCAACAAATAAATGAGGGAGAGTGGACAAACTTTTCTTGCAGAATTCTAAATAGTTTATGTAGATGTTCTTTCCTGAAAAAGGTATAGCCTAACTCCACACTCCTCACGTGTTAGATGCACATGGTGATTTCCTTCCAAAGAAGACAGAGTACTTATGAAAAGCAGGGGAAGTAACTCTATAGTGGATAAATCTACTTGCAGTGCAAGACATAACCTCAGCCAGGTGGTCAGGGTTAATGGCAACAGTGAAAAGTCATGTAAATTATACTTAATCTCTATTGTCTTCTCAAAAATATATAACCCAACTAATTACGAGAAAGACATTCCCATTTGAGAGACATTCTAAAAAATACTTGACCAATACTCCCCCCTCCAAATTTCAAGGTCATTAAAAACTTGAAAGTCTGAGAAAATTGTTGCAGCCAAAGGAGACATGACAAGTACATGTGATATGTTATTCTAGATGGACTCCTAGAACAAAGAAGACAGTAGGTAGGTTAAAAAAACTAAGGAAATCCCAATAAACTGTGGACATTAGTTAATAATAATGTATTAATATTAATTTTTTAATTTTAATAAATGTATAATATGGATACTGAGGATTGAGGGTATGGAGATTCTTTACTATCTTTATGATTTGTCTTTAAATCTAAAACTATCCTAAAGTTTTAGAAAGTTTATTTTAAAGAAATAAAAAAAATGATGCATGTCACAGTGAATGTATTGGAACTTGGAATTAACTATTAAACCAGATTTCAGCAAGCTATACTCATCCAAGATTATATGGTTATGTAGAGCAAAACCTGGACAATACCTTGCCTTTTGTTCCTTCTATGGAGTCATTCTGGTCTAGCTACATGGTTAATGAACAACATTGCCAAATTAATTGACTGGGATTGTGCCAGCATGTTTTAAATAAATATTTTAAAGCAATTCCTGTGGGCAAGAAAAGGTGTTATTTTTTTTCTTTTATAAAAGTCTCAGAGAAGTTATGTGAACATTTAGTGCCTAACCTGCATTAAATGCTGTTTGCTACCTGAGGGATGTCTGTTTACATCCTCTGATCAGAATACCACAGGTTTTCTGGAACTGATGAAAAATTCCCCAGACAGACTCTAAAGGCCTAACAAAGGATTTCTTTAGCCTTCCTTCTTGGTTTAGCTAGATGAGGAAAGATGGAATGAACCTCTAAATCTTTTTTTTTTAAGATTTATTTATTTATTTATTTATTTATTTATTTATTTATTTATTCAGAGAGAGCGAAGAGAGAGGCAGAGACACAGGCAGAGGGAGAAGCAGGCTCCATGCAGGAAGCCTGATGTGGGACTCGATCCTGGGTCTCCAGGATCACACCCCGGGCTGCAGGCGGTGCTAAACCGCTGTTCCACCAGGGCTGCCCGAACTTCTAGATCTTATTTGACTCGTTGTAAGATCCAAAAGAAATGAGCAGGGACAAAATTGCAGATGACATAATATGTTCCCCAGGGTCTCCAGGATGAGATGACAGCATGGGAGCCATGTGGAAGGAGATGATTCCACTTCAGCCAGTCTATGAACTATATTTGTATTTTGGGCAGTATGGACTGACACTCTGGGGTATACCATACTGGTAAATACTAATCTAGTACATTTGTGTTTATCATACTAAAATGAATAAAATCATGTCAACAGTTTGAAGTCCAGTGCTTTAGGATCCCTGGGTGGCGCAGCGGTTTGGCGCCTGCCTTTGGCCCAGGGCACGATCCTGGAGACCCGGGATCGAATCCCACATCAGGCTCCCGGTGCATGGAGCCTGCTTCTCCCTCCGCCTGTGTCTCTGCCTCTCTCTCTCTCTCTCTCTCTGTGACTATCATAAATAAATAAAAAATTTAAAAAAAAATTTGAAGTCCAGTGCTTTAAAGGAGAAAAAATATCAAACTTTATTTTTGGTTTGTTCATTCTTAACTTGTATTTTAGATATTCAAAGCTGTTTACAGTTTACAATCTATTCCTAGTGAAGTCAAATATTTCTACAGAGCATCTAATGTTAACATACAGAGTGATTTATTTTTCCATTTTCTAATGAGGTCACATATCAAAGTAGCAAAATTGACTTGAGGTATTATTATTCATGAAGCCTTACTCATTAAAATATTTATTGCTCAATATTTCTCCTGATTTTACAACAAATGGTATTTGATTTTTTAAGGTTAAAGCAATAAAAATAGCAAACACCTCACTAGGAGAATCATGAGAAATTTATACTTTTAATACTGACATTTATATTTTTTGCATTCTTTAATAGATTCCTAGCACACAAAAATTTAGCCTAAGAGGTGATATAGATTACATTATTTATTCTTGAATAATTATTTGCATAATTTCTTAGCTTTGTGACATTTTTTATACCTTGCAGGCAGTTTTATGTCTGCATATTTTGTACTACTTTTAAATGTAACCATAAAGGAGGATAGACCATAACATCCTCCTTCAATTATTTTTTTTATATATTTTTTAAAGGAAAAGATGGAAACCAAATGTTTAGTTGATTTTTAAGCATTTTACCAAATTAATTTTTTTAGCTTGATAGAACTTTTAATAGCTTGCTCTGAGTAGGCATGAATATTGGATGCTATCATATGTATATATTTTACCATTCAGAATTAGATTGTGGGATGGACTAAGAGCAAGAAGACATCAGTTTAAAAGTTCAGGAATACATGTTGAGTAATGAAATGTAGACAATGGCCAGATTTTTCTGAGGGTACACACAAACAAATATATCACATTATTTATCAAAATAAAACAGTATCTTGACCTGAGACAACATTGGTTGCGTTGGCACAAAATTTGGCTGGATAAGCTTTTAACTAACATAGTCATCTGGTGAGTTCTTTTTGGTGGAACAGAAAATATGTTCCCACTTGGGAGAAAGATTGAAGGTTTAAATAAAATTTGCATTGAATACTAAGTTACTTTCAAGGTGATATATTGATTTATATTATTTTAAAACTGCCTCTTTCCACATATAATCACCATTGGACCCTTTCAAACAGTTTAGTTTTTGCTACTTTCATAGTTTAAAATGACAACTCACTGTTGTTTTTATTTATATTTCTATTTTATTGATATGCAAATAATTTTTGGTTAAATTACCACTTGTGTTTCTTCTTCTGTGTGAATTTCCTGTTTATATTATATGCAAACCTTCCTGTTGCATTGTAGGTTTCATTTATCTGTTTTTTGGTATTGATTTATAGGACTGCTTTGCTTAAGAGAGTTCTTATACAAGTCAGGATTCTTTTAGTTACAGGTCATAAAATCAAGTCCAGTGTAACTTAAAAAATAATTTACTGGATTATGTAACTGACAAAATTAGAGCTAGGTATGGATTAATAAAAGGATAAATCTAGCTGCTCAAAAAATGTATACACATCAGGAATTGATTTAATGTCACTTTTATCACTCTTGTCCCACCTTTCACTGGTTTGGTGAGGTGTGATGTGGTTGAGAAGAAGGAGTCAAATTCCTAGTTCCCTCACTTGGACCAGAAAGAGTGGAATGGAGAATATTTGCAGTGTTCTAACTTGTTTATTGGCTACCCAAGCAACTGGTATCTCTCTTACCTTACTTCAAGCTCAGACAGAAACAAATTATGGTAGCATACTTTGGATTACATACTGAAAGCCAGAAGGGTAGTGGCAGACATAGGAGTGTGAAAATTTCAGGAGAACTGTAGACTTGTAGACAGTATAAGTAAAATATAGGAAAAGGAATACAATAGAAACCTAAGTTCCCTGAAAGAAATTGCAATGAGATTATTTTTAATTAAGGCAGTCAGGGAAAATTGAGGGGAAATGCGCACACACACACACACACACACACACACACACACACAGAGGCCCAAATGGGACATATACCTATAAAATATCCAAGATAATGTTCAGCCTTCACCCTAGATAGATCTCAAGTTTTTTCAAATTTTTATTTATTTATGATAGTCACACACAGAGAGAGAGAGAGAGGCAGAGACACAGGCAGAGGGAGAAGCAGGCTCCATGCACCGGAAGCCCGATGTGGGATTTGATCCCGGGTCTTCAGGATCGCGCCCTGGGCCAAAGGCAGGCGCCAAACTGCTGCGCCACCAAGGGATCCCAGATCTCAAGTTTTATTTTTATTTATTTATTTAAAATTTTTTTTTATTTTTTATTTATGATAGGCACACAGTGAGAGAGAGAGGCAGAGACATAGGCAGAGGGAGAAGCAGGCTCCATGCACTGGGAGCCCGACATGGGATTCGATCCCAGGTCCCCAGGATCACACCCTGGGCCAAAGGCAGGCACCAAACCGCTGTGCCACCCAGGGATCCCCCAGATCTAAAGTTTTAAAAGCCTGTTAATTAGTAGAGGTTTTTCACACCAGTCTACAAAGAAGGAGGATGTTCCTTATCCCCCCAAATGTCCAACTTTCAACAAAAGATCACAAGATATACAAAAAAGAAAACCATAGCACATATAAAGAAACAAAACAAATCTCCAGAAATAGTTTTATTTATAAATATTTATAATATATATTTATTTATAAATAAAGATTTATTTATTCATAAGAGACACATACAGAGAGACAGAGATAGAGACACAGACAGAGGGAGAAGCAGGCTTTTTGCAGGAGCCTGATAAGGGACTTGATACCAGATCCTAGGATCATGACCTGAGCCGAAGGCTGCTGCCCAACTGCTGAGCCACCAAGGTATCCCTAGAATTTAAATATAAATTTAAAAAAATAAAAGATATGATGGTGAGATTCCTGGGACTTTATATCTCCTGTATATGCTAGCCTTGGAAATGGAGATGCCTGCAACTTGAAAATGCCAGCAACACATATACACGTGTACATTCATATGTCTCCATGCATTTGTGAACATACACATTCACACACACACACACATAAAATCCACTGTTCCTACTCAAGAGATAAGGAAGAGGGTGGACCTGCAAGATACAAATCTTTGGGCTATATCAGCCTTATTCCACATGAACACCACAAAAGCATCAATGTTTCTCATCTTGCCCAGCAGGAGCTGTAGAGATTGTGGGGTGAAACACTGTAAAGTCCACCAACTCTGCACTATTATGAGCAGAGGTATTGTCCAACTCAGTCTCTAGTGGATCTGAGGATATTGGAGGACAGAGACCTGCCAGCCATTCCCACTGTGTACTAAGCAAACAACAGCAGAGTTGACTTCCCAGCCCCTCCACCTAAAGAGGATAAAGTTAGGAAAAAATTCTGCATAGCTGTGTGTTAAGTCCTGGGCACACACCCAAGTTGTGCATGAATGAAACCAACCAGAATTAACAGATAAAAGCTTTAATAAATGAGCTAGAATATGGAATATGTGATTACAAATTTCCTTTGGGTAGTACTAGGTAGGCTGGGCCAGAATAGTGCTGCATAGACCTTGGAAATAATATTAACACTCAAATGAGAGCTCAAAAATGTGATCCAGAATTTGTGTTTTGAAACCGATTTATTTTTGCTAAAATAATAGATTTAAATAGGTACAGAAGTCTCGTAATTTCATCCTAAAAATGTCTAGGATACAATCCAAAATTACTCATCATATAAAAAAAAGTGAAATCCCACTTGAAATGACAAAAGATAATCCGCAGACATCAACACCAAGAAAACACATGTGGTGTACTTATCTGACAAGGATTTCAAAGCAGTGCTCAAAAAAATGTTTTAATAAATAATTCAAAACACTCTTTAAGCATATGAGGAAATAGAAAGTCTCAGGAAATAAACAGATGATATACAAAAGAACTAAATGAAAATTTTGGAACTGAAAAATGAAGTATCTAAAATAAAACAGTGGATGGCCTCAAAAACAGAATGGAGATGACACAGAAAAAAAAGTCAGTGGGTGTGAAGTTAAAAGAAATAGAAAATCAATTGTAAAAATAGGAACGGAGCCTCAGGAACCTGTGAGATATACAAGAGAACTGATACTTGCATTGTGGAAATCCCAGGAGGAAAGGAAAAGTGTGGTGTGGGGAAAAAAGTGTTTGAAGGAATAATGAAAGAATACTTCTCAATTTTGGTGAAAGACACAAACCTACAGATTCAAGATGCTGAGAAACTCCAAAAAATATAAACTCAAAGGAATCTCATCCAGACACGTCATAATCAAATTTCTGGAATTAAATAAAAGCAAAAACAATTGAAGCATCCAGAGAGACAGGAATCATTACTTACATACTTACAGGAAACAACTATTAAGATTATAATACTTCACCAGAAATATTCATGAGGGCCTAAGGAAAGTAGCATAAAATTTGTCAGATGCTGAAAGAAAATTGTCAACATGGAATTTGAACTCTAGGAAAAATAGCCTTACACCAGTGGGAATGACAAAAATTAAGCCAGGAAACAACAAATGGTGAGGATGTGGAGAAAGGGGAAAACCTGCACTGTTGGTGGAAATGTGAACTGGAACAGCCACTCTAGAAAACTGTGTGGAGATTCCTCAAAGAGTTAAAATTGGATCTACCCTACAACGGGGATGCTTAAGCTGGCAGAAGTCAAGTCACCTGTCCCCACCAATTTACCTAGATAACTTTCAAATCATCCTGAAAACCTACGAATTCAGTGTGAGATTTAAAGAGAGAACAGCTGGAATGCTACAGTGAGAAGATTTCACGCTTCTATCAAGGTAGGAAGATGGAAAAAAAATAAAGAAAGAAATAAAAAAGCATCCTGCGAGGAGCCAGTCTAAGGCCGCGTGGCAAGAGCCCCCAGGACAGGAAAGCCCAGGCCTGGAGAAGCAGGAGCTTCACCGATCTTTCCCAAAGGAAGGTGCTCACAGGGAGCTTGGGCAGGATCCTAGGAGGGACAGGGATGTCCTCAGGCTCCAGGGGCACTAACAGAGGAGGTGTGCCCCAGGGGAGAGCGCCCCACACACTGCGGCCTGAGCTCCCTAAGAGTTGAAGCACCGTGCCCGGCAGGGCCCCAGGAGCAGCTCTGGCGGGGGCTCCAGCGGAGCTATGCGCCGAGGGGGGCATGTGGCCGGGAGGGCGATTCCAGCAGTGCAGACCCCCAGAGCCCAGTGTGCTGGGGGACACAGCCCATGATCCCGCGCTCCACCCTGGACAGGCGGAGGCAGAGAGGACACAGGGCAGCAAGGACGCTCCTGCCTCCGGGCGGCCAGAGCTCTGCAGATCAGCGCCCCGCCCCGGAGCATCAAAGCCCCTGCAGACTGGGAGCTGCAGTGGTTGCTGTTGGAGCTGACTCTAGGGCTAGAGAGCTGGCAGCAGCCACTGTTGTTGTTCCTCCTGGTGTCACTTTGTTTTGGGGACTGAGCAGTGGCCTCACAAGATAAAAAGCTCCCACTGAGTCCTGCATCGACAGGGGACTGGTAGCTCCCCCAGGTGCACACACCTGAGAATCAGCACAACAGGCCCCTCACCCAGAAGACCAGCTGGAAGGACAGGAGAAAAGCAAGTTATTGACCAAGCAGTGCTGGAAAGTTCCAGGAGAAGTCAAGGGGTTTGCAAAGGATACTCCCCCTTGTTTTCTGTTTGTTCCCCACCTTTTTCCCTCTCTTTTTGTCCAGTGCAACTTGTTTTTTTATTTTATTATTTTTTTCAGTACAACTTGTTTTTGGCCATTCTGCACTGAGCAAAAAGAGTAGAAAGAAAAATTCACCACAAAAGAAAGAATCACAAGAGAAAATGCTCTGTCTGCATCACTGGCCATCAGGGAAATACAAATCAAAACCACAATGAGATACCACCTCACACCAGTGAGAATGGTGAAAATGAACAAGACAGGAAACAACAAATGTTGGAGAGGATGTGGAGAAAGGGGAACCCTCTTGCACTGTTGGTGGGAATGTGAACTGGTACAGCCACCTGGAAAACTGTGTGGAGGTTCCTCAAAGAGTTAAAAATAGACCTGCCCTAAAACTCAGCAATTGCATTGCTGGGGATTTACCCCAAAGATACAGATGCAGCAAAATGCAGATCCAGCAAAATGCCGGGACACCCACACCCTGTTTATAAGCAGCAATGTCCACAATAGCCAAACTGTGGAAGGAGCCTCGGTGTCCATTGAAAGATGAATGGATAAAGAAGATGTGGTTTATGTATACAATGGAATATTCCTCAGCCATTAGAAATGACAAATACCCACTATTTGCTTCAACATGGAGGGACCTGGAGGGTATCAGGGTGAGTGAAATACATCAATCAGAAAAGGACAAACATTATATGGTCTCATTCATTTGGGGAATATAAAAATTAGTGAAAGGGAATAAAGGGAAAGGAGAGAAAATGAATGAAAATGTCAGTGAGGGTGACAAAACATGAGAGACACTTAACTCTGGGAAATGAACAAGGGGTAATGGAAAAGGAAGTGGGCAGAAGTGGGCACTGAGGGAGGCACTTGGTGGTATGAGCACTGAGTGTTATGCTATATGTTGGAAAATTGAAATCCAATAAAAAAATTAAAAAAACCAAAAGACAGAATCAGAAACAGTCCTCTCTCCCACAGAGTTAGAAAATCTGGATTACAATTCAATGTCAGAAAGCCAATTCAGAAGCACAATTATAAAGCCACTGGTGGATCTAGAAAAAAAGCATAAAGGATTCAAGAGACTTCATGACTGCAGAATTTAGAACTAACCAGTCAGAAATTGAAAATCAATTAAATGGGATGCAATCCAAACTAGAGGTCCTAATGATGAGGGTTAATGAGGTAGAAGAACGAGTAAGTGACATAGAAGACAAGTTGATGGCAAGGAGGGAAATTGATAAAAAAAAAGAGAAAAACAATTAAAAGATCATGAGGATAGGTTAAGGGAAATAAATGACAACCTCAGAAGGAAATATCTACATTTAATTGGGGTTCCCGAGGGTGCTGAAAGGGACAGAGGTCCAGAATATGTATTTGAACAAATCATGGCTGAGAACTTTCCTAACTTGAGAAGGGAAACAGGAATTCAGATCCAGGAGATAGAGAGATCCCCCCCCCCCCTAAAATCAATAAAAACCGCTCAACACCTCAACATTTAATAGTGAAACTTGCAAATTCCAAAGATAAAGAGAAGATCCTTAAAGCAAGAGACAAGAAATCTGTAACTTTTATGGGAATAAATATTAGATTAAGAGCAGACCTCTCCACATACACCTGGCAGGCCAGAAAGGGCTGGCAGGATAGATTCAGGGTCCTAAATGAGAAGAACATGCAGCCAAGAATACTTTATCCAGCAGGGCTCTCATTCAAAATGGAAGGAGAGATAAAAAGCTTCCAAGACAGGCAGGAACTGAAAGAATATGTGACCACCAAACCAGCTCTGCAAGAAATTTTAAGGGGGACTCTGTAATAGAAAGAGGAAGTCCAATGAAACAATCCACAAAAACAGGGACTGAATAGGTATCATGATGACACTAAACTCATAGCTTTCAATAGTAACTCTGAGCGTGAAAGGGCTTAATGACCCCATCAAAAGGCGCCGGTTTCAAACTGGATGAAAAAGCAAGACCCATCTATTTGCTGTCTACAAGAGACTCATTTTAGACATAAGGACACCTACAGACTGGAAATAAAAGGTTGGAGAACCATTTACCATTCAAATGGCCCTCAAAAGAAAGCAGGGGTAGCAATCATCATATCAGATAAATTAAGTTTTATCCCAAAGAGTGTAGTGAGAGATGAAGAGGGACACTATATCATACTTAAAGGATCTATCCAACAAGAGGACCTAACAATCATCAATATTTATACCCCGAATGTTGGAAATGCCAAGTATATCAATCAATTAATACCCAAAGTTAAGACATAGATAATAATACACTTATACTTGGTGACTTGAATGCAGTGCTCTCTGCAAATGACAGATGTTCTAAGCACAACATCTCCAAAGAAACAAGAGCTTTAAATGATACACTGGACCAGAGGGATTTCACAGATATTTACAGAACTTTACATCCAAATGCAACTGAATACACATTCTTCTAAAGTGCACATTGAACTTTCTCCAGAATAGGCCACATACTGGGTGACAAATCAGGTCTTAACCAATACCAAAAGATTGGGATCGTCCCCTGCATATTTTCAGACCGTAATGCTTTGAAATTAGAGCTAAAACACAAGAAGAAGTTTGGAACGATTTCAAGCACGTGGAGGTTAAGGACCATCCTGCTAAAAGATGAAAGGGTCAACCAGGAAATTAGAGAAGAATTAAAAAGATTCATGGAAACTAATGAGAATGAAGATACAACCTTTCAAAATCTTTGGGATGCAGCAAAAGCAGTCCTGAGGGGGAAATACATCCCAATACAAGCATCCATCCAAAAACTGGAAAGAACTCAAATACACCAGCTAACCTTGCACCCAAAAGGAGCTGGAGACAAAACAGCAAATAGATCCTACACCCAGCAGAAGAAGAGAGTTAATAAAGATTCGAGCAGAACTCAATGAAATAGAGACCAGAAGAACTGTGGTACAGATCAACAAAACCAGGAGGTGGTTTTTTGGAAGAATTAATAAGATAGATAAGCCATTAGCCAGCAATACCAAGGAAATACAAATGATCTTAAAAACTTATTTTGAACAGCTTTACGCCAGTAAATCAGGCAATCTAGGAAATGGATGCATTTCTGGAAAACCACAAACTACCAAAACTGGAATGGAAAGAAACAGAAAACCTGAACAGACTGATAACCAGGAAGGAAATTGAAGCAGTCATCAAAAACCTCCCAAGACACAAAAGTCCAGGACCAGATGGCTTCCCAGGAGAATTCTGTCAAACATTTAAAGAAGAACCCATACCTATTCTACTAAAGCTATTCGGAAGGATAGAAATAGAAGGAGTACTTCCAAACTCATTCTATGAGGCCAGCATCACCTTAATTCTGAAATCAGACAAAGACCCCACCCAAAAGGGGAATTATAGACCAATCTCCCTGATGAACACAGATGCAAAAATTCTCAACAAGATACTAGCCAGTAGGATCCAAAAATACATTAAGAAGATTATTCACCATGACCAAGTGGGATTTATCCCGGGGATGCAATGCTGGTTCAACACTTGTAAATCAATCAATGTGATTGGTCATATCAGGAGGTGGGCTGGGGATTGGGGACCAGGTGATGGGCACTAAGGGGGGGGCACGTGGCGGGATGAGCACTGTGTGTTATGTTATATGTTGGCAAATTGAACTCCAATAAAAATTTTTAAAAAATAACTATCCCACAACCCAGCAATTGCACTACTGGGTATTTACCCCAATGGTGCTGATGTAGTGAAACACAAGGACACCTGCACCCCAATGTTTATAGCAACAATGTTCACAATAGCTAAGTTGTGGAAGTAGCCCCAGTGTCCTTCGACAGATGCATGGATAAAGAAGATGTGGTCTATATATACAATGGAATATTACTCAGCCATCAGAAAGGATGAATACTCCCCATTTTCTTTTCATGGGTGGACCTGGAGGGTATCATGCTATGTGAAGTCAGTCATTCAGAGAAGGACAATCATCAAATGGTTTCACTCATATGTGGACTATAGGAAATAGTGAAGGGATTATAAGGGAAAGGAGGGGAACTTAGTGGGAACAATTAGAGAGAGAGAGACAAACCATGAGAGACTCCTAACTCTGGTAAACAAACAAAGGGTTGTGGAAGGGGAGGTGGCTGATGGGTTGGGGTGTTTGGGTGATGGGCACTGAGGAGGGCACTTGATGGGATGAGCACTGTATGTTATAGCATATGTTGGCAAATTGAACTTCAATAAAAACAAAAACAAAAAATAAGGATAAAGATAAAAAAGATGTTCCTAAATTAAAAAAAAAACTAGGAGAACTTGTTGCTATTAGGCCCATTCCAAAATAATTGCTAAAAGAAGTTATTCAGACTGAAAGAAATGACAACAGAAGGAAATATGGAACATAAAAATTAAGAAAAGTTGATAGAAATGGTAAATGTCTGTGTTATAACAATACACTATTCTTTAGAGTTTTTTTTAAAAATATTATGTTTGATGGTTGAATAAAAATAACACCACCTAATGTAGTTTTGAATGATTATAGTAGTGATATTTAAAACACTTATAAAAGGCAAAGCAGTAGGTAAAGAGATGTAAGTGCTTGTGAGGTTTTAATAGTCCACTTGAAGTGGTATAATATTGGCATTCGTAGACCATGATAAATTAAGTATGTATATTGTAATTCTTGGAGCATCCACTAACACCATACAATTCCTGTCAAAATCCTGAGGAATTTTTTTTGTAGCTATAGAAAAGCTATTTCAAAATCTTATATGTACAGGAAAAAGAACCAGAAGTAAGTAATCTATAAGATACAATGATAAATATAGTGTGGAAATAGCATAAGGATAAACTTATAGATCAATAAAACAAAAGACAGTTCAGACAGACTTACACAAGTATAACCAAAAATTTTTATAAAGATGCAAAATTATTTTAATAGATAATTAACAGTCTTTTAAGGACATGGTGTTAAAAACAATAGACCAAAATGAATCTTAACTTAAATCTTATAAATTATAGAGTTTAAATATTAACTCTAAATGGCTCATAGTTGTAAATGTAAAACAAACAATAATATTTTTATTAAAATATATAGAAATATCTTCATGATCTAAAATTAACTGAAGAGTTCTTAGATTCAACACAAAATTCATAAATGAAAAACATGGTAGATTGAACTACATCAAAATCAAAATTTTTATCACTGTGCAAGACACTAATAGAAGAAAAATGTATGCTGCAGATTGGGAGAAAATTTTTGCAAATCGTATATTTAGAGATGGTTTCTATCAAAAATATAGAAAGAACTTTTTTTAGAAAAAAATTTTATGTATTTATTCATGAGAGCCACAGAGATAGAGGCAGAAACATAAGCAGAGAGAGAATCAGGCTCTCTGCAGGAGAGCGATGTGGGACTCAATCCCTGACCCTGGGATCACACCCTGAGCCAAAGGCAGACTTTTAACCACTGACCCACCCAGGCGTCCCTATAAAGAACTTTCTAAACTCAATCGTAACTAAACTGTAATTAGAAAATGGGCAAACGGGTTACTAAAGAAAATGTATGGATGGCAAATAAGGATTGCAAATATATTCAACATTATTAGCCATTAGGCACATTGAAGTTGAAGTAGAATGACTAAAATTAAAAAAAACGCTGATAAGACTAATAATGGGATATACACAGAGCAACTGGATATGCCTACATTGCTGGTGAGAATGTGGAATGATAGAGTCACTCTAAAAAACATTTTGGCAGTTTCTTATAAAATTAAGCATTCACTTTCTATATGACTTATATGACTTAGCCATTCCCTACCTGGTTATTTACTGTACAAAAATAAACACTTATGTTCATATAACAGCTTGTGTATAAGATTTCATAGTAGCTTTCTTTGTAATTACTGAAAACCAGAAACAATCAAAATATTAATGGGTGTGTGGATATGCAAACTATACTAAATCCATACAATAGAAGACTATACAGCAATAAAAAGAAGAATATTGACACATGCAAGAATTTGGGTGGCATTATTCTGAGCCTCAAAAAGTTTGCATCCTCTACTGTTCTATTTATATAACATTCTTGATATGATAAGATCAATTGTAGAGAATAGATGGATGGTTAAGACTAGTTAGATTTGGGTAGAGGATATGAATATAAAAAGAGAGAAGATTTCTTATAAGCAATAAAATAGTTCTGTGTCCTGATTATAGTGGAGGCTACTTGAATTTATTCACATGATAAATTTTCATAGACACACACACAAAGCAAATTTAAAAACTGGCAAAATCCAAATAAAGTTTGTTGTTCAGTTAATATATTTTTATCAATGTCAATTTCCTTACTTTGATCATATACACAATAAGATTATAGTATTCTATACTGGGTATAGGAGATTCTGGGTAAAGGATATATAAGTATTCTCTATAATACCATTTCTTAAGTTTCTATGGGAAGGCAATATTATTTATAAATAAAAAAATAAAAATTAAAGAAACTACTGATACAAACAAGAACATGGAATTTTTTTAACTGCCAAAATAAGTCAGATACACACACATGCACATGCACATGTGCCACTTTTCCTAGGTACTTGTGTGTGTATTTCATTTGAGTTTGTTCTTAGTGATTTCCAAAAATCCCTTTATTAAAATGTCTTTTTGCTTTTTTCAGCCAGCAGGTGATTTTTGTGATATCATGGCTGGAATCATCTTATTTAATGCAATACTCAATTCTCAGTTCCTAGGCTTATGCTAGATTTCAAGGTTCTTCTGAAAAATCCTCCTCGGTGACACTTTATTTGCATTTAATCAAGGGAAGCGACAGATTCTGGAAGCCTGAGCCATCTTCTGTGCCTCTTGCAATGATTCACTGTGTCCTGGGTGTTTTCTATTGCTGAAATTGACTTCAGGCTTTGCACTTTAGACATACAGTAACCATTAAATATAATATAAATATAGGATTGGATTTATATGTTTGCATTTCTGTTGAGCAAAAAATTAAACCTGATTCATTACTTGAACATATTACAATTAATTAAGATAAAAAGTAGCGGAAGAAATCTGCTATGTAATGTCCCTTACGTGGTCCTTAAATATTGCTAGTTCTTAAAGAAGATTCACAGAATAATCAATAAAAAATCAATCATTTGGCCTTAATCAATTTTCCATTGCTGAATTTACCACTGCATTTGATTACATTATATAAATAAAACATGAAACTCTGTAATTATCATATACTCTTATTTTATAAAACTAGTTTACTTTCAAGCTTATAACACTCAATAAAATTATTTTTTAATTTCAGTTAAGTAAGTTAAGCAAAATAAATAGTGAAGGTGATATACGCATTTATAATACTTCAAATTTAGTGAGATTATATAAGTGAAAATCATTTTTCCTTCAGATGTTGTGTCTTCCTCCTACAGGTACTTGGATAACTCTATGTCCTGCTTTGTTTGCTTCTGGCAGAATGGCTGGAAGTATTTCAATTAATGTTGTATTTTTTTGAAAAATGAAACAAATGGGATAAATATTAAACTGGACATCTAGCTGAGAAATAAGAAGAAATCAGAGTTACTTTGAACAGTTAGATGAATGGCCATGTACGATAGGGAAACTGAGGGATAAGTGACTTGCCAAAAGTACAGTACCTTGAACTATAGTATCCCAGTTTCAATGGGAGCAGAAGACAGGGGTCTAAGTACACACAGCCTAGTTGGTAAATTAGATTAAATAACTGGAAGAATGGTCTTGAGTAACAGGCTAGAAGGACAAACAGATTTTGTAACTTCATGATGGATAATTAACAGTGAAAAACCCAAATTAAAGTAACTGTACTCAGATGAAGATAACTATGCCTTGTTCCAGAAAGAGTTTAAATACACATTAATTGTTAATGAACACAAGAAAAGTTGTTGCCAGGAGGGAACCCCTAATGCATCAGTTCATCTCATGGACCACTTCTCAGTCTCCTTAGTTGCTTTCTCTTCATCTCTCCAATCCCTTAATTCAAGAGTCTTCTGTGAGTCAGTGTTCAAATAATTTCTCTTCTCCCTTAACTTGCATCTTATGTGATTTTATCCAGTTAAAATATTTCACATTGGAACTCTCCATTAAATTTGGTAGTGGTATATCCGACTGTACTCAAAATTTCCAAATATCTATCAAATGTCTCAAATTTAATATCCTCCAAACAAAGCTGAAAATTGTCCCGTAACCCACCAAACCCACTCTTCCCACAGTAGTCCTCATCTCTATACATAGTAATTTGATTTATCCATGACTCTTCTCTTCTCTCATACCATATATTTAATTCCTCACCAAATGTTTTTTCAGTATATACTTGACCTATATTCAGAATCCAATCACACCTCATCATTTTTTCTAATACACACTAGTCTTAACTATCGTCATGCCTTGCCTTTTTTTAGTTTCCCTGTATATGCCTTTGTTCTTGTCCCACTTATTTTCCACACAATTTCCAGAACAAACTTTTAAAAACATGAATCAATTTATGTCTCTCTTCTGCTTAAAACTCTACAATGGATCTCATCTTCACTCAAGTGAAAGACATATGGTGAACTCCAGTTTCTCTTGAATAGTCTAAGTATGCTCTGCCTTAGGAACTTTACACTTGTTTTTGTACCTGCTTTTAATGCTCTTATCACTTAAGGACATAGCTGTCCTTGCCCTACTTGAAAGACTCTCCCCCCCAGCATTTCTATACATCTCCCCTTAGTTTTACCCATATATCTTATCTCCATATAGCATACTGTATATTTCACATATTTACTTACTGATTTTTTTTCACAATAGACTATGGCATGAACATCCCAAGAAGATAGAAATTTTTTTTTCTATTGTGTTTACTAATGTATTTCCAGTTCCTGGAAAAGTACCTAACACAAAGCAGCTATTCAATACATGTGCAGTGAATGAAGTATGGAAGTTCAGCAAAATATCAACTAACTGTTGCCTAATTTTTAGCAATGTCTTATAAATCCAACTAGTTTTCATATCAACTAGTTTTTTTTCATATCAACTAGTTTTGATAGAGAATATGGAAGTAATCATGATAACTGCATTACGTCTTCAATAAATTATGTTCTAAAATAATAAATTCCTCTGGAAATTCTTGTAATTGAGGCATTGAAGAGCAGGAAAGCAGGCTGACAAAAGTGGAAAGCTCGTAAATAAATCATATTTCTACATATTCAGCACAACCCTGAATCCTAAGGCTTCCTTCCACTACAAGTGACAGGACCTTAGCCAATGTTAAGTGCAGCTGGAGGATAAGCCCTCAGCTTCCATACCCCTAGTTGAGACAATTCTAAGGTGTGTTCTATTCTAAGAGATCAGGGCCTGTTCTAGACATATGTTTGATTGGCTACCAATGTTTCCTGAGGTCTCCTCCCAAATATTCTGCTTGCACTCAGTGCTTGCTACAGGTTCTGTTTCCGGAAAAGCCCACTCTGAGAAGATAGAAATATATAGACAATACAACTAGGTTGTAAGGGTAAAGTATTTGTTTATGAGTAACAGGAACAAACTTGAAAACAGACAAAATATTAAATGGATTTTTAATTTTTAAAATGCAAATATATTAAATGGATTTTTTATTTTTAAAATGCAAATATATTAATAAAACATTCTAGGATACATCAGTTGAACTCTTTTTGACAAAAATAACTTAAATGCCATTTGTGAAATCTAAAGAAGTCTGAGCATCCCCCCTGAGATGAGAAAATAAATAACAAAATAAAGAAATGTGAAAATATTAGTAGTACATAATATTACATTGGGACTGTGGCTAACACATGATACCATTTCAGGGAAAAGGCAAAATAAATCAACTGATATGACCAGAAGAGCGGTCTAATGAAGATTCTCTATTACTGAGGGTTAATTATCTTTTGAGTATTTATAAATAAAATTATCCATATTTTAATAATAAATTTGTAGGACAGAAAAATTATTTTTCTGTAATAGTGAGGGTTAACAAAAACAAACCCCAAAAGTAAATGCCAGCAGCTGAAAAGTTCATATTTTTCAAATGAATTTTAATATGAATTGCCACTAATATAGTTAAATATTATTAATATCGATTCATAGCATTTTAGTTGTGAGAGCCTTTTTATTTATTTGTTTTTATTTAAATTCAATTTGCCAACATATAGTACATCATTAGTTTCAGATGTAGGTTTCAATAATTCATCAGTTGTATATAACACTGAGTATTCATCACATCATGTGTCCTCCTTAATGCCCATCCCCACACTCACTTCTCCTTCAGCAACCTTCAGTTTGTTTCCCAGAGTTAAGAGTCATTCATGGTTTGTCTTCCTCTATGATTTTTCCCCTACTCAGTTTCCCCCCTTTCCCCTTATGGTCCCTTGCACTACTTCTTATATTCCACATGTGAGTGAAACCATATGATAACTGTCTTTATTTGATTGAGTTATTTCATTCAGCATAATACCCTTCAGTTCCATCCACGTCGATATAAATGGTAGGTATTCATCCTTCCTGATGGCTAAGTAATATTCCACTGTATATATATATATATATATATATATATACATTACTCTTTTTTATCCATTCATCTGTTGATGGACATCTCAGCTCCTTCCACAGTTTGGCTATTGTGGACATTGCTGCTATAAACATTGGGGAGCAGGTGCCCGTTCAGATCACAACATTTGTATCTTTGGGGTAAAATCTAGTAGTGCAATTGCTGGGTCATAGGGTAGCTCTATTTTTAAGTCTTTGAGGAACCTTCACACAGTTTTCCAGAGTTGTATTCCCAACAACAGTTTAATGGAGTTCCCCTTTGTCTACATCCTTTCCAACATTTGTTGTTTCCTGTCTTTTTAATTTTAGCCATTCTGACTGGTGTAAAGTGGTATCCCATTTGGGGTTTTGATTTGTTATTTCCCTGATGGTGAGTGATGTGGAGCATTTCCTCATGTGCCTGTTGGCTTTTTTGGTGAGATCCCTTTTAATAAACACTGTTAAGACTACTGATTAAAAGCCCTAGTCATCGTGTTAACTTGTAGACTTCTGCCCAGTATGTGCAAATGATTTTTGTCTGTTAGAAAAGATCACCCTAAACATTAAGGATTATTTTTTAAAGATTTTATTTATTTGTTCATGAGAGTCACACTGAGAGAGGCAGAGACATAGGCAGAGGGGGAAGCAGGCTCCTCACTGGGAGCCTGATGCAGGACTTGACCCCAGAACCCTGGGGATCACGACCTGAGCTGAAGGCAGACACTCAACCACTAAGCCACTCAGGCGTCCCAAGGGTTATTTTCCTGAAGGAATTTAATGATTTTATATCTAATGTAGCATTCTTTTCTACCATTTTTAGAAATCAAATTTCCTATAAATACCTAGTTCTTCAAATGCCCCTTTAGCCAGTTTGGCATCTTATTGATTTCCTCATTTACTAATGAGTTTATTAAAATGTTTGACACATGTTCATTTTATATTTTTAAGAGTCATCCTTTTAGCTTTTTGAAAATTATATTTCAGCAGCATTTAGTTTGAATACTTCATTTCATAGGTAGAGATAACTTAGATTATGCAAACTCCTGATCACAAATTTGAGAGTATTTAGGAAGGCATTTGTTGTAATGAGCACTGGGTGTTAGATGTTATATTATATATGTTATATTTATAGATGAATCATTAAATTATGAAAACAATATTACACATATGTTAAATAACTGGAATTTAAATAAAAGTTTGAAAAAAAAAGAATGAATTTGACCCCATGCATTCTAAATCCCAGCCTGGACACTTGCTATAATGGTTCATCTTTCTCCTACTGTATTTTAACTGATATCTGTATGGCCTTTCACTTATACAGGTATTGTTAGGCATGGTTAAACACTAGCATATTGTAAATGGAGAAAATTGAACACAGATGGGATAATATCTTGCTTGAGGCCACAAACCTATTTATCAGATCACCTCAGTACTGCTGATGCCCACAGGGAGCTATCAGTTACAGTTAAGGACTATTCAAGGTGCAATGCCTGGGACCTGGAAAAGGGTCTGGGCACATGAGTGCTTCTGGGGCCAGAAGGGAAGAGTCAGATGTGGAGTCACAGCAAAGGATTCAAAGGGGAAGCTGGTTTTGAGAGGGACTATTTAAACAAACTCAGTGATGGTAACATTTTGTATTTAGTGGTAGACTTAAGTTCTAAAAAGTAGACTAATGCTGTAGGAACTTGTTCTTATGAATAATAAATTTTGGTTGTTAATTAAACTAAGTTTTAATAATAAAACTGAGAGACAAAGACATAAACATATCAGAAAATTTGGTCCTCAGGTTCTAATATTATTTTAGCTAAAACGTATTCTAAAATAACAATCAAACTTAATAATAATGACATATATTTTATAAAATGTGGACAGATAAAAGCTTGAAGCTGAGTTAATATCTGAATAAAATTTTGTGCAGTATTTTAGGTTTTTATTGATTTAATAAGATACAAATATATACTAAGTCAATTAAAATAGTCAAAACTTAACTGTGTACTTAAAAGCTATTGCTATGCTGCTTACTATGTTTTTGCTGTTAAAAGAAGATCCAGTTTTCTTTGCTGTTAAGCAATCAAAATGAATTAACATTATTAAACTGCCCATTCCCATCACTTTTATGCTCTTATTTTAAGATATCAGTATAATATTTTGATAACTTTAGCATTATTTGCTTTTCATAAAATATACAGAAACAAAATATTAATACTTGTGGATGACAATTTTGTTATAATGAGCTTTATTGCAACTGAGATTTAAGGAAATAGGTCATCTTCTTGTAATTATTTTCTTTTTCCTCACATATGCACAGGTTTGTTGGATATAAATAAAAGAGTCAAAATCCGTACAGACAAGTTACATTTTAGCTTTCCTCTGGCATCCAATCATTAACAGCTTTGGAAATAATTTAACATTAACTATAAATGATACTCTGTATTGTGATTTGTATTATTAACTATTGCCAACATAATTGCCACAAACTACAAGAAAGATACACATATCTTTTATGTATAATATGTATGTAATATATATTCATAAAAGGCTCAGCTTTTCTTTCTAACAGAGTGGATTTTTTTTTTAATCATCTCTCTTTTGCAGAAAATTATCAGGAATTTCTTCAATAAATTTACCTGCATCTTCCTACCCAGGCTAAAAGAGATTAATGTGTAATTCATGACTGGGAATTGCAAATATATTTGTAAAACATTCCAAAAATGTTTGAGGGAAAAGAGAGTCAGGGAAATGTTAATCTATTCTATTAATAGAATAATCATTAATCTAGACATTAGGCAAACACATTCAAAGTATATGATCTAATTGTATATCTTTTCTCACAAAATATTCTGTTTATAATTCTATTACAAGTTTCAGACAATGGAATTTAGTGATTCCATGGCCATTCAAGATGGTTAATGTAGGGCAGAGATAAATGAGAGCACCTGTGTCACTTTAAAACTTTAAAACTCAATGTCAGACACAACTGCTTGTATGTTTGTTTTTTCCCTGTATCTTGACCTTGTGGTTGAGGAGGAACACAGGAGAGCAGTGAATGTCACAGCTGTGCAATGCAGAACCAATAAGTTTGTCAGTGTTAATAATGTGCACATGGATCTGCATCCATTTTTGGCCACTGTTGTAATAACAACTATATCTTTATAGTAGCTACTGGTAGCATCTCCATGTATAAGAAACACAGATATTTGCCATATTAAATATAGCAGGAGATATGTGCCAGACCACCCACTTCATTTTGCCATTCCCAGTTATTTTTGTCATTGACATGTAACTGAGGAGGGAAAAAAAAAAACATGAAATTGCTTTAAACAAGAAGTTAATGAAGTGGAAGGCACCTGGCTCCTCTTCTGAAATGGACTCCTGAGATTCTAGGGCAAAAACAGATCCATGTCACAGTGCCTGAAATCTGCTGGACCAAGCAAAATGGGTGGCCCTAGTCTCCGCTGCTCAGATCCCAGGTTGAGTGACAGGAACACTTTGCCTGTGTTCTGCCTAGCAGAATCTGCCTAGCAGATTATTCAAATAGGTAGGAGACTGGCAACTTTAAATTGATGCCAACAGCAAAAATGAAGCAAGGAAAAGCTATAAAATATTTACTCCAGGCTATTGTTTGAGCAAGGTAAGTGGCTAAATAACCATCTGGTTGATAATTCTTCCCTGGCAATCTGTACATTGCATTGTTCTCCTTAGTTTCTCTCTAGGCTCTGCTAAAACAGGTAAACTGAGGTAAACTCAAAACTGCCTAGAAGATGAAGGAATAGCAATTGCAATTGAATTGCAATTTGATGAACTGCAATTTGGGACAACCAACTGTATCAATCTACAAGCAAGTCAACTGAAAATTTTGGGCAGACTGTATTTATGAGCAGGGAATGTAAAGAGGGGAAAGGTCAGTTAGAGTCTGTTAAAATAAAAAACCAGAGCCTAGCTCCAAAAGTTTCGCAAGTAGGCAGAACAAGTCTAGTCATATAGACGAAATTATTCAGCTTATTTTGTGAGACCAACCTGACCTGGGTTATTTTTTGCTCATGCCCCTAGAATGTAAGCAATACTTTCCAAGGTTGATATGAAGCAACCCCTAGCCAACTCCTTATCATTTAAGAACATTCCAATATTATCAGTTTTCTATAAATCAGTCATTGGTAGCAAATCAGTTTCTCAGGCTTTTAAGTTTTGCTTTCCTGAGGTAATATGTGTGAGGTTTTTCCAGTTTATATCCTCTAGTTCCATTTTAGATTAAAATTCTTTCACTTTGTCAAAGCTGAAAGATACTTCAAAATTATCCAGGCAAATTGCTTCATTTAACAGATGTGAAAACTAAGGACCTAGGTTGAAAAGTGACTATTGCAATATTTAGTTCCACTTAAGCAGGTTGTTTTTTCAATGCATTTGCTGATGAAGAGGCATATTTTAATGAATGTCTTGTTCTTCAAAAACTGAAAGTTCACTTGTTTAGGAAATGTTGAAGGATTATGCAATCAGCCTCCAACCTATTATGCTTCCATGTTGGAATTCATGGGCCTCACATACTTATCTTAAGAGTAAGGGGGCAGAGGGAACATCCTACTCTCAGCCTCCACATGATGAAAGAAGAAGGAAATTTTGTCAATGCCCACATCTGAAAGGTTTTTATGATGTACCTTAACTTCATACAACAAAGAAATTACTAGAATCTCAGTATCATTATAATTATTTATATTATCAATAAACTGATTGAAATATTACTATTTTCTTAGAGGGACAGTAGGTACTGTGAGGACAGTCCCATGTCTTTTTCATATTCCTTATACCTAGATCTATTATATCACAATATTCTTGACCAACCACCTTAGCATACTGTGTGTGTGTGTGTGTGTGTGTGTGTGTGTGTGTGTGTGTCCATGCTCTTTGGCCCACATGCTTCTATCAAGTTTGCTGATGATAAGCTTTAGGAATGAGTTATAAACCTGGATGAGAAGTAGCCAAATCATGTCTCCATTCCCTGGAATTCATACATAACCTAAGTCATTAAGCTCTGACTTAACTTCACTGTGGAAGAAATTAAATGAAAAAAATAAACAGTCATTCTTTCCAAGACTTTAAGCTTAGTGGCCCATCCATCCCTTAAGTCCTTTTTCTATCCCATTTCTGGCTCTGGAGGGGTCTCAGGAGGTGGTGAAGTCCTGAACCTGGAAATACCCCAATGAGATGGAGAAGAATGAGGAAAGACAGTAAACTCAGAAGACAGAGAGACAGAGAAAGCTTAAGAGATTTACCTTGATCATCTTTCTACCTTCCCACCTATGAAAACATTCCTTATTACAGTTGTCTAACTTTTCTTATCCTACATTTTGACTTCTTTGCCTAGTAAATAGAAGGAAAATGTGAAGGTTAACCAGCGAGGGCCACATGGCATCAAACAGTTTTACAACTAATGTATGATTAGCTTACTAAAATTTAAATAATCAACAAGTTGCATACAATTTAGAGAAGTTGCCACATATGTTGTATGTAAAATGATTCAATTTTGCCATAATATTTATAGATACTCCCACTATATTTGATGCATTTCAAATGTTGCTTGAAAGTCTCATTTCTTCCCAATCTTTCTCTTCCTCTCTCTCACTTTATCTCCCTCTCCTTCTCTCTGTATGTCTCATTTTTTCTACATTCCTCCCTTTCCTTCTCCCTCCTTCTCTCTCTGCATGTAATGGGAAAGGCACTGTAAAAAGAGGACTGTAACTTTATTGAATCCTCAAAGCAATATAAAATACCTTTTAGTAATAAAACAATAGTATCCTTGCTCCTTACCCTTATAAAGATTTATTAAATTGTTTGGAATAATAAAACTGCTCTTTGACCTTTAGACGTCACAAACTTTTATCAGTAGCTGGCTTCTTTTCCCATCCCTTTGTCCATGAGGATAGGTTAGGAGTTACATTGTTTTAGAGAAGGAGGAAAAAGACTAGTATCTTCCACCTAGATGACTTAATCAAATATGTCAGACAGGCAGGTTTTAAGGGTGGGAATGAGAAAGTTGCCAGATATTCCTACCAGCCTGGAAGAAGATAGGAAGTCATTGTGGAGGAGGGCGATTGTATGAAACCCAGGTGAGGGGAAAACCCCACATAGACAGAGGAATCTGAAGCATCAGGCGCCAACATGCAAGGGAGACAGGAATAAAGTCATGGGCCTGAGGAAGTTTAGGCCAAGTGGACTGGAAAAACACAATGGGGTATCCCTCAGTTTCCTTGGGAATCCTGCCATCCAAGCCACCAGAAGTTAGTGGAACCACAAAGAAGGTAGTGGCCAGCCAGAGGACCTCTCATGATGCTCCTGCAACAGGGGGTAGGGAAATCACATAATGGAGCTGAAGAGTATCTGCTGAACGTGTGGATTTGCAACACAATATGCAAAGAAAGAGGATCATGTTAGTGGGGGTAGGGATGCCTGGTTCAATTCTGGCAGAGAAGGTCACAGGCTTTAGAAATTGTGAGGATCAGAAGTGGGTGCAGGAGGAAACTTATGCTGAGGCAGGAAAGGGCCATTACTGCAGAAATGAGCAAATATCTTGTGTACAGGAAATATGTAAGGACCAGGGCTCCCCTCATCACTGAGAGGACACAGTTCTCCAAAGACTGCCTCCTCGACTCAGGATATGTATAGATACACCTTAGCCAAAACAGGGCTGAGAGAAGAACCTGGAAAACTGAAATTTATCCTAAAGCAGACAGCTAAGGCAGAACAGACAGCTCTATACCATAGGTAGCATACTTTTAATTGGCAAGTTTTTGGCCTGTCCCCAACACACAAGAATCAATGAAAATGATGCCATACGATGAAATTTAGATCAGTGTCATGCAAAACAAATATAGTGGGATTTCATTTTTCTTTATTGCTCTTACCCTAGAATTATAAGGGGATACATTTTATCCTGCTCCAAAGATTTTTCTACATCTGATATAGGATAAGAGCATGGAGTTGGATACCTGGAATCACAGACTTTAGGTCCAGTCGCAGCCTGGCTGGTGGGACAACTGTGGCTTACCACATACCCAGGGGCCCACACCTATATCCTTTCCTGCACTCCATGGGGGCCCATGGCCCTTCCTCTCTGTGATTTTCCAGTTTCAGAAGACTGCATGTCCTCTATTTAGCTGTAAAAATAAGTTGTGCCTCTAGTGTTTCTATGGGTGTCTTTGCATTCTTTACCTAAACTTGAAAGGAGCTTTATGTCCTGTCCATGGATTGCAGAAGAAAAAGAAATCATTATATGCTTCTATTTTCCTTTTGTCTTCCTATTCTCTGATACTATTGAAAAGGAATTGCCTTGTAGGAGAATATTCTTCCAGTTAGGTCTACAAAAACTCAAATGCTATGATTTTAGTAACTTTGATGAATAAAAACAAACCTTATAAATCAATACAAAAATAAAACTTTTATTTTCATTTTATGCTCCTTTCTTTAATAGTAGGGAGAAAAGAGTTTAGACTTTGGCATTAGACCTGGATCTGTATCACCAACAGAATATGTGACTTGGGCAAGTTACATAGCTTCTGAACCTCTGATTCTATATTTTTAGTAAGAGTGATCATTTCATCCTCACAGGAATGTTTTGAAAACAGTATTCATAATAATAATTAATTCCGGAGAGAAAATTAATAACTTTATAGTAAGGAAATTTAGTGACCTGCCTTAACAAGTAATCAAAATTAACATCACTAGTTAGGGACTTGGGGCATCATATGTCCCCAACATGAGTCACTGCCAATGTCCCCTTGGCAGTGCTCCTGCCAAAAATGTATAACCTAACTCTGTTCATGAAGAAACATCACATAGACCCTACAGAGGGATGTTCTAAAAAATAACTTAAAAGACTGAAAAACCAGTCCAGATTAAAGAAGACAGACGGAGAATACAGCTTATTCTAGACTCATAGCCTTGGACTATATGTACGTTTTTTAGCTATAAATGCCATTATTAGGATAGCTAGTGAAATTTAAATAAAGTTAGTAGATTAGATAATAGTATCCTATAAATGCAATTTCCTTATTACTATAAATGTTCTCAGATTATATAGAAGAATGTCCTGCATTCTAGGAAATAGTTGGTAAGGTATTTAGTGGTAAAAAGGCAACATGTCTGTAACTTGCCCTCAACTGGATCGGTACAAACAAACAAACAAATACTCAAAAATCTTGGTGTGTGTGTGTGTAAAAAGAGAATAATTAAGTAAATGTGGTAAAATGTTGACATTTGGAAATGTAAGTGAAGAGTAAACAAAAATTCTTTTTCCTACTCTTGCTTCTTTCCTATAATTCTGAAATTAATTCAGAATAAAAGGTGAAAAAGATGATAATGCATATGAAATTTGAAGCAGTATTAGATAGAATGATATTTGCATTTCCTCTGTACTAGACTAGCTGCTTTGTCCTACTTGATCATTATATTTATATTTGATTGGTAAACAGTCTGGAAATATGCTAAATGATCATGGCATAGCCAAGTTATAAGGAAGGTATTTTTTTTTAAATTTTTATTTATTTATTTATTTATGATAGTCACACAGAAAGAGAGAGAGAGAGGCAGAGACACAGGCAGAGGGAGAAGCAGGCTCCATGCACCAGGAGCCCGACGTGGGATTCGATCCCGGGTCTCCAGGATCGCGCCCTGGGCCAAAGGCAGGCGCCAAACGGCTGCGCCACCCAGGGTTCCCAAGGAAGGTATTTTTAAAATAATTTGTTTCAAGCCAACTGTACTCCAGGAAAGCTGACAAAAAATAGCTCCAGAAAGCATATTGTCCTCTCCTCCACTGCTCTCTTGGTATTATGAAGGAAACCAGAGTCAGTGTTAGCATAGAATGGCACATTCATCTACTCATAGCAGGGAATGTGTATGTAGCTTTCTTATCTTAATTAACTAGACCTTTCCAAATGATATTTGATTAGTATATACATTTATAGTCATATTAAAAGGGGCCACAGGTGCTGGGACCTCCAAGAATATTTTCCTTCATGTGATTGGAGCACTGGTTGTTTAGGCAATATCACAGTCCCATCATTACCCAGATTCAAACTGTGGCCACCTCAGGACATGCAAAAGCACAACTTGCCTTGTGAGATCATTCTAATGCCCCAAAGTACACATCTACCTAGTGCCTCAGTATAATTTAGCCATGTGACTGCCATGCAAAATAAATTCTAAACACAAAAACAGATCACTTTAATTGGAAGCAATTATCTGTTTAGTTTTCTCTTGAAATATATAAAACCAGAAAGATTTGTTCTGTAATAAAAACCTATTATAATGACAAAAATCTGGTTTTTAAAATGTTTACTAAGGTCACTGTGAACATGATTTTCATGTACAATTATGTATCCACAGCATAATATCCCATGCTTGACTAGAGGTTAGTGTCTGTCACTATCTTTCTCCTGCTTTGGTACAAACATTAGTTCCTTCTCTTTAGAAGATCTGTACCCATCATATCCCACACTCCTGTGTCCAAATGAAAGGGCTCCAGAAACTAGGCTGTGTATCACAATAAACCATGTGGTAATCCTTCCAGTGAGATGTCCAAACACCATAGCAGACTTGCTTGTCCTTTCCATTCTTGTATGCCTTTACTCATGTATGAAATTTCAGTTCAATTTCCATTTAAGTCTAGGTCTTAAAAGCTGATCTGCTTAGAAGAATTCACACTCATATTGTGACTGAGTTGAGAGCTAAGAGCTGAGAGCTGGGTAAGTGCATAAATGGCAGAGAGGGGAGGAAGAAATGCCCATAAAGTGGGAAATTGGGGAAATGGAAAGTGCAATTGCTCACTGGTCAATTTTAGAGTTAAGTCAGACAGAAAGGTTGGTTCATACTGAAAATGTGTTTGACTTTGAAAGACTTTGAAAGACTCAGGCCCTACTTTGTATCTGTTCACTATAGCCCGGGAATGAGAGGAAGCACTCCAGCAGTGAGAGGCAGGCATGTGCCTTCTCCATATTTGTATCCATGGCTGCTACAGCAGTGCCTGGCATAGAGGAGGCAGTTGTACCCTAACCACTGGTTCAGAACCTTTACCAGAAGTGACCCAAGTCTTTAGACCTGCTAAGAATCAAGACTAAGTCCTGGAAGGTGAGTGAATAATGAAAATATATCTCACTAAACTTCTAATTATGCATCTTGCCTCTGGAGCCCTCCTCCTGTCTCCCATTTCTTGACATGTCATTTTGAGTCCCTTACCATCTCCCTCTTTTCTCACTCACCACTTAATCCTGCTCTCATAGCATTAGTGCAGAAGCTCTCATTGGCTAGAAAAGTGCTCACTAGCCCTAGTCCAAGTTTCCAATCTTTCTCCATTACTCTCAACCATGAACAAAATCCACAAAGAAAACATGGCCCATCCTGTTACAGCATTGGTTTAGTGTGACAGACCTCAAGTTTGCCAGCCTAGCCTGCTTTTGAGTCCCAGTGTCCCTAGAGTAGGTCTAATGACCTACCTCTCTTTTTAAAAAAGATTTTATTTATTCATTTTAGAAAGAGAGAGAGTGTGTGTGTATGACCAGTGAGAGTAATAAAGGAGGAAACAATCTCAAGGAGACTCCATTCTGAGTGCAGAGCCCAGCTTGGGGTTCTAGCTCATAACCCTGAGATCATGACCAGAGCAGAAACCAAGAATTGGATGCTTAATCAAGTGAGTCACCTAGATGCCCCCCCCCCCAAATAACATACTTCTTTTCTACTTTGGGTGTCTCTGCTCTTGTTCTATAGCTTCTTCAAAGTACCAACCTCATAGGCATCCAAAGTGTTTTTTAAAAGATTTTTTAAAAATTATTTGACAGAGAGAGAGAGAGTGAGAGAGAGAGCAAACACACAAGCAAGGAGAATGGCAGAGGGAGTGGGAGAAGCAGGCTCCCCACTGAGCAGGGAGCCCAATGTGAGGCTTGATCCCAGGATCTTAGGATCATGACCTGAGCCACCTATGTGCCCCATGTTTTCAGTCCTTCTTAAAGATTTCCTAAACCATCCAAAAGGAGGCTCTCCCAGTGTGGAGCCTCTGTGAATAACAATGTGAATAACAATGCTGGCCATCTTGGGCCATCTTTGTCTGGCCTGGCTGGCTTATCTGGACTGACCATCTGCTTCATCACCAGCATCCATAAGGAAGCATGACCCTCCCTATAATCCCACATTTACTTTCTGGATTAGCCTATATAGACAAATGGGCACAGGCTCTAGGAGCAGAGGATGAGCAACGCTTAATAGTAGTCATAGTTCTCCCATAGACCAATCTGAAAAAGCAAAAACAAAACCAAAAATAAAAACCCAAACTATATGGTAGCACTCAAAGACCTACTAACACTTAGTAAGAATCTAAATTCATCAGTTTAATTTGATTGGTGTGTGTTTTGTTTTGTTTTGCCTTGGATAGAAGTAGTTTTCTCAAAGTTACTCAACCACTGTGCCAAAGGGCTTGGATTCAATGACCTGACAATTTGCTCTATCTGAATGCTCATCTCCAGGTATTTACAGAGGAACTTCTTTTATACTTTCAGGTCAGTTCATTTGTTACCATTTCAAAGAAGTCTCACCAAGCCTCATACACTCCTACTCTAATCATTTACTTAATAACATTTGTATATTTCTTATATCTTAATTTTTGTAAATCAATTTTCTTATGTACCTGCCTGATTGCTGATGGTCTGCCTCTCTTCCCTAGGATGCTATGATCATGAGGTCAAGTTCCGGGTTAGCCATACTTACCTGTTTCCCCCATGTCAAGGCCCTTCATGGGTGTGTGATTGGTGCTTAATAAATAAGTGTCAAATGAGTGATTCCTCCCATGTCTTTCACATCCTTTCACTCAGCTTCCATAGAAAATTACCTGCTGCTCCATTCCAGATCCTTTCTTCAGGAAGATGTGCCTGACCTTCAGCTGTTGAGAAAGTCACCTAATAGCTACATCTTTTCATGACAATCACCCACGTTACAGGGTACTGCCATGCCCAAGATTATGGCATCTCCTTGGAACACCTATAGCTAATGACCTGCCACTGATATGGAGATACAGAGATTTGGCCTGATTGCCTCAACTTTGGACCTTTCTGAAGGGCTGTCACAGCTCTAGAGTGGCAAACACGGGGAATTCATTTTCTTTGTCCTCTAGGTTTAAGATTTGAGTGAGGACTTGTGCCCAGCTGGTCCTGGAATCCTGTGGGTAGGACTTATTGGTGAATGGGACAAGCTTTCCTCCACATTTTTAACTCTTTATTATATAGAAATCATATCAAAATTATATCATGACAAATTCAGGGAACTCCTGCTAATTGCATCTTGCAAGAAGGAAAAGATTCGTTTTTGCTAGATGGAAATGTGCCTGGACAATGTCTGTGAGAGAGTCTTAAAATTGGAGATGTAGGATGCTTGGGTGGCTCAGTGGTTGAGTGTCTGCCTTTGGCTCAGGTCGTCATCCTGGGGTCTTGGGACTGAGCCCCGAGTCAGGGTCCCTGCAATGAGTCTGCTTCTCTTTCTCGCTATGTCTCTGCCTCTCTGTGTCTCTTATGAATAAATAAATAAATAAAATAATTTTTAAAATGGAGATGTAGTGTCTTCTTCCCTCAACAGAGATAGCCTTTGGTGGTGGCCAGAAAGATTACAAAAAAACTGAGGAGGACAAAAATTTTTAATGAAATATATACCAGTTTATAAGCTCTTAAAACTGGATTTACTGTAAATATTTCTAAAATTTGTAGCAATGTACAATATCATTATTTTCACAAGCTCTTGTTTATTAACATGTTCACTAGTTTTATTCTATGTACTTTCTAGTCTCTTAAAATATCAAAGAACAAGGTGTTATTTTTGACAATTTAAACAACTTCAGTTGTACCACTGTGTGGAAAGATGTTCATTTGAAATACTGATATCTGGCTCTAACATCTGAGATGGATTGGTAAGCCCCAACTGGTTGGAAACAATGCGTATAACGTAGAGCAGAGCATGATGTCGGCATTAAGTAAATGACATCCAACTGAATGTCAAGTTATACAGAGCAATGTCCTTTCAGTGAAACTTCCATTTCCTGTTACATAGCAAAATCACAAAAATGGGAGATATTTTCACTTGTGTCTATTTTTAATGTTTTAATATACTGAATATAAATGCTATATCAAAGGACTCTTAATGTACCCTGAAAAGTAAAAACCATAAAAGGTAATGAGTGAAATAGGCACTAATCAGTTCTTACTACTTTCTTAACCAGTCCCTTGAAAACTTCTATTTTTGTAGAATTATAAGGTCACAATATAGATATTGTCTATTTGGATTCCTGGCATCTTCCAAAGAACATCTTCACACACTGACTCAAACTACGGCACTGTCTTTAATTCCATGTCTGAACCTCACAAATGAACCCTGCTGGCACACTTGCCATGTGCAAAAATTCCCTCTTGGTGGGATCTACAAATCGAGATTTTATTTTATTTTATTTTTTAAAAAATAAATGTATTTTTATTGGTGTTCAATTTGCCAACATATAGAATAACACCCAGTGCTCATTCTGTCAAGAGCCCCCCTCAGTGCCCGTCACCCATTCACCCCCACCCCCACTCTCCTCCCCTTCCAACACCCCTGGTTCGCTTTCCAGAGTTAGGAGTATTCATGGTCTGTCTCCCTTTCTGATATTTCCTACCCATTTCTTCTCCCTTCCCTTCTATTCCCTTTCACTATTATTTATACTTCCCAAGTGAATGAGACCATATAATGTTTGTCCTTCTCTGATTGACTCATTTCACTCAGCATAATACCCTCCAGTTCCATCCACATTGAAGCAAATGGGGAGTATTTGTCATTTCTAATAGCTGAGTAATATTCCATTGTATACATAGACCACATCTTCTTTATCCATTCATCTTTCGATGGACACCGAGGCTCCTTCCACAGTTTGGCTATTGTGAACATTGCTGCTAGAAACATCGGGGTGCAGGTGTCCCGGCGTTTCATTGCATCTATATCTCTGGGGTAAATCCCCAACAGTGCAATTGCTGGGTCATAGGACAGATCTATTTTTAACTCTTTGAGGAACCTCCACACAGTTTTCCAGAGTGGCTGCACCAGTTCACATTCCCACCAACAGTGTAAGAGGGTTCCCTTTTCTCCGCATCATCCCCACCATTTGTGGTTTCCTGACTTGTTAATTTTCCCCATTCTCACTGGGGTGAGGTGGTATCTCACTGTGGTTTGGATTTCTATTTCCCTGATGTCCAGTGATGCGGATCATTTCCTAATGTGCTTGTTGGCCATGTCTATCTCTTTCTCTGTGAGATTTCTGTTCATGTCTTTTGCCCATTTCATGATTGGATTGTTTGTTTCTTTTCTGTTGAGTTTAATAAGTTCTTTATAGATCTTGGAAAATAGCCCTTTATCTGATACGTCATTTGAGAATATCTTCTCCCATTCTGTAGGTTGTCTTTGAGTTTTGTTGACTGTGCCCTTTGCTGTGCAAAAGCTTCTTATCTTGAGGAAGTCCCAATAGTTCATTTTTGCTTTTGTTTCTTTTGCCTTCATGGATGTATCTTGCAAGAAGTTACTGTGGCCAAGTTCAAAAAGGGTGTTGCCTGTGTTCTCCTCTAGGATTTTGATGGAATCTTGTCTCATATTTCCTGTAGCATACATATTTAGATCTTTCATCTATTTTGAGTTTATCTTTGTGTATGGTGCAAGAGAGTGGTCGAGTTTCATTTTTCTGCATGTGGATGTCCAATTTTCCCAGCACCATTTACTGAAGAGACTGTCTTTCTTCCAATGGATAGTCTTTCCTCCTTTATCGAATATCAGTTGACCATAAAGTTCAGGGTCCACTTCTGGGTTCTCTATTCTGTTCCATCGATCTATGTGTCTGGTTTTGTGCCAGTACCACACTGTCTTGATGACCACAGCTTTGTAGTACTACCTGAAATCTGGCATTGTGATGCCCCCAGATATGGTTTTCTTTTTTAATGTTTCCCTGGCTATTTGGGGTCTTTTCTGATTCCACACAAATCTTAAAATAATTTGTTCTAACTCTCTGAAGAAAGTCCATGGTATTTTGATAGGGATTGCATTAAACATGTAAATTGCCCTGGGTAACATTGACATTTTCACAATATTAATTCTTCCAATCCATGAGCATGGAATATTTTTCCATCTCTTTGTGTCTTCCTCAATTTCTTTCAGAGTGTTCTATAGTTTTTAGGGGATAGATCCTTTACCTCTTTGGTTAGGTTTATTCCTAGGTATCTTATGCTTTTGGGTGCAATTGTAAATGGGATTGACTCTTTAATTTGTCTTTCTTCAGTCTCATTGTTAGTGTAGAGAAATGCCACTGACTTCTGGGCATTGATTTTGTATCCTGCCACGCTATCAAATTGCTGTATGAGTTCTAGCAATCTTGGGGTGGAGGCTTTTGGGTTTTCTGTGTAGAGTATCATGTCATAGGTGAAGAGGGAGAGTTTAACCTCTACTTTCCCAATTTTAATGCTTTTAATGTCTTTTTGTTGTCTGATTGCTGAGGCTAGGACTTCTACTACTATGTTGAATAGCAGTGGTGAGACTGGACATCCCTGTCTTGTTCCTGATCTTAGGGGAAAGGCTCCCAGTGCTTCCCCATTGAGAATGATATTTTCTGTGGGCTTTTCGTAGATGGCTTTTAAGATGTTGAGGAATGTTCCCTCTATCCCTACACTCTGAAGAGTTTTGATCAGGTATAGATGCTGTATTTTGTCAAATGCCTTCTCAACATCTAATGAGAGGATCATGTGTTCTTGGTTTTTCTCTTGCAGATATGTTCAATCACATTGATTGTTTTACGAGTGTTGAACCAGCCTTGTGTCCCGAGAATAAATCCTAGTTGGTCATAGTGAATAATTTTCTTATTGTATTGTTGTATCCAATTGGCTAGTATCTTGTTGAGAATTTTTGCATCCATGTTCATCAGGGATATTGGTCTGTAATTCTCCTTTTTGGTGGGGTCTTTGTCTGGTTTTGGAATTAAGGTTATGCTGGCCTCATAGAACGAATTTGGAAGTACTCCATCTCTTCTATCTTTCAAAACAGCTTTAGTAGAATAGGTATGGTTTCTTCTTTAAACGTTTGATAGAACTCTCCTGGGACGCCATCTGGCCCTGGACTTTTGTGTCTTGGGAGGTTTTTGATGACTGCTTCAATTTCCTCCATGGTTATTGGCCTGTTCAGGTTTTCTATTTCTTCCAGTTCCAGTTTTGGTAGCTTGTGGTTTTCCAGAAATGTGTCCATTTCTTCTAGATTGCCTAATTTATTGGTGTATAGCTGTTCATAATATGTTTTTAAAATCGTTTGTATTTCCTTGGTGTTGGTAGTGATCTCTCCTTTCTCATTCATGATTTTATTAATTTGAGTCTTCTCTCTCTTCTTTTTAATAAGGCTGGCTAATGGTTTATCTATCTTATTAATTCTTTCAAAGAACCAACTCCTGGTTTTGTTGATCTGTTCCACAGTTCTTCTGGTCTCGATTTCGTTGAGTTCTGCTCGAATCTTTATTAACTCTCTTCTTCTGCTGGGTGTAGGATCAATTTGCTGTTTTTTTCTCTAGCTTCTTTAGGTGTAAGGTTAGCTTTTGTATTTGAGTTCTTTCCAGTTTTTGGATGGATGCTTGTATTGCGATGTCTTTCTCCCTCAGGACTGCTTTTGCTGCATCCCAGAGATTTTGAATGGTTATATATTCATTCTCATTAGTTTCCATGAATCTTTTTAATTCTTCCTTAACCTCCTGGTTGATCCTTTCATCTTTTAGCAAGGTGGTCCTTAACCTCCATGTGTTTGAAGTCCTTCCAAACTTCTTGTGATTTAGTTTTAATTTCAAGGCATTATGGTCTGAGAATATTCAGGGGATGATCCCATTGTTTTGGTATTGTTTCAGACCTGGTTTTTGACCCAGTATGTGGTCTATTCTGGAGAAAGTTCCATGTGCACTTGACAAGAATGTGTATTCAGTTGCATTTGGATGTAAAGTTCTGTAGATATCTGTCAAATCCATCTGGTCCAGTATCATTTAAAGCTCTCGTTTCTTTGGAGATGTTGTGTTTAGATGACCTATCAAGTGTAGAAAGTGCTAGATTGAAGTCACCTAGCATAAGTGTATTATTATCTAAGTATGTCTTAATTTTGGTTATTAATTGATTGATATACTTGGCAGCTCCCACATTAGGGGCATATATATTGAGGATTGTTAAGTCCTCTTGTTGGGTAGATCCTTTAAGTATGATATAGTGTCCCTCTTCATCTCTCACTAGTCTTCGGGGTAAATTTTAGTTTATCTGATATAAGGATGGCTACCCCTGCTTTCTTTTGAGGACCATTTGAATGGTAAATGGTTCTCCAAACTTTTATTTTCAGGCTGTAGGTGTCCTTCTGTCTAAAATGAGTCTCTTGTAGACAGCAAATAGATGGGTCCTGCTTTTTTATCCAGTCTGAAACCCTGCGCCTTTTGATGGGGTCATTAAGCTCATTCACGTTCAGAGTTACTATTGAACGATATCAGTTTAGTGTCATTATGATATCTATTCATTCCCTGTTTTTGTGGATTTTTCCATTGGACTTCTTGAAGGGGAATTTTAAGAGTCCCCCTTAAAATTTCTTGCAGAGCTGGTTTGGAGGTCACATATTCTTTCAGCTCTTGCCTGTCTTGGAAGCTCTTTATCTCTCCTTCCTTTCTGAATGAGAGCCTTGTTGGATAAAGTATTCTTGGTTGCATGTTCTTCTCATTTAGGACCCTGAATATAACCTGCCAGCCCTTTCTGGCCTGCCAGGTCTCTGTGGAGAGGAAGGCTGTTACCCTAATACTCCTCCCCATAAAAGTCAGGGATTTCTTGTCTCTTGCTGCTTTAAAGCTCTTCTCTTTATCTTTGGAATTCGCAAGCTTAACTATTACATGTCGAGGTGTTGAACGGTTTTTATTGATTTTAGGGGGGGATCTCTCTATTTCCTGGATCCGAATGCCTGTTTCCCTTCCCAGATTAGTAAAGTTTTCAGCTATGATTTGTTCAAATACATATTCTGGCCCTCTGTCCCTTTTGGCGCCCTCGGGAATCCCAATTAAATGTAGGTTTTTCTTCCTCAGGCTGTCGTTTATTTCCCTTAATCTATCCTCATGGTCTTTTAATTGTTTGTCTCTTTTTTCCTCAGTTTCCCTCTTTGCCATCAACTTGTCTTCTATGTCACTCACTCATTCTTCCACCTCGTTAACCCTTGTCGTTAGGACTTCTAGTTTGAGTTGCATCTCATTCAATTGATTTTTAATTTCAGCCTGATTAGATCTAAATTCTGCAGTCATGAAGTCTGTTGAGTCCTTTCTGCTTTTTTCTACAGCCACCAGTAGCTTTATAATAGTGCTTCTGATTTGGCTTTCTGACATCGGATTGTAATCCAGATTTTGTAACTCTGTGGGAGAGACGACTGTTTCTGATTTTTTCTTTTGATGTGAGGTTTTCCTTCTAATCATTTTGCTCAGTGCAGAGTGGCCAAAAACAAGTTGTATTGGGAAAAGGGGAAAAAGACAGAAGAGAAAGAAGGAAAGAAAAGAGAGAAAGGAAAAAGGAAGAAAAAAATTTAAAAAAGAGAAGAAAAAAGAAAGAAAAAGAAAGAATGGAAAAAAGGGGGGGTGGGGGAAGCAAACAGAAATCAAAAAGAAAAAAAAAAACACGGGGAGTATCCTCTGATTCTGTATACTGTAAGTCCCTTGACTTCCCCTGGAACTTTCCAGTGCTGCTTTGTCAATAATTTGTTTTTCCCCTGTCTCTCTAGCTGGTCTTCTGGGGGAGGGGCCTCTTGTGCTGATTTTCGGGTGTTAGCACTTGGGGGAGCTGCTCAGCCCCCTGCCTGGTGCAGGGCTCAGTGGGGGTGTTTACCCCGTGAAGCCAGAGAAGGAACATCCACAGTGGCGGCGGCCAGCTCTGGAGCCCTAGAGTCAGCCCTTGCAGTAACTACGGAGCTCTGGGTCTGCAGGGCCTGGATGCTCCGGGGCGGGGCCGCTGATCTGCTCAGCTCCGGGAAGGAGCGTCCTTGCTGTCCTGGGCCCTCCTGGGCTCTGCCTGTCCCGGGGGGAGGCAAGATCCTGGGCTGTGTCCCCGGCGCCCTGTGCTCCCAGCCTGCGCTGTTGGATTCGCTCCCGGCTGCGCAGCCCCCTCCCCGGAGCTGCCGCCCGAGCCCCTCCGAGCTGTTCCGGTGTCCAGCCGTGCGTGCTGCAGCCCTTTAGGGAGCTTGGCGCTCTTTCCCCGGGGCGCAGGTGTCTGTTAGTTCCCAGGGAGCCTGAGGGCATCCCCGCCCTCCTGGGTCCTGCTGTCCCTGCAGGCCCCTTTCGGCCCAGGAAGGTTGGTGCAGCTCCTGCTTCTCCGGGACGGAGCTCTCCTGTCCTGGGGACACTCTCCCTGGCCTTATCCTGGCTCCTCATGGGGCCCCTCCCCCTTGGAGGCCTTTGGTTTCTTTATTTCTTTTTCCTCGTCTTCCTACCTTGATAGAAGCATGAACTCTTCTCACTGTAGCATTCCAGCTGTTCTCTCTTTAAATCTCAGGCCGAATTCGTAGATTTTCAGGGTGATTTGAAGGTTATCTAGGTAATTTGGTGGGGACAGGTGACTTGGGGACCCTACTCTTCCGCCATTTTGCCCCTCCTCCCTAATCTAGATTTTACATTTAAACCTAATTTATTTCACTGAAGTGAAACCACTTGATAAAGAACAAAACATAAATATGATAGAAGGTATCATTTTGCCACTTTTCCATGTGTGCTTTTAATATTCTGTATGTACATTTAATCAAGCCAGTTTGAGTTCTTTAAAGATATTCAATAGCTTGGGCCAGTCTAACGCTAAGTACATAGGAGAAAATAGAGAATCATTTTGCATAATTAACATTTGTGGTCATCATAATTAAATACAATGAATCTGGAGAAAGAAAAATGGCATTGATGGGATCCCTGGGTGGCGCAGTGGTTTGGTGCCTGCCTTTGCCCCAGGTCGCGATCCTGGAGACCTGGGATCGAATCCCATGTCGGGTTCCTGGTGCATGGAGCCTGCTTCTCCCTCTGCCTGTGTCTCTGCCCCCCCCTCTCTCTCTCTCTGTGTGTGACTATCATAAATAAATAAAAATATTTAAAAAAAAAAAAAGAAAAATGGCATTGAGTGTGTGTCTGTAAAATATACTTGTGTATATTAGTTTTGTAACAAACTTTTCTCGAAGTCAATAAAATGGAGATTATTGAATTATCCTCAAGTGGGCTAGTGAACATCAACCAATTAAATAAGTCCTAATATTTAAAGATATGGGATAATAATCATTTCAGAAATGTTGAAATTAAAGACTGTATGTAAAATCTTGTAATTTGACTTAATTGGCCCATACTCCTCCTTTTTTCATAGATTTATTTATTTATTTATTTTAGAGAGAGAGAGAGAGAGAGGGAGGGAGACATTGAGAGAGACAGAGAGAGAATCTCAAGGAGAATCTCTTCTGAGTACAGAGCGTGACACAGGACTTGACTCAGGGCTCAATCTCAGGATCCTGAGATCATGACCTGAGCCAAAACCAAGGGTCAGGAACTCAGCAGATTGAGGCACACTTCTGTTAGGCTCTCTCTAATTGAAGGCCAGATTCAGGAGTGTAACAGAAAGTGAGTTACATTTATATAAGAACACATAAGCCCTCTTATCTTCATAGTCTGTTGACCACTCACCCTCTTTAAAGGTTGGTCTGCTTGGGTCCAATCTCGGAGGAATTCCCCTGGGGCTCTCCAGTAAGAGGAGAATTCTCTTGTCTTTTGTCAGGGATGTTCATGAGGATGAAATCAGCTTCAATTCAGTTTTATGGAAGTTTACTCAGGAAAATAATGCTATTCCCTCCATCATTACCTCCAGAAGTACCCCAAGTTCCATACTAGATCACACCACAAGTCCAGGTGTTTTGTTGAACCTACCAGCTAAACATGCCACATGAACATACTCCTTCAGATCCCTGGGCCCTAGTCAATGAGAAGAATGATCTCTTGTGCCCACCCCCCCATTCAGCTTGGTAGAGGCTGCAGTCATAATGGACCACAGGTACTGAGGGCTTACTCATTGTCAGGTACAATGTTTAGGCATTTAAATAAGTGATGATTTCTCTCTTGCATGATACTGTTGAGATAAGCTATTGATGATCTCTCTTTCCCAGTTAGGGAGACAAAGACCTCAAGTCAGTCCCAGAATGAATTGCCCAAGTTCACACTGCTAAGAAGAGGTGGACCTCAGTCCTGAATGAATGAGCTCAACTCCACAGTTGTCTGACTCATGGCCACACAGCACCATCTGGAAGCATCAAGGGCGCCATTTCACCCAGATGAGGGAGCATCCCACACATTCCTCTGGGAGCCAAAGAAACCTGGGCTCCTCATCCTAGAAGCAGATGGGAGTGTAGCATCACAGTGGCAACTTTTTAATTTCTCAAGGGTCATCTCTGCAGCAAGGGAGTCTGGTTTGGCAGAAAGGGGCTTGCAGGGCTTACACGGTAACTGCAGGAGAACAGTAAGCATGGAGGAGAAGCATATCCAATCACTGGACACACCAGTAGGCAGACTGGGAAGTCCTTGTCCAGGTCACATGTCTCGATTGTGATGGCTTGTCTATTAGGAAGTACATACCATTGATGTTTAATATTAATAAAATCTCCTCTTGGTACATTCTCACTGAAACAAGCACATGTTCTGAGGAAAATGTTTTCCAGGTAAAATATCTTCCAACTGACTTAAGGGCTCTGGTTCCAGAGCAGGTAAACATCGGGACAAGAGAATGATAGTTTTTTTCCACTTGGGCTTTCTGACATGAGCCAAGATCATAGTCCATTAGACAACATTTCTCAAGCCCTCCCTCTGTTCCTTCTTTGAATCGCACTCTCCAGGGAGGTCAGCGCTCCCAGTGAGCCTGCCTGAAGAAAGACAACGGGGTTTGGATCTAAGTCTTTTCTACTCCTCTACCCTCCAACTCACTGGAGAATTGTGCTTGTCCTGCCACAGCTGCTTACACTGTCATACTGGATATTGCCTCCTCTGTTTAAGTTAAAAGTGTCTGGTGAGCCCTTAAATATTTGCTCTCCTTGCATAGCACTTTTGACACTGCATCATAGTCCAGAAATGCTCTGGGTCCTGACTCCTGCAGGCAGGGAAGCAGGTTCCCCTGTCCCGAGGCCCTAGTACAGAGGCCAATGTGTGGTCCATACCAAAAACTTCATGGTAAATTGAAGAATAAAGTCAACAAGCTTACAAAGGAGGAGGAGGAGGAAGAGAAAGAAAACACATATAAAAATATTTATATCAGACCTAAATCAGAGAACTTGAAGGTTTTATAAAGATGTTAAGATAACCTTGGCATGACTTTGACTTCCCTGGCTTACATAAGCCTCTGCTTCAAATACGTGTAAAGAAAGGAAAAATCTGGATGGAAGTTTAAGATAAACATGCATGGGAATAACAAATTATCTATTAAACACTCAGAAATTGCAACATGTAAGTTGCCCATAGTGACTTCATAGAAAAGGTCACAAAAAAAATTAGATAGAAATGCTTATACAGAATACAATGGGCCATAAGGATACTTTCTCTTTCATTTTATATTTCATACTTTTATCCATGGGGATAGATCAAAAACGTTTGTTTCCTCAGCTTCAAACTGGACTTTATAATATCTTGGCCCATAAAGAATTGCATTGCTTATCCTAGTTTTTGTTTTGTATTTGTTTTACTTGCAAAAACAAAATAATTGGGGCACCTGAGTGGCTCAGTTGGTTAAGCGTCCAACTCTTGATATCGGCTCAGGTCATGATCTCAAGGTTGTGGGATTGAGCCTCATACCAACCCCATACCAATACTCTGCACTCAGTGGAGAGTCTGCTTGAGGTTCTCTCCCTCCTGCTCTTCCACTGCCCCTTCCCCAGCTTACACTCTCTCTGTTTCCCTTTCTCAAATAAATAAATACATCTTTTAAAATGTAAACAATAAAATAACTAAATGAAAATATCTCCTCTTATTAAGTTTTAATTATAGGTCACTGTGGAAAATATTAAAACCTGATTAAGATTGAACATATTGCAAAAAAAGGGCTGAAAAGGAGATAAAACGATAAAAAACAATGTATTTTATTATAACTGCCTAACATTTTAAACAGCTTCTGACTGTTACCAAAAGCACCAAAGAGACAATAGCATTGAGCTATTCTCCCCATTGAGCAAATGGTCCAGCTCATTAAGTTTAGGGTACTACCCTAAAGAGGAACTGGTGGGGCCAAGAGGCTTTTGGGACATCCTGGATGAGGGGAGGAAGACCAAGGAGACCACCTCAGTGTGTTTCTCCACTGCTTTCCCTTCAAACTTCAGTGTCCATAAAAGAAGCCTGACGTGCCTCTCAGCGACCAGAGGGTGTCACTGCAGCTCTTGATCGAACAACCTGTCTGCCCTCCCAAACTACAGCCCCAGGTAGGATTCAGATCTTCTGACCAGGTGCCCCCAAAAGTGGCACTCTGCACTACTGGAGCTGAGGCTGGTCTTTCACAGAGCTTCAAGATGTGCAAACCAACTAGTTTACAGCTCACACAGCAACCAGAGCCGCCTATGTTTCTGTGTGCTTCGAGAGAAAAATAAAAGCAAAAAATCCTTACTTCTTGACTGTACAACATTTCACCCATAGTAGGCTCTTGATATATGTATTTGAATAGGGAATAAATTATTTTTTATTTAATACTTTCTCTTTGCATTCTTTAAATGTTCATCCAGTGTCTCATTTATCACATGTCCTGTGCTCTGAGTTTTTCTTTTGGATCTCAGTGGAACCCTGCAGGGATAACAGAATAAAGGGGGCTTCAGGCAGATCTGTTAGATCAGGGCACAGCTTCTCACTGGGGAGATACACTGGAGGTGTGTCACTTCTTATCCCATCTCTGGAATTATTGATTGCTTTGCTACCAACCACCAATCATTCTCTCTACACTTCTTTCCCTGTCTCTACACAGTATTATTTGCATAGAATAAAATTTCTTAAAGCTAAGAAGGATACTATCTCCAATACAGCAGTTCTCAGAAAGGATTTAAAATGAATCTATAATACTCACCTAAAGCAAACCTTACACCCAAGGTTCTAAAGGGCACAGCTTCTCTAATGAAATAGAATGTTATTTGTAAGAACAACAAGCAGGCAGATTATGGTTACTTTCAGACTTGAGTGTTTGGTAGATAGTTTCTTGAAAATGAAAGAAGGGAGTCTGTTATTTCTACGAAAACAATTGGAAGTTTTTGTTGACAGTAGTAAAATTTGAGATCTCAAACACACATTAAAATTTGGAAAACTTGCATTCACCATCATGAGTTTGATAGCTTCCCAATACTCAAATACTGTTCTAATGAGATTGGTGAGAAAATGAACAAGTGTGATATTTGCAGTATTTTGTCAACATTTGGATGATCTGCATGAATGAATATTTTTCAAAGTACCAGTGCATAATGTTGCAAAATCATGCATTGGTAAAAGGTATATTCAAATAACAAGATAGACCAATGGATTACAATGTCACGGTATGAACAGTTCATTATACAGTATCAGGTTTCACATTGCAATTAAGAAATTACTCCTTTTTTTAAAAAAAGATTTTATTTATTTATTCATGAGAGACACAGAGAGAGAGAGAGAGAGAGAGAGAGAGGCAGAGACATAGGCAGAGGGAGAAGCGGCTCCATGCAGGGAGCCCCATTCGGAACAAGATCCTGGGACTCCAGGGTCATGCCCTGGGCCAAAGGCAGGCGCTAAACTGCTGAGCAACCCAGGTGTCCCTAAGAAGTTGCTCCTTATTGAAGTCTATGTGATACCATAGAAGAATATCCATGATTACCTGAAAGGTCTAATAAAATACTCATCCATTTTTTAACTACAAATAGGTCTCAGGCTGGATTTTCCTTAAAATTATATATCACAGGACATTGAATGCAGAAGCAAATATGAAAATATTCAGGCTTTCATTAAGCCAGATATTACAGAGATTTGTAAATATATAAATAATATCACTAAATTCTTTTGTTTTGGATTATATAGTTGTTTTTATAGAAGTACATTATTTATGCAGGCTTTTGTTATTTTCAAATGAATTAATAAATGCATATATTAAAATGACTTAGTCTTAATCTAAAATATAGTTAATATTCACATCAATAAAAGTTTGGGGGATGTTAGATAATTTTTAAGAATTTTATATAATACTGAGAGCATTTTTGCTGTATTAGTGGGTACCTGGACTGGAGGTTTTGTATCTTATGCTGAGTCAATTCACACATTTCAACTTCAAGGCTGTTAATGTAAATTTCACCAAGACCCAACGTATCTTAAGAGATTCAAGTTACTCACTAGGAATGATTTCAGAGGAAGAATGGGACAAATGAACATAAGGGGCTTGTTTCTGCTCAGTATTAGGGAAGATAGAATGAGAGCATGGGCATGGGTGTTAATCACAATGAAGCACCTTTTTACTGCAAGGGTAATTTCTGCATTGGAGTACCTCCCTGTGGGATCCAAGTAAAAGCAAAAACAAAAGCAAAACTGAAAAATGCTCCACTCTTGAAGATAATTTATAATGTTACAAAAATTTCAAATGTACAAAAATGCTGCAAGGCTTTTATGATGAACACCCCTATATCCATGTATATTCTTTGACATCATACGATACTTGCTTTTACCTTTATCTGTATAGATCAAATAAATCCATTGTTTGAAACCAACCAAATGAGAAAAATTTTGCCAGTACTATTCAGAATCCAGCCATCCTTGGTTTGGTGAAATGATCAGGATTCGGGAAACACCGAAAACTGCACTGTCATTCAGAGAGGTGGTTCTATGAAAATGTCATTTCAGAACCAGGGTTATAGGATTCCTGCTGTGATTTAATTGTATTTATCAGTCAACATTATAGTAGAAAATTCTTACCATGTCAAGAATATAAATCCTTAGCACCATGTTCAAAGTGTTCAGCCTGTTCTTGTAAGTACACACTGGGATCTATTTAACCTTTCTCAGATTATTTAATATTTGGATTGGTTAAACTCTTTACTGATTTGAAAAATGCTGAGATGGACACATTTTTCCATAACAATGATCCTTTATTTTCTTAAGATAAAGTCTAAGAATTAGGATCTTTCAGCAAATGAACATTCCATGAGCAACTTTTATATAAGTGTGAATGTATATTTTCATTTCTCTTGGCTAACTAGGAATGGAAATGATAAATCATATGGTAACTTTATGTTTAATGGTTTGAGGAACTGCCAATTTGTTTTCCAAAGCAATGTGCAAGGGTTCTAATTTCCACCAGCAATATGCAAGGGCTCTAATTTCTCCATATCATTGCAAAGACTTGTTATGATGTCTTTTTGTTATATCCATCCTAGTGGGTTGAGGTAGCAACTCACTGTGGTTTTGATTTGCATTTCCTTCATGACTTAGGTTATTGAGCATCTTTTCATAAGCTGATTGGCCAAATGGCCAATATCTTCTTTGGAGAAAATCCTATTTACATTTTTTTCTTATATTTAATTAGCCTATTTATCTTTTTATTGTTGATTTGTACAGGTGTACACTCTTTTTCTCTCTGTTCTCATGACCTGTCTGTTTACACACAGGAGACAGACTCCCCACCAGGTTAAAGACTGAAGATCTCTAAGAAGCTTCCATTTAATGGCAGATTTTGAGACACAGAGAGAGTAGGAGACAAACATGACAGAGGTCATGATGGAAGCTAGTGGAGACAAACCTTTTCCTGTTGAAGTGAAACCCTGAACACTCTGGGCTTTGCTGGCACAACACAATTTGGTCCTATTATCATCTCAGAATTATTGACAGTGCACTTTCCTTCTTAAAAGTGTTTTGATTGAAACAAGAATTCAAATGATGTACAAGTCCTGGGTATGAACACTACTGAACAGCAAAAGTCCATTCAAAAAAATAATGTGGGTTGTGCATCATCTAGGCTGTGTGCAAGACATATGGTTCTGAATATAGTAGGTGTAGCCACTGACTACTGGGAGCATTTATCTAGTTAATGAGAATCTTCCATAAAATTATGGTAGATATTAAGATTGTAGAAACTGAATCATGCTTTAGACACATGTGAAATAGTCACCCTGAATAAAACTTAATAAACAATAAATTCTTATAGTAGCTTCTCCGGTTAGGGCATACAGCTACTGTAAGCCACAAAATTTGAGAAGGTATATTAGCATTTCTTAAAGTCTTCTTTTGATGCTTCCCTATGCAACTAAATGCTCTTACCCTTCCTCAGACGATTGACAAATGCTGAGCCTTCGAGGCTGCCATCCACACGCAGGCAGCACCACCCATTCTTAGAGAGCTCCTGTTTGGGGTGGAAGGTGTCATTGTGCTTCCATCTCAAATGAGGTATGGTATGAGACATACTCATTCATTTTTTTCAGAGATCTTATTTATTTATTTGACAGAGAAAAAGAGAGAAAGCACAAAAGCAGAGGGTGAGGGAGAGGGAGAAGCAGGCTCTCTGCTGATGTGGGACTCAGTTCCAGGATTCTGGGATCATGACTTTAGTCAAAGGCAGATGCTTAACTGACTGAGCCACCCAGTCACCCTAACATAGTCATTCATTGTAGTCAAAATAACGGAGAAGGATATACTTTTGTTAATTAGAAAAGATTCGAGGTTATGGTGATGATGGCACTGCACTGATTTCCATCTTGATTTTCTGAGAAGGTGGGCAGGGACTTTTTTCCCCATGGTGAATAAATGCACAAATGATAATTTGCACCAGCTGTCAGTTTTCCTGTCACCAAGAGTGAGGCTTGCCATTCAACAAGGATTATCTAACCTCATCCTCCAAGTATTACCTTAATTTTCAGACTGTGAAACTAAGGCTTAGGAAGATATAGTAATTGCCCAAGGTCATCCAGCCTATCAGTGCAAGCTTGGATTTGAGCCAAAGTGATCTGACTTTGGAATTAGCCAGCTACCTCATCAACTATTTCTTCCTCCCTTCTTGCAAAAGCACTGTAAGCCCTTTCAGTGTCAGACTCTGCCCTCAGAGGCTAGAACTGCCAGAGAGAACAGAGAAAATTGCTGTGTTCCTGGTGCTCATCACTGGGTGGCAGAGGCAGTGAACACAGGAAAAAGAACATGCAGGATGTCTCAAAGAAAATAACACAGAACCCAAGGTTGGGGTGTGGAACTGTAATACACAGAGGAATCTCTGAAGCCTTCTTGAATATGATGAACTTTACACCAGGACCTGGGAAAGTGCAAGAAAATTACGTGTAGGTACATGAGAAAAGTCTTCTGTCTGAGAGAAAAGTTGATACAGGGTTCACAGGCATGCATGCCTGGCATGTGCAGAACACAAGTGTCCAGTGTGGTTGAGTCCCTGGAGAAGCAACAATGTGTCTGTGTGGGATGTGGAGAAGCCTTGGGAACTTGGTAAGGACTTGGTCTTTATTCTGAGTGAGGTAGAAAGCAATTGCAAGGATACATTTGACCATTACAGCCGCTCTAATGAGATGAAGTATAAATGCCCAGGTGGTGGCAAGAGGCATCTACCAGCCCCCACTTGGAAAAACTGCCACTTGGCCAGGTGGAAGCTATAGATTCACTGAGAGTAGACACAGGCCCTCAAGAATGCAGTGACTGCATGTGAAGAGGAGAGAAATGTCCAGGACAACTCTGCAATCTGCAAGACAGAGTTTTCCTCTAAAGAGCAGAGAAAACAACAGAAAGGGATATGTTTGGAGTGGTTTGTAGGTGTTACACTTGAAATACATGATGGACACCCAACTATCAGAGTACCCTTTCAATGCTTCTTTGTCAACAATATCAAAATTAAATTATACAAGTAATACAGAGAAAATGAGGCATCCACTTTTTACCAAATGAGCACATGCCAGGGCCTGTTTTGGGCATGTCACAGAGGTAGTTTCATTTATTTTATCCCGCAATCCTGTGACTTAACTGTCATTATCCCCAGGCCCATTATTGTGCCCTACAACTTCCACCATATCACCCCTTGCTTCTTTGTCAAGTGTGGGGCATGTAGAAGAGAATGAGAACATCGCTCAGCATTGACTCTCAAGCTCAACTATGGGGATTAAGTGCTGAACCCCACCCTGACCCTGATATGTGGCCTGTTACCTTGAGCAAGTTGCTCCTGCAGTCTCCTTCCCCCTCAGCAGCATGGAGTGATGTGAGCACCTCCTTACAGGCCAACGAGAAATAACCTCATAGTCCTTGACCCAAAACGGGCTCACAATCTCTCATTTTTCATTCCTAGAATTCTATACTCCAATATTTTTTAGTCTTAATTTGAAGGCTATTGACTTGTTCAGTTCACCTTGGATTTACATCTTGTGAGATTTTCTGGGTCATTTTTTCTAGTTTCAGGAAACGAAAAAGAGAAACTGACAAAACTTCTCCCTACACACTCTCCCACCCTTTGAAGTGTAGAGGGCTGAATGCACTCTTCCTTGGTCCTCTTTCTCTCACTATGTGCCCTGATTTACAAGGGGAAGAGTGACATGAGATGGAGATTAAATGGCTGAGCAGTTTGGCAGATTCCCTATGTGCCATGCAATCTTAAAAGAACGTAAGGTGACAAGAAAGAAGAAAACATTCACAAGGAAGAATACCTGGCCTGTCTAGACCTGTGTATTTTAGCTGCAAAGTAATGTCCAGAGGGCAAATGGTATCTTGTGGGAACCTTGTGATCTCCAAAAGCTGCGTAGCCCACATCTTCTGTGACAAAATTGTTTATCTACCAGGTCTGGGGTGCCTTTCCTCTCCCACCAGGGCTTCCAGACCTGCCTTGCTGGGCTGTCCTCTTTCTGCATCCCTGTTATGTCAGTTTGTTCCCATTTCTGATCCAGCTTTGTCCCGATTCTCCAAACATATGGAACAATGGTATTTCTATTATTCACTTGGCAAACAATTGGTAATCTCTTTTATCTGTGCTACTTGCAACTAGGTCACAAGCCCTTCAGTCATCCCTTGCTTATCTTCATATTAATCTATATTCAATATTTCTATTTTAATACATTGATAGTTTATCCATTTTCAAAAAAGACTGTTGTAGGTTCAAATAATGTTGGATTTTTTTTCTAAAAATTCCTTCCCAAATTGAATAATAAAAATATCACTGGACAAGAAATCAGGAGATGTGGTTTCCTATTATGGATCTACCAGGACCAGCTGCATGCCTGTGAGAAGCAAAGGTAACCTCTCTGGGCCCTGGCTCTTCATGAATGGAGTGAAAGTCTTGGATTAGATTATCTGTAAAACATCTTCAAGCTTGAAGCTTTTAAATGTATCTGATGTACATGGAGAGAAGTCCTGAAGGCTAAAAGGATGGCTGGGAAAGTGAGTGATTAGGAAGGAAGGAAGGTGTGACAAGTGTGGTAATTTCTCCAAATAAAGTTTATTGTGTGTACACAGGGGAAAATCACAACCCAACACAATAACCTTTTGGCTATTGAGGTGACAAAAATAAGTACTGATAAAAAGCGTTGTTGTTGTTGTTGTTTTTTAAATTGTCACTAAAGAAACAAGATAGGGCAGTAAGGGATGCAGTCAGATATGAGCAAAAGGATAAACATGGTCTGCAACTCAATGGGGAGCCCAAAAAACATGTTTCTCAGAGAAAGACTGCAGCTCAATTGTTCCTCTGAAATGCATGTTTCCCCTAAAGGACAAGTTATAAACATCCCTCCATTTTCTTTGGTAATAACCTGACAAGCTGTGAACGGGAACTGTGGAAAACTTTACACAAAGCTCATGAATCAGGAAAGGTTCAGTTATTCCAGCCAAACAATAAAGAAATACTCTTCGTGGGTGGGGGGAGGGCGGTTGTTGCAAGGACAGAAAGAACAGACAGTGTCTGTTCAGCATGTTCCTAATGCTGGAATATTGCAAAAAAGTGTTTGATCTCAACAGTGTTGGGGATGTCCTGGTGAGAACACCACCCTTTACCATTTCTAGGGTCCCCCATATTTGAGTTAAATAAACTCCCTTCAGATTTAAAACTTGAGTGTGTATCTTCTTAAAAAATGACATAATACCTCTCCTGAGTGAGAGTTACAGCAGACATCATTTTTCTTTGGTTTCTGGCTATAAAGAAGATCACTTTTCATTTCAGATTCCAGCCCACCTAATTATATCTACCCAGAAAGCTAGAGGAGTATTTGAGGAGTTCTCCCCTAAGGGCTCCAATTTCATTTTAAATGTTAATATATATAATTTTATATTAATTAAAATATTAATATATTTTATATATATATATTATTTTCTTAGCAATCTATTTCATCATCCTCTAATCACAGAAACTTCAAATACTAGAGTCATATTTGATTTCTTTTGTCTCCCTTAACTGCACATCCTCAATTCACTAGTCTTTGACCCTTCTGGCAATTTCTTCCCCTTTCTACTCCCGCTACATGATTCTCTAAAACTATCTAACTGGTCTGTTTGTCTGTGTTCCTTATTTCTCCATATATCCCTGTGTTCTGTTATACGTTGATCTTTTTCAAACACGCAAATGATCCTGTCATTTCTAAATTCTTGTTGTTGTCAGAGAACAGTTGAGATCTCCCAGGCTGACATTCTGTTCGATGCTTCTCTCTTTCTCTTTTTCAGTATACACTGTTAATGAATCTTTGGGTCTGTCCACCATTTTCCTTCCTCTCAAAACTCCTGTAACTCTAAGTGTCTGTTAAATCCAAACTTTGATAAACTGAAAATGCCAACTCTTCCCTGATTTCCCATGACAGGAGTAATTTCCTGCCTCTTAAAAATCAGAGGAAATTTTACTTTCCTTATTAATATTTGCATTGTTATGTGTTAGTATATTATCTAGACATAATGGTTGGAGAGAGGCAAGGTACAGTGGTTGAGAGAATGAGATCTGCAGATTGCTTTAGAATATCGACTCTTGGGACCTGAGCAAGTTACTTGAACACCTTGGGCCTCAGTGTCCTCATCTGAAAAGTGAAAACAACAATGGTATGTATCACATTGGGGCTTTTAAGGGGTTATGTAAATTAACTAATTACTACATAAATACAGCAGTCTAAACAGTATCTCATACACAGTAATTGCTCAATAAATTTTCACTGATATAGGGATTGTCCAACATTTGTTTATGCAATCTTTTGTTTCATTTTCAAGGACATCTTTCTTTGAAAATTCCGGACTCTTAACCATTAGCTATAACTGAAATACCATATGAAGACACTTCTGGACTTAGCTCCAGGCTGAAAAGAGCTTGCAAATCATCACAACTGTCCTTACAATGAGAAAAGCTTGGACTAACTGAAAGTCGATGACTTTTTTTAGACCCATCCAAGAATCTGGGAAACAACCTCAGGGGCCCCCTAACATTTTCATCAGCTTAACATGCAGGAATCCTATAAGGTTCTCAAAGTGAAGATCCAAGAAGGATCTCTTCTGTTCTATGGCAGGAGAAGATTTCTCATTATAAAATACATCTGGAGCATCTCGTATATAAAAAAGTCCTATTCTAGAGAGGAAAAGTCTTTACCAGAACCTTATCTCATATGGAAAAGGGCATTCCTGGCACTTAAGGCCCTCTGGCCTTACTATCTCACCTAAATGTGTGAGGCACAGTCAACAGGAACTAGGGATTCAAGGATAACAGGGATACTGTAGCCAGAGAGGTGAGTAGGGGTAAAGAAACAAAACACCTTATACCACTGGAGAAACACTTGTGAAAGTCATAGCCAGAAACCCATGCTTACTTAAAGATGCTGAGATGCAACTGTAAAATTAGAGAAAGCTCCACTTCCTGAATACCTCACCATAAACCAACAGGGCTCCAGTGTAAGAACAGTGGATTAGAGTTGAGAGAGTTGCAAGATGTGGACTCTGTCTAAAGAGGTGCACCTGGCAAGCCTAAATCACTCAACAAGGACACTGGATGGATTTTTAGCCTTGAAACTACAACTCCAGCAAATGTAACACAGCCGAATTTCTCACCAGATTAATATAAATTCTCACATTAAAGGCCTATATACTGGTATTTACTAACCAGTACAAATTGTCTGGCTTTCAAAAAAAGTAGAAGGCAGGCCAAAAGCAACAAAAACAGTTTGGAGAGACAAAGCCATCAAGAGAACGATACTCATAGATGCCACAGATGTTGGAGTAAACAGATAAGAAATTTAAATTAACTATGTTTAATATTTAAAGATTCTAATTAATAAAATGCAGAACAGTTGAGTTATATAAGCAGAAAGCTCAAAACACTAAGAAAAAAAATAAAAGGAAATGTTATAGGGATACCAGGGTGGCTCAGTTGATTGAGGATCCAACTCTTTGTTTCAGCTCAGGTCATGATTTCATGGGTTGTGGGATCAAGTCCCGCATTGGGCTCTGCACTCAGCAGGGAGCCTGCTTGAAGATTCTTTCCCTCTGTCTCTTCCCCCACTTATACATGTGCTCTCTCTCTAAAATAAATAGGTGAATATTTTTTAAAAAAGAGGAAATATTATAACAGAAATGAAGACTATCTTCATGAGTTTATCAGTAGATTGACACAATCAAGGAAATAATGAAGATAGGTCAATAGAAACTTCCAAAACAAATGAAAAGAAAGGGGAGGAAAAGAGAGATCATAACTCCAAGAACTGTAGAGCAATTACAAAAGGTTTAGTATATACATAATTAACAGGGTGCTTGGTGGCTCAGTCTGTCAAGCATTTGATTCTTTTTTTCTTTTAAAGATTTTATTTATTTATTCATGAGAGACAGAGAGAGAATGAGAGGCAGAGACACAGGCATAGGGAGAAGCAGGCTCCATGCAGGAAGCCTGATGTGGGACTCGATCCTGGAGACCCAGGATCACACCCTGGACTGAAGGCGGCCCTAAACCACTGAGCCACCGGGGCTGCCCAGATTCTTTTTTTAAAGATGTTGTTTATTTATTCATGAGACACACACATACACACACACACACACACACACAGAGGCAGAGACACAAGCAGAGGGAGAAGCAGGCTCCCTACAGGAAGCCCAATGCAAGACTTGATCCTAGGACCCCGGGATCATACCCTGAGCTGAACGCAGACACTCAACCACTGAGCCACCCAGGCTTCCCAAACATCTGACTATTGATATCAGCTCAGGTGTGGACCTGAGTTGTGAGTTTGAGCCCCAGCTTGGGCTCCATGCTGGGCATGGAGCCTACTTAAAAAAAATAGTACATATAAATGTACATATATACACATACATATATATAATTATATAATTATATATATAATATATATGTAAATATATATTATTAAAATACTAAAAGGAAGAGAAAGAAAGGAGGAGAAGAAATATATTAAGTAATGCAATAAGGGCTAAGAATTTTCCAAGATTGAGAGACACCAAATCACACATCCAGGAAACTCAGAGAACATGAAGCAGTTTTTTTTTTTTAAATTTTTTTTATTTATTTATGATAGTCACAGAGAGAGAGAGAGGCAGAGACACAGGTGGAGGGAGAAGCAGGCTCCATGCACCGGGAGCCCGATGTGGGATTTGATCCCGGGTCTCCAGGATCGCGCCCTGGGCCAAAGGCAGGCGCCAAACCGCTGCGCCACCCAGGGATCCCCCATGAAGCAGTTTTTAAATAAACAACAACAAACAAAAACTCCATCACCTAGACATATTATATTCAAACTGCTGAAAACCAAAGACAAATAATAGATATGGGGAAAAAACAAAGTATGGTAGCAGATGATAAGAGGGCTTGTAAATACTAATACTACAGACACAAGGACAAAAACTTCAGTGCACATGTCAGAATCCATACTGGGATAGCCACTTTGGAGGACAGTGCAGCTTTGTAAAACTAAACATACTCCAACCATTCAATCCAGCAATCACACACCTTGTTATTTATCCAAAGTAATTGATAACTTATGTTCATGCTAAAACCTACACGCTGATGTTGGAAGTAACTAAGATGTTCTTCAGTGGGTTAATGGATAAACAAATGATGGTATGTCCAAACAATGGACTATTAATCAGCAAAGAAGCGATGAGGTATCATGCCATAAAAAGACATGGAAGAACATTATATGCACATTATTAAGTGAAAAAAGCCAAGCTGAGAAGGCCATCTACTTATGACATTCTGGAAAAGGCAAAATTTTGGAGACAGTAGAAAAATTAGTGGTTGCCATGGGATAGGGGCAGGGTGCAGGGATGAACTGGCATAGCTCAGAGGAGTTGTAGAGCAGGGCAGTGAAAGTCCTGTGTGTCACACAATAATGAATACATGTGATTATATAATTTTCAAAGCCCACAGAAAGCACAACACTAAGAATGAGCCTACATGTAAACTATGGACTTTGGGTGATAATGATATGTCAATGTGGGCTTATAAATTAAAACAAATATACCACTCTGGTGGGGGACATTGATAATGGGGGAGTCTATCCATGTGTGGGGGTAGGAGTATAGGTGTAAGTGTAAAATACCTGTAACTTCTTCTTAATCTTGTTGGGAATCTGTTAATAAGGTCTTTAAAAAATATTCAGGCAAGATACTGGAGGGAAATATTTATAATGTCAAGAGAAAGAATAAAACACCAACATAGAATTCAATATCCAGATAAATTATCCTTCAAAAGTGAAGGAAAAATACTTTCTCATATAAATACAAACTAAGGAAATTTGTCAACAACAGATTTTCCCTTCAAGAAATGTTAAAGTAGGGATCCCTGGGTGGCGCAGCGGTTTAGCGCCTGTCTTTGGCCCAGGGCGCGATCCTGGAGACCCGGGATCGAATCCCACATCGGGCTCCCGGTGTATGGAGCCTGCTTCTCCCTCTGCCTGTGTCTCTGCCTCTCTCTCTCTCTCTATGTGTGTGTGTGTGACTATCATAAATAAATAAAATTTAAAAAAAAAGAAATGTTAAAGTATGTTAATCAGAGAGAGGAAAAATGATGTCATAAATTCAGATCTACATAAATAAAGGAGTATTAGGGAAAAATAAAGAGAAAAAATCTTTTACTAACTTCTAACTGATGTAGAATAAAACTGTTTAAAATAGTAACAATAAGATTGTAGCATAAGTGAGATAAAAAATAATGATGTTGCAAGGAACAGAAAAAAAAAAAAAAGCAAATTCTCTAACCAGGAATCTGCACCATACATCAAGTAATATACCATTATTTGAAACTGTATTTGTTCAGAATGTAAATTGCAAACTTTAAGGCAACTGTTATTTTTTAAAAATAATATAATTGATACACTAAAAATTAAATGGAATTACATAAAATCACATGAAATGCTTAGTTAAAACCAGAGAAGGTAGAAAAAGGGAGTGGGAAATTATAGAGCAAATGTAATGAAATGAAAACAATTATAAACATAATAGATATTAATCCAGTGAGACTAATGATCACTTTAAATCAAAATGCTCTAAATACCTCAAGTAAAGGACAGAGATTGTCAGAGTGAATTAAAAGAAAAAAGAGAGAGACCTATATGTTGTCTATAAGAAACCCACTTTATGCAGAAAGACTCAGGTTAATATTAAAGGGATGGAGAAATATTTGCTAACAGTCAAATGAAAGAATAATTATTTTAGTTTCAGACAAAGCTGACATCAGAATAAGAAAGTTAATCATGGGTAAAAATTGCATTATACAATGATAGAGGTGTTAATTCTTCAGGAAGAGAAAGCAATCCTAGATGTATATGTACCTAACAAGATAACATCAAGATAAATGAGGTAAAAGTGAAAGAACTAAAAACAGAAGTACATAAATCTGTTGAAAACTTCAAGATTCCTATCTCAGTAATACAGAAACTCACACAGCTATTAAATGGCAAAAAAAAAGACTAAAATCTAAATCAAAAGCATTGTTTTATCAATTGGTAATTTTCCAATTAGTTCACAAACTTATGATCAAATAAAGCACCAATATGTGGCTTAAAATGTCTTAAATGTTTATAGAATTTGATATAATGATCAAAATCATTTCATCATAAAAATTGCATTGCCTTTCAAAAGTTAACAGGATTTAATTGGGCTAAATTAAGAGAATGTTTCTAATACTCATTTCTGTCCAATATTAACTTTTCACTATGGGACTTCTTTAATGAAAATTATTTAGAAAGACTAGCAATGGAATGAGCTCTGAAAGATACATATTAAATAGCAGAACATATTATCATAGATATTCATAGTCTACATTAGACCTATAATAAAACAAACAGAAAAACTTTCATCATTTCACATTGTGGAAGTATCAAAGCTAATAAGGAAATCCATAACCTAAAACAGAGTCTGACCCAATGTTTCTTTTATTCCAAGCATGCAAGCACAAACATGTGTATTATGTCAGAATAAGCCTAACAAGTTGAGAGGAAGATGACAGCTTAGGGTGAGACCCTAAGCTCACCTCATCTAATGAAAACAACTAGGTAACTATCAAATCATCACAAATACCCCAGAAATCCATATAAAGATTAACAGAATAAACTCTACAACTAAAGGGACAGAAGAAACTACATTGAAGAAGGTTGGAAGTGTGGAGATGTGGCTTCAGGGAGAAAGGGATTCTGGCTGCTGTGGAGGGAAAAGAGCCATAATTGGAGAGAAGGGAGAGAGAGAGAGAGAGAGAGAGAGAGAGAAGCACACAAGAAGAATGTTTCCCCATAACCATTGGCTTGCAAAATAAAAAGCACTGAATTTCAATAGTTATTGCAACCTTAAGCCTGGAGTTTTAAGGTCAGTGGGCTTGGCTGAGATAGAGCCTGGATGATACTTCTAGATAGAAGGCAGGCAAAGAATCCAGGAACACAGTGTGGATACATTGATCTGAAGAACACCCAGGGTACACAGTGAGATTATTTGCTCTTCTACAGTGATCCTGAAAGACAGTGTTCATGGAAACAAAGCAGCTGGCTGGTGTCAGCCCCTCATAATAAACACAGAGCTACCTGCAGAAAATGGCACATCCTGGACACTGGCCCCCTAACTTGCTTAAACTAAGTTCCACCCCTCTGTGCTCTGATGGAACTGCTCTTCTCAGTCATGCTCAGTCATGCTCAGTCCCATTGTGGGGCACCATCCTCCGAAAGACCAGCATAAACTCCTGCCTACACCACGTCTCCAGAGATCTTTGCAGGATTCAGTTCCAGTAGAGGTGGTGACAGTACTCATTTCACAAGCATACCAGAGGACATCTAGTTAAAACTCACCACATTAAGGCCCAGGACCAAACATTGCCTGCAGCAGGCAATGAGAACCTCTGCAGATGACTGCCTGAAGGACAGAGTAGCCAGCATGCAACAGCAGATCACACATGAGAAACACAGGAGATACTCCCTGAAGTGCCAGGTCCTGGGCATTACAAGACCTCTTCTTCATAAGGCCATTACTTTCAGGAGAAGGAGATAAAACTGGCTTTTCTAATATGGAGAAGAAGGCAGAGAGTTAGACAAAATGAGAATACAAAGGAATTTATCCCAAATGAAAGAACAAGATAAGGTCACAGCCAGAGACCTAATCCAAACAGGTAAAAGTAACAGGCCTGATAAAGAACTTAAAGGAACAATCATAAGGATACACACTAGACTTGATAAAAGAATAAAGAATAGAAGACATAAGGGAGACTCTTATCACAGTGATAAAAGAGTTAAGGGGAGGGGGCAAGATGGTGGAAGAGTAGAGTCCCCAAGTAACCTGTCCCCACCAAATTACCTAAATAGCCTTCAAATCATCCTGAAAATCTACGAATTCAGCCTGAGATTTAAAGAGAGAACAGCTGGAATGCTACAGTGAGAAGAGTTCACGCTTCTATCAAGGTAGGAAGACAGGGAAAAAGAAATAAAGAAACAAAAGGCATCCAAGTGGGAGGGGCCCCGCGAGGACCCGGGCTAAGGTCGGGGTGAGTGTCCCCAGGACAGGAAAGCCCCGTCCCAGAGAAGCAGGAGCTTCACCAATCTTCCCCGACGGAAAGGCTCTCACAGGGAGCTCGGGCAGGATCCCAGGAGGGGCGGGGATGCCCTCAGGTTCCCGGGGTCACTAACAGGGCACCTGTGCTCCGGGGAGAGCAGCACCACACCCTGCGGCTGAGATCCCTAAAGGGCTGCAGTGCGCCCGGCGGGGCCCGGGAGCAGCTCTGGCAGCAGCTCAGGCGGCGGCTCCTGGCAAAAGGGGGCTGCGTGCACCTGGAGTGCAATCCCAGCAGCACAGGCCAGGGAGCCCAGGGCGCTGGGGAACATAGGCCAGGATCCGGCACTCCCCCGGGAGGACACAGGACAACAAAGACGCTCCTGCCGCTGGGTGCCCCAAACTGTGCAGATCAGGGGCCCGCCCCGGGAGCATCCAGGCCCCTGCAGACTGAGAGCTCCGTAGCTACTGTGGGAGCTGACTCCAGGGCTGGAGAGCTGGCCACCGTCACTGTGGTTGTTCCTTCTGGGGCCTCACGGGGTAAACAAACCCCACTGAGCCTTAGGGTGGCCTCAGAGGATAAACAGGATAAACAACTTTCACTGAGCCCTGCACCAGGAAGGGGGCTGAGCACCTCCCCCAGGTGCTCACACCTGAGAATCAGCAATGCAGCTCCCCCACACCCCCCCAGAAGACCAGCTAGATGGACAAGGGAAGAGCAAGTTATTGACCAAGCAGCACTGGAAAGTTCCAGGGGAAGTCAAGGGATTTACAGTATATAGAATCAGATGATACTCCCCCTTATTTTTTATTTTCTGTTTGTTTACCCCCACTTTTTTTTTCTTTTCATCTCTTCCCTTTTTTCTTTTCTTTATTCTTTTTCTCTTCTTTTCTTTTCTTTTTTCTCTTCTCTCTTTTCTCCTTTTCCCAAGACAACTTGTTTTTGGCCACTCTGCACTGAGCAAAATGACTAGAAGGAAAACCTCACCTCAAAAGAAAGAATCAGAAACAGTCTTCTCTCCCACAGAGTTACAAAATTTGGATTACAATTCCATGTCAGAAAGCCAATTCAGAAGCACAATTATAAAGCTACTGGTGGCTGTAGAAAAAAGCATAAAGGACTCAAGAGACTTCATGACTGTAGAATTTAGATCTGATCGGGCAGAAATTAAAAATCAATTGAATGAGATGCAATCCAAACTAGAGGTACTAAGGACGAGGGATAGCAAGGTAGAAGAACGAGTGAGTGACATAGAAGACAAGTTGATGGCAAAGAGGGAAATTGAGGGAAAAGCGAAAAACAATTAAAAGATCACGAGGATAGGTTAAAGGATATAAATGACAGCCTCAGAAGGAAAATCTACGTTTAATTAGGGTTCCCGAGGGTGCCAAAAGGGACAGAAGTCCAGAATATATATTTGAACAAATCATAGCTGAAAACTTTCCTAATCTGGGAAGGGAAACAGGCATTCTGTTCCAGGAAATAGAGAGATACCCCCTAAAACCAATAAAAACCGCTCAACACCTCAACATTTAATAGTGAAGCTTGAAAATTCCATAGATAAATAGAAGATAAAAAAAAGATAAATAGAAGATCCTTAAAGCAATAAGAGACAAGAAATCTCTAAATTTATGGGGAGAAATATTAGATTCACAACAGACCTCTCCACAGAGACCTGGCAGGCCAGAAAGTGCTGGCAGGATATATTCAAGGTCCTACATGAGAAGAACCAGCACCAAGAATACTTTATCCAGCAAGGCTCTCATTCAGAATAGAAGGAGAGATAAAGAGCTTCCAAGATAGGCAGAAACTAAAAGAATATGTCACCACCAATAGACCCCAAATAGCCAGGGTAGTATTGAAAAAGAAAACCATAGCTGGGGGCATCACAATGCCAGATTTCAGGTTCTACTACTAAGCTGCGGTCATCAAGACAGTGTGGTTCTGGCATAAAAACAGACACATAGATCAATGAACAGAATAGAGAATCCACTAGTGGACCCTCAACTTTATGGTCAACTAATATTCGACAAAGCAGGAAAGACTATCCACTGGAAAAAAAAGACAGTCTCTTCAATAAATGGTGCTGGGAAAATTGGACATCCACATGCAAAAGAATGAAACTGGACCACTCTATTACACCATACACAAAGATAAACTCAAAATGGATGAAGGATCTAAATGTGAGACAAGAGTCCATCAAAATCCTAGAGGAGAACACAGGCAACACCCTTTTTGAACTCGGCCACAGTAACTTCTTGCAAGATACTTCCATGAAGGCAAGAGAAACAAAAGCAAAGATGAAATATTGGGACTTCATCAAGATAAGAAGCTTTTGCACAGCAAAAGAAACAGTCAACAAAACTACAAGACAACCTACAGAATGGGAGAAGATATTTGCAAATGACCTATCTGATAAAGGTCTAGTATCCAAGATCTATAAAGAACTTATTAAACTCAACAGCAAAGAAACAAACAATCCAATCGTGAAATGGGCAAAAGACATGAACAGAAATCTCACAGAGGAAGAAATAGACATGGCCAACAAGCACATGAGACAATGTTCCGCATCACTTGCCATCAGGGAAATACAAATCAAAGTCACAATGAGATACCACCTCACACCAGTGAGAATGGGAAAAATTAACAAGGCAGGAAACCACAAATGTTGAAGAGCATGTGGAGAAAAGGGAACCCTCTTACACTGTTGGTGGGAATGTGAACTGGTGCAGCCACTCTGGAAAACTGTGTGGAGGTTCCTCAAAGAGGTAATAATAGACCTGCCCTATGACCCAGCAATTGCACTGCTGGGGATTTACCCCAAAGATGCAGATGCAATGAAACGCCAGGACCCCTGCCCCCCGATGTTTCTAGCAACAATGTCCACAATAGCCAAACTGTGGAAGGAGCCTCGGTGTCCATCGAAAGATGAATGGATAAAGAAGATGTGGTTTATGTATACAATGGAATATTACTCAGCCATTAGAAATGACAAATACCCACCTTTTGCTTCAACGTGGATGGAACTGGAGGGTATTATGCTGAGTGAAATAAGTCAATCGGAGAAGGACAAGCATTATATGGTCTCATTCATTTGGGGAATGTAAAAATAGTGAAATAAATAAAATCTTAAAGAAAAAAGAAAACACACAATTATATGGCAAATTAATTTTTGACCAAATAGGAAAGAATATGCAATGGGAAAATGACTGTTTCCAACAAATGGTGTTGGGAAAACTGGACAGCTATATTTAAAAGAATGAAACTGGAACACTTTCTTACACCATACATATACATAAATTCTAAATTGATTAAAGACCTAATTGTGAGACCTAAAGCCAAAAAAATAGAGAATACTGGCAGTAACCTATTTGACATTGGCCATAGCAACTCTTTCTAGATGTGTGTCCTGAGGCAAGGGAAACAAAAGCAAAAATAAACTATTGGTACTTCAAAATAAAAAGCTTCTGCACAGCCAAGAAAACCACCAACAAAACTAAAAGGCAACCTATGGAATCGGAGAAGATATTTGCAAATGACATATCTAAAATATATAAGGAACCTCTAAAACCCAAAACCCCAAAAACAAATAATCTAATTTAAAAATGGGAAGAAGACACAAATAGACATTTTTCCAAAGAAGAGACAGATTTCCAACAGACACATGAAACAATAGGTATTTGGGAGAATGTGGAGAAACGGGAACTCTCTTGTACTGTTCTTAGGAATTCAAACTGATGCAGCTACTCTGGAGAGAAGTATAGATATTCCTCAAAAAGTTAAAAATAGAACTACCTTATGAGCCAGAAATTGCACTACTAGGTATTTACTCAAATAGTACAAAAAAAGAATTCAAACTGATGCAGCTACTCTGGAGAGAAGTATAGATATTCCTCAAAAAGTTAAAAATAGAACTACCTTATGAGCCAGAAATTGCACTACTAGGTATTTACTCAAATAGTACAAAAAAAGAATTCAAAGGGATACATGTACCTCAATGTTTATAGCAGCATTATCTACAATAGCCAAACTATGGAAAGAGCCCATAGCTCAAACTTTGGAAACAGTCTTGACTGATGAATGGGTAAAGAAGATGTGGCATAAATAAACAAACAAATAAATAAATAAATAATATGGCATATATGTATTATATTATTTTTATCATTATATGTATAATGGAATATCACTAAGCCATAAAACAGAATCAAATCTTGCTATTTGCAATGATAGGGATGGAGCTATAGAGTATTATGGTAACTGAAATAAGTCAGAGAAAAAAATACCATATCTCTTATATATGGAATTTAAGAAACAAATGAGCAAAGGGGGAAAACAGTGAAAGATAGAGGCAAACCAAGAAACAGATTCTCAGCTATAAAGAACAGACTGATGGTTATCAGAGCATGAAGGATGGGTTAAATCAGTGGTGGGGATTAAGGAGTGCACTTGTGTTGAGTTCTGTGTGTTGTATGGAAGTGCTGAATCACTATGTGGTACACCTGGAACTAATATTGCAGTGTAAGAGGAATTTAAATAAAATCTTAAAAAAAAAAAAGCCTAACAAGTGGAGAACAGACATGATGCTCCTCACTCCTGGTCCTTCCAACACAGATCACATACTTCATAAGATGATGACCTAAGATCCTAAAACCTCTACATTCTCAGGAAATACACCACTCGATATAAGCTATGCACTGAATGTATTTACAGAACCCTGAAACAAAGTACTACCTCACCATAACTATTTTCGTTTTTATTCAAGCTCAAAAGATGTGCATCATCTTCAATTCTATAACCTCTGCCTGGCTGTAATGGCTGCAATAAAATATGAAAATGTATGGAATTATCTGATTTTCTTCACTTCTTGGTCATCCAAAGAAAAGAAATGTGTCTAAAGGTATACAATGTAGTACACCTGGTACTTAAACTTTACCCAAGTCCTATGTTCATGTTCACATACAGAATAATAGGTTTGTTTTTGCTGTATTTCCAACTAATGAAAATTGATCAAGATGCTCTTTAACAGTCAACTCTCTCTCTCCCTTTCTTTGTCTCTCTCTCTCCCTCTCTTCTTCCCCTTCCTTCTTCCCCCTCCTTTTCTCCCTCCCACTCCCCCCTCCCTTCCTTCTTTTCTTCCTATTTCTTTCTTTCTTCCTTTCTTTTGCTCCTTCTTTTTCTTCTTTCTTTCTTTCTTTCTTTCTTCTTTCTTTCTTTCTTTCTTTCTTTTTTCTTTCTTTCTTTCTTTCTTCTTTCTTTCTTTCTTTCTTTCTTCTTTCTCTTTTCTAGATAAATAAATTTGAAGTTTATTTAGAAGGAATAATTTTTGAGAAGTTTAAAGAACAAGAATGATTCAGATTTCCTGTTTAGGTAGATCATTTAGTTGAATCAGTAGAGAACATATTTTAAATCTGGGTGTTAGTGAAATTTTAAAGAATGACAATATAGAGGAAAGGAAATTAATACACAAGTTCAAGATATACTTAAAATAATATGCATTTGATAGTTATATATATATATATATATATATATATGTATAAATGTATTATCTTTCAGCTTTAAATTCACCCTTTACCTGCTCTGTGATGATAGATATGGGCCCCTATCAACAATTCTCCTTTACAGCTGGCACAGTGTTAAGGGTTCTCAGCAGGAAGGAAACTGAAAAAGGATGGGATTTCTTTTCCTAGGTTGAGTGTGCTTCTTTTGGCTTTTTCTTCCTTCTGCCCTACAGTGTACACTCAAAACATGTAGTCCCTTTGTGAATTTGCAGTCCTAGGTCTGGCCTGCTTACCACCCCAGTCCTTTCAAGAGAGACACTATACATCCCAGATTTTGCGCTAACCACTCAGTGACCAGTTCTGATGCCTTGTCTCCCTCCATGCCTCCATCCATGTGCCTTGGTCTACTTGTACCCCATCAGTGCATCAAGAAACAACCGTGTCAACTGTGTTTCTTTACACAGTGTGTCAAGATACCACATAGTTCAGGCCTCACATCACACAACCATTTAGCAGCTCCTAAAGCCCTGACTTCCTCTCTGGACCCTCCAATGAGACTTGGTCACCTATACCCACAGCATTGTTTCCTGCTTAAAATACCAGCCAAGTTTTTCACCCATTTGGACTCCTGCTTGCATGCCAACTATAAACCAGCTCTGGCCCAGGTCATCCCAGAGAATTTTCTACCATCTGGTGAGCTGCCACCACACCGGTTCCCAGTGTAAATCCTGGGAAGAAATTATGTTTCTGGTTTGTTTCTTTCTTGGATACTCTCCTTGAACCATAGGTTTGTTTGTTTTAATAGATGTTATTTTTTGGAATAGCTTTAGCTTCACAGCAAAACTGAGCTAAAAATGATAGAGATTTCTTATGTCCCTTCTTGTTTTAGAATTTGTTGATGGACAATGTTCTTCAATAGGAGAAGCATATGTTCTAATTAATGAGCTCACTACCTATTCTGACCAATGGTATTTCCCAAAATGAGGCATTACATGGGCTGCATCATCTTGAGTTGTTAACATAAATAATTGACCTTCGGCAGCTACCTACACAGGATGTCTATTAAAGCATCTACTGCAAACAGGTATTTAGTAGCCCACAGAAAACATAATCCCTAACCTCCAAATATCAAGAAGTCAAGGTTTTTTTGTTTTGTTTTTTAATAATGACTAAGTGTACAGAAAGAGCAGTTTATAACCAAAATTCTTTGACAGTCTTATACATATACATTTACATTTACAGACTTACATTCTGGCTTCATTGGTCCAGCAGGGGAAGTTATTTGGCTTACAGATTTCCTATTTTCATCTTTTTGTGCTGTTAAAGAGACAACAAAGACTCTTCCCAGAAATTCTTACAGTTCATCACTAAAGACTATGAGGTCTTCTGCTCTCCATGACCTTCTTACACCAATTAAACAGATGTATCAGTGGACAAATAAAATGAAGCACAGGCAGTTTCTTCTAAATAATGGAAAATCCAAGCTATTAGTCCACATTTCTCCTTCATTTTTCATATTTATGTATGAAGGTCAGATAAGTTAGTGGCACCATGCAATCTATCGTTGGACAATTGAAAGGGCAAGAGAATTTAAAGGGGAAAAAGACAAGTTTTTCAGTACAAAGACAGGGTATTAAATCGGAGAAGGACAAACATTGTATGTTCTCATTCATTTGGGGAATATAAATAATAGTGAAAGGGAATAGAAGGGAAGGTAGAAGAAATGTGTGGGAAATATCAGAAAAGGAGACAGAACATAAAGACTCCTAACTCTGGGAAACGAACTAGGGGTGGTGGAAGAGGAGGAGGGCAGGGGGTGGGGGTGAATGGGTGACGGGTACTGAGGGGGGCACTTGATGGGATGAGCACTGGGTGTTATTCTGTATGTTGGTAAATTGAACACCAATAAAAAATAAATTTATTATAAAAAAATAAAATAAATAAAAATAAAAATATATTTTGTTTAAGTTCTGTATTCAGGAGATCCCTGGGTGGATCAGTGGTTTGGTGCCTGCCTTTGGCCCAGGGCGTGATCCTGGAGTCCTGGGACTGAGTCCCATGTCAGGTTCCCTGCGTGGAGCCTGCTTCTCCCTCTGTCTGTCTGTCTGTCTGTCTCTCTCTCTCTCTCTGTGTCTCTCATGAATAAATAAATAAAATCTTTAAAAAAAAGAAGTTCTGTATTCACAGATAGTTTGCTATATTTTGCTGTTGCTTACTGAATGTACATACCTTGGCATGGCTCAAATAATCCTGGAACTGTCCACACACCCTTGTTGAAAGGTGCTTTAACCCCTAAGAAGAGTAGGGAACAGTGTGAAGCTTCCTAAGACCCCAGTCACAGGGAAGTATTAGGTGAATGAAGAGTGCTTTCCGTCCTTGGCTCACCTGATTCAGGTAAAATCCTCTGAATCAGGATCTATAAGGCAGGCTCCCCATCTTGTTTCACTCAGTGGAACAAAGACAAAGTCAAGGGGAGAGAAACTCTAAGAATTCTTAGTATCGTTTAACAAGCTGTTTACAAATGACATCCGCAATTTCTTGATAAAGAATGTGCCAAATTATTATTTGAAAAATTCATTCTTACCCTAGGATTCCTGGGCAATTTATATTTCTGAGTTCCTTTTCTGTCTGGAAGTTTGGGGAAATGGAAGCAGTAGATGTGTCATGTCCTGCAAGCAGGTTCATGCCTTTCAATTATCCATCAAGGAAGCAGTGTTCAGAGTATGGATGAAAGTGATAGAGGATACATTTCTAGAATGCCCTACAAAGGGTCTTTTGACTTGATGCCAGCTAATAACTGCTCAGGTAAAAGCTGGTCTGGTAGAGAAAGCCTGGATTTGGGGAAGCAAGAGTTGATTACTTATCTACTATGCACTAGCTATACCTTTAGCCTGCATTTTTGTCATTTATGTAAGACTCAGTTTTTTCATTTGTAAAAGAGGGTCAGCAGGTGGGAATGGGATTCAAAATGTGCTTCCCTGCACAGTGACAGGAAACACATGCACAGAAGAGGACCTGTCACTGCTCTGGCCACTGCTTGGTGCTACTTGTGGTGTCAGCTCAGAGGGAGAACTGGAAGTACCCTTTTCTATAACTCAGCAGCAGCAGGACCTAGACGCACTGACACTGAGATATACTAACTGGCATTTCCTCCTCTTCCAAATTAATTACCTTGGGAGAATGGAGCGTTGCCTCTTAAAACTCTGAAAATCAGTCAATATTTTCTGACATTTCATACATCACTGTAGTAGCAATGACATTTCCCTAATAATTTTTCTAGCTCCAATATGGTTACAAGTTGACACAAGTGTCAAAGATAAAAAGTACCGTGTGTGTGTGTGTGTGTGTGTGTGTGTGTGTATATTTGCCTTGATTGGTTTGCTAGGATAAAGGCATACTGCAGCAAAATACATCTCAAATCTCCTGACCTGGTTATTTCTTTTTGCTCCATTTGTCTTTTACCAATAACAATAAAAATACTAGTGATAATAATAATCAAGAGCACAGACTCAATAGCCATTGTGCCTGGTTCAAATGCCCAGTGATACAGCAGATGACCTCATTGCTCTTGCTCAATTTCTACAGCTGTGAAAGGCATTGGGAAACACAGGGCCTCCCAGGGTTTTTGTAAGAATCAAATGGGATGATGATTATAAGTGCTCAGAACACTGTCTGGCACATACGAAGTTCACCTACATAAGTTAGGGGTAAACTGAGGATTCCCATATTTCAGCACTGAAGCCCGTGCTTAACATTAAGCCACAACCGCTCTATTCTAGCTTGAGGCTGGGCAAGGAAGAGGCCAGGGCTTTCCTGATACTCAGCATGGCTCACACTTTATTTTTAAAATTCAAAAAGTTTTCTAAAACTTAATTTTAGAGAATACATGCATCATATAAAACAACAAAAACACACAAAGAATATAGTGATTTCACCATTTCTACTTCCTCACATAATGCTTACTATCAGGACTTAGGGAAAATTTTTAAAGGCAAATAATTTTTTCCATAAAAAGTGAAAACAACCACCATTATATGTCTCTCCTGTCCTCAACAAACTGATTAAATTTCTTCTGGAAAGCCACATGTAGAAACAAAACAAAAAACAAATCCTGAACTGGATAGTAAATACTCAAGTGGATTGTAGCTGTTCATTAGTTTAAGGTATCACTTAGGCATTTTGAAGTCTTCCTCTTCATTTCTCTGTTATAGGGTTCCAGCTGCCCTGCCCTGTTCTCCCTCTAGAGTACATCCCTGAGCACAAATTCTTGTATCTTTGAGTATCCGTTCCTAATAATTAATTTTAAAAAAGAAAATACTGTACAAAAATATATAACAGAACTATAAAAAATGTAGGGAAGTAGTGCCTCCTTCATAGCCAAGCATTCTTTGCTTTGCCTGGTTTCTTTTGTGTACTCTTCAGGTTTGTTTGTACACCCCAAGAGAAGGCAGCTCTTATGGGGTTATATTAGATGAAAGATAAAAAATATCTGTCTACAATAACCAAAGGATGTAATGACCTTGTGATTAGATTCCTAGCTGTCACTGCAGAAGCTTTGGTTCCAACTTTGCTGACTTCAAGTTTTGCTTTTCGTAAGATGTAAGAAACATAAAGGTTTTCTGACCTTGTTGTTTTGCAGAATTTGCTTTTGATGGATCAAGCATCTTGACAACATCAACAACTTTCAGTGGCTCCTTCAAATCAGTTTGTGCTATGGCTGTGCTTGAGCAGGATCAGGTGCATGCTCTTGGTGCCATGGTGCTCACATCAGCTGTCTATGGTACTGGGTGCTGATGTGGAGGTGATGGCCAAGGGTGGGGGTGGAGGCTTTGGTTGGCAGCATGGTCAGCCTGCTGATACTTTCCTCATGATATGGCAGTTCCGTGAAGTTACACCATTAATCACTGGGGGCGTTTTTGACCCACACCCAAGACACAGAGAGCTGGACTAGTACTAACAATGATAAGATTTCCCATCAGCTACCAAAAATGTACTTTCTCTGTATTCTCAGACTGAAATCTTCATTTCCTTAAACCTTAAATTTCACCTCATAGACAAGATCCAGTTCAATGAGCATGTCATTGATATGGTCTAGGGAAAGGAGACTGACTATCATACCACTGGCTTAATTTTTAACACAGTCACAGAGTTTGGTGTCTGCAGACAATCCTATACAAAAATGTGTGTATTGTTGGGTAGATTATTCTAACTAGGCAAAGCTAAGCTTAACACAGAAAGCTAATAACTAGTGAGGTTTTGGCTTTTTTCTTTTCCTAGAAAGCCTTTCTTGTGGAGAGCATATTTACTACAATTGTGCATCAGTGGGAAATCCAACAGAAAGAGGAAAAATCTGTAAACATCTCTCACACTTGCTCCTGCCATCCTAACCCCACTTATGTTGACATCTTTGGCTAAACCAGCTAGAAATCTCTAAATGGAGTGCCCCTAGACTCTTTCCATCATTTAGTAACTTGCTACTATTCTCACATTGCAGATGCGGGGAGAGAGGTTTAAAGAGATTTAGAGAAATGTTATTATTGCTGATCAGATAAATTGTTGATTGTGCTCTCTTCCAAGATTTTTATAGTTTCAGGTCTCACATTTAGGTCTTTTGTATATGGTGTGAGAAAGTTGTCCAGTTTCATTATTTTGTATACAGCTGACCAGTTTTCCAATGCCATTTATTGAAGATACTGTTTTTTTTTTCCCCATTACACATTCTCTTCTCCTTTGTTGAAGATTGACCATATAATTATAGATTTATTTCTGGGTTTTCTATTCTGATATATTGATCTATGGGTCTATTGTGCCATTACTGTACTGTTTTGATTACCACAGCTTTGTAGTATATCTTGATATCTGGGATTGTGATACCTTCAGTTTTATTTTTCTTTCTCAAGATTGCTTTGGCTATTCAGGGTCTTTTGTGGTTCTACACAAATTTTAGGATTGTTTGTTCCAGTTCTGTAAAAAAAATGTGTTGGAATTTTGACAGGAATTTCATTAAATCTATGGATTGCTTTGGGGAGTATATAAAATCTAGCCATTTGCAATGGCATGGATTGAGCTAGAGAATATAATGCTAAGCAAAACACATCAGTCAGAGAAAGACAAATACCATACAATTTCACTCATATGTGGAGTTTAAGGAACAAAGCAAACAAGCAAAGGAAAGAGAGAGAGAGAGAGAGAGAAAGAGTAGACTCTTCACTACAGAGAACAAACTGATCATTACCAGAGGGAGGTGGAGGGAGAGAAATGGGTTAAATAGGTGATGAGGACTAAGGAGTACACTTGTATTGATAAGCACTGGGTAATGTATAGAATTGTTGAATCACTATATTGTGCCCCTGAAACTAATATAACACTGTATCAAAACAAAAATTCAATAAATAAAAAAAAGGGCTTTAAAGAGGTAAAGGAAGTTCCCTGATGTTCTATAGGGAGTGAGCAGCCAGCTGGGATTCCAGCTCAGAAATCTTTGCTTCATCTTCTTGGCCTCTCCCTCTCAGACTCTGCTTCCAATACTCAGCAGCTGCAAGGTTCTTCATAGTAATGACAATCGGATGACTCTTTCTGACCTCTAGGGGAACCCTGGACAGTGGTTTCCATATGCATATATACTCTGTCACTTAATCTTCACTGACAAATGAGGTAGATATTATTCTTATTTCATAGATGAGAAAACTAATATTCAGAAAGTTTAGACAATATGCAAACACCTATACAGCGAAAAATGGTGGAAGTGGGAAGAGAAGAGATCCCATTCCTTTTTCACTCTAGAACCTCTGATACTTCTACTTTGCTTTTTTTCAGGCATTCAGTGTTTGAAATGTGTAGACACCAGCTGTATACATTCCAGTGCAAGAGTCACATATCACACTCTTCTGCAGGTGATCCAGCCTTGAATATAGACACATCCACAAGACCATTTGCTGTTTGCCCTTTAGATGTCAATAGGGGTAGTCTTGCTGCCATATGATAGAATCTGCAGGATGCTGAAAGATCACCTTCTCTGGCACCTCCCTGACCTTCCTGCCACTGTACAATCCTCCCTCCTTCCACATGTTGTTGGTCATTTGAGAAAGAGGCAAGATGGCTCCAGAGATTCACTGTGACAGGGCTGGCTACAGTGGGGCTACATGAAACAAAAAGCTTCTGCAAAGCAAAGGAAACAAGCAACAAAACAGAAAGCAATCTAGAAAATGGGAGAAAATATTTTCAAACCTTATATCTGATAAGAGGTTAACATCCAAAATATATAAAGAACTCGCATAACTCAGTAGGGAAAAAAATAACATGATTTAAAAAATGGTATTATGCTGAGTGAAGTAAGTCAATCGGAGAAGGACAAACATTATATGTTCTCATTCATTTGGGGAATATAAATAATAGTGAAAGGGAATATAAGGGAAGGGAGAATAAGTGTGTGGGAAATATCAGAAAGGGAGGCAGAACATAAAGACTCCTAACTCTGGGAAACGAACTAGGGGTGGTGGAAGGGGAGGAGGGCGGGGGGTGGGGGTGAATGGGTGACGGGCACTGAGGGGGGGACTTGACGGGATGAGCATTGGGTGTTATTCTGTATGTTGGTAAATTGAACACCAATAAAAAATAAATTTATTATAAAAAAATAGTCAAGGGACTGTAATAGACATTTTTTTCAAAGAAGACATACAGATGGCCAATAGGTACATGAGAAAGTGTTTAATATCACTAATCTTGAGGGAAATACAAATCAAGACAACAAGGAAATGTCATCTTAGACATATTAGAATGGCTATTATCAAAAAGACCAGAGATAATGGTTTTGGCTAGGAAGTAAAGAAAAGGGAACACTTTGCCCTATTGGTGGGAATGTAAATTGCTTTTACCACTATGGAAAATAGTCTAAAGACTTCTCAGAAAAATAAAAATAAAACTACCATACAATCCAGTAATTCCACTTCTTGGTATTCAAAGGAAATAAAATCAGGATCTCAAAAACATGTGCACACCTATGCTCATCATAACATATTCATAACAGTTAAGACATGGAAACAACTTAAGTGTTCTTCAATGTATGAATAAAGTAGTTGTGATATATACATACATATACACACAGACATACACACAGGCACGCACACACACATACAATGGAATGTTGTTCGGTCTTTTTTCTTAAAAAAATGATTTTATTTATTTATTCATAAGGGGGGGGGAGAGAGAGAGGCAGACACACAGGCAGAGAGAGAAACAGGCTCCATGCAGGGAGCCCGACATGGGACTCGATCCCAGGTCTCCAGGATCATGCCCTAAGCTGAAGGCGGTGCTAAACCACTGAGCCACCGGGGCTGCCCTATTCAGTCTTTAAAAAGCAAGAAATCCTTCCTTTTGCAACAGCATGGATAGATCTTGAGGGCATTATGCTAAGTGAAATAACCAAACAGAGAAGCATCATCTCACTTATATGTGGAACCAACCTAAAACAGTCAAACATGTAGCACAGAGTAGGAGATGGCTTCCAGGGGCTGGAGGGAGGGGAACTAGGGAGGTAATGGTCAAAGGGCACAGTTACACAAGACAAACAAATTCTGGAGATCCACTCTACAGCATGATGCCTAAAGCTAACAACACTTTATTATGTACATAAAACCTGCTAAGAGGGTAAAATTTATGTTAAGTGTGGTGAAATGAAAAAAATAATAAAGGGAGCTGGAGAAAACTTTGGGATATTATGGATATATTTATGGCCTTGATGTTGGTGATGGTTTCATGGGTACATATTTATCTCCAAACCTGTACACATTAAATATGTATGGCTTTTTATATGACAGTCATACCTCAATAAAGTAATTTCAAAAAAATAAAGTGGCAGAATGTCATTATGAAAGAAAAAAGGGGAAAAAAAAGAAAATAGCCTTCAAAGTCACAACTCCTCTTTTGCAGTAAAGCATTCTTCTGCCTTGACCAGGTCCTTAACCTCTGTGAACAACTTACTTCACCTAAAGCTGGAATAAAAATAACCCACCTTCAAGATTGGACAGTGGAGCCACAGCAATCATGTGTAGCAGTAGTTTGCCACTTTTAATGAGTTTCCACCACATTGAGGGTGACAGTTACATGGAGGAAATCCCAAAGCCCATTTCTTTCTGCTGTGGATACCATCACTGTCATTGTAAAAGTTGTGGAGGCCGAGAAAATTAAGGCCATTCCACTTTAAGTTCAGCGTTAGCACAAGTACAGCCATCCCAGGCCCCTGTGAATAAGAGCTGAACTTTACATTACTTCAGTTACAGGAAAAAAACAGCTTACAGCTTAACGCCTTAGAAAGTCCTATATTAGAATGAGAACAGAGCTCAATGCCCTTGAAGGCCCCATATCAAAATGTAAACAGAACTTGAGGAATTCCTCCACCTCTTTTGGAGGTCCCCTAGACCAGCCCTTAAAACTAAGCTAAAACCCACCTCGGGGTCCAAGTCCCTGCTCCGCTGTGGCAGGTATACTTGGACCCAAGCTCGAGCTTGTAAATAAACCCTTGTGTGTTTGCATCAGTGTAGGCTCCTTGGTGGTTTCTCGGATTCGCAATCTTGGGCACAACAGAAGGCATGCGCAGTCATAACTATCTGCAGCGGACACCCTCCCACCTCCCAAGGTATGTGTGTCTACAGCAATGGGAAGGTAGGGATAGAACAGAACTGGAGAGGCCAGAGATCCAGGAACATGTGGAAATCAGGCTGGCTGTCAAGTGTGGGGTAAGCACCTTGAGGAGTATGGGACAGGCGGAGAGAAGGTGGCAAAGTCTGCTTCACCTACCACAAAACTTGCCTGGTATGGTCCTTGATGGGAAACCTGATTTCCAGGGTGCTGTCTTGATTCTCACTGAAAGGTGTAGGCTGCTGGACTCAATTGTGTCTCCCATGCATGCCCCAGAGCTCCCTCTAGTTGCATCCAAATTAGATAGATTCAAGCAGATGTTGGAGAATTTGAGACCTTGGAATCCATATATTTGGCAGGCTGAGAGGGAAATTTCTCTTAGTATCAGTCAGGGTTCTTCAGAGAAGCAGAACCAATAGAAAAGACAGGTATAGGTAAGCATAGGCATAAGGGAAGACTTATTACAGGATTTGGTTCACAGAATTATGGAGGCCAAGAAGTTCTCTGATTTGTCATCTGTAAGCTGAAGACTCAGAAAAGCTGGTGGTGCAAAGATACCTTAGAGAAATTTCAGGTTCAGTTCCAGATGACTGCAATAAAGTGAATATCACAATAAAGCTAGTCAAATTTTTTGGTTGCTCAGTATTTATAGTAGCTGCACTCTATGAAGTGTAGAGCAGTATTATGTCTAAAAAACCCAATGTACATACCTTAATATAAAATACTTTTTTTTGCCAAAATATGCTACCATCATCTGACCTTCCAGTGAATCATAATAGTGAGCACAGAGCACCATAACAAGCATAATAATAATGAAAAAGTTTGAAATACTGTGAGAATTACCAAACTGTACAGAGACATGAGATGACCAAATGCTGTTGAAAAACATGGCATGAATAGACTTGTTTAATGCAGTGATGCTACAAACCTTCAATCTGTGAAAAGAACACAGTGTCTGTGAAGCAAGATAAAGTGAAGTGCAATAAAATGAGGTATGCCTATGTAAGGTTGAGTCCATAGGCCTGACAATTAGGAGCCCATTGTGTAAGTCCCAGTCTGAGTCTGAAAGCCTTAGAACCAGGAGCGGCAATGTATTTGGACAGGAAAAGAGATGTCCTAGCCCTAGTAAAGAGAGCAAGATCCATATTCCTCCACCTTTTTGTTCTATTTGGACTTCCAGTGGATTGGATGATGCCCACCAGCTTTGATGAGGGTGATCTGCTTTAGTCTACCAGTTAGATGCTTATCTCTCTTCTGGAGAGGCTCTCACAGACACACCCAGAAATAATATTTTACCAGTTCAAACATCCCACAGCATAGCCAAAATGACACATAAAATTAACCACCACTCTCCCCTTGGATGATGGGTTTCCTTTTGGGAGTCTCACACTGGAGTATTTGCTTCAGACAACACAGGATGACTGCTGGCATTTCACACCATCTGCTATTTGGTGATTAACTCCTCCAACAGAGAAAGAGAACTTTCAAGGAGCTATGTGATTCTTTCCTGCCAAAGCAAAAAGGATGGGAGACAGCCGCATATGCCAGCAGGATACCAGGATGCTCTACCTAGCAGAAGGCCACCTCATTAATGCACTTGGGCAGCACTCAGGAAACAAGCACTTTTGACTCAGCTTATTTTGAGACACACACCAGTTATAAAAGCATTTGGATGAGCCAAGAGTACTTAGTTCCTTCTCCAGGTCACATCAACAAAGGTTTAGAATAAATACGCTTGACTGTACTCTGGTTGCTACACACACAGGAATACAGAAAGCATTAGTGACTTCTAAAAATAAATCTTTCCGGTTTGTTTGTACCTCTGCACAATCAGATGTTGCTGGAACTTGATAGTGATGAGGCTAAGTGAAGCCTTCAAGTCCTGTTCAGCCTGACTTTCTGCCTTGAAGGGATACAACTCAACGAACCAAGATGGTGTCCTCTCTCTAGGTTCTGAGACCTAACTTGGAGCATGAACCTCCTGGATGCCTTTAGAATCTTTTTCCAAGTCAACATACTTCAGGGATCCTGTGGTCATGAAGGGATACAAACACAGTGAACCAGGGTTTAAAAGCAATGAATTTAGCTTCAGAGCCACAGAACTGGGGAATTTGATCAAATGAAACTGATTTCCATTGCCCGTTGGTGTTTTTGTATCTCATCATGTTAGGTATGTTTTATTTTTTAAATATATATATTTTAAGATTTATTTATTTATTCATGAGAGACACAGAGAGAGAGAGAGAGAGAGAGGCAGAGACATAGGCAAAGGGAGAAGCAGGATCCTTGAGGGAGCCTGATGCGGCACTCAATCCTGGATCCCAGGATCACAACCTGGGCAGAAGGCAGGCACTCAATCACTGAGCCACCTGGGCATCCCTTTTAAAGATTTTATTTATTTATTCATAAGACACGAGAGAGAGAGAGAGAGAGAGAGAGAGAGAGAGAGAGAGGCAGAGACACAGGCAGAGGGAGAAGCAGGCTCCATGCAGGAAGCCCGATGCGGGACTTAATCCCGGGACTTCGGGATCACTCCCTGAGGTAAAGGCAGATGCTCAACTGCTGAACCATCCAGGCATCCTGGCAGGTATGTTTTAAAAAGAATATAGAAGAGGGCTGCTTGGTTGGCTCAGTCGGTTAAGCATCTGCCTTTGGCTCAGATGGTGATCCTGGGGTCCTGGGATGGAGCCATGGGATGGAGCCATGGGACTGAGCCCTGCTCCTTGGGCTCTCTACTCAGCAGGAAGTCTGCTTCTTCCTCACTCTGTCCCTCCCCATGCCCATGCTCTCTTGTCTCTCTCACTCTCTTTCTCAAATAAATAATTAAAATCTTTTTTTTTTTTCCTAAGGAAGATAGAAGGGATGCTTGGGGGCATTACTAAAGGAAATTTTTAATGAAATTGTTTTTTTGTTTTGTTTTGTTTTCTTTTGTTTTGCTATTGAATTGTGGGAGTTCTTTATGTATTTTGGATATTAGTCCTTAACTGTATATATGATTTGCAAATATTTTATTCCATTAAATAGGGTACCTTTTCATTTTGTTTGGTTTCCTTTGCTGTGTAAAAGCCTTTTATTCTGGGGATCCCTGGGTGGTGCAGCGGTTTAGCACCTGCCTTTGGCCCAGGGCGTGATCCTGGAGACCTGGGATCGAATCCCACGTCAGGCTCCCGGTGCATGGAGCCTGCTTCTCCCTCTGCCTGTGTCTCTGCCTCTCTCTCTCTCTGTGACTATCATAAATAAATAAAAATTAAAAAAAATTTTAAAAAAGCCTTTTATTCCAATGCAGTCCCCGTTGTTTTTTCTTTTATTAGTTTTGGTTTTGGTGTCAGGTTCAAAATATCATCAACAAGACCTATGTCAAGGAACTTACAGCCGATGTTTCCTTCTGGGAGTTTTATGGTTTCAAGTCTTACATTTAAGTCCTTATCTCAGTTTGGTTAATTTTTGTGTAGGATATAAGATAGTTATCAATTTTCATTACTTTTTTTGCATGTGGCTCTCCAGTTTTCCCAGTACCATTTATTGAAGAGAATGTCTTTCCCTGTTGTATATTCTTGGCTCCTTTATCGTTAATTAATTGAGCATGTATGCATGGATTTATTTATGGCATTTCTATTCCGTTCCTTTGATCTGTGTCTCTTTTTTCCAAAAGCCATTGGAATTTTGATACAGATTGCACTGAATCTTTAGATTGCTTTGGGTAATATGGACATTTTAACAATGGTGATTCTTTCAATCCATGAACATGAATTATTTTCCATTTATTTGTGTCTTCTTCAGTATATTTCATTAATGTCTTACAGTTTTCAAAATACAAATCTTTGATTAAATTTATGCCTATGTATTTAGGTAAACTTCCTAAATAGGGTGTAAGATAGGAAAGAGGAATCAAGAACATTATTGATATTAAACAAAACACAGTTTTTTTTAAAGATTTTATTTATTTATTCATGAGAGATGCAGAGAGAGGGGCAGAAACGCAGGCAGAGGGAGAAGCAGGCTCCTCACAGGGAGCCCAATGTGGAACTCGATCTTGGATCCTGGGATCACGCCCTGAGTCAAAGGCAGAAGCTTAACCACTGAGCCACCCAAACATCCCCAAAAGACAGTTTTAAAGGAGATGAGTAGCTGGTTTGAAAACCTCTGGGAGAGTCTAAGACTTTGCTATCCAACAACAGTTGTCCATTAGCTGTAGATAAACTACTGTACACTTGAAATGTGGCTACTCCAAACTAAAAAACGAGGTTAACATAAAATACACATTGGATGTTGAGGACTTATGAAATTATCCCATACTGGGATGCCTAGGTGGCTCAGAGGTTGAGCATCTGCCTTTGGCCCAGGGCATAAATCCTGGATCTGGGATCAAATCCAACATTAGGCTTCCTGCAGGGAGCCTGCTACTCCCTCTGCCTGTGTCTCTGCCTCTCTCTGGGTCTCTCAGGAATAAATAAATAAAATATTTTTAAAAAAGAAATTATCCCTCACTAATTTATTAAAACATCTAATTATTTTTAATAATAAATTTATGTTTTATTGGTGTTCAATTTGCCAACATACAGAATAACATAACACCCAGTGCTCATCCCGTCAAGTGTCCCCCTCAGTGCCCGTCACCAGGCACCCCCACACCCCGCCCTCCTCCCCTTCCACCACCCCTAGATCATTTCCCAGAGTTAGGAGTCTTTATGTTCTGTCTCCCTTTCTGATATTTCCTACCCATTTCTTCTCCCTTCCCTTATATTCCCTTTCACTATTATTAATATTCCCCAAATGATGAGAACATATAATGTTTGTCCTTCTCCGATTGACTTACTTCACTCAGCATAATACCTTCCAGGTCCATCCACGTTGAAGCAAATGGTGGGTATTTGTCATTTCTAATGGCTGAGTAATATTCCATTGTATACATAAACCACATCTTCTTTATCCATTCATCTTTCAATGGACACCGAGGCTCCTTCCACATTTTGACTATTGTGGACGTTGCTACTAGAAACATCGAGGTACAGGGGTCCCGGCGTTTCATTGCATCTGTATCTTTGGGGTAAATCCCCAGCAGTGGAATTGCTGGGTCGTAGGGCAGGTCTATTTTTAACTCTTTGAAGAACCTCCACACGTTTTCCAGCATGGCTGCACCATTTTACGTCCCCACCAACAGTGTAAGAGGGTTCCGTTTTCTCTGCATCTCTCCAACATTTGTGGTTTCTTGCCTTGTTAATTTTCCTCATTCTCACTGGTGTGAGGTGGTATCTCATTGTGATTTGGATTTGTATTTCCCTGATGGCAAGTGATGCAGAGCATTTTCTCATGTGCATGGTGGCCATGTCTATGTCTTCCTCTGTGAGATTTCTCTTCATGTCTTTTTCCCATTACATGATTGTATTGTTTATTTCTTTGGTGTTGAGTTTAATAAGTTCTTTATGCATCTTGGAAACTAGCCCTTTATCTGATACGTTATGTGCAAATGTCTTCTCCCATTCTGTAGGTTGTCTTTCAGTTTTGTTGACTGTATCCTTTGCTGTGCAAAAGCTTCTTATCTTGATGAAGTCCCAATAGTTCATTTTTGCTTTTGTTTCTTTTGCCTTTGTGTATGTATCTTGCAAGAAGTTACTGTGGCCAAGTTCAAAAAGGGTGTTGCCTGTGTTCTCCTCTAGGATTTTGATGGAATCTGGTCTGTCTCACATTTAGATCTTTCATCCATTTTGAGTTTATCTTTGTGTATGGTGCAAGAGGGTGGTCTAGTTTCATTCTTCTGCATGGGGATGTCCAATTTTCCCAGCACCATTTATTGAAGAGTCTGTCTTTCTTCCAGTGGATAGTCTTTCCTCCCTTATTGCATATTAGTTGACCATAAAGTTGAGGGTCCACTAGTGGATTCTCTATTCTGTTCCATTGATCTATGTGTCTGTTTTTGTGCCAGTACCACACTGTCTTGATGACCACAGCTTTGTAGTACAACCTGAAATCTGGCATTGTGATGTCCCCAGATATGGTTTTCTTTTTTAAAATTCCCCAGCTCTTCAGGGTCTTTTCTGATTCCACACAAATCTTAAAATAATTTGTTCTAACTCTCTGGAGAAAGTCCATGGTATTTTGATAGGGATTGTATTAAACGTGTAAATTGCCCTGGGTAACATTGACATTTTCACAATATTAATTCTTCCAATCCATGAGCATGGGATATTTTTCCATCTCTTTGTGTCTTCCTCAATTTCATTCAGAAGTGTTCTATAGTTTTTAGGGTATAAATCCTTTACCTCTTTGGTTAGGTTTATTCCTAGGTATCTTATGCTTTTGGGTGCAATTGTAAGTGTGATTGACTCCTTAATTTCTCTTTCTTCAGTCTCATTGTTAGTGCATAGAAATGCCACTGACTTCTGGGCATTGATTTCGCATCCTGCCACACTGCCAAATTGCTGTATGAGTTCTAGCAATCTTGGAGTGGAGGCTTGTGGGTTTTCTATGTAGAGTATCATATCTTCTACAAGGAGGAAGAGTTTGACTTCTTCTTTGCCAATTTGAATGCCTTTAATATCTTTTTGTTGTCTCATTGCTGAGGCTAGGACTTCCAGTACTATGTTGAATAGCAGTGGTGAGAGTGGACATCCCTGTCTTGTTCCTGATCTTAGGGGAAAGGCTCCCAGTGCTTCCCCATTGAAAATTATATTTGCTGTGGACTTTTGGTAGATGGCTTTTAAGATATTGAGGAATGTTCCCTCTATCCCTATAAACTGAAGAGTTTTGATCAGGAATGGATGCTGTATTTTGTTAAATGCTTTCTCTGCATCTAATGAGAGGATCATATGGTTCTTGGTTCTTCTCTTGCTGATATGATGAATCACATTGTGTCCTGGGAATAAATCCTACTTGGTCATGGTGAACAATTTTCTTAATGTATGGTTGGATCCTATAGGCTAGTATCTTGTTGAGAATTTTTGCATCCATGTTCATCGGGGATATTGGTCTATAATTCTCCTTTTTGGTGGGGTCTTTCTCTGGTTTTGGAATTAAGGTGATGCTGGCCTCATCGAATGACTTTGGAAGTACTCCATCTCTTTCTATCTTTCGAAACAGCTTTAGTAGAAAAGGTATGGTTTCTTCTTTAAATGTTTGATAGAATTCCCCTGGGAAGCCATGTGGCTCTGGACTTTTGTGTCTCGGGAGGTTTTTGATGACTGCTTCAGTTTCCTCCCTGGTTATTGGCCTGTTCAGGTTTTCTATTTCTTCCTGTTCCAGTTTTGGTAGTTTGTGGCTTTCCAGAAATGCGTCTATTTCTTCTAGATTGCCTAATTTATTGGCGTATATCTGTTCATAATATGTTTTTAAAATCGTTTGTATTTCCTTCGTGTTGGTAGTGATCTCTCCTTTCTCATTCATAATCTTATTAATTTGAGTCTTCTCCCTCTTCTTTTTAATAAGGCTGGCTAATGGTTTATCCATCTTATTAATTCTTTCAAAGAACCAACTCCTGGTTTTGTTGATCTGTTCCACAGTTCTTCTGGTCTCCATTTCGTTGAGTTCTGCTCAAATCTTTATTAACCCTCTTCTTCTGGTGTAGGATCTAAGGATCTATTTGGTGTTTTCCTCTAGCTTCTTTAGGTGTAAGGTTAGCTTTTGTATTTGAGTTCTTTCCGGTTTTTGGATGGATGCTTGTATTGCGATGTATTTCCCCCTCAGGACTGCTTTTGCCTCATCCCAAAGATTTTGAATGGTTGTATCTTCATTCTCATTAGTTTACATGAATCTTTTTAATTCTTCCTTAACTTCCTGGTTGACCCTTTCATCTTTTAGCAGGATGGTCCTTAACCTCCACGTGTTTGAAGTCCTTCCAAACTTCTTGTTGTGATTTAGTTCTAATTTCAAGCATTATGGTCTGAGAATATGCAGGGGATGATCCCAATCTTTTGGTATCAGTTCAGACCCGATTTGTGACCCAGTATGTGGTCTATTCTGGAGAAAGTTCCATGTGCCCTTGAGAAGAATGTGTATTCAGTTGAGTTTGGATGTATAGTTCTGTAGATATTTGTGAAATCCATCTGCTCCAGTGTATTATTTAATCTCTCGTTTCTTTGGAGATCTTGTGTTTAGAAGACCTATCGAGTATAGAAAGTGCTAGATTGAAGTCACCAAGTATAAGTGTATTTTTTTCTAAGAATGCCTTAACTTTGGTTATTAATTGATTGATATATTTGGCAGCTCCCACATTCAGGGCGTATATATTGAGGATTGTTAAGTCCTCTTGTTGGATAGATCCTTTAAGTGTGATATAGTGTCCCTCTTCATCTTTCACTACAGTCTTCGGGGAAAACTTTAGTTTATCTGGTATAAGGATGGCTACCCCTGCTTTCTGAGGAACATTTGAATGGTTCTACAACCTTTTATTTTCAGGCTGTAGGTGTCCTTCTGTCTAAAATGAGTCTCTTGGGATCCCTGGGTGGCGCAGCAGTTTGGCACCTGCCTTTGGCCCAGGGCGCGATCCTGGAGACCCCGGATCGAATCCCACATCAGGCTCCCGGTGCATGGGGCCTGCTTCTCCCTCCGCCTGTGTCTCTGCCTCTCTCTCTCTCTGTCTCTGTGACTATCATAAATAAATAAAAATTAAAAATAAATAAAAATAAATAAATAAAATGAGTCTCTTGTAGACAGCAAATAGATGGGTCCTGCTTTTTTTAATCCAGTCTGAAACCCTGTGCCTTTTGATGGGGGCATTAAGCCCGTTCATGTTCAGAGTTAGTATTGACAGATATGAGGTTAGTGTCATCATGATATCTATTCAGTCCTTGTTTTTGTGGATTGTTCCACTGGACTTCTTCTTAAAGGGGAATTTTAAGGGTCTCCCTTAAAATTTCTTGCAGTTGGTTTGGAGGTCACATATTCTTTCAGCTCCTGCCTGTCTTGGAAGGTCTTTATCTCTCCTTCCTTTCTGAATGAGAGCCTTGCTGGATAAAGTATTCTTGGTTGCATGTTTTTCTCATTTAGGACCCTGAATATATCCCACCAGCCCTTTCTGGCCTGCCAGGTCTCTGTGGAGAGGTCTGATGTTACCCTAATACTCCTCCCCATAAAAGTCAGGGATTTCTTGTCTCTTGCTGCTTTAAAGCTCTTCTCTTTATCTTTGGAGTTTGCAAGCTTCACTATTAAATGTCGAGGTGCTGAACGGTTTTTATTGATTTCAGCAGGGGATGTCTCTATCTCCTGGATCTGAATGCCTGTTTCCCTTCCCAGATTAGGAAAGTTTTCAGCTAGGATTTGTTCAAATACATATTCTGGCCCTCTGGCCCTTTCAGCAGCCTCGGGAACCCCAATTAAACGTAGGTTTTTCTTCCTCAGGCTGTCGTTTATTTCCCTTAATCTATCTTCATGGTGTTTTAATTGTTTGTCTCTTTTTTCCTCAGTTTCCCTCTTTGCCATCAACTTGTCTTCTATGTCACTCACTCGTTTTTCCACCTCATTAACCCTCACCATTAGGAGTTTTAGTTTGGATTGCATCTCATTTAATTGATTTTTAATTTCTGCCTGATTAGATCTAAATTCTGCAGTCATGAAGTGTCTTGAGTCCTTTATGCTTTTTTCTAGAGCTACCAGTAGCTTTATAGTAGTGCTTCCGAATTGGCTTTCTGAGTTTGAATTGTAATCCAAATTTTGTAACTCTGTGGGAGAGAGGACTGTTTCTGATCCTTTCTTTTGAGGTGAGGTTTGCCTTCTAGTCATTTTGCTCAGTGCAGAGTGCCCAAAAACAAGTTGTATTGGGAAAAGTAGAAAAAGAGAGGAGAGAATGAAGGAAAGGAAAGAGAAGAGAAAAAGAGAAAGAAAAAGAAAGAAAGGAATAAAAAGGGTGGGGGAAGCAAAAAGAAATAAAAAAAAAAACACGGGGGAGTATCTTCTGATTCTGTATACTTTAAGTCCCTTGACTTTGCCTGGATCTTATCCGTCCAGCTGGTCTTCTGGGGGAGGGGCCTGTTGTGCTGATTTTCAGGTGTTAGCCTTTGGGGGAGCTGCTCTGCCCCCTGCCTGGTGCAGGGCTCAGTGGGGGTAGTTTATCCTGTGAGGCCCCAGGAGGAACAACCCCAGTGGCGGGGCCAGCCCTGGAGCCCTGGAGTCAGCTCCTTCAGTAACTATGGAGCTCTCCATCTGCAGGGCCTGGATGCTCCGGGGCGGGGCCGCTGATCTGCTCAGCTCGGGGCGGGAGTGTCCTTGCTGTCCTGGGCTCTCCCGGCCTCTGCCTGTCCCGGTGGGAGGCCGGATCCTGGGCTGTGTCCCCGCGCCCTGCGCTCCCAGGCCTGCGCTGTTGGATTCGCGCTCCCGGCCGCAGCCCCCTCCGCGGAGCCGCAGCCCGAGCCCCTCCGAGCTGCTCCAGGTCCCGCCGAGCGCTGCAGCCCTTTAGGGAGCTCGGCGCACTCTCCCGGGGCGCAGGTGTCTGTTAGTGTCCCAGGGAGCCCGAGGGCATCCCCACCCTCCTGGGTCCTGCTCCAATTCCCCAGGAGGCCCTTTCCGTGGGGAAGGTTGGTGCAGCTCCTGCTCCTCCGGGACGGGGCTCTCCTGTCCTGGGGACACTCGCCCCGGCCTCAGCCCGGCTCCTCGCGGGGCCCCTCCCCCTTGGAGGCCTTTTGTGTCTTTATTTCTTTTTCCCGTCTTCCTACCTTGATAGAAGCGTGAACTCTTCTCACTGTAGCGTTCCAGCTGGTCTCTCTTTAAATCTCAGGCCGAATTCATAGATTTTCAGGATGATTTGAAGGTTATCTAGGTAGTTTGGTGGGGACTGGTGACTTGGGGACCCTACTCTTCCGCCATCTTGCCCCTCCTCACATCTAATTATTTTTCACATCTATTTCATGCTCAAATGACGATTTTTTGGATAAATCATGTTACATAAAAATAGCAATAAAGTTAATTTCATGTTTCTTTTAACTTTTTAAAATGTAACTCCTTAGGAGGGTGCCTGAATCCCAAACACACTGAGCATGGGGCTCACTTTGAAAAATTGTGACCCCTAGAAAATTTACAATTACACCCTTGGTTTGCATTCTATTTCTGTTAACACTGATCTAAGAAGTATGGTAAATGAAGAACAAACACTGTTTCAGGAAACTAAAGATTTTAGAAAATGAAGAGACCACAATGCTACTCAGAGGAAACAGTTACGTAGTTTAAAAGATACGTAAAATAGAGGAAAAACCTAATACAGAGATTATGCTGTTGCCTATGGATTGAATCCAGCTCATTAATATATTTTATTTGCTCAGTAGAGTTTTAACCTTCAAAATGTTTTAGTCATACATTTAATTTTAAGTGAATTTTTTTGTCAACGTTTAAAAATAATGGAAGATTTCATATAAAAATTCAGATCTCCTGTTTGAAACATAAAAAAAAAATCTTTCCCGTGTTCCATCGAAGTAACATTTGGCCAACATTGAAAAGTGGTTCTCTCACAGGCAATTTATGTAGTTTACCATAATCTTCACCATGACCTGCTGTATCCTGGAGCCTGAAATTAAATTTTGGCTGCTGTTTACTTATCAAGCATTTAGTCATGCTGTTTGCTGTATGCTTATGGGGAAAAAAATACATATGACCAGAGTCATTCACTGAAATTCTCAATACAACTGCTTTTTGTTGTTTTGTTTTGTTTCGTTTGTTTGTTTTTGTTGTTGTTCATTGCATTTGCAAACCCTACCCTATGGTGTAGAGGAGATGGTACAGAGCTAAGAAGGGCTTAGATAAATCTTGGCATTCGTATAAAATGCAAACTTTCTTGGAGTTAGCAGGGGCAGTAGATAGGGAAAAATAGAAACAGAAATTTCTGATATATTAGACTACAATGTGGAAAATAATATTGAAGGATAATCAAGATAACTATTTCGGTGGGTCCTAATATTTCTTTTAAACTTATCTTTATAAAAACAATTTACAAATAATCCATAGATCAGGAATAGAAAGCAATATCCCTCTTAATACGATAGAATAACAGTTTCAGAAATTAAAAGAGATATAGAAAGAATTATCAGATCTCAACATCAGAAGGAAGCAGAGCATATCAGCAATCAGCTCACAGAAAATGTAGGGGTGAGCTTGAAGTTTATTTTGGTTCATGTGAGGTACTGTTACTGAGTAGATCATCAAATTCCTAAAAAAAACCCAAACAGGGTTAGTGTATCCTCCTTTCTTCACAGAGACTTCTCATGAAATTGAATAAAGTGAAGCACAACTAACATTAGCCACCAGATGCCATTTCTCACCAAGCATATAGCTAATCTCCTGAATGTGCTCATGGAGTGCTAAAAGAGCTAGCGAACATCCCTTCTTATCAAGCAATCATATATGAATATGGAGGATGATCCTATTGTCATGATGATTATGATCCTATTTAGAGGCCTTCATTCTAATCACAATGACTATACTTCACTCCTTTCATATGTAATGTTCTGCTAGTGAAATATTGTTAAATCATATAACTAAAAACTACTATAGAATAAACTATTTTTGGTTTGGAATATACAATTAAAATTCTATGAGTAAAATCCATAGATACTAGGTCTTTGTGTTTGAATTGATCTATATCAAGCTATTGAGGGTGCCTTTAGTTTATACTTTGGTAAAATGAAAATATAAAGGATATAGATTATTGTTATATAGAGCTGTATTTTGAGCAAAAAAGAGATAAACATCCATAAAAAGAATAGTAAAGCATACACTTTTAACACAGAGAGTGGAAAGAGATGAAGTTGGATAAGGAGAATCCAACTAGGTTGTAGGTTGTGGTAAATCATTCAAGCTTGATACTAATCATCAGAGGAAAGAACTTTTGAATGGTTAAAAGTACCAGATTGATTTAGACAGATATATATTTTAGTAAGTCGATGCCTGGAACCTGAAATTTAAGAGTGGGAGTGGAAAACCCAACAAGTAAAAACAGCAGTGAACAAGTTCGGGGACATATTTTGGAGACAGAGTTAATAGTAACTGGTTTGATACAGTGGAAGAAGCATTTTCCAGAAGTCAAAGGAAAAGTAGACAGTACAAAAAAAAAAGTACAAAGTCCCATTTCTAATGCTGCCTCCCCTTAATGTAGGACAGTGAGAGCATCTGCTTCTGTTTCTTTATTTACACATAAGCAAAATGGACTAGATGAGGAGTTTTTAAACTCTGGATTACAAATTATGTAGCTGATAGATGTAAAACGCCATGTGAAATGGCTAGGTGAAATGTGAAATGGCTAGATGCCATGTGCAAACGCCATGTGAAATGGTAGGTTTGTTAAGACTCTCATTGTGATACGTTAGCACAAAATATGTAAGAATCACTGTATAAGATTGTTTACCACTGAGTTCTCTAAACTGGAACTTCCGGCCCAGGGTCTTCAGAAATTTCCAATAATAATTCAGAAGTTTGTTTCCCTGAAGTGAAGGAAGAGGCATGGGATCTTGATCTGTCATTTTTTCACCTTATTATTTCACGTAAGCCCCTAAAATATTCATTTATCAGCAACTCGGAACAATCTTATTTACGAATTGGACCTATGATGCCAGCTCAGTATGATTACTCATATTTCTATCTTTTCAAAGATAAGATTTTTTTGGTAGTGTTGATTTGATAAGTTCTTTATAGATTTTGGATACTAGCCTTTTATCTGATAAGAACTTTGCAAGTATCTTCTCCCATTCTGTAGACTGACATTTGGTTTTGTTGACTGTTTCTTTTGCTGAAATTTAAAATAGATCTAAATTTATAGAAAAATTACAAACATGCTACACGGAGTTCCCAATACACCATACCCAGTTTCCCCTATTATTAATATCTTACATTAATATCTACATTTGCCACAATTAATGAGCCAATATTGATACATTATTGTTAACTAATGTCCATACTTCTCTTTTCAGATTTCATCAGTTTCCCTCTAATGCTCTTTTTCTCTTTCAGAATGCCATACAAGGTATCACATTGGCTATGATGGTTTCACAGACATAACTTGCTCTCAATAGCATTGACAGTTTTGAAGAGTACTGTTCAAGTTTTTGTAGAATGTACCTCAATTAGGATTTGTCTGGTGTTTTTCTTATGATTATATGGGGGTTATGGGCTTTTAGGAGGGAGACTACAGGGTTAAAGTGCCATTATCACCACATCACATCAAGGGTATATATTATCAATATGACTTATAACTATTGATGTTGACCTTAATCAACTAGCTGAAGTAATGACTCTCAGTTACCTCCACTATAAAATAGCTCATTTTATCCCTTTACATGATAAATCTCTTGGAAGGAAGTCACTATGCTCATCCTTGACTGAAAGGGTGAGGAGTTATGTTCCACCTCCATGAGGGTGGAATATCTACATAAATTATTTGGAATTCTTCTGCATGGGATATTTGTCTCTTTTCCAAATCTACTTATGGTGGAATGATATTCTATTTTATGAGTATATCAAATTGTGTTTATGTTAATCAATTGGTGGGCATTTGAGTACAACTTTATATCTATCTTTACAGCAGCACCACACCACACTGTCTCAGTTATTGTAGCTTAGTAGTAAGTTTTGAAATCAGAAATGTGAGTTCTCTAAATTTGTTCTTCTTTCCAGATTGTTTTGGCTATTATGGATTTATTGAATTTTCCCACAGATTTTGGAATCAACTTGGCAATTTCAGGGAAAAAGAGCCAGCTGAGGTTTTGATAAGTATTGCACTTTATTTTGGAAAGCATTGCCACCTTAAAAATATTAAGTTTCAGTTCATGAACATAAATGCCTTTATGTTTGTTTAGATCTTCTTTCCTTTCTTTCATCGATATTTTTTTTAGTTTTCAACATACAAGTCTTACATTTATTTTGTGAAATTCTTTCTTAAATATTGTATTCTTTTTGATACTTTTGTAGATGTAATTGTTTTCTTAATTTCATTTTCAAGGTTTTCATTTCTAGTTTATAGAAATACGAATGTTTGTATATTGATCTTGTATTCTGTAATGTTAATTCAATACTTTTGAATTTATTGACATGTTTCATTATATGGCTTATCTTGCAGAAAGCCTCATGTGCACTTAAGAACAATGTGTATTCTGTTGTTCAGTTGAGTGTTCTATAGATATCTATTAGATCTAGTTGCTTTGAAGTATTTTTCAAGTCTTCTGTTTCCCTGCCAAACCTTCTATTTATAGTTTTTCTCCATTTTTGAAAGTGGGTTATTAAAGTATCTATTATTGTAAAAATATCTGTTTTTCCCTTCAGGTCTGTCAATTTTTGCTTTACGTATTTTAATTCCCTATTATTAGATGCATGCATGTTTGTTATTACTGTGAGTTTCTTGATGTGCTGGCACATTTTATTTATTATTATAAAAAGTCTTTTTGCCTCAATAACAATTTTCTTTAATGTATTTTGTCTTACATTAATATAACTAATCCAACTCTCTTTTGGCTGTTATTTACATGATCTATCTTATTTCATCATTTCACTTTCAAATGATTTGTCTTTAAATTTAAACTGTACCTCATATAGACAGTATGTATATCCATGGACACTTGGGTACTTGGGTTGCTACCACAGGGAAAGGATATAACCTCATGATGCAGAATCAGGAGAAATTCTCCCTAAAAGGAGACTCCTTGTCCTGATTTCACTCTTGGGATAACAGAAAAGAAAAAAAAAAATCCTTCCTAAGAATGTAAAATCACAGCCTAAAATCACAGTTATGTAGCTAGACTTCACACTATGTAACCTATGAATCAAGGCTTAAACTTTAAAGTTATAGAGACACCAAGCAGAGTCAGAGGAAAACTTCTTTAGAAGAACCTGTTTTATTTATTTAAAGATTTTATTTTTTTATTCATGAGAGACACACAGAGAGAGGGAGAGACACAGGCAGAGAGAAAACAGGCTCCATGCAGGGAGTACATTGTGGGACTCAATCCTGGGATTCCAGGATCATGCCCTGAGCTGAACACAGATGCTCAACCACTGAGCCACCCAGGCATCCCTAGAAAAACCTGTTTTAAATCTAAATCCCAAAGAAATCCCACAGAAAAAAAATTCCAAAAAACATGAGCTCAAATGAACAAATTACTTATTGAACAGAAAAGTAAATAAGTTACCATGTAAATGAATAAAACAAAACAACAAATTCTGCAACTTGCTCCCACAGAGATATTGGAAAATTTTGTAAATTTGAAAAAATGGAAGACAACATTAGAAATTTAGTGTGTATGGGGGAAGGGCAAGATGGCGGAGGAGCAGGGTCCTCACCTCACCTGGCCCCACCAACTTACCTAGATTACTTTCAAATCATCCTGAAAACCTAAGAGTTTGACCTGAGATTTAGAGAGAACATCTGGAATGCTACAGAGAGAAGGGTTTTCACTTCTAACAAGGTAGGAAGGCAGGAAAAAAAAAAAAAATCAAGTGGGGGAGGGGCCCCGTGAGGAGCCAGGCTAAAGCCAGGCAAGGAGCCTCTGGGACAGGAAAGCCCAGCTGCAGAGAAGCCGGAACTTTAAAAAAAATCTGCACTGGATTCTTCCCAGACCGAAAAGAGCTCAGCAGCGAAATCGAACAGAATAGCAGGAGGGGCAGGAGAGCCTCTAGTCTCCCAGGGTCACTTATAGAGGAGGGGTACCCAGGGGAGAGCGCCCCACACAATGCGGCCGATCTCGGTAAAGGACTGGAGCATATGCCCCGTGGGGCCTCTGGAGAAGCCGGTCCATCAGGGGGCAGCTCCCGGCAGAGAGGTCTGTGCCCTGCTTCATTTGGGAGCCACAGCCCCAGGATCAAATTTCCAGCGGCACAGGCCCCGTTTTCCAGGGCACCAGGGGACACAGCCCAGGATCCTGTGCTCCCCCAAGGACAAACGGAGGCAGGGAGGGCACAGGGCAGCGAGGACTCTCCTGCTGCCGGGCACCCTGAGCTGTGCAGATCAGTGCCCCAACGCTGCCCCTGGAGCATCCAGGCCGATGCCGCCTGGGAGCTGTGGTAGTTACTGTGGGAGCTGACTCCAGAGATGGAGAGCTGGCTGCCGCCAGTGTTGTTGTTCCTCTTGGTGTCACCATGTGCCTCGGAGGGCAAGGCTCCCAGGGAACAGGGGCCTCACAGGATAAACAGCTGCCACTGGACCCGGCACCTGGCAGGAGGTAGGGCAGCTCCCCCAGGTACACACACCTGAGAGTCAGCACAGCAGGCCCCTCCCCCAGGAGACCAGCAGGAAGGACAGGGGAAGAGCAAGTTCTTTTTTTTGTTGTTGTTCTTTTTTTTTTTTTATGATAGTCAGAGAGAGAGGGGCAGAGACACAGGCAGAGGGAGAAGCAGGCTCCATGCACTGGGAGCCCGACGTGGGATTCGATCCCGGGTCTACCAGGATTGCGCCCTGGGCCAAAGGCAGGCGCCAAACCACTGCGCCACCCAGGGATCCCGAAGAGCAAGTTCTTAACCAAGCAGCCCTGGAATGCTCCATGGGAAGTCGAGGGATTTACAGTATATAGCACCAGAGGGTACCCCTCTTTTTTATCTTGCTTTTTCCAGTACAACTCATTTTTATATCAGACTATAAATACCCAATTTTCTTTCTCTTTCCCACCTTAACTACAATATTTTACCACCTCTTCATTTTTAATATTCTTCCTTTTTGACTTTCATATTTCTACAATTACAGGTCCTAGATATATTTTCCACTTCTACATTCCCTTCAACATACTCAATTTAATTTGGGGAGATATACAATATATGTTTTGTTTTGTTTTGTTTTGTTTTTCTTTGTGTTTTTTTCTTTTCTCTGCCTCATTTTGTTCTACAATGGCAGAATTAATACCTACGAAAACATGACAAGTATGCACCCAGAACCAAGTTGTTTACTGTGCTGGTTCATTCTGTGAGACTCCTCATTCACATTCTGCCCCCCTTTTTATCTCATTTATGTTTTATTGATCAATGTTGGGGCACTCTGCAAGTATTTCTGGTTTATATAAATTTGGAACTGAACGTCTTCTACATACAGAACTTAATATACTTAAAAACAAGAGGATGATCCTCTAAAATGCCTCAGGTAGACTACATTCTTCCATCAATACAACGTTGTCACCACCATCTCCAGTCCCCACTTTTTTTCTTATCCTTTTTTTTTCCTTTTTCTGTTGTTGTTTTTTTTTTTTTTTATCCTCTTCTTTAGGATTCCTAGCCTTCTATGTTTTACTACTTTGTTTTAAAATTTGTTTTTCACTTTAGTGGTCCTTTTTGTTTTATTTTGTTCTGATCTTTGTTTTCAATTTCTGGTCTCTGACCTCAGCAGAATCATCTAGGGTGAAATTTACTTAGTTCGTGGTTCATATTCTTGACACAGCCTGTTCATACAGCCATTCTGCACTGAGCAAAATGACTGGAAAGAAGAACTCACCATAAAAGAAAGAATCAGAAACAGTACTTTCTGCCACAGAGTTACAGAATATGGATTACAATTTGATGTCAGAAAGCCAATTCAGAACCACAATTATAAAGCTACTGGTGGCTCTGGAAAAAAAGCATAAAGGATTAAAGAGACTTCATGACAGCAAACTTTAGAACTAATCAGGCTGAAATTAAAAATCAATTAAATGAGATGCAATCCAAACAGGAGGGCCTAACAATGAGGGTTAATGAGGGAGAAGAGTGAGTGACATAGAAGACAAGTAGATGGCAAGGAAGGAAGCTGAGAAAAAAGGAGAAAAACCACTAAAAGACCATGAGGAAAGGTTAAGGGAAATAAATGACAGCCTCAGAAGGAAAAATCCCAGTTTAATTGGGGTTCCAGAGGGCGTCGAGAGGGATAGAGGACCAGAAAGCATATTTGAACAAATCATAGCTGAGAACTTCCCTAATTTGGGGAGGAAAACAGGTATTCAGATCCAGGAGATACAGAGGTCGCCCCCTTAAATCAATAAAAACTGTTCAACACCTTGACATGTAAGACTGAAACTTGCTAATTCCAAAGATAAAGAGAAAACCCTTAGAGCAGCAAGGGACAAGAGATCCCTAACTTATATGGGGAGAAAATAGTAGATTCACAGCAGACTCTCGACAGAGACCTGGCAGGCCAGAAAGGGCTGGTAGGATATATTTGAGGTCCTAAATGAGAAGAACATGCAGCCAAGAACACTTTATCCAGAAAAACTTTCATTCATAAGAGGAGAGATAAAGAGCTTCAAGATAGGCAGAAACTGAAAGAATATGTGACCGCCAAAACAGCTCTGCAAGAAATGTTAAGGGGGACTCTGTAAAAGAAAGAGGATGCCCAAAGAAATAATTCACAAAAACAGACACTGAATAGGTATTATGATGACACTAAATTCATATCTTTCAATAGTAACTCTGAAAGTGAATAGGCTTAATGATCCCATCAAAAGACACAGGGTTTCAGACTGGATAAAAAAGAAAGACCCATCTATTTGCTGTCTACAAGATACGCATTTTAGACCTAAGGGCACCTACTGCCTGAAAATGAAAGGTTGGAGAACAATTTACCATTCAAATGGTCCTCCAAAGAAAGCTGGGGTAGCCATCCAATATCAGATACATTAAAGTTTATCCCAAAAACTGTAGTAAGGGCTGAAGAGGGACACTATATCACACTTAAGGTGTCTCTCCAACAAGAAGACCTAACAATCATGAATATTTATGCCCCTAATGTGGGAGCTGCCAAGTATATCAATCAATTCATACCAAAGTTAAGACATACTTAGGTAATACTAATACTGCAAGACTTCAAGGCAGCGCTTTCTTCAAATGACAGATCCTCTAAGTACAACATCTCCAAAAACACAAGAGCTTTAAATGATACAGTGGACCTGATGGATTTCACAGATATTTACAGAACTTTACATCCAAAAGCAAATGAATACACATTCTTCTCAAATGCACATGGAATTTTCTCCAGAATGGACCACGTACGGGGTCACAAATCAGGTCTCAACTGATACCAAAAGACTGGGATTGTCCCCTGCATATTTTCAGACGATAATGCTTTGAAATTAGAACTCAATCACAAGAAGAAATTTGGAAGAAACTCAAACACGTGGAGTTTAAAGAGCATCCTGCTAAAAGATGAAAGGCTCAACCAGGAAATTAGAGAAGAATTAAAAAGATTCATGGAAACTAATGAGAATGAAGATACAACCATTCAAAATCTTTGGGATACAGCAAAAGCAGTCCTAAGAGGGAAATCCATCACAGTACAAGCATTCCCCCAAAATTGTAAAAAACTCAAATACACAAGCTAATCTTGCACCTAAAGGAACTGAAGAAAGAACAGCAAATAAAACCTACACCAGGCAGAAGAAGAGAGTTAATAAAAATTCGAGAAGACCTCAATGAAATAGAGACTAGAAGAACTGTAGAACAGATCAACAAAACCAGGAGTTGATTCTTTGAAAGAATTAAAAAGATAGATAAACCGTTAGCCAGCCTTATTAAAAACAAAAGAGAAAAGACTCAAATTAATAAAATCATGAATGATAAAGGAGAGATCACCACCAATACCAAGGAAATACAAACGATCTTAAAAACATATTATGAACAGCTATATGCCAATAAATTAGGCAAACTAGAAGAAATGGACGCATTTCTGGAAAACCACAAACTACCAAAACTGGAACAGGAAGAAATAGAAAACCTGAACAGGCCAAATCCTGGGGAGGAAATTGAAGCAGTCATCAAAAACCTCCCAAGACACAAAAGTCCAGGGCCACATGGCTTCCCAGGGGAATTCTATCAAACGTTTAAAGAAGAAACCATACCTATTCTAAAAAAGCTGTTACAAAAGATAGAAAGGGATAGAATACTTCCAAACTCGTTTCATGAGGCCAGCACCACCTTAATTCCAAAACCAGACAAAGACCCCACCAAAAGGAATTGTAGACCCATATCCCTTATGAACACAGATGCAAAATTCTCAATAAGATACTAGCCAATAGGATCCAACAGTACATTAAGAAGATTATTCACCATGACCAAGTGGGATTTATCCCCGGGATGCAAGGCTGGTTCAAAAACACTCGTAAAGTAATCAACGTGATAGATCATATCAACAAGAGAAAAAACAAGAACTGTATGATCCTCTCAATGGATGCAAAGAAAGCATTTGACAAAAATACACCATCCATTCCTGATGAAACTCTTCAGAGTGTAGGGATAGAGGGAACATTTCTCATCATCTTAAAAGCCATTTACAAAAAGCCCACAGCAAATATCATACCAAAGGGGAAACACTGGGACTCTTTCCCCTAAGATCAGGAACAAGACAGGGAGGGTTCCACTCTCAGCACTGCTATTCAACATAGTACTAGAAGTCCTAGTCTCAGCAATCAGACAACAAAAAGAAATAAAAGGCATTCAAATGGGCAAAAAAGAAGTCAAACTCTCCCTCACTGCAGATGACATGATACTGTACAGAGAAAAAGCCAAAAGACTCCACCTCAAGATTGCTCGAACTCATACAGCAATTTGGCAGTTGGCAGGATACAAATCAATGCCCAGAAATCAGTGGCATTTCTATACACTAACAATGGGACTGAAGAAAGAGAAATTAAGGAGTCAATCCCATTTACAAGTGCACCCAAAAGTATAAGATACCTAGGAATAAACCTAATCAAAGAGGTAAAGAATCTATCCCCTAAAAACTACAGAACACTTCTGAATGAAATTGAGGAAGACACAAAGAGATGGAAAAATATCCCATGCTCATGGATTGGGAGATAATATTGTGAAAATATCAATGCTACCCAGGGCAATTTACACATTTAATGAAATCCCTATCAAAATACCATGGACTTTCTTCAGAGAGTTGGAACAAATCATCCTAAGATTTGTGTGGAATCGGAAAAGGCCCCGAATAGCCAGGGGAATATTGAAAAGAAAACCATAGCTGGGAGATCACAATTCCGAATTTCAGGTTGTACTACAAAGATGTGATCATCAAGACAGTGTCGTACTAGCACAAAAACAGACACATAGGTTAATATAACACAATAGAGAACCCAGAAATGGGCCCTTAACTCATGGTCAACTAATATTCAACATAGCAGGAAAGACTATTCACTGGAAAAATGACAGTCTTCAATAAATGGTGCTGGGAAAATTGGGCAGCCACGTGTAGAAGAATGGAACTAGACCACTCTCTTGCACCACACACAAAGATAAACTCAAAATGGATGAAAGATCTAAATGTGAGACAAGATTCCATCAAAATCCTAGAGGAGAACACAGGCAACACCTTTTTTGAACTTGGCCACAGCAACTTCTTGCAAGATACATCTATGAAGGCAAGGGAAACAAAAGCAGAAATGAACTTTGCAGACTTCTTCAAGATTAAAAGCATCTTCACAGCAAAAGAAACAGTCAACAAAACTACAAGACAACCTACAGAATGGGAGAGGCTATTTGCAAATGACCTATCAGATAAAGGCCTGGAATCGAAAATCTATAAAGAACTTATTAAACTCAACAGCAAAGAAAGAAACAATCCAGTCATGAAATGGGCAAAAGTCATGAAGAGAAATTTCGCCAAAGATGACATACACATGGCCAACAAGCACATGAGAAAATGCTCCGCATCATTTGCCATCTGGGAAATACAAATTAAAACCACAATGAGATACCACCTCACACCAGTGGTAATGGTCAAAATGAACAAGACAGGAAACAACAGATTTTGGAGAGGATGTGGAGAGAGGGGGACCCTCTTGCACTGTTGGTGGGAATATGAACTGGTGCAGCCACTCTGGAAAACTGTGTGTAGGTTCCTCAAAGAGTTACAAATAGAACTACCCTATGACCCAGCAATCGCAGTGCTGGGGATTTACTCCAAAGATACAGATGCAGTGAAAAGCCAATACACTTGCTCCTCAGTGTTTATAGCAGCAATGTCCACAATGGCCAAAATGTGGAAGGAGCCTCAGTGTCCACTGAAAGATGAATGGATAAAGAAGATGTGGTTTCTGTATACAATGGAATATTACTCAGCCATTAGAAACGACAAATACCCACCATTTGCTTCAACGTGGATGGAACTGGAGGGTATTATGCTGAGTGAAGTAAGTCAGTCAGGGAAGGACAAACATTATATTGTCTCATTTATTTGGGGAATATAAAAAATAGTGAAAGGGAATAAAGGGAAAGGAGAGAAAATGAGTGGGTAATATCTTAGAGGGAGACGGAACTTTAGAGACTCCTAACTCTGGGATACGAACAAGAGGTAATGGAAGGGGAGGTGGGCTGGGAGATGGGGTGCTTGGGTGATGGGCACTGAGGGGAGCACTTGACAGATTGAGTACTTGGTGTTATACTACATTTTGGCAAATTGAACTCCAATAAAAAATATTTAAAAAAAAGAAAAATTTAAAAAAGAAAAAGAAATTTAGTGTGGAAATAAGATGTTGTCAAATAGCATTAAAAAGTTTGGGAAAAGTAAAAAAAAGAAAGAAAATAGGATGTCCAATAATGAGAACAACCACTGAAGTTATAAGGTAAATAGATGAATGAATAGCATATCAGAGCATTGGAAGGATCTGCAGAGCTAAATTCGGTTCACTGAGAACACTAATGAGTAGAGAAGTCACTAGGATATTATATACATATACACCAAACTGACTCAGAAAGAAATAGACAATTTGAATCGTTCCATAACTTTTACAGTAATTAAATAAATAGAGAGCAACAGGCCTAAATTAATCTACAGGCAAATTTACCATACATTCACAGACATTAGCCATCTACTTGCTAAGCATTAAAAATTTGTGTTATCAACAAACATAATGGTTTGAGGAAATATATTATTTTAAATTGGAATTCAACTAATTAAACTAATCTCTCTAAAAATATTTTTACCCAATCTAGGAGTTTATGAATTTTACTTTCTACTTTGCCTTTTTCTGTACCTAAAATGAACTGTACCATGTGTTCATCTCTTATTTCATTTTTATACTTTCACTATAGTGTCCAGTGAAGGAAGTCCTAAAACTTCTGCCTGAGATTTGAATCACATTTGTTTGTCAAACTTCCTATGCAATCTTATAGAAAGAAGGTAAAATTAATTAAATTCTGTGAGTCAAATTTAGTTACTTGTAATCAATACATTCACAAGGAACTATCCTAAATTCTACAGATATAGTTCTATATGGAGTTTATTTAAAAAAGGATTTTATAAATTAACACAGTTTGATATTTCCTTTGATAATTTTGATATTTCCTTTTATATGTATCCTTGTATTCATTAGATATTGTCTTGAAGAATTTGTGAATGATTACTCATTAGCTAATATTAATCAGAAGTAAAATATTAGAAAATAAGACACTGAAAAATTGCATCCTACAATACCATAAGACAAATATAAATATATTTAAATAAAAAATTTTTATCTTTCTTTTCAGAAGACAAAATACCTTGTTTGAAGATGATATTAAACCTGAAAATATTACAAATCAATTTTGTATACTTCTAAATAATATGTGCATCTCATTAGCATAAGGGTCTTTGATAAGTCTACTGTTTACCAATTTCTGACTCTCAATATTATAAGTAATGGTCAAGTTGCTTACAACTTTTTCAAAGCTACCTATTTTGTAATATGCATCCTACATAATAGAGTGAAAACCCCACATGTCTAATACCAAAACCATTATCCATTTTTTTCTGTTGCAGAGCGATGCATGCAATCTTATGACCATCTGCCATAAATCAACAGAAGATAGACATTCCTTTACACAATATTAATACCCCAAGTTGGTACTCACAGCTGGAGAAAATCAGTGGGCAAGAATGCTCATCCATAGGGAAGTTGTGCAGCTGCAGCTGGCACTCTGCATTTATGGTGAGCCTGCAGGAGAGCCAAGGATTACTCCTGAGGTCAGCCAGGAGAAACCCAGAAAAGTCCCAGGTCAAGGTCAAGGAACAGTCACTTTACCACAATTGGAGAGTGGGAGCATTGCACTTAACTCACTCTTGGCAGTGGTGCCATCCATTCAGGGATACCATTTAGTGGCTTTTGTGTCATTTTGTTCTAACTATTGGTAGCATAGAGAATTTCAATTACTAAAATTCCAAACTATGACTAGAAAAATAAGCCAAGTCAGAGAGGAGACAAAAAATAAAACAAAACAAAACAACAACAAAAAAAAAACCCTGTTATTTTATATGCCTTCATCTTCAATCTGTTTCATTGAATTAAAACCTTCTTCCATTTTGAAATTGGTGTATTTGTCTAAATAGGTATAATGCCAAACTAATCTACCTGTAGAAGGGACTTCATATTTGGACAACTCCCTCATTTGACTAAGGAGGTGGTGGCTATACAAGTGTGTATACTGAATCCTTCCAGACCAGAAAACCCTGTGACCAGAGTTTCTATGAAGGATGCTAGCATAGGCCATGCCCCCATTCTGAGGCTCATCTTCACTTCAAAGTCTCATCCACACTCTTTTAAGACTGATGTGGAAACACCTGTTACAGACTCCAGCTCTCTAAATGTAATCCATCAGGAGAGTTTCCTGCTGTGGATTTGTTGCTGTTGTTCCCAGCCTGCCAAAATTATTATTTCCCTGAACGTTGAAATTCTCTAATCTTCCACTTCTTTCTATTTTAATCTATTTTATTTTCTTTCTACTTTTATTTGTGCTGTGGATATTTGTTTACCATTCTGAGTTACACAAATTTCTGCATGGCCGAAAGTCACCTGCAATTAACAGCTCAAGTACTGAATGTGGGGAAAAGAGAAAAGAAGTCCCCAGGGGGTGGTGGTGGGCTTCACTGAGCCAGGAAGACACATGTGTCAGAAGAATTAGAGAAGTAATCTTCTCCTGAGGCATGCTGAATTTGCCATGCATTTGAGACGCTCAGTAGGAGGCATCTTATGGGCAGGTGGCTCCAAGCATCTGGAGCCCAGAAGGGAAGTTCTGGGTTTTAAGTAGGCATGTGGGAAACCTCAGCATAGTAGTGGGAATGGATGAACTAAACCAGCAGGAGAGAGGAACGTGAGTGAAGTAATGAGGAAGTCCTGAGGCAGAAAGAGCAGAATGAGAAAAGGCAGGACAAAAGCAGGAGCAGGAGATACAGGGAGGAGCCACGGTGCTTCAGAGGTGGTGAGAAAAAGTGTTAGAAGAGAGAGAAAATATCTAGTGCTCCTAGATAGTACTAAGCAATGGGGACAAATTGTCTGGGGTACTGTCCTGATCCTATTGTCTAGACAACAGAAAGGCTGGTCCAGGTGCAGGGATGTTGGTATGTGTGGTATATTACAGTTGGGTGTGCAGTTAGTCTTGGATCACTCTAATGGAAAGAATTCTAAGAGATACAGACACAGCTTTAAACTCTGATAACACTAGTTCCTAGTGATATCTTTGGACAGGCAAGTCAGTTCACTTATTTGAAGTGCAGTTTCTCTTACCTTCCCCAGTTTTGTAAGGACTGCCTGACCCCCACGAAGACTCTCATTACACTGTAGCTGCCACTTCTATTAGGGATGCACTAGGGAATGTCTTCTGTGCTCTTTTTCCCCCTGTGGTCTTAAATTTGGCTATGATTATATTTGTTAAGTAATACACCAAGACATCTTTATTTTCCTGAGTGGACCCATGAGTTAAATATATTAAAGACAATTTCCAGAATCCACTTCCAGCAGAAATGGATTCTGATGAAGGAATGAGTTTATATTCATTGCAGGTCATTTGCATGCCTTTATTTTTGCACATAGTGGCATTAAGACAAACTTTTTCAGGATGCTATTGTGTGTCGAACATGAGAAGTTATAGAACTCAGCAGTGAGAACAGGGTCCTATCTGATGATCTAAATTATCAGCCCATCGGAGATTAAAAATCCATCAACATCTTACCTTAAAGTATAAAGAATTTTCCCGTCATTCCATATTCTGAGGAGCTGATTCGGGGTGGTGATCCAGTGAGCCTCGGCAGTTTTAGAATTGCGGAAGATTGTATCTGGAATCCATATTAATCCCACCATGTTGCTGTTCAGTGTAAGTATTTTCATTGTACTATTGAATCGAAGGCGACTGTCTGTCCAGGTCTGAGCAAAAAATATGTCAATTTGGTATTCCTGAAACAGAGCAAGAGGAGAGGCAAAGTGGTTTCATTAATGAATTTTCTGTATCTTCATTTTCTTTGTCAAAAGTTCGTTTTCTTCCACGTTTACACCATTATCCCCCACGTCCCTTTCTGTTAATGCTTAGTATAGTGCCTGGCTCAACATGGTAAACATTTTAACAAATGGTAAGCAGGATTATTAGTCAATAATGTGATAACATATGTAAAAAAAAGATTCTGTAAGTCTTAAATTGTAATAAACATAAAATGTGATAATTGGCCAAGTGGTAGTAGACCATAATTCAGAGCACAGATGCAGATCCCCCTGCATTCACAAGTACAGCTTTACCGGGTAATATGACCTATTAAAGCCTCGTTCCAATTGGTAAAATGGGTAAAATGCCCACCCCATAAATGGGTTATAAAAAAGAAAAGAAATGATTAAATGAAAAACCCTTAGTGTCTGGCATTGATCCATAAGTATTAGTTTATATAATAATTCCCATTTTTACTTAGAAGCCTTAGAAGCAACACAACCCAAATAAAAAATAAAAGTAAGAAACAAGCAACAACAAAGAACTATGAAGGAAACAGACACCCAAGCCAAACCCAGATTCAGTAGAAGGCTGGTGGGGATCACATGACCTCCGTAACTTGAAACCATTTGGTATTCCCAGCACAGAATAAGGTTTTGCTGCAACCATTAGATGTGGGATAGGACTAATTTCACCATGAGACCCAGAGAAATGTCCTGAGACTGGACTACCTCAGAAGCTCTTTCCCTAAACACAGTTTAAAAGATTGTCATCAATTAAGTCCATAGTAAAGACAATCTAGAAGCAGACTGTTAGAGATTTTTATACCTTTCAGTTTTATTTACATATTAGATATAATAAATTACTCTTACAGAGTATGGGTTCAGTACTTTTCAATGAAACCTACATTAATCTTTTCCATCAAGTTTCCAGCTCAAGAACCTTTCTGAGGTAGATAATTCAATTGACTAGATTCTACTTTTTATTAACTAATCCATTCATTCATCATATCTTTGCTACACTGTCTGCCATGCCCTGCAAACCACTGAAAACCCAGCACTGTGCTGACTAAAAAACTTCCCCCTTCATGGAGCTCATATTCTAGCCTGGGAATTAAACATTCAATTAAGCTGAAAAAAAAACCCCCACAAATTTGAAGGTTACACATACCAAGCAGAAAAATGAGGTCAGTGTATCAGTTAGGATTCCAGCTAGAAAAGAAAAAAATTATCCAGGTATCCAATGTGGAAAGAATTATGTACACAAAATCTGTCTGAGTCTTGCTTAATTAAGTATTTGAGCATCTGGGGAAACAAATGCTGGAAGCAGCAGCTGGGAGCAGGTTACTGTGGGAGCTTCCAGAGCTGAATGAAATCTCAACATCCAGAGGGTCCTCTTCAAATCCTCAACTCTATGGGTCCACCTAAACATGCTTCTGGGGAATAATAGCTTCTGCTTCATTATTGCATTCCAGAACTTTGCATATGTCTTTCATTAACAAACTCTAACCTTGGAAACGCACGGAGAGAGGGAAACTAAGAGGAAGTTTGCATGTGTGTGCATGTATATGTGTTAGTTCCTGTTGTATACTAATTTTAAGATGGATTTTGGGGCACCTGGGTAGCTCACTCAATTAATCATCAGACTATTTGATTTTGGCTCAGGTCATGATCTTAGGGTAATGAGATTGTGCCCCATATCCGGCTCTGCACAAGTGGGGAGTCTGCTTAGAATTCTCTCCCTCCTCTGCCCCTTCCCCCACTCATGCATGTACTGTCTCTCTCAAAATAAATAAATCTTTAAAAATCTTTAAAAATAAATAAATAAAATGGGTTTCAAACAGTGCTAAAACAAGTAAAATAAGTCAGATAAAGAAACTATAATCTCACTTATATGTGGAAACTAAAACAAAATAAAACTAAACAAACAAAAAACTGAAGTCATGGATTCAGAGAACAGACTGGTGGATTACAGGGGTAGGGTCTGGGAGCAGAGGTGGGAAAAAGTATGAAGTGAATCAAAAGGTACAAACTTCCTGTTATGAGATGAATAAGTTGCAGGAATGTAATGTACAGCATTGTGACTATGGTTGACAATACTGTGTTGCATAATCAAAAGTCACTAAGAATAGATCTTAAAAGTTCTCATCGCAAGAAAAAATATTTCTATGTGTGGTGACAAATGTTAACTAGATTTATTGCAGTGACTATTTTGCAATATACACATAAATGAAATCATTATTTGTATATCTAAAACTAATATGTTAGATATCAATTTTATCTCAATACAAATAAAAAATAAAATCTGTTATTAATAAAGAGTGCTGAAACAAAACTATAACACATAGTGTTGGCTTAGGACTGGAAGCAAGGTGGCTCATGTCATGCATGGGTTTGGCAATGTTGACACCTGCAATAAGGCAGAGCATGTCTAATGAGTATATAGCTCTTTGGGCAGAAGTTGGAAAAGGAACATTAATTAAAATGTGTTGACTGCTACTGATTTTGCTTGGTAACATAAGAAAGAAATTATCTCAGAAGATAATTGACCAGTCTGAAAGCAGTTACGAAAGAGAAAAGAAAGATAAAGCCAACACAGGTTCTTGCAAGGCTAGAACAGGCAAATGCTTCTCATCCCCATCAGTAAATCATAATATCAGGAAATGCTTTGAGAATTAAAAAACCTATTCAAATTCAGCTTTGCAGAAACAGACCTACAACTAGAAATCTCTAAGTGGACTAAACTGTCACCCTATAAAATCCTGAATTGTGAAAATGTCGCTTCAGGATAAGAGACCAAGGCATAATTATTCTACTGAAGGCAGATAAGGCCATGGCATCTGTACTTAATTTAAGAGAAGAGTAAAAAGAGTTCATTTGAAAGCAAAAGGATGGGAGAGACAGTGGCACGCAAAATCAAAGACACAAAATAGACCCTAGAATTGTGTTGTCAAAAGATCTGGGAATGTGGCTATGCACATGTGAAACTCTCCTATTAGGTAAGAAGCTGACTATGTTTTAAAAAGAGTTCTAAAAAAAATAAAAAATAAAAAAATAAAAAAAATAAAAAGAGTTCTAGTGCCAAAGGAACATCAAGTCAGGAAGAGATGTATGTGACTATTTGAGAATGAGATACACTCTTGCATTCTTATCTATAAAGGGCAGATTGTGGCCTGGAGAAGCTGATTAGAACTTGGTGTGGGCTTCTTCCCCAATGCCCACTTTCCTGTGGCTATAGCAGTTAGCAGGAATAGATTCTCAAACAATGGAGTCAAGAGCCAGGGAGAAGAATCCTAGGGAGCCGTACCCTGGGAGCAGAATTAACATTTAATCAAAGAAGATCTTTCTTCCAGGGAACAGCCCACTCAGGATCTGTCCAGTGGGGTCTCAGAATTGCTGCAAATTAGTGGGTTGATTGTGATCATCCTGGACCTTATCTGTCACTGTAGTTATTCTACACATGTGGGGATAGGTCAAATACTTTTTCTTTGTAGTTTAGAAACCAGTAGACCAGGGAAAACTATGTGAATTAATGTGGATGCCAGCACACATATACATAACCTTAATCTTGGGGCTGGGACTGAGTGGGCCTTTTAGGTTGTCTCATTTGAAGAAGGATGAGATGTATCTTCCCTGACACATGAGAGACCAAGAATATTTGGCAGCTAGATACAGATTTATGGTGGTCATTGGTCTGATTCGCCAAATACCAAAGCAGCCTTCCCTATGTGCACATGACAGAACTGCATCTCCCTCTACCTCTGTTGGGGCTATGTCTGGCCTCCTTACCTGTGATAAAGTGAAATGTGAGCAGAGTGGGGTATGCCATTTCTGGGATGGTGTTTGAAGATCACTCCTCCTTCACAGGCTCTCAGACACTCTGTTGAGATTCATCCCAGACACATACCTTGGATGCCAAGTTACCCAGAAAAGTTTGTAAGAGGAGCACTCCCCAGCCTGTACCAACTGGTACCCTGGAAGAGGTGAAAAGGGGTGGGGGATGCAGGGAGGAAGTGCTGCCTTCCTATTGAGAAAGTGACTGAGAACCAAGACCTAAGTGAGGTACAGGAATGAGCCACGCAGATAAATGAGCCAAGAGACCCCAAACAAGTTCAAAAGCCTACTGGATGAGACAGTAACAATTCTGCCAGACAGAAGAGACTGGATGAGGAGAGTGGGCACCTTATCTCCTTGTTAACAGAGTTTTAGCCTCACAGTGATGACTGCTAACTATGTAACAGGCTATAGTTGCACTGGGAACTATGTTATTTTCTTCTTTCCTTTAACACTAGTTTATCAAATGAGAGAATGAGGATGAAAATGAAATGAAAAAAGATGAAAATGTTCTTCCAAGCAAGGCCAAGGCCCACCAATGTGATCAATAATACCAAATAAAGAATACTTTCTATAAAGGTCCCAAGTATATTTTGGAAAGAACCTAAAATCATAAAATTTAAAACTTTTTCATATTATAGTAGGAATGCTGAAGCTCAGAAAACTTGAAGAATTTTACCAGTTACTCTATGTGTCAAATTTAGCTTGAATTTTGGGACCCAAGTAAAACTTTCCAAATGTTTGTTTTTATTGTGTAAAAATGGCAAAACAAAAAGTGTCTTACAGATAGGGCCCTCCTCTTTGCCCTTCCTCTCCTATTGTCTCTGCTCTCCAATCCCATTAATACACAGGTTATATACCTTCACAATAAAATATTTTGAAATACAGATTTGAAATCCGTGAATTATATAGCAAGATAGAGAGCATCACCCAAAGCCACTCCTATGAGGTGCAGATACTTCTGTACCTTCCAGGCTGTGATTGCTGAGACAGAGACTGTAATAAACCTTCCTCTCAGGAGGTAAACTGAAATCTAAGAGATTAAGTAATGTTCATCAAGTACAACAGCTGCTAAGTACCAAATGTTCTAAAACCACACAGTCAAAACCTGCTTCCCTGGAGGTGACTGAGAGCAGTTAGAGGTAGAAACCTTGTTAGAGGTAGAAGACACTGGCAATGCGAGAGGAAGACCCCCGGTACAGAAGTTCTCTCCTTGTTCACCTTGTTTGCAAACCACATGCGGTTACCTTCCTCAGCCTCAGTTTCCTCATCTATAAAATGGGGTAGTTGGTGTAGATTAAATGTAAGGACCCTTCCAATTCTAACTTTTTATGTTTCCACATTCCCGATTACATTAGCTGTTCACTGTTGAAAGTAATTTTCCATATCATTCATTTTTGTCTTACTTTTGCAATAAAGATGAGATAGAATGACTTCTACACATGTTCTATTTCCTGCCACTGGAAACAACTTTTATGTTTGAATTCTACATGAAGTACAGTCAACCCCCACCCCCATCCTCAATGTAATATGTTCCCAGACCCCAAGTGAATGCCTGACACCATGGATGGTACTGAACCCATAGTATATACTGTGTTTTTTTCCCATATGTACATACCTATGATAGAGTTTAATTTATAAATTAAGCATAATAAGAGATCAATAATAATTTATTAAAAGCTGAACAATTATAACAAATATGTTGTAAAAAAGTTACATGACTGTGGTCTCTCTCAAAATATCTTATTGTACATAGTCATCCTTCTTGTGATGATATAAGGTGATAAAATACCTATGTGAGGAGCTGAGGTGAGATGAAGGATGTAAGCATTGTGACATGGCATTAAGCTACTACTGATCTGATGATACATCAGGAGAGTCATCTGCTTCTGGACTGAGGATGACTAAAGGCTAGTGAAACCACAGAAAGTGAAATCACAGATAAGGGGGATCACTGTAATCAGAAACGATCTGTGAGGCTGCAGCTTGCAAAGTGAGGCATGGATTCCTGTCCCTACTCCCTATATTGCTTTTTTTGTAAGGGAAAGGAACACACCATGATGCTCTGGGGTTGGGGAAAGTAGTGGAGTTTGGGAGGATACTCTCTTTATTCTGAAGCTGTACCATAAACTCTAACTCAAGAGGGTATAATGCAGATGGTGTGTGTGGTATACATGGGGAAGATGTTTTATTGTGTCTATATTTGACTAAATGTTGAAGAAACACTTCCCACCCACAGAGAAACATTTTACGTCCCTCATAAACTTTCTTTGTAATGTTATTAATCATTTTTCCTTTCTGCAGGAGGAGAAAACATTCTTACAAATAAGCATTTTATATAATTCATAAGTAGCTGTGAAATTGTGTTTAAAATAGTAATAAATGTAATATGTGATAAATGTGCAGAATCCCCCAATTTAAAACATCATGCTTGTGGAGAGCCTATGTTCAGAACTTGTCTTAATAATTGGAGAGCTTAATGATTCCTAAATAAGCCATGAATTATTTCAGCATGTAGAACATTTTAACAAAACAGAATAAAAATTATGCTTCTTAATGAAATCAATTTGTAACTTCTAAAACTCAGAAAATTACTTCCTAACACTTTCCCCTTTCCTGTACCATAGATCAAATGGAAAAATGATTGATTAATAAAGTACAGGGACTTGGAGATTGGGTTTGCAGGAGACACAAACTCCCAGGGAGCAAAATGTCTTTTCCTTGGGTCCTGAGCACATTAGCACAATGCCTGGTATGGATGGATAAATATATTAGTAAAGGCTGTGACTGGAATTTTTCTTTATAAAATGGTAATCACAGACCCATGCTAATTAAAGGCTGCTCAGATATCTTATCTAGAGACAAAATGTCAAGATGAAAGTGTCAGAAGTAAAACACAAAGGTGTTCATAACGTTTGTTCTTAAACACAGTTTCTGCCACTTTCAGGTTTTCCATTTGTAAATGCACCTATCCTTGCTATCCAAACTCTCACTGTCTCAATACTCACTATAACAGTTCACAAACATTTTTATCCAAATTTACTATCAAGTGGAAATCTGCTATATCGAATCTTTCTATGCCCATTAGCAAAAAGTTTAAGAGGTAGGGGGAAGGTGAAAGTATTTATTATAGTCTGGTGAGTTGTTTGTGAAAATAGCCATAAGAATTCCTTTTACTTTGTCCATAGCCTTGACCATGTGACTCAATAGCAAATCTGACAGAAACAGGGACTTGGAAAGTTTTGAGTGCTGGGGCTGACCCCTCTTTCTGCCCTTGGGAATCCTTGTAACCACCAAATGAATGAGTCTAGGCCAATCTTCTGAAAATAAGACAAATGGTCAGACATGTTCATGGCCCCTGCTCAAATCAAGCCAAAAACCCAGACAGGTGAGTAATGCCATCATTTATAGGAAGCTCTAGCCTAGCCATCCTAGATCAGACAACTTGACCAACCAACCCAAGAAGCATGAGGAAAAATATAAACCCACTAGATTTTAGGATGTTTTGTTACAGAGCAAGTTGACTGATAGGCTCAGTCAGATGTTACATTTGTTGCATTATGTTTTTCAATCACCTTCCCTTTCCTGGAAAGTTTAGCTCGTCAAGGTTTGTGATGTTCATGTCTTCAGACCTACCAAACCTATTGCAAAATTGGGCCCAATTTTAGATAGTATCTCTACTATCTTTTAAATATTATCTCTCTATTCTTTACATTGTAGTATGTGTCCCCTGCAATGTCAAGGAGAATTATAATTCATAACCAGTACAGTACTCAGATAGCCATTTTGGTTGTTATATAGGTGTTTAAGAGTATTTCACTGGCATTTAGGGAAATTGGAATTTCTGTATGGACTGCAAATACATCATTAATATTTTCATTTGAAAATGGAATATGGCCTTCCACTCTCTAACAATTGCTATTTTGTTTTCACAAAGGGATTGGAATTAAATGATGAAAATGCCATTGTAGTCCAATTCAGGGTTGACTCTAGTCCTCAAAAATGGTATTGAATGCCTTCCAGATGCCAGAACTGGGAGTGATTCTGGGATCCCACATGCCTGGAGATACAGTGCAACATGAAAGCAGAGGAGGTAACTTTCAAAGCTGCTTCACTGTACCCAGGTTTCTAAAAAATTGGGGTCATTCCAATAAACTTCAAGACTACAAGCACCAAGGACTAGGAAAGCATCGTGGTTCATGTCTGACCACCCACTCAGACTTATTCCCCTCATCTTTTTATGTTGTTCTTAAGGGAAGAACTGCAAAACCCACTGTCCCTATCATTTCTTCTGCTTCCTTACCCAGTGTGTTCTGATGGAAGCATAGCCTAGAGCCAAGCTGCCTGGGTTCATATCTCACCTCACCACTTAGGAAAGTGAAAACTTGGACATGCTTCAAAAACTCTTAATGCCAAAGGTTCTCTATGCAAGTTGGAAAAATAATGATTCATAGATCAGTTTTAATTGTACTATGGAAAAATACAGTTTACACACACATTAGGGCCATTTGTTTTTAAAAAATATATTTAGGCATATTCATATATTCATAGTTTTAAAAACTATTTGAAAGCTTATTTCATGTAAGTGTATATATGTTACTCAAATGTATATTAAAGGTATATATAAAGCAATTTTATCTATATACTAATTTATGAAAAGGTGTGCCAGCCATGGAAAAAATGAGAATATGAAGTAAATACCACTTTTTGCAAACAGTCACAGCAGTATGCCTCCCTTTTCATATCCCTGCACACTGGCAGAGACTGTTAAAAATTCTTGCATATACAGAGACTTTTTCAGAGAGAGAAGGTAGTTGCAACACCTAAAAGAAAATTTCTAGTTGATTAGCATTTCCAATTAAACAAAGCAAACTTTAGTGTCCATTTTGAAAAGTAATAAAATGTGCTTTCCCACTGTAAAGTACAACTTTGTATGGAGATATGTAGAGAAAACCAGGGTGTGTGTAGATGTCTAGATGCCTGCCTAAGCTCTAAAGCAGCCCCATAAGCCCCTAAGTTTTCTGGCTGCAAACATTCAGCTCTTCCCCATTAATGCCTCTGGCACTGGAGGCAAAACTTTTTGAGAGACAACTTTGCAGCATCTTGGACCTTCCTTAATCTTCACAAAAGAGACAAGACACGGAATGACCTTTTCCTGTTTTTTTCTTTTTTTAATATTAAAGTTCTGAAAGATTTGTACCTTCAATTTCTGAGATGTCATTTTATGTTAAGAAAAAATAATGTTCTATGCAGAATCTTCTTACAGAATGTATGAAACCCAGAGGGTACCTAGTGTCTCAGTCAGTTTAGTGTCTGACCCTCGATTTTGGATTGAGTCATGATCTCAGGGTTGTGGGATTGAATCCCCCATTGGGCTATGCACTGAGTGTGCAGCCTGCTTGATATTCTTTCTTTCCCTCTGCCCCTCCCCCACTGTGCATGCTCTTTCTCTCTCTCAAAAAAAAAGAGAATGTATGAAACCCTGGAATTGAAGGTGCAAGTCATTCAGAACTTTAATATTTGTTATTAAACGATTTTGGAACCACAACAGACAGATTGCCAAAGCGATCTTTAAAAAGAAGGACAAAACTGGAGGTATCACAATCCTAGATTTCAAGAGACTACAAATCCTAGATTTCATTACTGTAGTAATGAAAAACAGTATGGTACTGGAACAAAATACACGTAGACCAATGGAATAGAATAGAGAGTCCAGAGATAAACCCACAACTATGTGGCAATTAATTTATGACAAGGGAGGCAAGAATATACAATGGAGAAAATAGTACCATTAACAAACAGTGTGGGGAAAACTGGAGAGTTACATGCAAAAGAATGAAACTGGGTGATTTTCTTACACTATACACAAAAATAATCTCAAAATTGACTAAGGACCTAAATTGAGACTTGAAACCATAAAAATCCTAGAGGAGCATAGATAGTAATTCTCTAACATTGGCCATAGCAGTATCTTTCTGTATATGTCTCCTGAGACAAGGGAAATAAAAGCAAAAATAAATTATTGGGACTACATCAAAATGAAAAAAATTGCACAGCAAAGGAAACAATCAACAAAACAAAAAGACAGCTTATATAATGGGAGAAGATATACACAAATGATATATCCAATAAGAGACTGATATCCAAAATGTATAAAAAAAACTTTTGTAACTCAAAACCCAAAAACCAATAATCCAATTAAAAAATGGACACATGTCTATTGGCCATCTGTACATCTTCTTTGGAGAAATGTCTGTTCATGTCTTTTGTCCATTTTTTAATTGGATTATTTGTTGTTGCATGGGTCCCATGAGGCCACCACTCAAATTGGCAAATAAGAAGTATTATTCTGAGCCAGTCATCTGGGAAAGAAACTGTTCACCTCATCTTCAGATTGGAAAGCAGTCCCCACAGTAAGACTGGGAGGCTGTCTAGACACTCTTCAGGCATTAAGGAAGATACCACACCCTCAGGATGGATGCCACAGTGAGAATGGAGGAGAAGTCAGGGTTTTAGGGCAGGGCTGAGAGGACAGATGCATGGGAAGAACATAAGATATAAGACCATTCTAATTATTTGAAAATTCTCAGTATTTTTATAATGAAAATATTTTATAAAAATGGTCAATATTACCCAAATTATTTTAAAGCACATGATTTCATAAGATTAAAGAATTTTGTGCATAAATGTAATTTGATTCCTGTCACCATAAGAAGAGAAATAATGCTTTTGATGAGAATGTTTAACATTCAGGTTCCAATTTGCTAATCACCCAAGACTATAACACTAAAAGGAATATCTCCATTTATTTATGTACAGAAGTTTTATTGTTTTGTCTTTCATATTTACGTCTATAATCCATCAGAATTGGGTTTTGTGGGAGAAACTTAACATCTGTTAAATTTTCTTCTCATATTGTCATACAGTTATCCCAACACTACTGATTGAAAGGGCTGTGTTTTTCACACTGGTTGTCAGGGCCAATCTTTTCATAAACCTAGTGTCTTATGCCCAGGCTTTTTTTCCAGACTTTGCTCCACTGACCTGTTAGTGTACCTTTACAGAGATACCATTATCCTAACCATTACAGCTTTCTAATAAATATTGATATCCAGTAGAGTCTTTCAAACCTGTTCTTTTACTTCAAAAATGGTGGGGCGGGGAGTTGGGCAAAATTGGTGAAAAAGTGTGGGAGATCCAGACTTCCTGTTAGGAATGAATAAGTCCCAGGAAGAAAAAGTACAGAATAAGGAATATAGTCAATGATATTGTAATGAGGATGTTTTGAGATAGATGGAGCTGCACTTGTGGTAAACACAGCATAATGTATAAACTTGTCAAATCACTCAGTTTTACCCCTGAAACTAATATAACATTGGGTGTAAGCTACACTCAAATAAAAGAAAAGTATGCTGGCCATTTCTGGTTATGTGCACATTACATATATTTTAGGATCAGCTTATAAAGTTTCACAAAAACAAAACCACTGGAATTTTGACAGGGAATTCATTGACTCTAGAGATTAATGGATAATTGCTTTGTTTCCAATATAGAGTCTTCCAAAACTTGGGTCTCTTAATTCTCATAATAAAGGTTTATAGTTAACTATGGGGTAATATGCATCTTTTTGTTAGGAGATTAAAGGTTTATAGTTAGCTATGGGGTAATATGCATCTTTTTGTTAGGATCTCCTTATTTGATATATTTTTAAAAGATTTTACTTATTTATTCATGAGAAACACAGAAAGAGAGAGACAGACAGACAGACAGACACACAGGTAGAGAGAGAAGCAGGCTCCATGCAGGGAGCCCAATGTGGGACTCCATCCCAGGACTCTAGGATCACACCCTGGGCCAAAGGCAGACGCTCAACCATTGAGCCACCCAGGCATCCCTCCTTATTTGATATTATATTTTATTTCTGTATTTATCATACAGTAATTCTGTGGATATACAGTTCCATGAATTTTAAACATATATATATATGTTTAAATATATATATATATACATAAATATATATATATATATATTTGTAACTATCCACATAATAAGGGCACAGAAGAGTTATATCATTTTCCAAAATTATCTTCTGCTAAAGCTATATCATACTATTTCAGAATTATTTTGGATAGTCTAGTTCCTCTGCCTTTCCAAATAAATTATAGAATCCTTAGCCTATAGCTCCAAGAATCTTTCTGGGATTTAGATTGGTTTTGTACTAAAATTATCTATCGATTTGTGGATAATTTTTATGTTTACTATATGAGCCTTCCATTCAAGGAACACACTGTGACTCTTCACTTCTTTATGCCCTTTTTGGTTTCTTTTATTAGCATTTTTAGTTTTCTATAAACTGACACTGTGAATTTTTTGTTAACCTTTATACTTGAGTATTTTAATTTTGGACTTATTTTAAATGGTGTTTTCAAACTTTTCTGTTTTCTAACGTAGATTTATATTGGAAATATACTATTGGAAATATACTATTTCCAATAAATATACTATTTATATTGACAATATACTGTTTGTATTAGAAATATACTAAATATACTATTCAGAAATACACTTGATTCATATAGGAACTCAGATGTGAGAAAACAGAAGAAATGGGGGAGGAAATGGGAGATTTTTATCCTCTCTATGAATTCAGAGTTCTTTTCCAACTCCTCAAGCCAGTCTAGTGGGCTTATTTTAGAATCTCTCATTGTCTGCAAAACAATGCTAACTTCCAGATTTCCAACTGCATTGAATTCAGATCAGAAGACCCTGGAAGAAAAACAATGGTAAATTCCTTGACCATGTGTGGTATTTCAAATTTTGGTGTTCTTTCCCAATCCACCTGCTACTATTTAATTTTCAGTGTCTTCAAATAGGTGCCCCAGACACAATGCCCATATTTTTTATTGCTGTAATAAAGTGAGAAAGAAAGAGTGAAGAATGTTTTTCCTGTCTAATTTAGAATAGGAAATTAGAAAATGTATCTTTAAGAAAAGTTTAGTTTTAACTGATTTTCTGTTGGTATATAAAAACAGTTAATTATGAAATTTTGACCTTATGGCCAAGAACCATGGAAAGGTCACATATTACTTTTTTTTTTTAATTTTTATTTATTTATGATAGTCACACAGAGAGAGAGAGGGGCAGAGACACAGGCAGAGGGAGAAGCAGGCTCCATGCACCGGGAGCCTGACGTGGGATTCTCCAGGATCGTGCCCTGGGCCAAAGGCAGGCGCCAAACCGCTGCGCCACCCAGGGATCCCTCACATATTACTTTTTAAAAAAAGAGACTTCATTAGATTTTCTATGTATAAAATTATTGATTTCTAACTTAATTCTATTGTTGCTAAGATTATACATTGAATGATTTCAATCCTTTAAATTTATTGAGTTGTTTTATGGCCTAGGATATGTTTGTTTTTTTTTTTCCTGGAGAATGTTCCATGTGCACATGAGAAGAATGTGCATTTTGCTGTTTTTGGATGAGTATCCTAGAGACAATTGTTAGGTTTAATTACTTTATATTGTTGTTCAAATCTTCTATTTCCCTGTTGATTTCTATTTGTTCTAACTATTATTGAAAGTGGGCATTGGAGACTGCAAATATTATTGTTGAATTGTATATTTCTCTCTTCAACTGTTTTTGCTTTATATATTTTGGAGCTCTTTTTTAAAAAAAATTAAGTATAGCTGACATAATGTTACAGTAGTTCCAGGTGAACAACATGGTGATTGGACAATCCTATACATTATGCTATGCTCACTGCAAGTATAACTACAATCTCTCACCATACAATACTATTATAATACCACTAACTATATTCCCTTTGCTGACCTTATTTGTGGTCTGTTTTTATGTTCATGTATGTTAATATCTTCCTGATGCATTGATCCTTTTATCATTATGTAATATCTCTATCTCTGGCAACATGTGTTTTTCTTAAAGTCAATTTCCTGATGTTAGTATAGTAGTCACTTTAGCACGCTAATATTGGCTGGTTTTGTGGTAATCTCTTTTTTTTTTTTTTTTGGTAATCTCTTTTCAACCTTTTACATTCAGACGTTTTGCATCCCTGAATCTAAAGTATATCTTTGTGGACAACATACAGTATGCAGGGTCCTTTTCTTTTTTTCTAATCTGATCATCTCTGCCTTTAATTAAATTATTTAATTCATTCAGATTTAATGTCATTTGGTTGGATTTACATCTGCCATTTGCTCTTTTAAAATATTATTCATCCTTTTTTATTCTTTTGTTCCTTGCTCATTTACTCCTTTTACATTAAGTGGATATTTTCTAATAGAACATTTGAGTTTTAAAATTACATTTTAAAAATTATATTTTTAGTTATTGTTTTTGGGTTTACAATATGCATCTTAGCTCATTAAATATATTTCAGATTTGCACAAACTTATTCCAGAGAACTGTAGAAACTTTACTCCTACATAACTCTACTTCTTCTGATTTTTGTGTTATTGTTATATGTATGACATAAATGTCATACATATAGGTTAAAAAACTCAACACATTATTTAATTATTCCATATAACCTTATGCATTTTTAAAAAGTTGAAAGAAGAAAAGAAAGCAAGTATATATTTATAATTATAGAGTTTTTATATTAACCATCTTATTTATCATTCTCGATTCTTTTCATTTTTTCCAATGGATTCAAATTAGTCTGGTCTCAATAATCTTCATCTAATATAGTTTTATTCTCACCCACTTTCTCTATGCTATTATTATTAAGTAATTACATTTCTCTATATATACATATTGTTTTATGCAATTGCTTTTTAAATCAAAAAATATGCAATTATATTGTCTTTTATAATTACATAATTACTTTTACAAGGTGCTTTTGTTTTTTCATATGGAATTACTGTCCAGGATCTCTTGATCACAGCCAAAAGAATACCTTAGCATTTCTTTTTTGTTCTTTTTAAAGATCTTATTTGTTTATTCATGAGAGACACAGAGAGAGAAGTAGAGATGAGGCAGAGGAAGAAGCAGGCTCCCTCTGGGGAGTCCAATGTAGGCCTCAATCCCAGGACCCTAGGATCATAACCTGAGCCAAAGGCAGACACTCAACCACTGAGCCACCCAGGTGCCCCAGTCTGAGTATCTTTTATAATTAGGTTTCCTCATCACAATCCTCACTCTCATGTTGCACAAGTTCTAGTCAAGGTTAAGTGCAACTGAAGGGACAGAGGCTCATTCTTCTTGCAGCCCCAACTTACTTACAGGTAAGATCTTTAAGCACAGAGGGTCACAAACACCGTGGATCCCAGTAACCCCTGTCACAGGTTACCTGTGGGTAAAGATCCCATACCAGGAAGGGCAAGCCTACAGGACCAGGGTCACTCATAGAGCAAAGTAACCCTTGAAAAAGTAGAAAGCCACTTTCTCCCTCCCAGTTCCTGTCTCTGCTCAGAATAGAGGTAGGTCAGAGGGTTAAAGAAGATCTCCACAGTTCTGCCTGAAAGGACTGACTTTATTTGGCATCCCAGTGAAATTGTAGCCCAAGGTTAGGATTTGAGGGGAGAATTCTAATATAAGTAATGGAAAGAAAGAAAACATAACAAAATTTCATTGAAAACTGACACTGCTGCACATTTAGGTGAAAATTGACTTGACAGTGACTTTTGATGTTTCTCTCTTTCCAGATGCACTTTGCTTTCAGATTGGTTCTAGAAAATCCTTTCTTTCTCCATGGATGAGATTTCTTTCCCCCAGAATTCCTTCCAGGTTGGGTGAACTGGTGTCCCAGAACTTGGCTCTTCTTACATTTGTTCTTTGTTAGGATAGCACCTGGCCAGGTCTTCATCTTTGGGTATCCATTCTGTCCTCACTTGGTTCTTTCTTTTCCTTTTTAAGATTTTATTTATCTACTCATGAGAGACAGAGAGAGAGAGACAGAGACATAGACAGAGGGAAAAGCAGGCTCCTCATAGGGAGCCCAATGCAGGACTCAATCTGAGGATCATGGAATCATGCCCTGAGCCGAAGACAAATGCTCAACCACTGAGCCACCCATGGGTCCCCACTTGGTTCTGATTATGGTACATTGAAAGTATATCTTCTTCATTCTGGAATAAATTTTGTTGAATATTTTCTTCTTACAAAAAAACAAATTGGGATGTTTGGGCACTAGGATAGTTGATAAATTAGGAGTCATTTATGAAAGATTTACAGACCCCAGAATCAAAAGTGAGGGAAGTCAATGAGAAGGATGTGCAGTGTATATAGATAAATAACTATCAGAATTACCTGAGGATCTTATTAAAACATAGAACCCCCCAATACAGAGTGTTCAATTCAGTAAATCTTTGGATGGGGCCTGATAGTTTATATTTCTAACCAGGTAATGTTGATGCTGCTGATCCAAGGACAAACCCCTTGAGAACCTCTGAATTAGAATAATTGAACAGGAAATTATATTGATGGACAATAGTTTAAAATGGAGGGATAGAGAAGACAATGAGACAAGAGGACAGGCACTGGATTTTGGTCCTGGTCTGCCATGATCTGGGCATGTGATATTGTCAGAGTCCCCTTCTTTCTTACTGTGATGCTCTTCCTTAAGCTATTTGTCATGGCTAACTACCTCAAATATTGCTTCCCCAATGAGGCCAACCCTGATGCTCCCATATTAAATTACAGTTGCACCTTCATACCTTCTTTTATTGTACTTGTCATGTACACACTCATGCACACACACAACTTTATTTATTATTTTACTTTTTATTGTCTGTGTTTTTCCTTGAGAATATAGCTCCATAAAGACAGGGATGCCTGTCTGTTTAAAACACTTATATACTCCAAGTATTCAAAATAGTATCTGGGGAACTCAACACCAAAGAAACAAACAATCCAATCATGAAATGGGCAAAAGACATGAAGAGAAACCTCACAGAGGAAGACATGGACATGGCCAACATGCACATGAGAAAATGCTCCGCATCATTTGCCATCAGGGAAATACAAATCAAAACCACAATGAGATACCACCTCACACCAGTGAGAATGGGGAAAATTAACAAGGCAGGAAACAACAAATGTTGGAGAGGATGCGGAGAAAAGGGAACCCTCTTACACTGTTGGTGGGAATGTGAACTGGTGCAGCCACTCTGGAAAACTGTGTGGAGGTTCCTCAAAGAGTTAAAAATAGACCTGCCCTACGACCCAGCAATTGCACTGTTGGGGATTTACCCCAAAGATTCAGATGCAATGAAACGTCGGGACACCTGCACCCCTATGTTTCTATCAGCAATGGCCACAATAGCCAAACTGTGGAAGGAGCCTCGGTGTCCATCGAAAGATGAATGGATAAAGAAGATGTGGTTTATGTATACAATGGAATATTACTCAGCAATTAGAAACGACAAATACCCACCATTTGCTTCAACGTGGATGGAACTGGAGGGTATTATGCTGAGTGAAATAAGTCAATCGGAGAAGGACAAACAGTGTATGTTCTCATTCATTTGGGGAATATGAATAATAGTGAAAGGGAATATAAAGGAAGGGAAAAGAAATGTTGGAAAATATCAGGAAGGGAGACAGAACATAAAGACTCCTAACTCGGGGAAACGAACTAGGGGTGGTGGAAGGGGAGGAGGGTGGGTGTTGGAGGGGAATGGGTGACAGGCACTGAGGTGGACACTTGACGGGATGAGCACTGGGTGTTTTTCTGTATGTTGGTAAATTGAACACCAATAAAAATTAATAAAAAAAAAAAAGAAAGAAAAAAAAATTTCACTCAACAAAATTTGTTGAGCACCTACTCTGTGCCCCAAATTGGGATACGAGATGAAGATACAAATGTAAATAAAACAAATATGAATATATGCTTGCTAAATCCACATAAATATAATCACCTGATGTCAAATTTTATGTAAAATATAGCTGCTCCATATTAAACTTAGCATATAATTCCAGAAGTTATAGTTTGGTCCCTAATAGAAAAAAATAAATTTTTTCCTGAATACATTTGGTATAACAATTTTTTTATGTTCTCAGAGAAGTAACTTTTCTAAAATGAATAAAACTGCCTTCTGAAAAATATAAGGCTCAACAAAATTTCAAGTGCAAATCAGAAGATAAACAATGAAAAGCCCTTTTAATTTAAACCTAAAATAAAATCCATTTTCAATAATAAAAAAAATAGTATCTGGATATAGGACAGGCTCAAGAAACATTTGCTGAATGAGTGCCTTTTAATACTTCATATGCTTTTAATACTTCAAATTGAGCATGTATAGCCCTAAAATGATTTTCTAGCTCTCCGATCTTACCCCGTTTGCTGTTTTTTCTCCTGTCCCTCCAGAATTTACTTCCAATGAACACACTCACATTACTGTATCAATTATATTTTTCTTTTTTATCTCATCTTTGTTATGTAATTTGCAATCTATTCAGATTCCCTCCACACATTCTAGACCTAATTCCATTTACATGATTTCTCTAATGTCTACTTGTTCTATATCTTGCACTTGTCCCCCTGATACAGTCCTTGGTACAAATTAATTAAGGAAAATGTCTCTGAATTTTGCAGAAAAATAAAAAAGCAACATTTGTAGCAGTCAGAAGTCCCCTAGTTTCCCTCATGTCAGTCATCCAAATTCACAGCATCACCCCTGGGTCTAGTGACATGTTCAATTAATGTGGTTCTATGTCTTACATTATAAGCCATTAGTTCAGGATCAGGGCTTTCTATATTTCTACTCCTGTAAAATTATTAATGACTAATATCAATATTACTTGGTAAAGAAAAGTAATAATCTACAAACAATAGTAAATCTATGTTGCTAGGGAAATAGCCCCGATTTCTTTTCCCTTTGTCCCTTGTCTGAAAGCACTTCTGTTTACTGCTGTTATAGAAATAGTTTGCATCATGGTAGCAATAGTAACAGCTTTTAGAAAGTTGCTTTTCACATCACTGCTTCTCTCCCATCTCTCCACACCAGGACACAGTCCTTACTTCAACTAAGTGACATGGCTTATTATTGAGAGAACAGTGTCAGATAACCTGTTCTAACACCAGTATGCAAATGTTACAAAGACATTTGAAGTGTCAGTTACATGGGGAGACACGCCCATTCCTCCCTTTCTCTCTCTCTCTTCCTCTCTCTCTCTCTCTCTCTCTCTCTCACACACACACACACACACACACACACACACATACATCTAATCCATAGCTGAATTTATTAGACATAAAAAGAGAACAGCACAAAAGGAAGGGCAGATTCTACTTTCTAACAGACAGCTTCCCAACAGTACTTAGATCCATAAGTGTATAGCAAAATGAACTGAGGTCACAATTTCAACTCTGCCCCAAATACATTAGTTTGTTCTTCAGTCCACCTTAGAGAGTTAAATGATTTTGACAAGATTTGGAATACTATAAAAAGACAAAATATTCACTTTCTATAGGATGTTTTCATTAACCGAAAAACTTCTCGAATGGACTGCATAATTTTGTTTTACTTCTTGAAGTTAAATGAAAACTGGTATTTTAAAATAAGACCATCTGCTGCCATGTTGATAGATTTCAGTGAGATTCAATTATATGAGTACAGATCATAGAAGAGGATGATTTTGAAGATTAATATTGAGAATGAAAACCAAGGCTAAACTCATATGTCATCTATTTAAAGCACAGATGTTAACATACAAAGCATTAAGATTCACAGCAACCTACAATAAAGTTATTATTCTAAAAATACAAGTGATATCTAAAATTACATGGAGGGCCATGTTTATCCTAGAATCCAAAGTCATTAATCCAGAACGCCTGGATGGCTTAGTGGTTGAGCGCCTGCCTTCAGCCCAGGGCTTGATCCTGGAGTCCCAGGATCGAGTCCCACATCAGGCTCCCTGCATGGAGCCTGCTTCTTTCCCTGCCTATGTCTCTGCCTCTCTCTCTCTTCTCTCTCTCTCTCTCTCTCTCTGACTCTCATGAACAAATAAATAAAATCTTTAAAAGAAAAACCCACAAAGTCATTAATCCTGGATCTACTTTCATATGCATGGGTTATTGCTAACTTTATAGTAATCAGAATAGTCAGTTATGGAAGGTTCCTTGATGAAGAGAATAAAGGCAAAAGAAATGTAGATAAAATTAAATTTCCTTACAACTTGCAGCCCTTTGACAAATACTTGAGACAGGCAGAGTATTAGATATTCCTCAAGGAATCAAAACTGCCTTAATGCTTTGGTAGAGGCCAAAAAACAACCTTAGCTTGACAATAGCCAGACCTCCAGGATCCTGTTAGTATTCTTTAACATATGGAAATAACTTTAGAGATTTCCTTTATCTCTACTTCCCCAACTTAAAAGTATATAATCAATTACTCCTCACAAACTCAGTGCAGCTCTTTCTGCTCACATGTCCTATCCCTGTGCAATAATAAAAACACCTTTTTTTCACTGAAAATGTCTCAAGAATTCTTTCTTGATGATTTGCTTCTGGCCCACATCACATCAGCCAAATATTCATATATCTTGGAAATTTTAGCACAGCTTGGCAATAAATACAGTATGTGTGCATATATATTTGAATGTGTATATGTGTATTTCTGAAACACCTATAAAATTCTCTGTTAATATTATTCTTTCTAAAATTACTGAGAAACATTTTATAAGAAAATAGGAGAACTTTTTTTAAAAAGATTTTATTTATTTGAGGGAGAGAGAGAGAGCTTGAGAGGAGCAGGGGGAGGGTAAGTAAAAGGGAGAGAACCTCAAGCAGATGCTGAACCAAGCAAGGAGCCCAACATGGGGCTCTATCCCAGGACCCAGAGATCATGACTTGAGCCAAAACCAAGTAGGATGGTCAACTGACTGAGCCACCCAGGTGCCCCAGAAAATAGAACTTTTGTTGTCATTGGGACACCTATTATTCATTGTATAATTTAACAAACTGTAAATTTTTTTTATGTTTTATTTATTTTCTTAATAATTTTTAAATTAAGGACAGTTGCGGATTTACAGAAAAACTGCAAAGGTAGTACAAAGTTCTCATATACCCTTTACCCAGTTTTTCCCATAATTAACATGCCAGAATGCTACAGAATATTTGTAACAAATAATGCACCAATATTGATATATTATTGTTAAATAAGGTCCATATTTTATTCAGATTTCCTAGTTTCCACCAAATATACTTTTTTTATTCCACCATCCTAAGGCCAATGCCTAGACCCCTCCAGCCAATCTAGTAGTCTTTAAATTTTAGCAGCACATGATTTAGGCCACATGATTAGCCCACATGATTGAATACCTAAACCTTTCTTTGTATATCTATAGATCATGCATTGCTTCTTAAAAAGACTCAGAACCAAACCCTCTTTCACAACCCCAGGCACCAATACAAGACCTCTCAGCCATGATGGCTGAGACCATGATGTAGCTGGCACTATTGAGTCAGCACACAATCAAGAAGTCTTAAAGGGCAGCTCCAGTAGCTTAGTGGTTTAGCGCCACCTTCAGCCCCGGTTGTGATCCTGGAGCCTCAGGATGGAGTCCCACATCAGGCTCTCTGCATAGAGCCTGCTTCTCCATCTGCCTGTGTCTCTGCCTATCTCTCTCTCTGTGTCTTTCATGAATAAATAAATAAATAAAATCTTTTAAAAAAAACGAAGTCTTATAGACCACCCTTTTACTGATGAAAAAATTTCTTTAGTAATCTTTGGGCCAGGCAGAAACCTCAGAATTGATTTTTGTGCAAGTCTTCTTTTTCCCCAAGTGGCCAGCCTCTTTGACTAAAACTCATATTCCTCTCCAATCAAAACTTATCACTTGAGTATTGGCTTTTAACCCAAGAGTAGACAAACTTGAGTTTTTCCATAACAATCCCATCCAAGGTACCACGCTGTAGTTGTCATTTCTCCTTATGATCTTTGAGGTTGTGACAGTTTCAGACTTTGTTTTGTTTTTGATTACCTTGACAATTTGGAAAAACACTAGTTAGGACTGTGTAGAAGGTCTTTAATTGTGATTTGTATGACGTTTTTCTCATTATTAGACTTGGGTTATGGTTTTTGGGAGGAAGACCACAGAGATATAGTGACACACTCAATACATTATATTAAGGGCACATGCTTGCTTACCACTGCTGATGTTGGCATTGATCCCCTGGATTGGGTCATGTTTGTCAGGTTTCTCCTCTGTAAGGTATTTTTTTTGCCCTATTTTCATATTCTACTGTTTAAAAGAAAATCATTAAGTCCAGTTCACATTCAAATTCTGGAAGAAGAGTTGAGCTCCACCTCCTGGAAAGAAGTATTTACATAAATTATCTGGAATTCCCTTATAAGGAAGATTTGCCTCTTCTCCATATTCATTTATTTTTTTAATCTTTCATTTATATCAGTATGTTCTCATTGGTATTTATTTTATAGTTTCACTTATAAATCAATCATACTTCATGTATTTTTGGCTTGAATTCTTCCAGCTTTGGCCAGGGGGAGCTCTTTTATCAGCCCATGTGCATTTTGACATACCTCCATTGATGTGTGTGTGTGTGTGTGTGTGTGTGTGTGTGTGTGTGTGTTTAGAACTGTCTTGCTTTATGGCACTATGAGATACTCCAGACCCATGTATTTCCTTCCCTGGTCCTGGAATATGCCATTTCTCTAAGAAGCCCTGGTTTAGATCTTTTTTACTGGGGCTTTGTATTAGAAAGCACTATCTGGATACTAGTTATGCTTGCTGCTAGTGAGGTGTCTTTACTTATCGGCACTCTTAGCTGAAAGAACAAGGGATTATGTCTATGTGCGTACTACTCTATTTATACATTTATTTATAAATGTCGCTATTTGTAACTATATCAACATTAAGCTAAACATGAATTCACACTCAGCTATATCATTACCAACTCTAAATCATTACCACACAGATCATTCCAGCCTCCTCCCCTTGCTTATGTAAAAATTCTTACTTCAACCATGGAACACCTAACTCCTACATCTGCTATCCCTTTATTTAATTGTGCAACTTTAGTATACTATATAGTGGTATCAGCATTTTAAACCATACCCCCCATAAAGCACACATTTATCATCTAGTATACAGTTCTTATGTATAGTTTTCGGTCTTTAGTCTTACAGACTCTGCTTATTTACAAAGTTAGTTAGGTGATTAGGTTTTCCCTACTCTTTCTGTGATATTGTTAGAATTATTTTTCATATTTTTTAGTCAATACAGGGAGTTAAATTCATCCATGAAGAGCAGAAAAATATAGATGACAGAGGATATGCCAATGCACTCAAAAAGATAGATTGTCCAGATTGAAAAATAAGTAAGATAAAGTGAAACAAAACTGTATGAAACCTTGGAGACTTTTAAACACCAATATTTGAGGAATTGGAGTCTTATTTAAAAAGAAAGAGGGCAGCCCAGGTGACTCAGGGGTTTAGCACTGCCTTCAGCCCAGGGCCTGATCCTGGATACCTGGGATCAAGTCCCATGTTTGGCTCCCTGCGTGGAGCCTGCTTCTCTCTCTGCCTATACCTTTGCCTCTCATTCTCTCTCTCTCTCTCTTTCTCTATGTCTCTCATGAATAAATAAATAAATAAAAACTTTTTAAAAAAAGAAAGAAAGAAGAGATAGAATGGGCAGAAAGAAAATGAAGAAATAATATTTAAATAACCAAACTGGACAAAAGTGTAGTGTACACACACGATACTGAAAATTCTTCAGGCTCAAGAGAAATGATATATGACAACTTAGAAGAACTTCACAAATGTCCCATATCTTTGTAAATAAAAATCACCAACTTTTTGCATTTTTCTTCTTAATTTCCTTATAAACATGACAGTTTTGAGCAAAAATCATATTTTCTCATGTATAATATAGGCAGATACAACGCATTTAACAACTAAGGCATTAAGTACAGGGGAGAAAGGTAAATGGATTTATGCAGTTTTGGAATTTCTGTATTTTGTGTGTGGTAGTACAACATCAATTCTGAATAGATTGTGAAAACTTAAGGAAGCCTACTTTAATTTCAAAAGCAAATGCTCAAATATAATGCAAAATATTATACATGAAACAACCTAAAAACTACAACTGTATTCTAATAATATTAAAATAATCCCCTTAAAGAAGGTAGGAAAAGAGGAACAGAAGAACAAACATCAGGCATAATGAGGAAAAATTAATAAAATTGTAGACCCAAATTCAATCCTATCAAAGATGTTCAAAGTCATTATTCAGTGTTGCTAAAGATGTGGAGTATCCTGAAATTTTCTATATTGCTAGTAGGAATGCAAAATGGTACAGTAACTTTGGAAAATTATTTGTCAGCATCTTATAAAGTTAGTCATACACTTATCATCCAAGCCCGTTTCCTTGGAATTTACTCAAAAGAAATAAAAACATATGCTCACTTAAAGATTTGTATGAAAATATTCAGAGTGGCATTATTCATAATAGCCAAACTCTAGAAACAACTTAAATGTATGTAAAGTGGTGAATGAATACACTGTAGTAGTCTATGCTATAAAATATTAATTAGATAAAAGGAAATGAACTACTGATATATACAACAACATGGATGAATCCTAAAAACATGGCATGAAGTAAAAGATGTCAAATACAAATGACTACATATTGCACCATTCCATTTATATAAAATTTTAAACCAAGCAAAACCATAGTGACATGAAGCACATCAGTGGCCACTTTCGGTAGATCAGTGGAGGAGATCAATTGCAAAGAGGCGTGAAGTGATGGGGTGATGGAAATATTGCTTGAAGTGGAAGTTACATGACTGTCAACAATTGTTGAATATAAATAAACTAAATACATAGAATTAGCAAGTTTTATTATATGTGAGTTATATGTGAATAAAGCTGGAGAAAAAGATATAGAAAATATTAAGATGAGACTGAATAAGAGGACAGATTTAAAAGGAAAAAGAAAGCATAAATACAGAATATCAGGAATAAAAGAAAGAGTACAGCCACAAATATAGTATAAGTTTTAAGAATAACAAAAGAAAACTACAAACAACCTGGTGTGAATAAATTTAAGATTTTAGATGAAATAGAAAATTCTCTGCAGAATTTTTATTTGTCAAAATCAACCTAAAAATAAACCGAAAACAGGAAGCTACCACATGCAATTAAGAGAATTAAAATTGTTGTAAAACATTTTGCCAACACCTTCCCCCAGCCGTCACTTAAAAAACATACATAGTCCAAGTATTCTCTTTATCATTTCTTTACCAAATGTTGAGTGGATGATTTCTCTTTTGTAAAACTGATTCAGAGAATAAAAATAATAAATCAGGAAGCTATTTAATTGGTTTTATGAAGCGAAAATAATATTGACAACAAGCAAAAACAAAGAAAATACAAGAAAAATACCAAATGCAATTAAAAACATTTATTATTAGTTTTTTTTACTGCTATTGCAGCAAATTACCACAAATGTAGTGGCACCAACTGCAGCTCTTAGAGTTCTGGTGGTCAGAAGTCTAAAATGGGCTAACAGGGCTACATGCCTGTGTGGAGACTCAAGGGTAGAATCATTTCCTTGTTTTTTCCAGTTTCCAGAGGCTGTGGCATTTCTTGGCTCTAGTCTGATATCATATTGCTTTTTCCTTGTCAAGTCTCCTTCTCTGACTCTCGTGATATGCCTCCCTCTTATAAGAACCCCTGTAATTAGATTCACATACCACTAAAATAATCTCCCCAATTTAAGTCCTTAACATAATTACATCTGCAAAATCCCTTTACTTATGTAAGATAACATTCACAGGTTCTGGGGATTCTGATGTAAACATCTTTGGGAAGCCATTATTTTGCCAAACTCAAAAATACAAAAGTCCTAAATAAATAATTGTACCAAAACTAAATAATAAATCATTGTGAACAAATGAAAGTTATGCCAGGAGCACAGGGTTGTCTCAACATCAGACATTATATTATAAAGTACAAAAATTATAGCATTACTTCAATAGTTGAATAAAAACCTTTCTTCATTCATTCAAAATAAATATTTATTCATAATAAAAATATTTTAACAATTGAGAGGTACAATTGTAAATGTATATTTAGTTCATTCCAAAATGATGACCTACAACAAGTTATTCTCCAAAGTAATTTACAAATTTTAACTTCCTTTAGGAAGATATGGGAAAGAGTTCCTATTGTTGCATACTGTCAGACTTTTTAAGATTTGCAGTCTAGTGAATGCAAATATTTGAATATTAGTGTTTACTAATGGATTCTCCTTCTCCTTCTCCTCCTCCTTTTGCTCTTTCTCCTCCTCCTTCTGTTTCTTCTCCTTCTTTCTTTCTTCAATAAATAGTTAATTGCTGACTCAAGTTATCTCTTTGCCAAATCCCCTGTCCATAACCATGGCTTATTTTTCTACTGCACTGTCCTTTTGTTTCCCTAGGTGATATAAATAAGTCTTTTATGTTTTCTGAATAGTAACTCTTATTATATAAGTTGTATGTGAATTTTCCAGAAATTCTCTCACATATGAGAGACATGGATGAAATTATTCTCTGCTGTATTATTTTAATTCTAAAAATGGAAAGGCCAAAACTATCTAACTGAACCGTGATTCAGACAAACAACAGAATACTGCATAGCAGTTAAATGAATATGAATAAAGTAGTTCTATACATACCCAAATAGCTAGTTTTCTAAAATATGCCAGTTGCAAGTTAAAAGACCTCACAGACTATTATATCATTTGTGTGAATTTGAATATACACCAAGCCATACTTTAGATTTTATAGATAATATTTCTAGTTAGTGGAGTTAAAAAATACAGTGATTGGAAAAATTCACACCAAATTCATGGGTGTGGTTGATTCTAGGCACAGCAGGGTAGATAAGTGTTAGGAGGCAAACAAAAGTGATTTTAGTTTTATCTTAAGTATTCTACTTCTTGTCATTTAATGAAAATACCAACTAATAAAAAGGAAATACTGTCTCACTTCACTAACAGCACTCTAAACAATTTAAAATTGCTTGAAATGATCAACTTAAAATTTATAAAGATCTTTCCAAAACAACAACAAAAAATTCTCAAATAGCCAAATTAAAAACCTAAGCAGATAGCCTTTGACCCAGGGTATCAGCAGAAATAAACATATAAAATAAAAATAATTTTCAAGGGTATCTGAGAAGGATGTTTTTTATTAGCAGCTTTCAGCTCCCTATAAAAGAAAATGTTATAAAGATCAGACATCAACATATTCATCATTCATGACAAAACCCATGAAGATGTGGAAGAAAGGGGTGTTTTTTCAGTATTCTGCTACATTAATATCTTATTTTTCTATTGCCTATTTTATAGATTAACCATCCTCTTGTTTCTGAAAAACTATTTGGAAAGAGGAATAATTTATATGGAAAGAGAGCAAGAAGATGAAAGCATGTAAGAAGTGAGATTCATTCCAAACCCAACTCGCCTTTCCTTCTCTATATTATAAAATATTATTGTTTATCAGAAACAATTATTGTTTAACTTTAAGCTTTTAAAAATGTTCTTAATATGGCTGAGAAAAGGTTGGTAATTTTTAAAAATAATCTTTTCATTTTAATTTATTTTCAAAAGGCAATAAATAAATATGGGGTGATGGCCAAAGTCTGTTGATGAATGTAACACTTGTTAAATAATAGAAAAGGTGTTAACATTGAGCAGCTGCTCCTCACAATAATGAAAACTTAATAAAATAAAGATCTGATGTGGGAATTTTATTAAGGTCATTGATGTTGAATTTCAGAGGAAGTAAATAAAAAAGTTGTGCAGTCTGTGTATTAAACCAAAGTAGTTAAGTTGGTAGACTCTTCCAAAAGTTAGATAGGAGTTTATGAAAGATTTCATAGAAAAGAGTAAATAATTCTTAATGCTACTCAAATGCACCTTGAAGCTCATAGTTGTTCACATTTAATCGGAATTAAATGTGCAATAGAGGATAAGATATCTAAAGATTTTAATTTAACAGATCATCCACTAATATGAATCCTCAGTGCTGAAAACAGAGATACTTATTCTAGTATCTCATATGATCTAGACTTTTATAATACATCTTCTAGACTCCGTCTATTACAAAATAAGGTAAACTTTTTACTCCAAGCCTTACAATCTTAGTCATTGTCACTTGCACACCAGTTTCATGATTTTAATCTCTTCTCTTGTGATTGACAGAACTTCAAAACTATACTTAAATGTCTGCATATTCAAATATATCTTTGAGACATGATCTTACTAATCATGACCTTTTGCCTAATTGTGCTGATTCAATAATTCCATTTTTATCAAAACATATTAAACACATTTTTTGAAAATATTTCTTATACTTATTACCTAACTGAAGACTTCACTTCATTCTTAATATTATAAATATCCCAACATAATATGATATATTATATAAATGACGTTGAGTTAGGGACAAACAGGGCTAGGCAGGGCTAGGTAGGGGGCCACGGGATCAGGCTCCCAGAAATCCCAAAAATGCTGAGGTGTAAGGAAACCAGAGGTAAAAGAACAAGCCAGACCACCACCCGGCCTTAGGTGTGGGGGAAGGATGTCTTTTTTAGACAGTCATCTGTGACCAACAAAGAATAACCAAACCCCAAAGATGAAGTAAGCTATTAAAGATGTTATCCCCAGTCCTTACTCAAACCAAGACAGCACAGGAATCTCAAGGAGACAAGCTTCCCAGTCAGTTCTCAATAAAAGACTGCCACTGTATACATAAACCACATCTTCTTTATCCATTCATCTTTCCATGGACACCGAGGCTCCTTCCACAGTTCGGCTATTGTGGACATTGCGGCTAGAAACATCGGGGTGCAGGGGTCCCAGTGTTACATTGCATCTGTATCTTTGGGGTAAATCCCCAGCAGTGCAATTGCTGGGTCGTAGGGAACATCTATTTTTAACCCTTTGAGGAACCTCCACACAGTTTTCCAGAGTGGCTACACCAGTTCACATTCCCACCAACAGTGTAAGAGGCTTCCCTTTTTCCGGCATCCTCTCCAACATTTGTGGTTTCCTGCCTTGTTAATTTTCCCCATTCTCACTGGTGTGAGGTGGTATCTCATTGTGGTTTGGATTTGTATTTCCCTGATGGCAAGTGATGCAGAGCATTTTCTCATGTGCGTGTTGGCCATGTCTATGTCTTCCTCTGTGAGATTTATGTTCATGTCTTTTGCCCATTTCATGATTGGTTTGTTTGTTTCTTTGGTGTTGAGTTTAATAAGTTCTTTATAGATCTTGGATACCAGCCCTTTATCTGTACGTCATTTACAAATGTCTTCTTCCATTCTGTAGGTTGTCTTTTTGTTTTGTTGACTGTATCCTTTGCTGTGCGAAAGCTTCTTATCTTGATGAAGTCCCAATAGTTCATTTTTGCTTTTGTTTCTTTTGCCTTCGTGGATGTATCTTGCAAGAAGTTACTGTGGCCGAGTTCAAAAAGGGTGTTGCCTGTGTTTTCCTCTAGGATTTTGATGGAATCTTGTCTCATATTTAGATCCTTCATCCATTTTGAGTTTATCTTTGTGTATGGTGCAAGAGAGTGGTCTAGTTTCATTCTTCTGCATGTGGATGTCCAATTTTCCCAGCACCATTTACTGAAGAGACTTTCTTCCAGTGGACTCAGCCATTAGAAATGACAAATCCCGCCATTTGCTTCAACGTGGATGGAACTGGAGGGTATTATGCTGAGTGAAGTAAGTCAATCGGAGAAACACAAACATTATATGGTCTCATTCATTTGAGGAATATAAATAATAGTGAAAGGGAATAGAGGGGAAGGAGAAGAAATGGGTAGGAAATATCAGAAAGGGAGACAGAACATGAGAGACTCCTAAGTCCAGGAAAAGAACTGGGGGTGGTGGAAGGGGAGGAGGGTGGAGGGTGGGGGTGAATGGGTGGCAGGCACTGAGGGGGGCACTTGACAGGATGAGCACTGGGTGTTATTCTGTATGTTGGCAAATTGAACACCAATAAAAAATAAATTTATTATTAAAAAAAATAAAAGACTGCCACTACAAGCCCTCGGTGGCAACCCTGCTGGGACCCCTCTCTCTTCTGAGAGCTTTCTCTGTATCTTTGCTTAATAAACTTCTATCCCTTTGCTCACTCTCTTGTGTCCCTGAGATTCATTTTTTGACTCTGTGAGACAAAAACCTAGCTCTTCCTTATCAACATTATATAGTATAATGATATAAATATAATATAAATAATATTCTAAATTCCCCACACAATTAGGTAATTTGTAATGATCAGTGTATTCCAAGGCAGAATCAAAATATTTCCTGTTACTGTCAGAAAGAAATATTTGAATTTTCAAATTCGAGGGATCTGCTCATTAAATAATGTAAATTTCCTTGCAGGAACTGGCTCTGTGTTCAGTTAGGATAGAGCAACTCAAAAGCTGTTTATGGATAGACTGTGTGCAATTTGACCTATTATCGTCCAAAACATTTTTTTTTAATTCAGTATCAAAATTTATTCTCCTCATCACAAAGCTCTTTTAAGTGCTATAAGAAAATGGACTTTACTGGTTCAAATTTTATCATTTACTTACCTTTGGGAAGTTCTATTTTTTAAAAAATTTGCATGGAAAAAAGTAATCCTTTATCTACCTAATAACTTTTCAAAACATTCTTTATTAATTCAAGTCTTTCTATCCTTCCTTATTAACACATTTATCACAATTTCTCAATACATAAATGGTAAATTCTATCACATTAAAAAATTACTTTAAATAGATAACAAAAATAAAATAAAATAAAATAAAATAAAATAAAATATAAATTAAGTTTTTCTTTGTATTTTTTCCTAGGAGACATCTTGCAAGGCTAAGGTGTCCTGACCCATCAACCCTTAGGTAGCATTCTCAGCCAATTCCCTTCCCTGGGCATCAGCTTCACCTTTACAAAATAAGGAGGTAAACAAAACCATCTCAAAGATTCCTTACAAATCAACAATTCCCTAATTCTCTAATTGACTAGCCCTAAGATAGCTATCTATGACGTGACAGTCACTCATTTTACTAATTTTAATGTGAGTACTGACAATATAGAATATAGCTTATGATGAAATTATCTTGATTTCCTGAAACACAATGGATTAACCCTTAATCCATTAAATACTAAATTAATTTTTCTTGAAGCATTGATGCAAGAAAATACAATTATTAAATTGAACAAAATTTAAAAATAAAATATATATATTTTTTTTAATTTTTTTTTATTTTTTATTTATTTATGATAGTCACAGAGAGAGAGAGAGAGAGGCAGAGACATAGGCAGAGGGAGAAGCAGGATCCATGCACCGGGAGCCTGATGTGGGATTCGATCCCGGGTCTCCAGGATCGCGCCCTGGGCCAAAGGCAAGCGCCAAACCACTGCGCCACCCAGGGATCCCTAAAAATAAAATATATTATATAAAAATATTATTTTATTACATTAAAATAAAATACATAAAAATAAAAAATATGATTTTTATTACATTAAATCTTCATATCTAAAAGTCAAGCTTGGATTCCTGATTTATGTCATAAGAGATATATTTTATATATTTGGTCAACTTGATGAAATCAATTTTATCCATAGTTTTTCCTCAAATCTTTCAGATTTTTTTTTTTTTTTGGAAAACATAACTATCAGAGATATAGAGTGTTCAAGGAGAATGTGTGTGAAGCATGAAAACAAAAAGGCAACCTGTGAATTATTTTATTTGCTCCCATATTTCTTCAGGCCACACCAGGCCAAGATTTAAACTGCAGTCACTAAATAATGTCACTTATGTTTCTATTTTTTTTTTGTCCGCACTTTAAAGATTTCTAGTTCTCTGCAAGATCTCTTTTATACCGTCTCCTTCTTGAGTGAGAATACCTGTAGATACAAAAGCAAGTACTGTCAGCTATCCTGTGACATAAACTTTTCTTATCTTTCCCTCTTTGGCATCGGGTCATCACACCAACTGTGGCAAGTAACACTGTAGCATTATGTGGCCCCGGGGACTCACTGAGTGCTAGAAAAAGCCACAACACCTTCCTAAAGGAGTGAGAAACAGAACTGCTTATCCCACTGAATCAGGGATATTTGGAGAGAATCATTCCTTAATAAAGGATAAAATGGGTTCAAGAACTAAGATAATTATCAGATATTAAAGAAGCACATTATATGATGACAAAAAAGATCAATTCACTAAGAAGATAGTGATTCTAAATAAGCATTCCCAAAACACAACTATAAAATATATGCAACAAAAAGACTAGCAAGAGAAATCAACAAGTCCGCAAATACAGTTGAAGGCTTTAACACCACATTCTTGCCAGCACTATCAGACACAAAATGAAGAAGATACAGAATAACTGGACAACACCATCAACTAACCAAATTTCATTGCTATCTATAGGACACTCAACCCAATGAGAGAAGATAATGTACAGAGTTCTATATCGTGAATCTGTTTATCATTTTAGCTGCATATTACATGCTGAGTTCTAGGACTACACTGAGGAATGATCCAATGAGAGAGAGCATAGCAGCTCCTAGGCCAGGAGCTATCTATCCAGGAAAAAGATAAGGAGGGATGGAATTAAGACCGTGGCAGTGAGGATAAGCCTCAAAGGAAAGACTCTCCCTTACATGAATACCTGATTAAAATATACTGTGGCATGTTTCTTCTATTCTTTACCATGGAATTCCTTATAATACTTCTATTGTTTGAGGTGAGATTTTATATTTCTGAGTAGTCATTCAGGAACTTCCTTCTCAAAGCACTCAAGCTCTGTGTACTCCTTGAATTACTGATGATTCTTCTCCATTTTTCCAAACATTGAAGTACAAACTGCACCTTTTCTATCTAAAATCAGGGGGATCCCTGGATGGCTCAGTGGTTTAGTGCCTGCCTTCGAACCAGGACATAGCCCTGGGGTCTCAGGATTGAGTCCCACATCAGGCTCCCTGCATGGAGCCTGCTTCTCCTTCTGCCTGTGTCTCTGCCTCTCTCTCTCTCTCCATGTCTCTCATGAATAAATAAATAAAACCCTTAAAAATACATAAATAAAATCATTTCAACCACATTCTTCTAGTGATTGGGAAGATTTGATTCAAATGCTATTCTCCTTTCCATGGCCACACAGTTGCCTTCTTTCTTATTATTGCTTTCTTTCACATGTAGCGGACTTCTCTTGGTCTCCATCTCTCCCTCAGAACACAGCCTCAAAGGGCACATCCCTGTGTCAATACTTGTGAAGCTTTCCAAACGGAAAGGAGAATAGACAGACCAGCCAACCCCAGAGAAAGAAGATGTCAGGAGATTCAGTCAGGTTGAACTATCACAGGTTTCAGGCTTGGAAGGAATAACTATTTCGTTAGACTTTGTATATCCTAAAGTAAGTATAACACCACCATGCATTTAAAAGGTATATACATACATATCAGGTCAAGTCAAATGAAGATTTTAGGAAACGTATGAGGAGTGAATAAAAGTTGAATGTGAAGTTCATTTTGCTTGCACATTTACCTGGTGTGTAAAGTATAAGATTAGTATTGTGTTCTGTGATCTCTTATGACTGCCTATTTTTAAAATGAATTATTTTTAAGCAAATAAAGTTCCCAAATGAATTTATTAACTTATCATATATTTTTCAAGATCCTACTATGTGCCAAGCAGTGTGTAATTGACACAGGGGTAAGTAGGGTGCCCTCTCAGTTGTCTGGGAGCTTCAATCTAGTGCCAGAAGCCGGCCGTAATGCATAATTAGGATTATATGTAAATGTATCAATAGAGACAGGTAGAAACTACCATTTGAGATAAAATAAGGCAAGATGTCTACAGATGTAACAAGTGACCTCTTGCCAAACATAAGCCAACCTGCCTTGATAACAGACAGGATGGAATCCATTTTTTCTCTCAAACTCCTTCACTATTGAAAGAGACAAAGATTCTGTAGCTAGAAATAGGAGCAGGAAAAAAAGCAGCTTAAATGTCTGTTCCTTCTCTGGTTATATCACCTCTGTCATCATAATATTAATAGCTTACATAATTAATAAATTACATATCGATGCTACATGTCATTAATGTCTTATCATTTCTCACTTAGGAAAAACAAATACTTTTATGTTTTCTATTCTGATTTTTTTTTACTGAATGACTGAAAATCCAAATCATGATGTAGAGAGGGCAGGATGGCAGAGGAGTGGGGTCTCCAAGTCACCTGTCCCCACCAACTTACCTAGATAACTTTCAAATCATCCTGAAAAACCTTCGAATTCGACCTGAGATTTGAAGAGAGAACAGCTGGAACGCTACGGAGAGAAGGGTTTTCGCTTCTAACAAGATAGGAAGACGGAAAATAAATTTAAAAAAAAGCTTCCGCGGGGGGGGGGGGGCGGGGGAGGGGGGAGCCCTCGCGAGGACCCGGGCTAAGGCCGCGCGGCAAGAGCCCCAGGACAGGAAAGCCCAGTCAGTCCCGAAGCAGGAACTTTAAAAATCCACCTGGGACTCTTCCCGGACGCAAAGGCGCTTAGCAGGGAGCTCGGGCAGAGCGCAGGAGGGCGGTGGAGCCTCCAGGCTCCCGGAGCCACTAACGAGGCAGCGCCCCCCGCCCCCTCCCCCCCCCGGCGGCCTAGCTCGGCGAAGGGCTGCAGCGAGCCTGGCGGGGCCTCGGGAAGCTCCGGCGGCGGCTGGGGCGGAGGGGGCTGGTCCCCGCTGCCTTCGGGAGCCGCGCCCGGGAGCGCGATTGCAGCAGCGCAGGCCCCAGAGCCCAGAGCCCCGGGACACAGCCCAGGACCCTGCGCTTCCCCCGGGACAGGCGGGGGTGGGGAGGGCACAGGACAGCGAGGACGCTCCTGCCGCCGGGCGCCCCCGAGCTGTGCAGATCAGCACCCGCAACCCCCCGGAGCACCCAGGCCAGTGCGACTGGGAGACTGTGGGAGTCACTGCAGGAGCTGACTCCAGGGCTGGAGAGCTGGCAGCAGCCAGTGTTGTTGTTCCTCCTGTGTCACCCTGTGCCTGGGATGGAGCGGGGCTACCAGGGAACAGGGGCCTCATGGGATAAACACTTCTCACTAAGCCGTGCACCTGGCAGGGGGTGGGGCAGCTCCCCCAGGTGCACACACCTGAGAGTCAGCACAGCAGACCCTCACCCAGAAGACCAGAAGGAAGGACAGGGGAAGAGCAAGTTCTTGACCCAGCAGCACTGAAAAGCTCCAAGGAAAGTCGAGGGATTTACAGTATATAGCACCAGAGGGTACCCCTCCTTTTTTTTCTTTTTCCAGTACAACTCATTTTTATATCAGATTGTAAATACCCAATTTTTCTTTCTCTTTTCCCACCTTAACTACAATATTTTACCACCTCTTCATTTTTAAGATTATTCCTTTTTGACTTTCATATTTCTACAAATATATAAGTCCTAGATATACTTTCCACTTCTAGATTCCCTTCAACATACTCAACTTAATTTGGGGAGATATACAAGATTTTTTTTTGTTTTCTTTTGTGTTTTTTCTTTACTCTGCCTCATTTTGTTCTACAATGGCAGAAGTTAATACCTTCTAAAACATGACCAGTATGCACCTAAAACTATGTGGTATACTGTGCTGGTTCATCTGTGAGATTCCTCACTCCAATTTTGCACCTCTCTTTTATCTCATTTATGTTTTGGTTGTCAATGTTGGAGCTATTGACAAGTATTTCTGGTTTATATAAATTTGGGAATAGGCATCTAATAACATACGGATAACAAAGAATTTAATATACTCAGAAACAAGAGGATCACCCTAAAACCCCTCAGATAGACTACATTCTCCCTCCATTACAACTTTGTCACCACCACTATCTCCCAGTTCCCTGCTTCCCCCCCGACCCCGTTTTTTTTTTTTTTCTTTTTTCTGTTCACTTTTTTTTTTCTCTCTCTTCTTCTTTAGGATTCCTGGCCTCTTACTTTTTACTGATTTGTTTTAAAATTTGTTTTTCCGAACTAGGGGTGGTGGAAGGGGAGGAGGGCAGGTGTTGGAGGGGAATGGGTGACGGGCACTGAGGTGGACACTTGACGGGATGAGCACTGGGTGTTTTTCTGTATGTTGGTAAATTGAACACCAATAAAAATTAATTTAAAAAAATAAAAATAAAAATAAAATAAAATTTGTTTTTCACTTTAGTGGTTATTTTATTTCATTTTGTTCTGATCCTTGTTTTCAATTTCTGGTCTCTGACCTTGGCAGAATCATAAGGTGAAATTTACTAGTTTGTGGTGGATATTCTTTTTTTTTTTTTTTTTAAAGCAATCACTTTTATTTTTTTATTTTTTTTAATTTTTTTTATTTATGATAGTCACAGAGAGAGAGAGAGCGAGGTACAGACATAGGCAGAGGGAGAAGCAGGCTCCATGCACCGGGAGCCTGACGTGGGATTCGATCCCGGGTCTCCAGGATCGCACCCTGGGCCAAAGGCAGGCGCTAAACCGCGGCGCCACCCAGGGATCCCTGTGGTGGATATTCTTGGTGCGGCCCGCTCATACAGCCACTCTGCAAGGACCAAAATGACTAAAAAGAAAAACTCACCAAAAAAGAAAGAATCAGAAACAGTAATTTTTGCCACAGAGTTACAGAATTTGGATTACAATTCGATGTCAAAAATACAGCATCCATTCCTGATCAAAAATCTTCAGAGTGTAGGGATAGAGGGAACATTCCTCAGCATCTGAAGCCTTTTACAAAAAGCCCACAGCAAATATCATTCTCAGTGGGGAAGCACTGGGAGCCTTTCCCCTAAAATCAGGAACAAGACAGGAATGTCCACTCTCACCACTGCTATTCAACATAGTACTGGAAGTCCGAGCCTCATCAATCAGACAACAAAAAGACATTAAAGGCATTCAAACTGGCAAAGAAGGAGTCAAACTTTCCCTCTTTGCAGATGACATGATACTGTACATTGAAAACCCAAAAGACTCACCCCCAATATTGCTAGAACTCATACAGCAATTCGGCAGCGTGGCAGGATACAAAATCAATGCCCAGAAGTCAGTGGCATTTCTCTACACTAACAATGAGACTGAAGAAAGAGAAATTAAGGAGTCAATTCCATTTACAATTGCACCCAAAAGCATAAGATACCTAGGATTAAACCTATCCAAAGAGGTAAAGGATCTATGCCCTAAAAACTACAGAACGCTTCTGAAAGAAATAGAGAAAGACACAAAGAGATTGAAAAATATTCCATGCTCATGGATTGGAAGAATTAATAATGTGAAAATGTCAATGTTACCTAGGGCAATTTACACGTTTAATGCAATCCCTCGCAAAATACCATGGACTTTCTTCAGAGAGTTGGAAGAAATTATTTTAAGATTTGTGTGGAATCAGAAAAGACCCCGAATAGCCAGGGGAATATTAAAAAAGAAAACCATACCTGGGGTCATCACAATGCCAGATTTCAGGCTGTACTACAAAGCTGTGGTCATCAAGACAGTGTGGTACTGGCACAAAAACAGACACATAGATCAATGGGACAGAATAGACAATCCACTAGTGGACCCTCAACTTTATGGTCAACTAATATTTGATAAAGGAGGAAAGACTATCCACTGGAAGAAAGACAGTCTCTTCAATAAATGGTGCTGGGAAAATTGGACATCCACATGCAGAAGAATGAAACTAGACCACTCTCTTGCACCAGACACAAAGATAAACTCAAAATGGATGAAAGATCTAAATGTGAGACAAGATTCCATCAAAATCCCAGAGGAGAACACAGGCAACACCCTTTTTGAACTCGGCCACAGTAACTTCTTGCAAGATACATCCACGAAGGCAAAAGAAACAAAAGCAAAAATGAACTATTGGGACTTCATCAAGATAAGAAGCTTCTGAACAGCAAAAGATACAGTCAACAAAACTCAAAGACAACCTACAGAATGGGAGAAGATATTCTCAAATGACGTATCAGATAAAGGGCTAGTTTCCAAGATCTATAAAGAACTTATTAAACTCAACAGAAAAGAAACAAACAATCCAATCATGAAATAGGCAAAAGACCTGCACAGAAATCTCACAGAGGAAGACATGGACATGGCCAACAAGCACATGAGAAAATGCTCTGCATCACTTGCAATCAGGGAAATACGAATCAAAACCACAATGAGATACCACCTCACCCCAGTGAGAATGGGGAAAATTAACAAGGCAAGAAACCACAAATGTTGGAGAGGATGTGGAGAAAGGGTCACCCGCTTGTACGGTTGGTGGGAATGCGAACTGGTCCAGCCACTCTGGAAAACTGTATGGAGGTTCCTCAGAAAGTTAAAAATAGAACTGCCCTACGACCCAGCAATTGCACTGCTGGGGATTTACCCCAAAGAAACAGACCCAGTGAAAGATAGAGACACCTGCACCCCAATGTTTATAGCAGCAATGTCCACAATCGCCCAACTGAGAAAGGAGCCTTGGTGTCCATCGAAAGGTGAATGGATGAAGAAGATGTGGTATATGTATTCAATGGACTATTACTCAGCCGTTAGAAATTATAAATACCCACCATTTGTTTCAACAGGGTTAGAATTGGAGGGTATTATGCTGATTGAGGTAAGTCATTCACAGTAGGACAAACATTATATGGTCTCATTCATTCGGGGCATGTAAAATATAGTGAATGGGATTAAAGGGGAAAGGAAAGAAAATGGCAAAAATCAGAGACGGGGACAGAACATGAGAGACTCCTGACTCTAGGAAATGAATAAGACGTAGTGGAAGGGGGGCTGGGCGGGTTTTGGGGTGACTAGGTGACAGGCACTGAGGTGATGGGCACTTGACGGGTTGAGCACTGGGTGTTATGCTATATGTTGGCAAATCGAACTCCAAAATATATATATATATATATATATATATATAAAAGAAAAAAAAAGAAAACAAATTATGATGTAGAACTTCAGATACTTAAAAAATTCAATGAGTGTTGACAAAACTTTTGTCAAGAAAAATTAGCATATTTTTTCCAGGGGAATGGTGAGGTTCAGGGAAGTTAAATGAGTTTTCCTCTGTCTCAGTTTTTATTACAGAGCCTGTCGTCTGCTTTTCTTTGCACATCATATTACTGGTAACACACACACACATGCACACAGACACAGACGCACCTGAAAGCTCAGAAAACTATAGCTACCACATTACAGAAAACAAATTATAGGAAAACTCCAGTCTCGAAAATTCTTGAGTTACATATACATGTATAGAACTAAGTAGGGAGGAACAGGTTGTTCTGCTTTGACCTCTACCCATAACAAAATCTCCAAGGTAACTACAATTCATAGCTCTTTATGGATTAGTGGAAACACTTTATTATACACAAGGATGAATAAGTCATAAGGGCAAATTTAAGAGTTGAAGGCAGAAGTTAGAACGAAGGCTTGAGATTCTTCATTAGCAAAATGTAATATATGCTTTCAACATTTTGAAAAGTCACCTAATAAAGAGAAAAAGCACGCATATGTGATTTCTGTAATAAACTAATTTCTTTCCTGAGCAGTCTTTCTTCTCAAAAGCTATTAGAACTGAAAATACAACATTTTTCTTATATTTTGCTCCCATCATTATGGACTGTAACAAAGTAGAGGAAGGAAACAGGAATCATTTCTGTAGATAGCTAGTTAAATTATTTGCAGTTTGTAGGCTAATAATGAGTTTTATTTTTGTCTCCTTGGAAACTCCAGTCAAATCTTGATTATCCTGAGCATGAGAGGATTTTTTAGGCTTTTCTAAGTGCTCATAGTGTTTTCCTCTTGCTGCTCTGCTGGGTCCCAGCCAGTCTCTCCCAATGAGAAAAACAAGTGGGGGGTTCAGATGCTGCTTCCTCTTGGCCATATATGTGTGCATGTGAGAGAGAAAGACAGAAACTGACACAGGGACACAGGGAGAGAAAGATGTCACACACAGTGTCCTGGTGTCTGTTCTTAAATATATAGATGATACTTTTATTTATCTTTTTTATCTATCATGACCTGTATATAAGGAAAATTGACCACAATTCTATTTTTTCATGATTTGGATCTCAAGAGTCACTTGGCAAATATTTGGGAAATATTTTCATGGAATTCTAGATTTTTGTGAACAAGTTTTTTTTTAAGATTTTATTTATTCATTCATGAGAGACAGAGAGAGAGAGAGGCAGAGGCACAGGCAGAGGGAGAAGCAGGCTCCATGCAGGGAGCCCGACATGGGACTCGATCCTGGGTCTCCAGGATCCCACCCTGGGCTGAAGGCAGACCTAAACCACTGAGCCACCGGGGCTGCCCGTGAACAAGTTTAATTCCCATAGAAAGCAGGTGCCAAATTTGCTTCTAACTCTGTGTTTCTGAAATTAATTACCTTGAGTAAGATGACTGATCTTTTCTTATAAACTGCAGTTGTTAATAGGAAGAAAATAATAATGTGTGTCTATTCTTGTGTACAGCTTAGTTTGTCTTCTGATTTTCTGAGACCACAAAAATGACTTGTTTTGAGGACTTCCAGTTCTGGACAAGGCAAAATATACTTACACCCTTACTTATTTTTTTTTAAATCTCTCCTACTGAGCACAGCTAGAAATCCTAAAAAACATACATGACTCTGAAAGGTAAGGAGAAGGTGTCAGATCAACTTGGAATCCCAGGAGTTAAGAACCAATACAGTGGTAAATTCTCTGAATTTCCTTTTCTGTCCCCAAATCCCAAACATGGTTTGGAAAAGCCTCTGACCTGGAAATGCCAATAAGCACAGACAAAAAAATATCCCCAAGAAATTCTGCTTCTGTTTGCCAAAAGATGAGGGAAGGGGAAGCCAAATAAGACAGAAATCTTTTTGATAACACATATCCCACTCAATCAGAGCATCAGGAAAAAATTAATGACCTGTCCCTAACCTTATCAACAAATGTCTGTTAACAACAAAGTGCTCCAACCCCTCCAAAGTGCCAGAAGAAGCTAAGTGAGAATCCTGGATGTCCACTCCACCCAGTAGGAGGAAGAGCTTCTGGTTTCCTCAACAGGATGATGTTGGTAGGGGCTGAATGGGCAGCCTGGGCTTTCTTCAAAGCTCAGACATACAAAGTGCTCCTCTATCTCTCTGAGTGGGATATTGGAGGGAGCCAAACATGCAGCCTGGACTTTCACCCTCACCCACTGATAACCAAGCACCCCTACCACCAGGGTGTCTGAAGATGAGTGTAGAGCCTGGATTTCCATCTCCAGCACCCTGCAGTAAGGACTTGGTTCCTCTCTTTCCCTGACAGCACTGTTTCAAAGAACAGTTGATAGAAGATCCAGTGTTTCATAACATAATTAATAACAGGTTAAAAGTGAAAATCACTCGTAATACCAAGAACCAGGAAAATTTCAACTTGAATGGGATAAACAATCAACAGAAACCAACGACCAGATGACAAAGTGTCAGAATTATCTTAAAAGAATTCTATGCAGCCATCATAAAAAATGCTTTTGTGAGCAATTGAGAACATGGTTAATATAAGTGAAAATATTGAAAATCACAAAAAAATAGATGATAAAGTAGAAACAAATGGAAACTTTAGAACAACAAACAAAAAACCCCACAGTAAATAATATAAAATTCCCATTGGAGGGGCTTAGTAGAAGAATGGAGATAACAGAGTAAGGAATCAGTGGACTTGAAAATAGATAAACAGAAATTACTCAGTCTGAATAACAGAGAGAATGCACTGAAAAAAAATAAACAAACAAGCAGGACATTAGAGACACTTGTACTATAAGATGTGACATTCATGACATTAGAGTCAAGAAAGGAGAAAAGAGAACAGAGTAAAAAAAGTACTTAAACAAATAATAAATCAAACTTCCTAGATTAGGTAAAAGACATTAACCTACATATTAAGGAAGATGAATAAACTCTAAACAGGGTAAATCCAAAGTAATTCATACCAAACCACATTATGATCAAACTTCTGAAAATAAAGGACAAAGAAAAACATTGAAAGAAGCTAGAGAGAAACAAGCATTACATATGTAAAACAAGTATTTGAATGATAGTAGGTTTCTCACCAGAAATATAAATAAGGAAAAGGCATATATATTGAAAATATGTATTATGAAGCATTAATCAAAAGAAAGTATAAGATAAAAAAAGACTTCAGAGCAAAGAAAATTACTAGAGACAGAGAAAGACATTACCTAATGTCTTGGTAATGAAATGGTCAGCCTACCAAGAAGACAAAGCAATCTAAATGTGTAGGCTCAAACAACATAGATTCAAAGTACGTGAAACAAAACTTATAAAACTGGAAAAAGTAACACACATCCACTGCTATAATTGGAGACATCAACATCTCCTTTCAACACTGATAGAACAACTGGTCAAAAAATGAGTATGGACATAAAAGGACTAAACATGATCATCAATCAACAGATTTGAATTGGCACCTGAAGAACTCTACCACCATCAACAAAATACATATTTTTAAAGCAGCTATCAAATATTCATCTGAATATATCACATCCTGAATCACAAAACAAACTTTAACAAATATAAAAGGGTTAAAGGCATATAGGGTTTGTTTTCTAACTACAATGAACTAAAACTAAAATGCATTAATAAAAAAAATAGGAAAACATCCAAATATTTGGAAATTATGCAACACACTTCTAAAAACTCCATAGGTCAGAGAGTAAGTCACAAAAGAAGTCACATATACATTCATCTGAATGAAAATAAAAATAAAACACATTAAACTTTGTAAGACACAAATAGAGGCACCCGGGTGGCCCAGTCAGTTAGTGTCTGACTCTGTTTTGGCTCAGTCATGATCTCAGGACCCTGAGATTGAGCCCTATGTTAGACTCCCTGCCCAGGGTGAAATGTGCTTAAGACTCTTTCTCCAAACCCCTCTATCCCTCCCCTTCTAAAATAAATAAACAAATCTTTAAGAAAAAAAAAAAACTTGTAAGATACAATTAAAGTAGTGCTGAGAGGGAAATTCACAGAACAAAAATGTTAACATTACAAAAGAGAAAAGTTCTCAAATCAATAATCAAAGCTCTCACCATAAGAACTTTGTAAAATGATAGGAAAACAATCCCAAATAAAGCAGAAGGGAAGAAAAAGAAACCAGCAGAAATCAGTGAAATTAAGATAAAATTAATGGAGGAAAAAAATAGTACTTTGACAAGATCAACGAAGTTCACAAAAGTTTATAGAGAGACAAGGAAGTCACAAATTAGCACTATCAGCAATGAAACAGTGAATATCAGCTCTCTGCTCCTCCCTGTTCGACAGACAGCTGCATCTTCTGGTGCAGGGCCAGCACGTCCCCAAGACACGATAGGGAAGATCGGACTGAACGGATTTGGCCGTATTGGGCGCCTGGTCACCAGCGCTGCTTTTAACTCTGGCAAAATGGATAGTGTCGCCATCAGTGACCCCTTCATTGATCTCAACCACATGGTGTGTATGTTCCAGTATGATTCTACCCACGGCAAATTCCACAGCACGGTCAAGGCTGAGAACGGGAAACTTGTCATCAATGGGAAGTCCATCTCCATCTTCCAGGAGCAAGATCCCGCCAACATCAAATGGGGTGATGCTGGCGCTGAGTATGTTGTGGAGTCCACTGGGGTCTTCACCACAATGGGGAAGGCTGGGGCTCACTTGAAGGGCGGGGCCAAGAGGGTCATCATCTCTGCTCCTTCTGCCGATGCCGCCATGTTTGTGATGGGCATGAATGGTGAGAAGTATGACAACTCCCTCAAGATTGTCAGCTATGCCTCCTGCACCACCAACTGCTTGGCTACTATAGCCAAAGTCATCCATGACCACTTTGGCATTGTGGAGAGCCTCATGACCACCTTCCATGCCGTCACTGCCACCCAGAAGACCATGGACGGCACCTCTGGGAAGCTGGCATGATGGCCGATGGGCTGCCCAGAACATCATCCGTGCTTCCACTGGCACCACCAGGACTGTGGGCAAGGTCATCCCTGAGCTGAACGGGAAGCTCACTGGCATGGCCTTCCGTGTCCCCACCCCCAACGTGTCAGTTGTGCATCTGACCTGCCACCTGGAGAAAGCTGCCAAATATGACAGCATCAAGAAGGTAGTGAAGCAGGCATCGGAGGGCCCCCTCAAGGGCACCCTGGGCTACACTGACGACCAGGTTGTCTCCTGTGACTTCAACAGTGACACCCACTCTTCCACCTTCGACGCTGAGGCTGACATTGCCCTCAATGACCACTTCCTCAAGCTCATCTCCTGGTATGACAATGAATTCAGCTATAGGAACCAGGTGGTGGACCTCATGGTCCACATGGCCTCCAAGGAGTAAGAGCCTCCTGGACCACCAGCCCCAGCAAGAACAAGAGGAAGAGAGAGGCCCTCAGCTTCTGGGGAGTCCCTGCCCCAACTTAATCCCCCAACACATGGAGAATCTCCTGACCTCCAATTTACATCCCAGACCCTGAGGAAGGGGAGGGGCTTGGGGAACCCTACCTTGTCATGTACCATCAATAAAGTATACTGTACCCAGTCAAAAAAAAAAAAAAAAGAGGAGAAGGGGCAAGATGGTGGAAGAGTAGGGTCCCCAAGTCACCTGTCCCCACCAAATTACCTAGATAACCTTCAAATCATCCTGAAAATCTACGAATTTGGCCTGAGATTTAAAGAGAGAACAATTGGAATGCTACAGTGAGAAGAGTTCGTGCTTCTATCAAGGTAGGAAAATGGGGGGAAAAGGAAATAAAAGAAATAAAAAAAACAAAGGCCTCCAAGGGGGAGGGGCCCTGCGAGGAGCCGGGCTAAGGCCCCGGCGAGTGTTCCCAGGACAGGAGAGCCCCGTCCCGGAGAAGCAGGAGCTTCACCAACCTTCCCGGGTGGAAAAGCGCTGGCAGGGAGTTAGAGCAGGACCCCAGGAGGGCGGGGATGCCCTCAGGCTCCCTGGGACACTCACAGACACCTGCGCCCCAGGGAGAGTGCGCCGAGCTCCCTAAAGAGCTGCAGCGCACACAGCTGGACCCGGAGCAGCTCAGAGGGGCTCGGGTGGCGGCTCCACAGAGGGGGCTGCACACCCGAGCGCAAATCCAACAGCGCAGGCTGGGGAGCGCTGGGTGCCAGGGACACAGCCCAGGATCCGACCTCCCCCCAGGGACAGGCAGAGGTCGGAAGGACCCAGAACAGCAAGAACACTCCTGCCCGAGCTGAGCAGATCAGCGGCCCGCCCTGGAGCATCCAGGCCCTGAAGACAGAGAGCTCCGTAGTTACTGCGGGAGCTGACTCCAAGGATCCAGAGCTGGCCGCCACCACTGGGGTTGTTCCTCCTGGGGCCTCACAGGATAAACTAACCCCACTGAGCCTCAGAGTGGCCTCACTGGATAAACAGGTTAAACATCTTTCACTGAGTCCTACACCAGGGAGGGGGCAGAGCAGCTCCCCCAAGTGCTAACACCTGAAAATCAGCACAACAGGCGCCTTCCCCAGAAGACCAGCTAGGCGGACAAGTTCCAGGGGAAGTCAAGGGAATTAAAGTATACAGAATCAGAAGATACATCCCGTGTTTTTTTGTTGTTGTTGTTGTTTTTATTTTTGTTTTTCTTTTGTTTTTTTTTTGTTTGCTTTTTGACTTCTATTTGCTTCCCCACCCTTTTTTCCTTTCTTTCTTTTTTTCTCTTTTTCTTCTCTGATTTTTTTTCTTCCTTTTTACTCTTTTCTTTTTCTCTTTTCTTTCCTTCTTTCTCACCTTTGTTTTTCTCCTTTTCCCAATACTTGTTTTTGGCCACTCTAAACTGAGCAAAATGACTAGAAGGAAAACCTCACCTCAAAAGAAAGAATCAGAAACAGTCCTCTCTCCCACAGAGTTACAAAATCTAGATTACAATTCAATGTCGGAAAACCAATTCAGAAGCACTATTATACAGCTACTGGTGGCTCTAGAAAAAAGCATAAGGGACTCAAGAGACTTCATGACTGCAGAATTTAGATCTAATCAGGCAGAAATTAAAAATCAATTGAATGAGATGCAATCCAAACTAGAAGTCCTAACAACAAGGGTTAACGAGGTGGAAGAACGAGTGAGTGACATAGAAGACTAGTTGATGGCAAAGAGAAAAACTGAGGAAAAAAGAGACAAACAATGAAAAGACCATGAGGAAAGATTAAGGGAAATAAACGACAGCCTGAAGAAGAAAAACCTACGTTTAATTGGGGTTCCCAAGGGCACCGAAAGGGACAGAGGGCCAGAATATGTATTTCAACAAATCAGAGCTAAAAACGTTCCTAATCTGGGAAGGGAAACAGACATTCAGATCAAGGAAATAGAGAGATCCCCCCCTTAAAATCAATAAAAACCGTTCGACACGTCTACATTTAATAGTTAAGCTTGCAAATTCCAAGAAAAAGAGAAGAACCTTAAAGCAGCAAGAGACAAGAAATCCCTGACTTTTATGGGGAGGAGTATTAGGGTAACAGCAGACCTCTCCACAGAGACCTGGCAGGCCAGAAAGGGCTGGCAGGATATATTCAGGATCCTAAATGAGAAAAACCTGCAGCCAAGAATACTTTATCCAGCAAGGCTCTCATTCAGAAATGGAAGCAGAGATAAAGAGCTTCCAAGACAGGCAGAGCTGAAAGATTATGTGACCTCCAAACAAGCTCTGCAAAAAATTTTTAAGGGGGACTCTTAAAATTCCCCTTTAAGAAGAAGTCCAGTGGAACAATCCACAAAAACAAGGACTGAATAGGTATCATGATGACACTAAACTCATATATGTCAATACTAACTCTGAACGTGAATGGGCTTAATATTCCCATCAAAAGGCTCAGGGTTTCAGACTGGATTAAAAAAAGCAGGACCCATCTATTTGCTGTATACAAGAGACTCATTTTAGACAGAAGGACACCTACAGCCTGAAAATAAAAGGTTGGAGAACCATTTACCATTCAACTGGTCCTCAAAAGAAAGCAGGGGTAGCCATCCTTATATCAGATAAACTAAAATTTACCCGAAGACTGTAGTGAGAGATGAAGAGGGACACTATATCATACTTAAAGGATCTATCCAACCAGAGGACTTAGCAATCCTCAATATATATGCCCCGAATGTGGGAGCTGCCAAATTTATCAATCAATTAATAACCAAAGTTAAGACATACTTAGATAATAATAAATTTATACTTGGTGACTTCAATCTAGCACTTTCTACACTCGATAGGTCTTCTAAACACAACATCTCCAAAGAAACGAGAGATTAAATAATACACTGGAGCAGATGGATTTCACAGATATCTACAGAACTGTACATCCAAACTCAACTGAATACACATTCTTCTCAAGTGTACATGGAACGTTCTCCAGAATAGACCACATACTGGGTCACAAATCGGGTCTGAACTGATACCAAAAGATTGGGATCATCCCCTGCATATTCTCAGACCATAATGCCTTGAAATTAGAACTAAATCACAACAAGAAGTTTGGAAGGACTTCAAACACGTGGAGGTTAAGGACCACCCTGATAAAGATGAAAGGGTCAACCAGGAGGTTAAGGAAGAATTAAAAAGATTCATGGAAACTAATGAAAATGAAGATACAACCGTTCAAAATATTTGGGATGCAGCAAAAGCAGTCCTGAGGGGGAAATACATCACAATACAAGCATCCATTAAAAACCTGGAAAGAACTCAAATACGAAAGCTAACCTTACACATAAAGGAGCTAGGGAAAAAACAGCAAATAGATCCTATACCCAGAAGAAGAAGAGAGTTAATAAAGATTCGAGCAGAACTCAACGAAATTGAGACCAGAAGAACTGTGGAACAGATCAACAAAACCAGGAGTTGGTTCTTTGAAAGAATTAATAAGATAGATAAACCATTAGCCAGCCTTATTAAAAAGAAGAGAGAGGGGATCCCTGGGTGGCGCAGTGGTTTGGTGCCTGCCTTTGTTCCAGGGAGCGATCCTGGAGACTGGGGATTGAATCCCACATCAGGCTCCCGGTGCATGAAGCCTGCTTCTCCCTCTGCCTATGTCTCTGCCTCTCTCTCTCACTGTGTGCCTATCATAAATAAAAGATAAAAATTTAAAAAAAAGAAGAAGAGAGAGAAGACTCAAATTAATAAAATCATGAATGAGAAAGGAGAGATCACTACCAACACCAAAGAAATACAAACGATTTTAAAAACATATTATGAACAGCTATACGCCAATAAATTAGGCAATCTAGAAGAAATGGACGCATTCCTGGAAAGCCACAAACTACCAAAACTGGAACAGGAAGAAATAGAAAACCTGAACAGGCCAATAACCAGGGAGGAAATTGAAGCAGTCATCAAAAACCTCCAAGACACAAAAGTCCAGAGCCAGATGGCTTCCCAGGGGAGTTCTATCAAACGTTTAAAGAAGAAACCATACCTATTCTACTAAAGCTGTTTGGAAAGAAAGAAAGAGATAGAGCACTTCCAAATTCTATGAGGCCAGCATCACCTTAATTCCAAAACCAAAGACCCCACCAAAAAGGAGAATTACAGACCAATATCCCTGACGAACATGGATGCAAAAATTCTCAACAAGATGCTAGCCAATAGGATCCAACAGTACATTAAGAAAATTATTCATCATGACCAAGTAGGATTTATCCCCGGGACACAAGGCTGGTTCAACACTCGTAAAACAATCAATGTGATTCATCATATCATCAAGAGAAAAACCAAGCACCATATGATCCTTTCATTAGATGCAGAGAAAGCATTTGACAAAACACAGCATCCATTCCTGATCAAAACTCCTCAGAGTGTAGGGATAGAGGGAACATTCCTCAACATCTTAAAAGCCATCTACGAAAAACCCACAGCAAATATAATTCTCAATGGAGAAGCACTGGGAGCCTTTCCCCTAAGATCAGGAATAAGACAGGGATGTCCACTCTCACCACTGATATTCAACATAGTACTGGAAGTCCTAGCCTCAGCAATCAGACAACAAAAAGACATTAAGGCATTCAAATTGGCAAAGAAGAGGTCAAACTCTCCCTCTTCGCCAATGACATGATACTCTACATAGAAAACCCGAATGCCTCCACCCCAAGATTGCTAGAACTCATACAGCAATTTGGTAGTGTGGCAGGATACAAACTCAATGCCCAGAAATCAGTGGCATTTCTATATACTAACAATGAGACTGAAGAAAGACAAATTAAAGAGTCAATCCCATTTAAAATTGCACCCAAAAGCATAAGATACCTAGGAATAAACTTAACCAAAGAGGTAAAGGATCTATACCCTAAAAACTATAGAACACTTCTGAAGGAAATTGAGGAAGACACAAAGAGATGGAAAAATATTCCCTGTTCATGGATTGGAAGAATTAATATTGTGAAAATGTCAATGTTACCCAGGGCAATTGACATGTTTAATGCAATCCCTATCAAAATACCATGGACTTTCTTCAGAGAGTTAGAACTGGCAAAGTCACCCATGACCACTTAAAATTATCTTAAGATTTGTGTGGAATCAGAAAAGACCCCAAATAGCCAGGGAAATATTAAAAAGGAAAACCATAGCTGGGGGCATCACAATGCCAGATTTTAGGCTGTACTACAAAGCTGTGGTCATCAAGACAGTGTAGTACTGGCACAAAAACAGACGCAGAGATCAATGGAACAGAAGAGAGAACCCAGAAGTGGACCCTGAACCTTATGGTCAACTAATATGCAATAAGGGAGGAAAGACTATCCATTGGAAGAAAGACAGTCTCTTCAATAAATGGTGCTGGGAAAATTGGATATCCCCATGCAGAAGAATGAAACTAGACCACTCTCTTGCACCATACACAAAGATAAACTCAAAATGGATGAAAGATCTAAATGTGAGACAAGATTCCATCAAAATCCTAGAGGAGAACACAGGCAACACCCTTTTTGAACTCGGCCACAGTAACTTCTTGCAAGATACATCCACGAAGGCAAAAGAAACAAAAGCAAAAATGAACTACTGGAACTTCATCAAGATAAGAAGCTTTTGCACAGCAAAGGATACAGTCAACAAAACTCAAAGACAACCTACAGAATGGGAGAAGATATTCTCAAATGACGTATCAGATAAAGTGCTAGTTTCCAAGATCTAGAAAGAACTTATTCAACTCAACACCAAAGAAACAAACAATCCAATCATGTAATGGGCAAAAGACATGAAGAGAAATCTCACAGAGGAAGACATGGACATGGTCAACAAGGACATGAGAAAATGCTCTGCATCACTTGCCATCAGGGAAATACAAATCAAAACCACAATGAGATACCACCTCACACCAGTGAGAATGGGGAAAATTAACAAGGCAGGAAACAACAAATGTTTGAGAGGATGTGGAGAAAGGGGAACCCTCCTGCACTGTTGGTGGGAATGTGAACTGGTGCAGCCACTCTGGAAAACTGTGTGGAGGTTCCTCAAAGAGTTAAAAATAGACCTGCCCTACGACCCAGCAATTGCACTGTTGGGGATTTACCCCAAAGATACAGATGCAGTGAAACGCCGGGACCCCTGCCCCCAATGTTTCTAGCAGCAATGTCCACAATAGCCAAACTGTGGAAGGAGCCTCATTTTCCATCAAAAGATGAATCCATAAGAATATGTGGTTTATGTATACAATGAAATATTACTCAGCCATTAGAAACGACAAACACCCACCATTTTCTTCGACGTGGATGGAACTGGAGGGAATTATGCTGAGTGAAATAAGTCCATCGGAGGACAAACATTATATGGTCTCATTCATTTGGGGAATATAAATAATAGTGAAAGGGAATAGAAGGGATGGGAGAAGAAATGGGTAGGAAATATCAGAAAGGGAGATAGAACATGAAGACTCCTAACTCTGGGAAACGAACTAGGGGTGGTGGAAGGGGAGGAGGGCGGGGGGTGGGGGTGAATGGGTGACGGGCCCTGAGGGGGGCACTTGACGGGATGAGCCCTGGGTGTTATTCTGTATGTTGGCAAATTGACACCAATAAAATCAAATTTATTATTAAAAAAATGAATGTAGGAAAAAAAATGTATGACCAACAGAGTATGTAAAGTCTCATTAAGGATTTTATATTGGCGTGATCCCTGGGTGGCGCAGTGCTTTACCGCCTGCCTTTGGCCCAGGGTGCGATCCTGGAGACCCGGAATCGAATCCCACGTCGGGCTCCTGGTGCATGCAGCCTGCTTCTCCCTCTGCCTATGTCTCTGCCTCTCTCTCTCTCTCTGTGTGTGTGACTATCATAAATAAATTTTTTAAAAAATTATTTTAAAAAGTGAAAAATTTTATATTGGCTACAATGAAAAAAAAAGAAACAGTGAATATCATAATACATCCTTCAGATAATAAGGGACTGCTGAAAACAACTCTATACACATAAATTCAACAACTTAGGTAAAATAGAACATTTCCTTAAAATGTACAAAAAGACAAAAATCAACTAATATTATATAGATCATGTAAATAAATAGCTTTATACTTATCACAAAAATAGTACAGAAAGGAACTCTTTATCCCATTTTCCCCAGAGGAAACACTATTCATAACTTTAGGACAGTATCAAAACCAGGACATTGGCATTGGTACAATCCACAGACTTTATTCACATTTTACCAGTTCTACATGCACTCATTGGGTGTGTCTGTATGGTTCTAAGAAATTTTGTTACAAGGTAGGTGCCTGTAATTACCACCACAGTAAACATATAGGATTGCTCCCTTACCAAAATGATGCCTTTAGATCTGCTTTGCTTGATAGCCATACCCATCCCCAACCCCATTTGTAGTTGCTGGAAACCACTAATCTGTTTTCCAAGGACATTTTATGAAGGAGAGCTCACAGAATGTAACTTTTGGGAGTGCCTCCCCCCTTCATCAAAATTCCCTTGAGATTCATCCATTGTTTGTATGGATAGTTTGTTTCTTTGTATTTCTGACTAGTATATCATGGTATGAATGTACCACAGTTTGTTTAAACTTTCATTCATTGAAGGACATTTGAATGATTTGCAGACTTCAACTGCTAGAAAGAAAGCTGCTGTGAACATTCTTGTACTGATTTTTATGTGAGCCTAAATTTTTCTTTCTCTGTAATAAAAGCCCACAAGTTTGATTTCTGGATAATATAGCAATATGTTTAGCTTATTTATTTATTCTTTTTTATTTTTTTTATTTATTCTTTTTTTTAAAAAAAAGCTACCAAACTCTTTCCCAGAGTGGCTGTATTATTTTACATTCCACCAGTAATGTATGAGATATCTAGTTTCTCTACACCTTCTCCAGCATTTGCCTTTCTCTAGTGGTTAATGATATTGAACATTTTACTATATGTTTATTTGCCATCTAATCTCCTCTTTAGTGAAATACCATGTTACTGTTTTTTGTCTATTTTCTAATTGGATTGTACTGTTGAGTTTTGAGAGTTCTTCATGTATTCTAGATAGGGGTCCTTTGTCAGATACACAGTTTGCAAAAATTTTCTCTAAATCTATAGAATGTGCTTCCATTCTCTGAGCAGGGCTTTGTGAAACAAAAGTTTTTAATTTTGATTAAGTCCCATTTATTGATTTTTTTGTTGTTGTTCTTTTATGGATCAAACTTTTGGTGTCAACTTTTCATCTTGCTATAGGTCTTGAAGATTTTCCTCTTGTGTTTTATTTTAATAGTTTTTGTAGTTTCACATTTTGCTTTTAAACCTATGATCAATTTTTAATTAATTTTTGTATAAAGTATAAGACTGCTTTAAGTTCATTTTTTATTTTTCCCATGGGTATTCAATTGCTTTAGCACCATATCTTAAAAAGAATATCCTTCCTTGAATGAACTACTTTGCACTTTTATACAAAGTCAGTTGGTCATGCATTTTTGGGTTTATTCATGGTTTCTCTATTCCGGTCATTTGAACCGATTTTCTATTTTTTTGTACCAGAGCCATACTCTCTTGAGTACAATAGATAATAAGTCCCTACATTAGATAAAATGAGTCTTACCACTATTTTTAATTTTTAAGAAATACTTTAATAATTTCCCCTTATTTTCCTTTCCACAGGAATTTAGAAAAATCTTTTTCTATATCGATAGGATTTTGATGGAAATTCTATTAAATTTCAGAGCAATTTGGAGGGTTGGGATCTGACAACATCAAAGCTTCTAATTTATGAATACATTCTATCTCTCCATTTACTTAGGTCTATGATTTCTTTCATCAGTATTTTGTAGTTTTCAGTATTCAAGTGCTGTATAGTTATTAGATTTATACCCATGTATTTCATTTCTAGTCATTGTAAATTGTAATGTTTTTAATTTATATTTCATTCCTGAGATAAAATTCTCCTGATCATGGCATATAATTCTATTTATATGTTGCTGGATTTAATCTGGTATTAAATTAAGTATTTTGTTGAGGTTTACTGCATTTATAATCATGAAAGATATTGATATTCTTCCTCTTTTTGTACTCTTTGTCTGGTTTTTGTAATTTCCTCTTAATCTATAATAACCTTAAAATGAAAAGCTAAAAAATAAAAATAATTGTATTTCTTATTATTTCTTAACAATAGTAAGTTGTTACAATTACACAGAATTACAGAAATTAAAATGGAAGTCTTTTGGAATATTTAAAACTAGTATTGTAAAGCAGAAAATAGGAGGAAAAGGTTAAATGCGTTACAGAAATGAATGACGGGCTATCAATAGATCATTATATGAGTTTATATGTCCTGGAACAATGAAAGTCTGAATATTTTTCAACTGATCCCACTAATTATACTATCAATCTCCTCCAGTTAACACTGGGACTGATTCTTAGAAGCCGTCAAGGAATTTATGGTGACTAATTACAATCTCTGTCTTCATAATTATACAGTATGAACTAGTTTGTACTCAAATGTCCATACCATGCAATACTACATGGTGATTAGGAAAAAATAAAAACAATGAACAATGTAGATAAGAACAAGAACGCTTCGAAATAACAGGTGATCGTTTGTCATACTTACCCATAATCATTCACAGATATCTTTTTCTGTAAACATTTCATTTACTCTGTTTCCTTCTCATAAAACTTTTTGCTGGAGTTCACCAAGAAAAAAGGACAGAAAGAAATTGCAGGGAACTTCTTTGATTTCTTGTTGGTCTGAACCTAGATCTGCATCCTCCTTAACCCTCATCAAAGGGGAAGCCTTCTTACCTGCTATAGTCAATGACCTCAGTCCTCAGTTTCAGAGGCTCACCTCATCCTGACTTTCCCTTTCGTGAGCACCTTATTAATTGCTGAGGTTTGATATTTTCTTATTTTTCATCTAAACAAACTACAAACTTCTCTCAAATACCCAGTCAACTACCATACTTTGTTTCTATTTTACCTGGGGGCTATGGGGAAGGCATTGAATAGAAATATTGGTTCAACCCCAGCAAAATTAGAGATTCCATGGGCATGGAATGACATCTACACAGGGATGTGAAAAATACATTTCTCACAATCTGGATTCAGACCCTGATTCTTCTTTATTTCGTCAGAAGAATTTTTTTATACTTTAATCCGTTGTATGGAGCAGGCATTTTCTACTCTGAGATGTTACCACCAGGATGGTCATGCAGGCCTGAATCATGCCACCCTTCTACCTTTAATCAATTATGCATAGCATTGTAGGACAAAATTCTTCAAACAAAATTTTCATCATTCCCATATTCAAGCCTCTTGGTAATTAAGCCCAGTCTTATTTGTTTCTTAATATTTAAAAATTATAGTATGGTTCATTGAAAGATTTACCATGCATCAAGGTCTGTGTTGGGTACTTGGTGACATCTCATTTAATCTCATTGTGAAAGAATGAGCATACCAGCAGAGCACAGTCAGACCACATATCACAATAAAACTGCATCACAATATCTGCAACTAAACAGTTCAGCAAGCTAAACTCAACTGCAGGGCAGCCCAGGTGGCTAAGTGGTTTAGCACCACCTTCAGCCCAAGCCCTGATCATGGAGACCTAGGATTGAGTCCCATGTCAGGTTCCCTGCATGGAGCCTGCTTTTCCCTCTGCCTGTGTCTGTGTGTGTGTGTCTCTCTCTCTTTTTCTCTTTCTCTCTCTCTGGCTCTCATGAATGGATAAATAAAATATTTTTAAAAAATAAACTCAACTGCAGCAGCCATTGGCTGAGAATGGTCAGGACTTGGTGGGTTACTGCCAGATTCCTTAAATTTTGCCCACACTTCTAACTCAGGACCAACCAGAGAAAGCCAAATATACTCCCCACACCAATCACATAGGATACCCAAATTTAATTAGCCTGACTCCAGTTTCCCCATGCCAACGAACCTCCAATCACGGCATGCCTCAAGCTATCACTTTTTCCACTATAAAGCTCTCCCAACTCACTGCCCTCTTTGGAGTCTCTGTCAAATCCAAGTCATGGTGGCTAATTTCCTTGCTATAGCAACCTCTGAAGAGCCTCTGCTTGATCACATTTGGGAGGTCTTATTTATGTCCACAAGCCCTACAATCCAGCAGGGCCATCTGCATCATTGGCAGATGTAAAAACCATGATCTGGGGTGGGCAGAAGCTGGCCAAAGGTCATTATCATCCAACTTGATGTCTCCACCACTCCAGTCTCAACTCCCTTCTTTCTCTGACATCTCTGTGCTCATCATTTGCTCTCACTAAAAAATGATACCATGAGGGTCCTCTTCAGCCTTGCAATCACAGAAATCAGTGGCTAATTAAAACATTTGAAAGATGACCTGATTTAAATACTCAGGGATTTTCCATTTGTCATAAAGAAGTGATACTAAAACCTGATCACACACTGAGGACAATTAATCATTTACCTGGTAGCGTTTGTAAGAGATATATTTTCTCTTATGTCTCAACAGGCAGAAGAGTGAAGATCATTGGGAACTATCAGAAATTCAACCCAATCCTGGTGGGAACAGACTTGGCAGGTCTGTTTGGTGCAAGTATCCCAGTCCAATGGAGGGATGGACTTTCCTGGACTTTGCTCATAGAACACCTCTTTCTCCATGCAGTCCATAAAGGTTCACTGACTCAATAGGACCAGTTACAAAGCTCTATGTCAATAAAATGTTTAATATGAAAATCTCATTATTTTAAGATTTTAAAAAATATTTGTTATATACAAATCTAGTCCTACCACCCAGAGGGGGAAACAGTGCATAGCTTAGGTAGCTTTAGGAATAACAAGAAAAAAAAAAAAGAAGGAATAACAAGAAGACTTTGATTAATAACAATCAAATAGAAGTCAAAAGCTCAAGGTTACTTGCAGACAACCCAGGGACTCTTAAAATGCATAGACCACAAATCTACCTAACATCCATTACTCTAATATGCATGACTGAGTTCACCAATGCTTGCACTGAAGGTAGAATCCTTGTTTTCCTACTGCCATATCCCAGAGGTCACAGATAAACAGATTCACTGTGTTGGTGCAGCACACTGTGGCCCAAGTTCAGGAAACATTGAGTTTATTGCCGCACTTACTCTATCCTCTTGCCTTTGTTAGACATAACACTCTGCATTTCTACAGTTTTTGTCTTCACATCCACCACAAACATTTTAGTAATTCAAGAAATGTACAACACTTTAATAAAAGGATAGTGGCCTTTAGGACTAATTTGTTTTTTAATGAACACAGTACTTGTGATTAACTGCTGTGTTGTTTCAAGAAGGGTGCTATAGAAGCTAAGCACTATGCATGTATAATATTTGTTTATAGAAGAAAGGACAAGAAGAAAGATAAAGGCAGAAGGAAGGATGGTAAATAAGTGAGGATGACGGGAGGAGTTAGACAATTCTTTGAGGGCCAGTGCCACATTCTTTCAATAGCTGACAAGCAGGACGAGTAAATGAACCATGTAATACACATGAATTGTCACTTCAGATAATTACTCTCTCTTTGACATGGAGCTGAGGCTGTGTCCTCTTGCAATGTTTATGTCTCTTTCTCCAAGCAGCCTTTCTCTGAATATTTCATTGTGAAATAATTTCTATGAAATGTTAATAGACATTCCATGAAAAAGGTGTCCACGGTCTAATAACTTAAGGTTACAATGCCCACCATATGCCAAAACTTCTATGGTTCATAAGGAATTTTAGTGTATCAAAGTCTCCAGGAAACCCTGAAATTACAAAGCAAACCAAAAGTTTTACTTTGCTTAAATTCAGCATTTCTCAGATGTTTCCACAGGCAAACTTTTCTCATTGACCAACCACATTTAACTCATTGCATAGCCCTAGCATGTCTCAGAAGGTGTTCTAGACTTCATGCCAATATGTGATAGGTAGTACTTTTTGACATAGGACTGGAAGCAGAAAACAGACACCAAAATGGACCCTAATGATCCTTGTCATTAATTATTCACAGCCTTGTGTAGTCCCCTCCCACATTTTATCAAGACTAGTCTGTGTGACCAATATGGCAGAAGTACTGTATTATAAATGACTGTGGCTGTCATCTTGGATTTGCCCTTTCTTGGGTCTCATCATCTGGGGCAAGCTGGCCACCATGTTGTAAAGACGCTCAGACAGCATATGGAGATAGCCACTTGGTAAGAAATGAGGCCCCGGGCCAGCAGCCATGTGTGTGAACTTGGAAGATGGTCCTCTCTTGGGTGAACTTTCAGTGGACTTCTTGGCTGTAAACTTTGATGGACTTGGAGCCAGACTCACTAAGCTAAGGCCCTCATGAATTCCTGATCCTTAGAAATTGTGAGACACTAAATGTTTTCATAAACTACTAAGTTTGGGAGCAATTTATTGTGCAGCAATAGGTAACTAATAAACTAGTTAATTAAGAAGGCCTGGGAAATATGATGTTTAGGTTTGTATCAGGAGGACATGCTTATTCATGCAACCAAGTATGAATTATGTTGATGCCATGATGCTCTAATATAACAGCAGTGAACGAAGCAGAAAATCCCTTTCTTTACTTTGCATTCAAGTATCCATATACTTGGCAGATAACTCCAGTTATCCTTCAGAATCTCTCATGTCGGGATGCCTGTGTGGCTCAGTGATTTAGCATTTGCCTTTGGCCCAGGGTGTGATCCTGAAGTCCCAGGTTTGAGTCCCACATCGGGCTCCCTGCATGGAGCCTGCTTCTCCCTCTGCCTCTCTCTCTCTCTCCTCTCTCTCTCTCTCTCTCTCTCTGTGTGTGTGTGTGTGTGTGTGTGTGTGCATCTCTCATGAATGAGTAAATTTTAAAAAATCTTAAAAAAAATAAAAAAGAATCTCTTATGTCTACAATGGCCCCACTGGTAGTTGGTTCCAGGCTGACCTCACTTCCCAATCTTCTGTGCAGCACAGTTTGAAGGGGCTACCATTTTCTCACCAATGGAATGGAAGCAGCTCATGCAGCTTCTGTATCTTGGGCCATTAGTTCCCTTCTCTAAGCTGCCCTTTTTCCTGCTACTAAGGAAATGCAGATGGTAGCCTCACTTTAATGATGCAGAATATCATAATACACTTGCATATGATGAATCCAAACATGCAAGGAACTTGGACCCTTGAGTAATTAATTACATGGAGTCATCTCACAGCCCTGATGGCTCCAGGCAAAGCATTACATGAAAGAGAAATAAAATAAGCTTCTATGTGTTTTAAGTTCTTTACTATTTGCTTTCTTTATTGCATAAATATAGCCTAGAACTTATTGATGCAATTTATCAGCACAAAGTATAGGTATTAAACACATAATTGAACTAATATATGTACAGTTACTCCAAAAAATGTCTTTCAAGAATCAAAAAGCACCAAAAGATAATGTTATTTTGGATTTAGGGGACATACGTCTTTCTTTTTCTCTTTTTATCATTGCGGAACAAGAATCAAAGATCAACAAAATAATGGCCCATGGGCTAAACTCTAGCACACCATCTATTTTTGTAAACTAAGTTGTATCAGAACACAGTCATGCCCCATTAGTTACATGTGGTTTGTGGCTGGCTGCTTTTGCACAACTGCAGAGGTGAGTAGTTGCAAGACTTGGCCTAAAATACTTACTATCTGGTGCTATACAAAAAAAAAAAAAAAAAAAAACTCTTTTAACCCTCGCTGCAGAGTATATGTTTCAGCAAAATATTAAAATTGCAATGTCTAAAAATTCACTTGCCCGAATTCTATTTTGGATAGTTGAACAGCCAGTTTCTTCTGTTACTTTCCTAAAGGAGAAAAAGAAAACATGCAGTCTTATGAAGCACCCTTTCTCCTGAAGGAGTCTGAAACACGCCCCACCACCTGTGCTCAGCTGTTGTCACGTTGGTGGCTGAGATCCTATACCACCATGGGTCCCAGCTGCTCAAATTGGTCTCCTCCCTTGTCTTCAGGAGCATGATTCAGCCCTGATTCAGCATCCAGATGTTCAGAGGGAAAAAAGGCTTTTGAAGGGCTTAGACTAGATATAATCATAGACATATATCTTTACAGAGGTCTTTCATAATATACACCAGGGATCTTTATGTAAATTGAACCATACTCATTAAAGGTAGGTGGAAATTTCAAACCTAGTTAATGTGATTTAAAAAGGCAGACTTTACTAGCAAAGCTTACATGGGTTTTATTCCTCAAGATCTTCTTGGAGCCTGCATATATGTCCTTTGCCCTATCTCTCTTTGCACTTGTTCTCTTAGGATGCAGCAGGTGTCTGCATCACACCCTGTAAAGTACATCACCCAGAAGGGTCCCCTGGCCACCTACACATGCCTACTCTGATGTACAGTTACTAGCAGAGAATTACGGAGAGTGTCTTACTTTCTTGCCATGTTTGTGACTGGTGGTTGGTTGTATACCTACCAGTTACTTTCTAGGGAAAAAAAAGAAAATATGCAGAAAAAATCCTTATGAAGCACTCTTTCTCCCAAATGAAACTGAAACATACCCCTCTCCAGTACTTCAGGTATCATCATATTGTTGGCTGAGATGTTGCCACCCCAACTTTGTCCCAACCCTCTTGGTTGTTGCCTCACCAAAGTTGAGGCCTGGGCTCCATTTACCTCTACCTTCAATACCTGGCACATGTCATAGCACAAGTCCTAATATATGACACTCAGCAAACATGTGAATTAAAATATTCAAGTGTCTTGAAAAATATATCATTAATACTAATATTAAGTATCATATTAACTATAACCATAAAGGCAAGGGAAATTATTTTGAAACATTTAAATTTGAATACTTCCATTACTACTACATCTTATAGTGAAAGATTCTTACTACCCAAGATTCATAGAAATTTAAAAATCCATCATCTGAAAGGAAGCTATAGTCAGGAAAAAATAATGAGTATTCCAGATAGCATCCAAAATAGAAGTGATGTAGATCAGTATAAAAAAATGAAATAAAGAGATAATTTTTAGAAAAATGAATACATTTTCTACTAATATTATGAATGATATGTGTTTGGGCTTAATTTATAGAAACATCTCTTTTGCAAGAAGACAAGGCCATGAAGAGGATGTACTTGGATGCCTAGTATTTGAATTTTTCTTTGATCTTTAATACACAAATGTTGGTGTGGACATGGAACTTGGCCATCCCAACTTTGTTTCACTCTACCTGTTGGCACCTGGCCATGCAGCCTTGCTCGTTCAACACAGAAATTATAACCAGGCAGATTAAGAAGGAAAATACCATGTATAGATGATGTACCTTGAATCCATTACCTAATACCAAAACATATAAGAGGAATAGACTAACTGAGCTATTCTTCTGGGATGTAAGTAGTCAAGAACCAATTCCAAGAAAAATTGATAGAGGAAATTCAGGGTCATGGTGGTGACTATTTTTATTTGTTCTTTTACTACTATTTTATGTGCTGTGACTACTGAGATAGAGCCTGAGCAGAGAGGAGAAACATTAAACTTAAGGAGTTAAGCTCTCTGACTCTCTTTCCCTGGTGAGTGAGGTCTCCAGTCACTACATTGAATGAGAGGATGGGGTGAAAGGCTCTTCCACACAGTCAGCACTGTCCTGTCTGAACCCTACCTACTGAAATTGCTGGTTCTGACATCTGGACCCAGTTTTGTAGCCCTGTAGGGAAGACCTTTGAGTTGTGTTTGGCTTTTCTGCCAGAAATGTCTCTGTGTCTCTTCATCTGTCCCTCAGGCTCTCACATGAATCAGAAAATAAATGATAAAAGATCATTCAATTACCTATCACATCTTCCAAACCTCCAGTGATGTTTTATGATATATCATCCTCAGGTCAATTTTGTGCTGAACTCTTCTTTCAGTCTTTAGGTATATTCACTACCTATCAACATCAGGACTACACAGGACCTGGGACATTAAAGGTGAACTATGAGTGGCAAAACTCTTTGAGATCTTCAGAGAGTTTTAGCAAGATAGACATGCAAAAATTTATTTAAATATGATGCTTGCGGGAAGCCCCCGGTCGCTCAATGGTTTAGCGCCACCTTCAGCCCAGGGCATGATCCTGGAGACCCGGGATCGAGTCCACGTCAGGCTCCTTGCATGGAGCCTGCTCCTCCCTCTGCCTGTGTCTCTGCCTCTCTCTCTCTCTCTCTCTCTCTCTCTCTCGAATAAATAAATAAAATCTTTAAAAATAAATAAATAAATATGATGCTTGCTGGGAGTGAGGTTGTACAAAATGCAGTATAAACATAAAAGGGAGAACATCGAAGATAGTGACAGATGTAAGTAATGGTTATTAGAGAATACAACTTTAAGCTGATGCTTAAACAAAGTGTTGGGATTTCCTAAAGACAGCTAGAGCCAGAGGGCATTCCTGGAAAATGATAGCATGTGCATGAGAACAGGGTTATAAGAACTCCGTGTGGCTTTGGACTGTTGGATCAGGCAATGGTGTGCAGGGTTAAAGGAGCCAGAGGGAGGACCAGAATGAAGCATACAAAATTTAACAATACAAGACCAAGAAAAGTATTGGCTTGGGCCACATGGGTGACTTGGTTAAGTACATGGCTCTTGGGATCCCTGGGTGGCGCAGCGGTTTGGCGCCTGCCTTTGGCCCAGGGCGCGATCCTGGAGACCCGGGATCGAATCCCACGTCGGGCTCCCGGTGCATGGAGCCCGCTTCTCCCTCTGCCTATGTCTCTGCCTCTCTCTCTCTCTCTCTCTCTCTCTCTCTCTCTCTGTGACTATCATAAATAAATAAAAAAAAAAATTAAGTACATGGCTCTTGATTTTGGCTCAGGTCTTGATCTCAGGGTCCTGATTTCAATCCCTGCCTTGGACTCCATACTGGGCATGGGGCCTACTTTAAAAAAAAGAAAAAAGAAAAAAAAGTCTTGGTTCCAAATTAAAGATATCTTGGTTTTACATTAAAGTCATGGGGGAGGACATAGAGGGATTCTAGGAGATAGATGTTGCTCTGGCAGGAAGAGGAAGGTTGGGTAATCTTTTTGTGTGAGGGGCAGAAGAATAGGCATTGCAGTAGCCCAGGAGAGAGACCACGAATGCTGGAAGGAGGCATAAGTGAAGATATTTCTATTCTTCCAGTATTTGTAAGAAACTGGGCATAAAGAGAATCAAAAGATGTGACCCCTATGGTTGTCCTGCCTTAAAAGGGTTCCTAGGCCTCAGGGCATTGAAGGTAACCCTTGTGTTGAAGAGATGAAGCTGAGAGCCTGGAAAACCTAGTGGGCTACAGTTTGGAGAACAGAACACTAAAGAAGAGAAATAGACTGGGAGAAAATATTTAAAATGAATAAAAGTGAAAATATAACAGAGCAAAGACGTAAGGTACATCTAAAGCAGAATTGTCTTTTATTATTTATTTTACTAAATTAATTTCTTATTGCAAAAAATTTATTGTACTAAAGATGATGTTGGAGGAAAGATCTCATATAAATTACCTTAGCTTCTGCCTTAAGAAACCTGTAAAAGAAGAGCAAATTAGTATCCTCATGTTTTTTAGTCCTCACTTTGCAGTAGAAAAAAGAAATATAAAGTTCAAGATGGAAATTAATAAAATAAAATTTAAAAACAGAAAACAGAGGGGAGGGGCAAGATGGCGGAGGAGTAGGGTCTCCAGGTCACCTGTCCTCAGCAAATTACCTAGAAAACCATCCAATCATCCTGAAAACCTACGAATTCGGCCTGAGATTTAAAGAGAGACCAGCTGGAACGCTACAGTGAGAAGAGTTCGCGCTTCTATCGAGGTAGGAAGACGGGGAAAAAAGAAATAAAGGAACAAAAGGCCTCCAAGGGGGAGGGGCCCCGAGGAGCCGGGCCTAGGCCGGGGCGAGTGTCCCCAGGACAGGAGAGCCCCGTCCCGGAGGAGCAGGAGCTGCACCGACCTTCCGCGCGGAAAGGGGCTCCCCGGGAATTGGAGCAGGATCCCCAGAAAGGCGGGGACGCCCTCGGGCTCCCTGGGACAGTAACAGAGGAACTGCGCCCCGGGAGATGCGCCGAGCTCCCTAAGGGCTGCAGCGCTCGGCGGGACCCGGAGCAGCTCTGAGGGGCTCGGGCGGCGGCTCCGCGGAGGGGGCTGCGGGGCTCCGGGAACAGCTCAGCGGCGGCGGCTCGGGCGGAGGAAGAAGCTCCGCGCGGAGGGGGCTGCGCGGCTCCGGGAACAGCTCGGAGGGGCTCGGGCGGCGGCTCCGCGGAGGGGGCTGCGCGGCTCCGGGAACAGCTCGGAGAGGCTCGGGCGGCGGCTCCGCGGAGGGGGCTGCACCGCCCGGAGCGCGAATCCAACAGCGCAGGCTCCGGAGCACAGGGCGCCGGGACACAGCCCAGGATCCGGCCTCCCCCGGGACAGGCAGAGGCCGGGAGGGCCCAGGACAGCAAGGACGCTCCTGCCTGGAACTGAGCAGATCAGCGGCCCCGCCCCGGAGCCCCCAGGCCCTGCAGAAGGAGAGCCCCGGAGCTACTGCGGGGGCTGACTCCAGGGTCCCAGAGCTGCCCCCGCCACTGTGGCTTCCTCCCGGGGCCTCACGGGGTGAACAACCCCCACCGAGCCCTGCACCAGGCAGGGGCAGAGCAGCTCCCCCAAGTGCTAACACCTGAGAATCAGCACAGCAGGCCCCTCCCCCAGAAGACCAGCGAGACGGAGCAGTTCCAAGGGAAGTCAAGGGATTTAAACTACACAGAATCGGAAGATACTCCCCCGTGGTTTTTTTTTTGTTTTTTGTTTTTTTGTTTTTGTTTTTGTTTTTGTTTTGTTTTTTTTGTTTTGTTTTGTGCTTTTTTTTCTCTCTTTCTTCTTGATTTATGATTGCTTCCCCCACCCCCCCTTTTTTCTTTTTTCTCCTTTCTTTCTTTTTCTTTCTTTTTCTTCTCTTTTTCCCCTATTTTTTTCTTCTTTCTCTTTTTTCTTTTTCTCTTTTCTTTCCTTCTCTCTCTTTTTCTCCTTTTCCCAATACAACTTGTTTTTGGCCACTCTGCACTGAGCAAAATGACTAGAAGGAAAACCCCTCAAAAAAAAGAATCAGAAACAGCCCACTCTCCCACAGAGTTACAAAATATGGATTACAATTCAATGTCAGAAAGCCAATTCAGAAGCACTATTTTACAGCTACTGGTGGCTCTAGAAAAAACCATAAAGGACTCAAGAGACTTCATGACTGCAGAATTTAGATCTAATCAGGCAGAAATTAAAAATCAATTAAATGAGATGCAATCCAAGCTAGAAGTCCTAACCACGAGGCTTGACGAGGTGGAAGAACGAGTGAGTGACATAGAAGACAAGTTGATGGCAAAGAGGGAAACTGAGGAAAAAAGAGACAGGCAATTAAAAGACCATGAGGATAGATTAAGGGAAATAAATGATAGCCTGAGGAAGAAAAACCTACGTTTAATTGGGGTTCCTGAGGGCGCGGAAAGGGACAGAGGGCCAGAATATGTATTTGAACAAATCCTAGCTGAAAACTTTCCGAATCTGGGAAGGGAAACAGGCATTCAGATCCAGGAAATAGAGAGATCCCCCCCTAAAATCAACAAAAACCGTTCAACACCTCGACATTTAATAGTGAAGCTTGCAAATTCCAAAGATAAGGAGAAGATCCTTAAAGCAGCAAGAGAAAAAAAGTCCCTGACTTTTATGGGGAGGAATATTAGGGTAACAGCAGACCTCTCCACAGAGACCTGGCAGGCCAGAAAGGGCTGGCAGGATATATTCAGGGTCCTAAATGAGAAGAACATGCAACCAAGAATACTTTATCCAGCAAGGCTCTCTTTCAAAATGGAAGGAGAGATAAAGAGCTTCCAAGACAGGCAGGAACTGAAAGAATATGTAACCTCCAAACCAGCTCTGCAAGAAATTTTAAGGGGGACTCTTAAAATTCCCCTTTAAGAAGAAGTTCAGTGGAACAATCCACAAAAACAAGGACTGAATAGATATGATGACACTAAACTCATATCTATCAATAGTAACTCTGAATGTGAACGGGCTTAATGACCCCATCAAAAGGCGCAGGGTTTCAGACTGGATAAAAAAGCAGGACCCATCTATTTGCTGTCTACAAGAGACTCATTTTAGACAGAAGGACACCTACAACCTGAAAATAAAAGGTTGGAGAACCATTTACCATTCAAATGGTCCTCAAAAGAAAGCAGGGGTTGCCATCCTTATATCAGATAAATTAAAATTTACCCCGAAGACTATAGTGAGAGATGAAGAGGGACACTATCTCATACTCAAAGGATCTATCCAACAAGAGGACTTAACACTCCTCAATATATATGCCCCGAATGTGGGAGCTGCCAAATATTTAAACCAATTAATAACCAAACTCAAGAAATACCTTGATAATAATACACTTATACTTGGTGACTTCAATCTAGCTCTTTCTACCCTGGATAGGTCTTCTAAGCACAACATCTCCAAAGAAACGAGAGCTTTAAATGATACACTGGACCAGATGGATTTCACAGATATCTACAGAACTTTACATCCAAACTCAACTGAATACACATTCTTCTCAAGTGCACATGGAACTTTCTCCAGAATAGACCACATACTGGGTCACAAATCGGGTCTGAACCGATACCAAAAGATCGGGATAGTCCCCTGTATATTCTCAGACCATAATGCCTTGAAATTAGAACTTAATCACAACAAGAAATATGGAAGGACCACAAACACGTGGAGGTTAAGGACCATCCTGCTAAAAGATGAAAAGGTCAACCAGGAAATTAAGGAAGAATTAAAAAGATTCATGGAAACTAATGAAAATGAAGATACAACCGTTCAAAATCTTTGGGATGCAGCAAAAGCAGTCCTGAGGGGGAAATACATCGCAATACAAGCATACATTCAAAAACTGGAAAGATCTCAAATTCAAAAGCTCACCTTACACATAAAGGAACTAGAGAAAAAGCAACAAATAGACCCCACCCCCAGCAGAAGAAGAGAGTTAATTAAAATTCGAGCAGAACTCAATGATATCGAGACCAAAAGAACTGTGGAACAGATCAACAGAACCAGGAGTTGGTTCTTTGAAAGAATTAATAAGATAGATAAACCATTAGCCAACCTTGTTAAAAAGAAGAGAGAGAAGACTCAAATTAATAAAATCATGAATGAGAAAGGGGACATCACTACCAACACCAAGGAAATACAAACGATTTTAAAAACATATTATGAACAGCTGTACGCCAATAAATTAGGAAATCTAGAAGAAATGGACGCATTCCTGGAAAGCCACAAACTACCAAAACTGGAGCAGGAAGAAATAGAAAACCTGAACAGGCCAATAACCAGGGAGGAAATTGAAGCAGTCATCAAAAACCTCCCAAGACACAAGAGTCCAGGGCCAGATGGCTTCCCAGGGGAATTTTATCAAACGTTTAAAGAAGAAATCATACCTATTCTACTAAAGCTGTTTGGAAAGATAGAAAGAGATGGAGTACTTCCAAATTCGTTCTATGAGGCCAGCATCACCTTAATTCCGAAACCAGACAAAGACCCCACCAAAAAGGAGAATTACAGACCAATATCCCTGATGAACATGGATGCAAAAATTCTCAACAAGATACTAGCCAATAGGATCCAACAACACATTAAGAAAATTATTCACCATGACCAAGTAGGATTTATCCCTGGGACACAAGGCTGGTTCAACACTCGTAAAACCATCAATGTGATTCATCATATCAGCAAGAGAAAAACCAAGAACCATATGATACTCTCATTAGATGCAGAGAAAGCATTTGACAAAATACAGCATCCATTCCTGATCAAAACCCTTCAGAGTGTTGGGATAGAGGGAACTTTCCTCGACATCTTAAAAGCCATCTACGAAAAGCCCACAGCAAATATCATTCTCAATGGGGAAGCACTGGGAGCCTTTCCCCTAAGATCAGGAACAAGACAGGGATGTCCACTCTCACCACTGCTGTTCAACATAGTTCTGGAAGTCCTCGCCTCAGCAATCAGACAACAAAAAGACATTAAAGGCATTCAAATTGGCAAAGAAGAAGTCAAACTCTCCCTCTTCGCCGATGACATGATACTCTACATAGAAAACCCAAAAGCCTCCACCCCCAGATTGCTAGAACTCATACAGCAATTTGGTAGCGTGGCAGGATACAAAATCAATGCCCAGAAATCAATGGCATTTCTATACACTAACAATGAGACTGAAGAAAGAGAAATTAAGGAGTCAATCCCATTTACAATTGCACCCAAAAGCATAAGATACCTAGGAATAAACCTAACCAAAGAGGTAAAAGATCTATACCCTAAAAACTATAGAACACTTCTGAAAGAAATTGAGGAAGACACAAAGAGATGGAAAAATATTCCATGCTCATGGATTGGCAGAATTAATATTGTAAAAATGTCAATGTTACCCAGGGCAATTTATACGTTTAATGCAATCCCTATCAAAATACCATGGCCTTTCTTCAGAGAGTTAGAACAAATTATTTTAAGATTTGTGTGGAATCAGAAAAGACCCCGAATAGCCAGGGGAATTTTAAAAAAGAAAACCTTAGCTGGGGGCATCACAATGCCAGATTTCAGGTTGTATTACAAAGCTGTGGTCATCAAGACAGTGTGGTACTGGCACAAAAACAGACACATAGATCAATGGAACAGAATAGAGAACCCAGAAGTGGACCCTGAAATGTACGGTCATCTAATATTCGATAAAGGAGGAAAGACTATCCATTGGAAGAAAGACAGTCTCTTCAATAAATGGTGCTGGGAAAATTGGACATCCACATGCAGAAGAATGAAACTGGACCACTCTCTTTCACCATACACAAAGATAAACTCAAAATGGATGAGAGATCTAAATGTGAGACAAAAGTCCATCAAAATCCTAGAGGAGAACACAGGCAACACCCTTTTTGAACTTGGCCACAGTAACTTCTTGCAAGATACATCCACGAAGGCAAAAGAAACAAAAGCAAAAATGAACTATTGGGACTTCATCAAGATAAGAAGCTTTTGCACAGCAAAGGATACAGTCAACAAAACTAAAAGACAACCTACAGAATGGGAGAAGATATTTGCAAATGACCTATCAGATAAAGGGCTAGTTTCCAAAATCTATAAAGAACTTATTAAACTCAACACCAAAGAAACAAACAATCCAATCATGAAATGGGCAAAAGACATGAAGAGAAATCTCACAGAGGAAGACATGGACATGGCCAACAAGCACATGAGAAAATGCTCTGCATCACTTGCCATCAGGGAAATACAAATCAAAACCACAATGAGATATCACCTCACACCAGTGAGAATGGGGAAAATTAACAAGGCAGGAAACAACAAATGTTGGAGAGGATGCGGAGAAAAGGGAACCCTCTTACACTGTTGGTGGGAATGTGAACTGGTGCAGCCACTCTGGAAAACTGTGTGGAGGTTCCTCAAAGAGTTAAAAATAGACCTGCCCTACGACCCAGCAATTGCACTGTTGGGGATTTACCCCAAAGATTCAGATGCAATGAAACGTCGGGACACCTGCACCCCAATGTTTCTATCAGCAATGGCCACAATAGCCAAACTGTGGAAGGAACCTCGGTGTCCATCGAAAGATGAATGGATAAAGAAGATGTGGTTTATGTATACAATGGAATATTACTCAGCAATTAGAAACGACAAATACCCACCATTTGCTTCAATGTGGATGGAACTGGAGGGTATTATGCTGAGTGAAATAAGTCAATCGGAGAAGGACAAACAGTGTATGTTCTCATTCATTTGGGGAATATGAATAATAGTGAAAGGGAATATAAAGGAAGGGAAAAGAAATGTTGGGAAATATCAGGAAGGGAGACAGAACATAAAGACTCCTACCTCGAGGAAACGAACTAGGGGTGGTGGAAGGGGAGGAGGGCGGGTGTTGGAGGGGAATGGGTGACGGGCACTGAGGTGGACACTTGACGGGATGAGCACTGGGTGTTTTTCTGTATGTTGGTAAATTAAACACCAATAAAAAAAATAAATAAAAAAAAAATAAAAAGAAAAAAAAATAAAAATAAAAAATAAAAACAGAAAACAAGGGATCCCTGGGTGGCGCAGCGGTTTGGCGCCTGCCTTTGGCCCAGGGCGTGATCCTGGAGAGCCAGGATCGAATCCCACATCGGGCTCCCGGTGCATGGAGCCTGCTTCTCCCTCCGCCTGTGTCTCTGCCTCTCTCTCTCTCTCTGTGACTATCATAAATAAATAAAAATTAAAAAAAAAAAAAAACAGAAAACAAGAGAAAATATCATTTAAATCAAAACTAGTTCTTGGAAATTAATAAAATTGATGAACTTGTAGCCAGACTATTCAGGAAAAAAGAGAAGACACAGTTGAATAAAAAATGAGAGAAGTAATATCACCACAAATTCTATTTCTGTTAAAAGGAAAATAAAGTAAGATTACAAACAACTTTCTGCCAATAAATTGACATCTGATATGAAACGAGAAAATTCCATAAAAGACAAAAACTTCCAAATTTAAGTGAATAAATAGTTCATAGGAATATCCCTGCATCTATTTTGAAATTGAATTTTCAATTATAAATCATTCCTATTAAACAAAAACAAAAGCAAAAGCAAACCTCCAGGCCCAGATAGATTCACTGGTGAATTTATTTTTTTTTTAATATTTTATTTATTTATTCATAGAGACAGAGAGAGAGAGAGAGAGAGGCAGAGACACAGGAAGAGGGAAAAGCAGGCACCATACAGAGAGCCTGACATGGGACTTGATCCAGGGTCTCCAGGATCACGCCCTGGGCTACAGGTGGCGCTAAACCTCTGCGCCACCGGGGCTACCCTCACTGGTGAATTTAAAACATGTGGCTCTCTTCCTCTTCGGAGGCGGAGAGCCCGTTTGCGCAAACGTCCAATAAACCCTCTTGCTAATTGCATCTGCCTGTCTGGGGTCTGAGTCTCTGGGGCGTCCGCCGGGACACGTTGGCACCCGTGAGCCAGGGTCCAACATTTGGGGGCTCGTCCGGGATCCGAGACGCCCCAGGCTCAATCCTAAGACCGGTAGGAGGTAAGACCGAGCTCGCTAAATGTCATATCTGTCTCGTCCGTTTGTCTGACTGGCCGGGTCTGTGCCGGGTCTGTATTGTGCCTGCAGGACGCTGTACTCTGTATTCTGTATTTGGACCAGCGGGGGAGGCAGACGTGCCCTGAGACCCCTGGTCCCCCTCCGGAGTCGGACTCCGGAGTGGTCTGGAAGAGGAACGGAGCCCCGGCACTCCCTCCTCTTCAGGGACGGTGGTTGTTGGCGACCGCTCCCATCTGAATCCGCCGCGCCAGTCCTGTCATTCGTGTGCGTCTGTTCCTTCTGTGTCTTTCTGGTCCCGCTCCGGAGTTGGACTCCGGAGTGGTCTGGAAGAGGGAGGGAGCCCGGCACTCCCTCCTCTTCGGGGAGGGTCGTTGTTGGCGACCGCTCCCGTCTGAATCCGCCGAGCCGGTCCTGTCATCTGTGTGCATCTGTCTGTTCTGTGTCTTTCTTCCTGTCCTCTTCCTCCCCACTCACCTCTTTCTACACCCGCGGGGCAAACTGTAACCACCCCTTTAAGCCTCGCTCTAGATCACTGGAAAGAAGTCGCCGGCCGAGCACACAACCTTTCGGTCGAAGTCAGAAGACGAAGATGGGTCACCTTCTGCTCCTCAGAGTGGCCGACTCTCAACGTCGGGTGGCCCAGGAATGGAACTTTTAATATTGATATTATCTTACAGGTGAAGGCCCCGGTCTTTCAGCCAGGACCCCATGGACACCCTGATCAGCTCCTGCAGACTCTCCTCACCACGGAGGAGAGACAGCGCGTCTACAGAAAAAGGGCCCCGGGGCGGATGGGAGGCCGACCCAGCTGCCTAATGAAATTGAGGACGTTTCCCCCTTGGTTCGCCCGACCTGGGACTACGACACTGCTGCTGGGAGGGAGCGGCTCCGTCTCTATCGCCAGGTACTCCTAGCGGGTCTCAGAGGGGCAGGGCGACGCCCCACCAATTTGGCAAAGGTACGTGCTATAGTGCAGGTTTTCTGGAAAGATTAATGGAAGGCTACCGTATGTATACTTAGAGAGAGAGAGAGGAGAGAGAGAGAGAGAGAGAGAGAGAGAGAGAGAGAGAGAAAAGAGATAAAGGAAACGCAATAAAGAACTGACTAGGATACTGGCCACCGTAGTACAGGGCTCAGGGCAGAGTAAGTCAGGACAGAGTAAGGACCTGGGAGACAAAAGAAGACCACGGGTTGAACAAGACCAGTGTGCCTACTGCAAGGAAAAAGGACATTGGGTTAAAGATTGTCCAAAGAAGGGCCAAACGCAGGGACCTAAGAAGCCCATTCCCGTACTGTCCCTAGAGGATGAAGATTAGGGGTGTCAGGGCCAGGAGCCCCCCCCCCCGAGCCTCGGATAACCCTTAAAGTGGGGGGGTCAACCAGTGACCTTCCTGGTTGCTACGGGAGCTCAACATTCAGTTTTAACTGAGGTAGAAGGACCCTTGAGCTCTATCTAGAAGATGCATTCTTTTGCCTAAAGTTAAGCTCTCAAAGCCAGCCTATTTTTGCCTTTAAATGGAAAGATCCTGAGACGGGATTCTCAGGACAACTCACTTGGACAAGGCTACCACAGGGATTCAAAAACTCCCCCACCTTGTTCAACGAAGCCTTGCATCAGGACTTGGCAGAATTCGGAGTTGGCCATCCGGACCTCGTTCTCCTGCAGTACGTGTTTGATTTGCTCATAGCGGCTAAGACAGAACAGGATTGTGTAAAAGGTACGGGGGCCCTGCTCGAGAGACTGGGAGGACTGGGGTATAGGGCCTCCGCCAAAAAGACCCAAATAGGCCAGAGACGAGTGACCTATCTGGGATATCTCCTGGAAGGAGGCCAGAGGTGGCTGACAGAGAGCCGCAAAAAGGCTGTAGCCCTGATCCCAGCACCCACTGATGCCAGAGGGCTACGAGAGTTCCTCGGCAGTGCTGGGTTCTGCTGCCTCTGGGTACCCGGGTTTGCAGAGCTGGCGGCTCCCCTATATCCTCTTACGAAATCCAACACCCCCTACCACTGGGGAAAGGAGCAACAATTGGCTTTTGACAAAATAAAAAGGGCCTTATTGACTGCCCCTGCCCTGAGCCTCCCAGATGTAACCAAGCCATTTGCGCTATATGCTGATGAACACCAAGGAATAGCCAAAGGGGTCCTAACTCAGAAACTGGGACCCTGGAAAAGGCCCGTGGCATACTTTTCAAAAGAAAATTAGACAGAGTGGCGTCAGGATGGCCCCCATGTCTCCGAATAATAGCGGCTGTGGCAGTCCTGGTAAAAGACTCAGATAAGTTGGCCTTCAGCCAACCCCTCACTGTGGTGGCCCCCCCACGCCGTAGAGACAGTCATCCGCCAGCCCCCTGATCGATGGCTCTCAAACGCCGGGTCACCCATTATCAGGCCATGTTACTGAATTCCGAGCGGATACGGTTCCGAACGGCTACATCCCTAAACCCGGCCACCTTGCTTCCAGAAACCGAGTCCCCCTCCCTAGTAATGCATGATTGCCACCAGATCCTAGCTGAGGTCCATGGCACCAGAGGGGACTTGACGGACCAGCCTTTGCCAGATGCTGAAGCAACCTGGTACACCGAGGGGAGTAGCTTTCTACGAAATGGTGAACGTAAAGCCGGGGCGGCCGTGGTAGATAATTCACTGTCCGGGGCATCAGCGAGGCAACGACCCAGTAGCAGAGGGGAACAGGATGGCCGATGAAACAGCACGGGCCGCTGCACTAGGCCCACAGGAGGATGCACAGAAGCCTTCCCCACCAAACGAGAAACTGCCCAGGTGGTTGTCAAGAAAACCCTAGAAGAAATTTTCCCCTGGTTTGGACTGCCCAAGGTAATAGGGTCGGACAACGGCCCCGCCTTCGTCTCCCAGGTAAGTCAGTTGGTGGCCAGATTACTGGGGATAAATTAAAAATTACATTGTGCATACAGACCCCAGAGCTCAGGGCAGGTAGAAAGAATGAATAGAACAATTAAAGAGACCCTAACCAAATTGACACTGGAGACTGGCACTAGAGACTGGGTCCAACTCCTCCCTATGGTTCTGTTCCGAGTCCGGAACACTCCCGCGCGCCATGGGCTAACTCCTTACGAGATTCTCTATGGAGGTCCCCCACCAGTGACGGACTTACTAGATTCTGCTATTGACCCTCTTGCTAACACTCCCGGTTTACAGGACAGGCTAAAGGCGCTCCAGATTATCCAGCGCCAGATCTGGAAACCCCTTGCGGGGCTGTCTACCGCCCCGGAGACACAACCTGTTCCAGATCGGTGACTCCGTCTATGTCAGGAGACATCAGTCCAGGATGCTTGAGCCCCGCTGGAAGGGCCCATACACTGTACTACTGACCACCCCAACCGCCTTAAAGGTAGACGGCATTGCTGCTTGGGTCCACGCCTCACACGTCAAGCGCGCCCCATCAACGAGCACCGCTGACGCCAGCCAGGCGGACCGGACGAGCCACTCCAATGGAAGCTCCACTGCACCCAAAACCCGCTCAAGATAAGACTTTCAAAAAATTGTTCAATGACAGTTGTTATATTCCTACCTCTCCTAGCGCTCTTTACCTCCGCCAAAGGTGACCCTCATGCCCTCAAAAGGTTAACCTGGCAGGTACTAACGTCTGGGGGTGACGAGGTCTGGTCTATAACTAAGACCGCCCCTGTGGGAACCTGGTGGCCTAACCTATATCCTGACCTATGCAAGCTAACCATAGGGGCCCCTAGCCCATGGGACCTAGAGGGATACTTCGACACCTCTAGAGCCTCTAACCGAGAAAGCCCTCCAAGGCGACTGGGATTAGACCCATGGGGAGGATGTGGCACGCCTGACAGAAGGGCCATGCTCAGCACTCTTCCCTTTTATGTCTGTCCCGGGTACCACAGAGATCGCAGGCTAAATCCCACCTGTGGAGGAGGGGAATACTTCTATTGTAAAAATTGGGGGTGCGAGACTAGGGAGACACAGGATGAGAGGCCCTCCTCCTCCTGGGATTACATCACTGTCAAAGCTAACTATACTCACCCGGGGTTACCAGGACCTCTGCAATACTACCGCCCCGATTTTAGGGACTGACTCTTACCTGGAGCCCCAGCCGGGAACTTGGTGGGCATGCAACAAAGTCCTCACCCCCTGTGTGTCAGCTAAGGTTCTAAATAGCTCAAACGACTTCTGTGTCATGGTGCAGATCATACCCAGGGTGTTCTATCACCCTGGTGAAACTCTAGAAAATCAGTATGATGAACATCCCACCCGTTTTCAGCGCGAACCTGTCTCCCTAACCCTAGTCGTTATGTTGGGACTAGGGGTCGCTACTGGGGTGGGTACTGGCGCAGCTGCTCTGATCCAGGGCTCACGACGTTATATAGAACTCCAGGCAGCTGTAGATTAGGATCTACGGGCACTAGAGCAGTCCGTTTCTAAGTTAGAACAGTCCCTCACCTCACTTTCAGAAGTAGGACTTCAAAACAGGAGAGGCTTGGATTTACTATTCCTGAAAGAGGGAGGACTGTGTGCGGCCCTGGGAGAGGAATGCTGTTTCTATGCAGGCCATTCTGGAGTCATCAGGGACTCCATGGCCAAACTCAGGGATAGGTTAAATAAAAGACAAAGGGACCGGGAGGCCCAGCAGGGCTGGTTTGAAAGGTGGTTTAATCAGTCTCCCTGGTTAACCACCCTAATCTCTACCAGTGTGGGCCTTCTAGTTATCCTGCTCCTGCTGCTAACTTTCGGCCCCTGCGTCCTCAACCGGCTGCTCCAGTTCGTCCGAGAAAGATTGTCTATCACCCAAGCTCTGGTATTAACTCAGCAATGTCGGGCCCTCCAAACTGAAGAAATAAATGTTCCCTAAGATTTTAAGGTTAAAATCAGCCCAAACAAGAGGAGGGAATGAAGAAACCTCCCCCCTTGTAAGTAGGGCGTGCCCTAATCCAGAGGCAGCGCATCCAGGAGTCTTCCTGAAATTTTAGCAACTAAAAGCATTCTGTTTACAATAAGAAAACCATTTCCCCCCACACCCTGATTGGAATGTCCCTGAATAGGTTCATGTTGACCCTCTGTGAAATCAATAACCTGAATGCTATGCGACTCCCGAGGTTCTTTTGTCTTTAAGCGTTTTTTTTTCTTTTCCTTTTGCCTTTAAAAGATACCTGTAATTGCTAATCGGGGCTCTCTTCCTCTTCGGAGGTGGAGAGCCCGTTTGCGCAAATGTCCAATAAACCCTCTTGCTAATTGCAAAAAAAAAAAAAAAAAAAACAAAACATGTAAGTAGAAAATGAAACCAAATCTCTTATACACATCTTTCAGAAAACTGCAAAGAAGGGAATACTTCCGAATTCATTATATGATCCAGGATTACCTTAGTGTTAAAACAAGAAAAAGATGTTACAAGAAAATTATACAGCAATATTCCTCATGGAAATACATGCACAAATTTTAAGGACACTTTTAGTATAGTAAACCTAACAATACAAAAAAAGGAAAATGCAGCATTACTAAATGATGTTTAATCCAGAATGTAAGGTTGTTGATTTAACAGCTGAAAGTTAATTAATGCAATTCACCATATTAAGATGAAAAGAGTGTAATCATATCAATAGATTAAAAAAAGAATTTATCAAAATATATCTTTTCCTGACTTAAAAACAATAACAACTGGGGCAAGGTAAGATGGCAGAAGAGTAGGGTCCACAAGTCACCTGTCCCCACCAAATTACCTAGATAACTTTCAAATCATTCTGAAAACCTATGAATTTGATCTGAGATTAAAGAGAGAACAGCTGAAATGCTACAGAGAGAAGGGTTTGTGCTTCTAAGAAGTCCAACTCATTTTTAACCACTCAGCACTGAGCAAAATGACTAGAAAGAAGAACTCACCACAAAACAAAGAATCAGAAACAGTACTCTCTGCTACAGAGTTACATAATTTGGATTATAATTCTATGTCAGAAAGCCAATTCAGAAGCACAATTATAAAGCTACTGGTGGCTCTGGAAAAAAGCATAAAGGATTCAAGGGAGTTCATGACTGCAAAATTTAGATCTAATCAGGCAGAAATTAAAAATCAATTAAATGAGATGCAATCCAAACTGGAGGTCCTAACAATGAGGGTTAATGAGGATCAAATATTTAAAGAAGAAACCACACTTATTCTACTAAAGCTGTTCCAAAAGATAGAAAGGGATGGAATACTTCCAAACTCGTTTTATGAGGCCAGCATCACCTTAATTCCAAAACCAGACAAAGACCCCACCAAAAGGAATTGTAGACCCATATCCCTTATGAACACAGATGCAAAATTCTCAATAAGATACGAGCCAAAAGGATCCAAGAGTACATTAAGAAGACTATTCACCATGACCAAGTGGGATTTATCCTCAGAATGCAAGGCTAGTTCAACACTTGTAAAGTAATCAACGTGATAGATCATATCAACAAGAGAAAAAACAAGAACCGTATGATCCTCTCAATGGATGCAGAGAAAGCATTTGACAAAATTCAGCATCCATTCCTGATCAAAACTCTTCAGAGTGTAGGGATAGAGGGAACATTCCTCAGCATCTTAAAAGCCATCTACAAAAGCACACAGCAAATGTCATTCTCAATGGGGAAACACTGGGACTCTTTCCCCTAAGATCAGGAACACTACAGGAATGTCCACTCTCAGCACTGTTATTCAACACAGTATTAGAAGTCCTAGTCTCAGCAATCAGGCAACAAAAAGAAATAAAAGGCATTCAAATTGGCAAAGAATAGGTCAAACTCTCCCTCGTTGCAGATGACATGATACTGTACAGAGAAAACCGGAAGGACTCCACCCCAAGATTGCTGTAACTCACACAGCAATTCAGCAGTGTGGCAGGATACAAATCAATGCCCAGAAATCAGTGGCATTTCTATACACTAACAATGGGACTGCAGAAAGAGAAATTAAGGAGCAATCCCATTTACAATCGCACCCAAAAGCATAAGATACCTAGGTATAAACCTAACCAAAGAGGTAAAAAGGATCTATCCCCCAAAAACTATAGAACGCTTCTGAAAGAAATTGAGGAAGACACAAAGAGATGGAAAAATATACCATGCTCATGGACTGGCAGAATTAATATTGTGAAAATCTCAATAATATCCAGCGCTATTTACACATTTAATGCAATCCCTATCAAAATACCATGGACTTTCTTCAGAGAGTTTGAACAAATCATCTTAAGATTTGTGTGGAATCAGAATAGACCCTGCATTCGGAGGGGCTATTGCCAGGGGAATATTGAAAAAGAAATCAGAGCTGGGGCATCACAACGCCAGATTTCAAGTTGTACTACAAAGCTTTGATTATGAAGACAGTGTGGTGCTGGCACAAAAACAGAGACATAGATCAATGGAACATAATAGAGAACCCAGAAATGGGCCCTCAATTCATGGTGAACTAATATTCGACAAAGCAGGAAAGACTATCCACTGGAAAAAGGACAGTCTCTTCAATAAATGGTGCTGGGAAAACTGGACATCCACATGCAGAAGAATGAAACTAGACCACTCTCTTTCACCAGACACAAAGATAAACTCAAAATAGATGAAAGATCTAAATGTGAGACAAGAATCCATCAAAATCCTAGAGGAGAACACAGGCAACACCCTTTTTGAACTTAGCCACGCAACTTCTTGCAAGACACATCTAGGAAGGCAAAGGAAACAAAAGCAAAAATGAATTATTGGGACTTAATCAGGATAAAAAGTTTCTGTGCATCAAATGAAGCAGTCAACAAAACTAAAGACAACCTAAAGAATGGAAGAAGATATTTGCAAATGACCTATCAGATAAAGGGCTAGTATCCAAGATCTATAAAGAACTTATTAAACTCAACAGCAAAGAAACAAACAATACAATCATTAAATGGGCAAAAGACATGAACAGAAATCTCACAGAGGAAGACATAGACATGGCCAACAAGCACATGAGAAAATGCTCCACATCACTTGCCATCAGGGAAATACAATTCAAAACCACAATGAGATACCACCTCACACCAGTGAGAATGGCGAAAATTCATAAGACAGGAAACCACAAATGTTGGAGAGGATGTGGAGAAAGGGGAACCCTCTTGCACTGTTGGTGGGAATGTGAACTGGTGCAGCCTCTCTGGAAAACTGTGTGGAGGTTCCTCAGAGTTAAAAATAGAGCTATCCTACGACCCAGCAATTGCACTGTTGGGGATTAACCCCAAAGATACAGATGCAGTGAAATGGCAGGACACCTGCACCCCAATGTCCATAGCAGCAATGTCCACAATAGCCAAGCTGTGGAAGGAGTCTCTGTGTCTATCGAAAGATGAATGAATAAAGAAGATGTGGTCTGTATATACAATGGAATATCAGTCATTAGAAATGACAAATACCCACTATTTGCTTCAACACAGATAGAAATGGAGGGTACTATGCTGAGTGAAGTAAGTAAATTGGAGAAGGACAAACATTATATGGCCTCATTCATTTGGGGAATATAAAGAATAGTGAAAGGGAATAAAGGGGAAAGGAGAGAAAATGAGTGGGAAATATCAGTGAGGATGACAGAACAACTCTGGGAAACGAACAAGGGGTGGTGGAAAGGGAGGCGGGTGGGGGGTTGGGGTGACTGGGTGACAGGCCCTGAGGGAGGCACTTGATAGGATGAGCACTGGGTGTTATGCTATATGTTGGCAAATCAAACTCCAATAAAAGATATACAAAAAAGAAAAAGAAAATCATATGGAATGCACAGTGCAAGTCTGTCATTTAAACCATTGACAATAAGCTTTATTTAAAATATAAACATTTTCTTTTTGAACTACTTTATTAACAAAAAAACAGTCAGTAGAAAACTGATTAATAGTTTGAGTCAGATTGCATATAGAGATATAGGTAAATAGATACCCTAATGTTTCACATAGTATTCTAAATATTCTTCTGTTGAGATGAAAAGTCCTTGAACACAATACAATGTGACCAGCTGAAATTATGATTTTGTAGAAATCGAAAAAACATTGTATTGTATTAGTTACAGTGTATTGTATCATTATATTAGTTGTTACCATTGCTTTGACAAATCACCACAGATTTAGCTTAAAACAACACAAATTTATTATCTTTTCTTGAAGGCCAGAAATTTAATGTGGGTCTGCAGAGTTGCTCTCTTTCTGAAGGCTCCAAGAAGAATATATTACTTCCTTTTCTAGCTTTTAGAGGCCATCCACATTCCTTGGACCTGGGTCCTCACACCTCCTTCCTGCCACGCCCTCCTGCCTCTCTCTTGTAAGAAGCTTTATGATTATATGAGGCCAACCCAGTAATACAGGATCATCTTCCTATCTCAAGACTATCGATTTAATAGTATCTGCAAAGTCCTTTTTGCCTTTTAACATAGAATACTCACAGTTTCTAGGAGATGCAGATATTTGTTGGAGGGAGGAGGGACCATTATTCTGCCTTCCAGGCTCACTAATAACCCACAAAAAGTAACCAATGTACGTTCAGTTTCAGGGGAAGTTTGGCATCTAAGAGCCACTGAGAAAAAGGGGTGCTGTGTAGCCCCAGAACCTCTGCCTTGAAGGTACCAGACCTCGATTCCCGCCTGTCTCTGTCCTTTGGTGCTTACTGGCTAGGTCACCAAATGCTTCTCAGGAGGATTAATGCAACAGCCATGTGACCTGCTTGGAGGAGCCTAATTTATGATAATACTACGTATAGCAGAATTCTAAAGAAGGAGGTATAATAGAACACTAATACATTTCTTAAAAATATATGAAAATGAAATAGAAACTTCAATTTGAAAAGATTTTATGTCCTCCTTATCACCTAAAGATACAGTCTGAAATGAAGCAGTAATGTGTGAAAACAGGCAGCATGCCAGCACCCATTTAATTCAGTTTAACACATAAGTAACCCAAGAGGACAAAGCAAAATCAAGACCAAACCTTGAAATTCTGATCAGACAAAACCATTTAAACCAGGTAAGCAAAACTAAATCTAATATTTTATGAACATAGGCCTAACTTAACTTAGGTTATTTCTTATAAACAGCTCAGATAATAACAGAAACAAGTCATCTTTCTAAAAATGGCATAAGATAATCACTTTTAACTAATTCTCTGGCATCTAGAAACCCCACTATATTATCTAGTCATTGTAAATGTTAAACAATTTCTGCCTTTTTACTTCATAAGCCATTTTAGAAGCTCGTGCTCCCTGAGCTGCATACCAGTTTATGATTTGAAAGCTCCCATTCGTGAACTGTTTTTATGGCACGTATACTCTTACTAGTTACTATGTTATTGATCTGGAGATTTTTTAAAAGATTTTATTCATTTATTTGAGAGATAGAGTGAATGAGAGAGCACAAGCATGGGGGTGGGGACAGAAGGAGGGGAGGCGGAGAGGAGAAGAGGGAGAGAGAGAGCAGACTCCCCACTGATCAGGGTACCCGATGCGGAGCTCCATCCCAGAACCCGAGGATCATGACTTGAGCTAAAGGCAGATGCTCAACTAACTGAGCCACCCAGGCACCCCATGACCTGGAGAGTTTAATTTCATTATCTGGATTTTTGACAAGCCAAGCAAGGCATGAGTAGTCTGGCATCTGAGTTGATCATTGTAGTGGTCTGGCTTCCCCAAAGCTGCAGACAACAAAGGTTCCTGAAGCTACTGGTCTGTAAGGGGGCGGAGAGAGGTAAAGAAAGAGAGGAGACAGACAAAGGGTGCCAACACGGACTGCCAGCCACACTTTGGTGTCTGAAGCTCCTGGCTCTTGTTTCCACGGGGTATTTCCCAGGAGGAAGCTCTGTCCATTGGGGAAGAGGTAGAGGGATGGATCTGTAGGATCCTGCTTCTGTCAATCAAAAGTTTGCCCAGGGGACTAGCTTGTGTGGGAAGAATGCAACCCATTCCTTATTCCATGCTGGAGTAACCAGTTAGGTCACATCAACTGAGGGGCAGCCCTGAGAAGCCAGAGATGCTCCCCATGTAGCTGTGAGCCTGGACAAGCTGTCAAAAGTGTCCCTGGGTGTAGTGGCCAGTGTCTGGCCCAGGTGGGCCCCTGGTAGCTCTGTGTGTGCTTCCTGCCTGAGTCAGAGCAGCCAGGCAGCTCACCTTTCATCCCAGCTCTCTAAGAGTGCTAGATTACCTGTACCTGCAACATGAGCTCTGCTTCTCTCCTACTGCAACCTAATCCACAGAGCACAGCACTATGGAGAATATCCTTAAAACCAGACAGTGCAATTTCCTTGATGAAAGTGACTTGGAAACTTACTCAGAAAAACATTCAAGAACCCTCGCATGTGATGTGCTCCATCTTACAGTGTCCCTCTGCTGTGCTCAGGTCACTTTGCCTTCTCTCAGATCTGTGACACATTGAGCTCCTTTCCACTTTAGGTCCCTTGCCTTTTCTGCTACTGTGAAGCTGTCTGCAGACCCCTGCCTTCATCTGGTCTCTGCTTGAATGTGGCCTCTTGCAAAGACCCCTCCTGACCCACCCTGCCTCCTCACTCTTGTCCTCTTGTCCGGGTCCTTCCTCCCTGAACTTTTATCTCCACCTGACAATATGTGCCTGGGTACCTGTTAATGCACTGAGTAGCTGAGAGCCAGGCAATTGCACTGTCACCTCCAGTTCTGGGGCAATGTCTCTGCAGTTATTAGAAGAATTCTAGAACTGTAGCAAAACAAGATTCTTCACAGATGCCCTAAGATTTTCCCAATCAAGCTGATTATAGTAAGTAATTTGGAAAATTAATTTCAAGCAACACATTAGATTACTTTTTGAATTATGCTGGAAAAGAAGTCAATTGGAGAATGACACAACCTTTGAGAATGACTCTATTTAAAGCAGGAAATTTAAAATATCACCAGCTGGTCATTTATTTCTCTCCCCAAAGTAACACTGAGCTATTCTGAGAAGCTGAGAATAAAAGAACCAAAATCTAGCTCATGGTAGAATGAGAATAATTCCTTTCCATTCCTTTATATCATAAAAGACAAAACCCATGGCACTGCAGGAGATTGAGTCCAAAGCCCAGGGTCTGTCAGCGAGATCAGAAGAGAGTCTCTGCCTTTCCCACCAGGGGTAACACCTGAAGTATTGAACAGCGACTCCAGGTGCCTGGGCCACTGTGCTGTGAACTTGTGGATAACAGCACCAAAGCCAGAGGCCAGTCTCTTCAGGGTCTTTTCAAAGGAAACATACTCCAGAGGGAGGCTTCTGCCTTCAAAAATGTGCTAACCAAAGAGCAAAAGGAATCAGCAACACATAGGGCCAAGAAACTCTCTGGGGAGTTTTATCTCATGGGGATTTCTCAAAGCCTTGGAGGTGACAAATTGACCAGCTGGGTGGTTAGTTAGCACCAAGTGAGGAAGGAGCATAAGCCATCCCTGGCAGGCCAGGAGAGGTCAGGCCAAGGAAGGGGCAGAGGGCTCCAGGGCAATTCACCTTGTTGTGCCCCTTGTAGCACCTAGGAGAGCACTACTCTGGACATTCTCACTAAAACATCAGTCATTTCCCTAAATACCTAACCCCATCTATTTAGAAATACAGCAGTCTACATTTTGATACATGACATCTTTGCAATGTCTCCTTCCCAGGAAGTTCTTTCTTGCCGACAGGCAAACATCCCATGAGTGAGCCCAGGAGCCCTGTGATCAGATCAACAATACTTCAGAACTGTTTTATGTTAGTTCAGTGAAACTACCAGAGCAAGTATTCAGTGTGTGTGTGTCTGCAGTGTTAAGCAATGAAGAAATAACCCAACAATATGACCTCAAAACCATCTAAGCACCAAAGCCAGTGTTGGGGCCCAAGCTCTAGTTCAGTAAAAGCAAACGGACTTCTATGCGAAAGCAAATGTCACAGTCCCTGAAGACACATGGCCAGATTAGCACAAACCCTCTGTTGGAGACATACGAATGATTACTGATTAAAATTATAAACTGTTAGGCAGTGTGCTGTGCTATTATTTATAATGAAATCCTCTGGATGTGGACCTTTCAATTCCTGAGTTTCTTTATCCATAGATGATGGCATTGGATTATCTCAGAAATCTCTTTCAGATTAGTATTCTTTGTGTGCTGCCTGGTGTCAGGCCTGTAGGGGGAAGGGTCCCCTCTCAGAGTCAAATTTTCTCATCTGAAAGAATCTGCCCCACTTGATCCTGCCGGTGCATTTAGTTTCCACTGTTGCAGAGTCCTTGGGGGTTTAAGAAATTTGTACAAATTCCTCAGAAACCCAATTGGTTTGCCCACAAAGCAGATGGCATGAGTTGCCCCTGGCAAAGGGGAAGATAGAGGCAGGTATGATTTCCTTGACCTGGGACAAGCTTATCTTTGTTAAGTGCTTAATACCTATAGGATACAGGCTTTTCACCTAGGGTCCATGCCCCTTGGAAGCTAAGGAAGTAGTGTTGATAGAGTGACTACCCAGCCTAAGGTCTGGGGCTGGCTAGGATCCAAGGAAGCCAGGCCTGGGCTGGCCCATGATGATGGAAGTGGCACCTAGTTCCAAGGAGCCTGGAAGCCACCAGGCCAGATAAACAGAAACCCAAAGGCAGGAAGGAGTGACTAGCAGCAGAGAGCACAGAGAAGCTCCATCTCAGCAGCCACTCTCTGTCCTCTTACTAATCATCTTCTATACCCACGGACTGAATAGCCAGTGTTATATCACCCATGACAGGGCACTAGAGAAAGGGAGGGAGACTGCAATTCTCACTTTAGCAATTATTAATTTCCTCAGCATGCATCTTTTTCAAGGAGACTCATCTCTACTGGATTTGCAAGCTTCAGCCCTCAAAGCCCTGGCAGGGTTTATCCACACAAACTCTCACAGGGCTGATGCTGAGCAGCCTTGCAGGGGTGGTCACATCTGTTAGCAACAAGGATCCCAAGGATCCAGCCCAGGCAGGCAGGGGTAGTGATAGGAGAGGGCCGTGATGGTGGGGGGAAAGGGAGTGACTGGGACACAGGAAAAAAAAAAGCCTGCAGTCAATTCTGTCTGCATTTTGCTTTTCATCTGAGCCCTTGACTTCCTCTCAGGTTATTCTGGACTAGACTCCCCTACAGAATCACTTCTGTGAACTAGAGAAAGAAATATATACTTTGAATAAGTAAAAATCTAACACAAATTATGAGTTATGAAAAAAGACCATCAAATGATTTATGGCTTACTATATCATATTTAATATTTTATTAGAATTTCTTTAAGAAGCACTGCAGTTTATCTGTAGCATTTGGTTCAAGTCAAAACCTATATTCATTAAGAACAGTTCCTTTAAAATCAACCAATGAAAGAAAACAAAAATGCAAACAAACACATAAAAAGATTTTACTTTCCAAATATTCTACATTTTCCAAATGTCCCTTATTCTCTTTGCTTTGAAAAGAATGGAAGGCAGAGGTATGTCACTGTCTCTGAAGGCACACTCTCCTTCTTGTACCCAAAAGAAACCCTCACTGGTCATCACCTTGGAAATCAGGAATGCAAAAGTGTCTAGAGAAGAACCTTCTGCAATGCTAGAAATGTTCATATAAAATAGGAAAAGATTTAGCACTTGAAAACAGCAAGAGGAGAATCAAGATGAGAGTGTTTATCTTTCTAGTAACTACTATACAGGTGATAGAATATGCGAGAAAACAGACATGGCTTGTCAATTCACTTCAGAGCTCTCTCCCCCTGCAGGAGTGAACCAAACAGTGAAGCTGGATAGAAGAGAATGGCCAGAGCATCTGGCAGGTGGTGTCTGATTTTTGGTGTCTGGTTTTTAAAGTGTGCCTGAAGGTTCAGATCCCCCTAGGTCTCCTGAAGGCAAGACTGGGAAGCAAGGACTGGATGCAAAGAGAAACATGAAAAGTAGTGGGCTCCGACATTGGGAGGCAGTTAACAGGAACAGTGTTTGTGGCTGCAGGGGCTCTGCAGCAGCCCTCCACTTCCTTGGCACTCTGCGCAGCCTTTGAATTTGCACTGTTTCTACCTTATAACTTGACAGTCTAGGAAAATGTGATAAAATATTTAGTTCTGCTCATAGGCACTATCTAGAGTGGAACTTTCTGTGACGCTAGAAAGTGTTCATATAAAATGTGTGACTATTTAGCACTTCAATGTGGCCAGTGCCACTGAGGAAGCAAAATTTGAACTTCGTTTACTTTTCACTATTGTAAATGTCAATAGCCTCTTGTAACCAGTGGTTATGTACTGGACAGCACAGATCTGAAGGCAAGCAAAGCTTATGCTGCAAGGCCAGAAACAAAGAGTAGCTTTCAGGGCAAAAGAAGACAGATGGTCCTCCCTGGAGTAAAGATGGGGGAGTGTGGCTGCCGCACCAAGACTCCTTGGACAAGGCATTCCTGTTCTTTAACTCGGAAGTGCCCAATCAGGCCAATGGAAGTGAAACAACTGTGGTGGTGGTGTGTGTGTGTGGTGGTGGGGGTGGGGGGGTTTGTGTGAGTGTGGAAAGGAGGCAAAGAAGCAGAGGAGAAGACGGAAAGGACAGAAAAGTGAGGAAACTGGGTGTACACATGGTAACACCCCTGTCCAGGGCAGCCTGTGCCAGACTACCATCTGCTTCTCCTTATGAACTTCAGCATTTTTAAAGGTCACTGAAGGTCAGATCTGAGACTCCCAGCTCCTCTTTGTCCTTTGACTCTCTTAACCTGCTCAGCTTCCACAAATTACAAAAATGTCATTACCTTAATGAACCAAATGGAATTATGCAGACACTTCTTTCTGGATGGTTTGCCAAATGAGACATCGGTTCTTTCTTTGTGCTATTCCTCCCCCACAGTGTCTGGTAAAAGGTTTTGCAAGTTGAATAGAAAGGGTTTGAGTGATAATTCAGGTAATTTCTTTTAAAGGCACATTCTTTAATTAATATAGTATTTGCCCAAGCAACATGTGTCATTGAGCTCATGCTGTCATACAGTTGAAGGTGATTGGGATGCAGAAGTTTGTAGTTAATCTTCCTGGGTGAGGACAACAGAATGCTGCTTTGTGTCCAGGGGTCACACTATGACCTCAGTGAAAGTAAGCAGGACCAAGCCTCAGAGAGGAGGGATTATTAGGGAAGGGCTCTTTGAGGAAGGGAGAAGCGATCCAACAAGATCTGGGAAAAGACAGTGCCAAGCCCAATAAACAGTAAAGACATAGCCCTGAGCTGGGTTTAAGGCTGGCTGATGTGGAGCAGATAAGACATGCATGTGTAAATCTTTGTGTTCAGATTTTGTAATCAAGGTGACATGAAAGACATATTAGTAAAGTGGGCTTCAGATCAATGTGTGCCTTTCAGCAAAGAGATATCTTGCAACAACCCCTCTAGCCTACAGGTGTCCAGATACATACCCTGCTCCCAGAGAACCTGATGCCCCAACATGTAGGGCTAGGTACCTCCAGTTCAATGTTAGTTGGCATTAAAGCCAAAGTCTACCCTCGTGCTCTGATTATTTGGTAGTGAAACTTGACTAACCTTTGATTTCAATAAAGCTCATGTAAGTAAGTGCCTTACCATTATATCCATGCATAAGGCTCTAGGCATTTTCCATCCCACTGCCTTCCTTTTGCTACCATATTCATTGCAAAGTGCCCCCAAGAACACAGAGGTGCAATAATCACATTTACCAGTATGCATGTAAGTAGAACACTGTGGAAGAGACACTCCAGCAAGGGGCAGCTGTCCACTTAACAGGATATTTATGCTATTCAAAAGTCTCAGAAGATGCTTTTTCTTTCATCAGTGTGGCATAGGTGGACTCATTTAAAATTCTGTGGTCCTATAGAATACCAAATTTCACTTTCCTCCAACCACGGAGAATGAGACAAAAACTAGTTATTATACCGTCTGAAAAAAATAAAAACATGTCTGCTGGTATGAGCTGCTCTTGTCATTTGACTGCTGCCAACCACAGATATTGTGGCTTCTTCACTACCTGCTGAGAATATTTCCTCTGCATGTCAAGCCTGGGTCTACAACCAATTCACACTGATAGACACTCAAAGGATATGTCTTATTTACTGGTAGGAACCTTCTGAGAGTAATAGTTTTCATGGCCAGGCTGAGTTGGTGTGAAGTGCTAACATTGGTGCAGACACCTGAACTCCCTGTGGTGCCCGGGTCTTGGGGTACAGTAGGCTCCATGGCTGGTCTTGAATGGGTTCCATGACAGCCTCAGCAGGTGCACAGTAAGATCTGGAGTAGAAATCTTGAAGCTTCTTTCCTAATGAATGAGAAACAGCTGACTGACCTAAAGCCTCTCAGCCCTGCTTTTGTATGACAGGTCTCTGGTTTTGGTCCTTGGGTCTATGTTGGACCATGTTGGGAAGAAACCTCTGAGGAGCATAGCACATGACTAAGAAACCCTGATGATGATGGCTGTCACCTATAGTCCAGGACATTCAGATTCAAGCATTTCTTCTGACCTTCACACCAAATGTGTCTACTTGAAAAACCAGAAGTCACTGTCACTTTTACAACCCACATGTCACATCTGTCAAATGTCCCAAATATTCTACCTTACGTGTTATCTCTAGTTATTGCAGTCATTTAATTAAATTCTATGATGTTACTCCTTCCAAACAGACAATATGTGTCCCAAACTCTACATACCACCCTACCACCCAGAACATAGACTTGTCAATCCATCCTCAAAGTTGTGACAGTTCATTGTTTCAATGGTGTTCTTAATGACTAACACACAGGTCCCTGAGAGTCAGATGGCCTTTTATTTCTCCAAGATCTACAGAAGCCATTCTTCTTCTTTACTTCCTTCTCACTTAAAATCCTTCCCTTTTTAGGTGTTATTACTGGTATCATCAAATACTCGATAGATCACTGCTTTGAATGTTTAGCTTGTTCTTAATGATAATGATGTGATTAGAGCCATATGCCAGAACTTTATGTGACCAAATAGCTCAAGTACAAAAATTAAGACAGGATTTATCTTGCACCAATATTGAATGTTGAGAAATACTCATGCTTTCTTTCTTGGATATATGTGCTATTTTCTGGAATTATACTTTAGTTCTTTGCCTTGCCTTTTGAGTCCAGTGGGATGAGCAATAACCCAACCATTGTATAATTCTGGTTTAGCTCTGACCATGTAACAGATGGTACTGAGTGAGAAACAGAAGGCGGGCTGGCCCATCTACCTAAAGACTGCACCAGATTTGGTGGTAACCCAAAAGAGAATGACAGTGGTAGCCCACCGAAACAAGATTATGGGACCTATTCCTAGGAGAATGGGATGTTTTTTTAAAGCAGTGAGATTCAAAGAGAATTTGGAGGAGCAATTTTAGCCTGATGAGGGAAACCACATATAACTGAAACATATAACTGTATGGAGGATTTCAATGGCAATGACCAAGAATTAGAAAAAGACAGAAACTGCTTTTATAAATACATAAAGAACTTCTCTGTATGGTTCATGGGAGGAAAAATAAGTAGAATACATATAGATGAAAGTGGAGTCACTCCTTCCTTTGTCTTCTTTCTGTGTTTCAGACTCCGTTAGTGATCATTTGCTTACATGTACCATGTGACATTTGGGGGGGATTCTTTTCTGTCTCTTAAAATAGACAACTTTTTTTTTTCTTTTATGGCAGGACTGAGTAATATTTTAAGAAAAATTTTCAGAATAAGAATGGCAGTGAGGGTTTTTCAAAATCAAATAATATCTGGAAATATTACAAAGCTAAATATTTTAAGGCTAATTACAAGGCAGGTCAAGTTATTGAGATCATGGTTCGTGGAGGTTAGGAGTGAGAAAACTCAATCAAAGGTGGTAGCCCAACATGTGCTTGAGGCAGCAGTTCTTCAGGGAGTGACAAGAACAGTAAGAGAATTAGGGAACAGCAGGGGGATCTACTAAGAGATGTTGGCTCCAGGGCTCGTGAGAAGAGGCGTATATATAAGACGTTTTAAAAGATGGGAGTTTTGTACATGTACACATGCACAAAATGCAATCACAAGCAAAAAAAGCATTTGTAAATCATGATGCTACTTAACACCATCTTATATTCAGGTCACACTGCTTTTGTTACAGTGCTGTCTTTCAATATTTATAAAACCAAAAGAAATATTCTTTCATGGCAGGTCTTTCCAAATTGCTGCTTAATAATCAGATTGTGATAACCACAGTATTTAGCTAACTCAGTCTGTTACAATTTTAATTCAAGGCAACGAATGATGTTAGAATTGGATTCCTAGCATGAGCCAGACTTATGCCTTAATTAGAAGAGTTGTCTAAGTTTAATATTACATAAAGCCAATTTAAAAACAAAAATACTGGGATCCCTGGGTGGCGCAGTGGTTTAGCGCCTGCCTTTGGCCCAGGGCGCGATCCTGGAGACCCGGGATCGAATCCCACGTTAGGCTCCGGTGCATGGAGCCTGCTTCTCCCTCTGCCTGTGTCTCTGCCTCTCTCTCTCTCTCTCTCTCTCTCTCTCTCTGTGACTATCATAAATAAATAAAAATTTAAAAAAAATTAAAAATAAAAATACTAAGAAAGCTTTGCTAGGTAGCTTCCTTAAATGAGAAGATTGATGAATAATATTTTATTATCTTAATGGCCTATACACTTATGACCAAATGATACCCTCCCTTTAGAGAATAACAGCTGGCTTACCTTAGATGTATTTGTTTATCTTTGCACATCAATCTCCATTTGTAAATGGAACATGTATATATGTAGAAAGTAATTATTCATAAAATGATTATATGACTCGCTACATTTACTCACATTCACATTCATTTTCTGCATGTAAAAAGTACGTCATAATCATCTTGGAATTAAACATTCCTAAATATGTTGACATTGCTATATTTTAAAGAAAAATAGAGACAGAGAGAGACTGTATCCATAGCATGTCAGGTTTTCAGATACCCAAAATGTATTTCAGCCACCTTTTGAAGACTGCTTGAAGAAAAATTTAAGTTTTAGCTAAATGATTTTCAAAAATTTCAACTACTCTTTCATATATTTGCTCACATATAAACATCATTCCCTGAGAATTAATTAAGTGCTGGACAAGTGGGTTACAGTATTGTTAATGTTCCTTTCATTGAATCCACACTATCCCATGAGGTCTTTCACAAGTAAGGAAGCAGATCCCCTGAAAAGGATGTCATTTCCAAATGGTAGGGCTATTTCATGTTTCTTTCTGCCTTGCACCTTCTACCTGATCCAAATCATCATATTTTAAGGGTCGTAACAGATCTCATCTTCTCCTTGTAGATTCTCAACTCTCACATCACAACACAGAATGATAGCCCTCCTTTTGGGGCTCTCCTCTGTCAGAGTGTCCATGTGTTTCTATGCACCTCACATCCCTGAAGAGGACCTGCTTTACACACATCTTATCCCGCACACATGACTTGTGGGATGCAAATGGAAGGAAGGGACCCCTATTAGTAACCGTAAATTGCTTCTCTGTAGGATCAAGAAGACCATGGAAGTTTTAAGAACATACACACAAACAAACACTGTTGAAAAGGAAATGTAAACTTTTTTGGAAAGAAAAAATTTTGGAGTATATTATTTTCTTTAAATATTTTAAGACTGATAATAAGTCTAAATGGTTTAAAATCATTACAGCTATTTAATATATATGCATCATTAAGCATCAAATTAAGTAAAAATGACAAATCCATCTAGGGTGAAGATACATGGCATGATAGAAGCTAATACATATCTGTAGTTAAGATGTTCTGTGAGGAGCTGAGCTGGGTACATTCCCTAGATCTCAGGAGCTCCTGTAGGAATTGCTCCTAAGTCGCCAACCCAAGAAGGCCCCGATGGCCTTCTAATGTCTTTTTTTATAGTCACCCTCCTCTCACCTGTACCCACACCTTGTTACAGGGCTAACTGTAGCTTTAATAAATATGTTAATATTTGTACAAATATATTTGTACAAAATATATATATTTTCATGATGTGAAAATCATGAGCTCCTAATTTTTATTTTCATTTTCGTTTTCATATTCTCAAATCCTGGGACACAGCCTAATTTCATCCTACACAAAAGTCTTGTGATGGATAAAGGATATTATTTTTTTCAATTTTGCCTCTTAAATATCCACAATCACATGTTCTTTTTTTTTTCAATCACATGTTCTTAATCTCTAGGTAGATAAAGAGATGGTGTTTTCTATTTCCTCTGTATTCATCCACAGTGGCCAGACACCAGAACTCACATATTCCATACTCAAAACAATATTTTACACGCTTTTCTATTCAATTTCCTTAGCATCCTATCACTTTCAGAATTCAACAAAGCCAAAATAAATAAACAAAAGGAAACAACAAATAAACACTGAGTGCTATGTTTATAGCACATAGCACTAACCCAATTAGTTAATTGGGTTCTCTTTATTAATGTCGTTCTATGGCCTTAAACGTGAAGAGCATACTAGTAAGCTCTAGTGAGTATTCATTGAAATCTACTTGACAGCTTCTAGAATACATGCCCTAAGGACATGTATATAAGACTCTGAAAACTTCCATTTACTGGTAAAATCATGATTATGATTTGGGGTCTTTTTTTTCTGAATATCTTCTGTCATAATACTTAAGAGGATTGCAATTAAGTTTTATTAGTATTAATCGATTTTGAACTGGTTCTAATAGATGGAGAATGCAAACAGACAATGGCCAGACCATATATCAAACAGAATTCTGAGCCATGACCTTTGCAGCATCCAGCTGGGAAAGCCGAAACACAGCTCTGCAGCAATTCACTCAAAATGTTCTCAACTTGGTCAATAACTGCCAGCTTCCCTAATTTTTGCCGCAATTTCCAACTTAACAACTAAAGAAAGCCACATATGCACCCTTAACCAATCACAGGATGTCCTGCTTCTAGTCAGCCACCTCCAGCCTCCCCATGCCAAATGGCCTTCAGGGCTCCCCTGAAGTCATTCCTTTTTTGCACATGAAGCTCTCCCACTTTCCTACCTGCTTTTGAGTGTCCACCACCTCCAAGTGATGATGGCTGACTCCCCTGCTGTAGGAAGCTTCAAAGCTTCCTTCAAAGCTTTAGCTGATGCTTCAACTAAAACACAGCCTTCACTTCTTCTTTTTTTGGGTGGTCTCATTTACTTTTGTAGAATTAATGATGGTAGCATTAGAGTATCTTCCTTCTTGTAACTGAATGAAAAGCATGCACCCTTATCAAGTAGTTACTCTTCTTATCAAATGTTTATTCTTCTAGTGATTATAAAAAGAGAATTGTATTAGAAGTATTCCCTAACACAAGTAGAAGGGTACCTGGTATGATCCAGAAAATTTCCTTCAAATTGACATGATTGGATACTGAAGTCTATAATCCTAGTGGAATTCAAAATGCTATGACCCACAATAATTTATGGTGATTCTCACTATCCCTCTCAACTATCCTTCCATTCATGCAGCTGCAATGTCTATTGTATCTTCATGGATGTTAGGAAGAAATAGGAATGTAGTCAAAAATAAGATAAAAATCAATCTTAAGGGGATCCCTGGGTGGCGCAGCGGTTTGGCGCCTGCCTTTGGCCCAGGGCGCGATCCTGGAGACCCGGGATCGAATCCCACATCGGGCTCCCGGTGCATGGAGCCTGCTTCTCCCTCTGCCTGTGTCTCTGCCTCTCTCTCTCTCTGTGATTATCATAAATAAATAAAAAATTTAAAAAAAAATTAAAAAAAAATCAATCTTAAGTGCCTCAATTAATTCATTTATTTTCTCAATTAATATTTATAATCTAATACTTATGTGGCAAGCTATATGAGAAACATGTAAAGTAAAATTTCTTATTTTTAATTACTGGGACTAATATGATAGTTATCAAACTGCAAAGCACCCCAAACTAATTCTCATCATCTATGCATTTTTCTGTTGTGGCTCTTTCTGTGGTCCGTATTAAATGGTGGCCCAAACTGCAGTTGCTATTTATCCTGCTTTGTCAAATGAAGACTTAATATATACTAGCTATCAGTTTCAAATAAATAGAAAGCAATTTGAGCATTGGTCTGATAAATACATTGACATCTTGAAGTATCATTGTTCTGATTGGGAATTATTAGCAACAAGGCTTTTCAAAGGAAATGAGATGTAGGGCTCATTATTTTAACCAAAGTAGTGTGAGTAAGTTTAATTTCTATGTAAATTAAGGTCTACTCAGGAAAGATATAACTGGATTTTCCTTAATTAATAATTTGGGTAGACACAACCTGTCTTAATCACAAATACTCAAAGATTTAAAAAGAAATTACTATTCTAGGCCCAAAATAATTAAATGAATATTGCAGCATCATAGAGATATACAGTGTCTTGTTTTTGACCCCATATCTCCTCCTATTCCTACAAGAGAACCCTAGGAAATGTTTCCAGCTTAAAGAGTAGAATAACTCAGCCTCCCTTGCAGGTTGGGAGAGCCACAAATTTGAATTTTAGCTAAAAAGATCGTGTTATATATATCACTTCTACAAGTCCTTCTCACACCCTTCTTCATTTTTGCTGCCTAAAATGCTAGAGCAACGTTTTGTCTAGGCAAGCCATCTATTATGTACCTGAAGGATGAAAGCAACGAGGACAGAGCAGGGCCAAGAGGGAGGAGCCTGGGTCCCTGATGTTTTTTTCTTTTTTTAAATAATAAATGTATTTTTTATTGGTGTTCAATTTGCCAACATACAGAATAACACCCAGGGCTCATCGCGTCAAGTGCCCCCCTCAGTGCCTGTCACCCATTCACACCCACCCCCGCCCTCCTCCCCTTCTACCACCCCTAGTTCATTTCCCAGAGTTAGGAGTCTTTATGTTCTGTCTCCCTTTCTGATATTTCCCACTCATTTTTTCTCCTTTCCCCTTTATTCCCTTTCACTATTTTTTATATTCCCTAAGTGAATGAGACCTTATAATGATTGACCTCCGATTGACTTATTTCACTTAGCATAATACCCTCCAGTTCCATCCACGTTGAAGCAAATGGTGGGTATTTGTCATTTCTAATGGCTGAGTAATATTCCATTGTATACATAAACCACATCTTCTCTATCCATTCATCTTTTGATGGACACCGAGGCTCCTTCCACAGTTTGGCTATTGTGGACAATGCTGCTAGAAACATCGGGGTGCAAGTGTCCCGGCATTTCATTGCATCTGCATCTTTGGGGTAAATCCCCAACAGTGCAATTGCTGGGTCGTTGGGGAGATCTATTTTTAACTCTTTGAGGAACCTCCACACAGTTTTCCAGAGTGGCTGCACCAGTTCACATTCCCACCAACAGTGTAAGAGGGTTCCCTTTTCTCCACATCCTCTCCAACATTTGTGTTTTCCTGGGTCCCTGATGATTTTATGAAGCCACTGTATTAGCTCTAAACTGTCTACCTACTGACACCTTCTGGGAGAATAATCTCATTGTATGGTTAGGATACTTATGTGGAGTCTCCATTGCTATTTGTGAAGCTCAATTTCTAATTGATATACAGGATTGCGATGTAATTTTTTTAAAGATTTTATTTATTTATTCATGAAGGACACACACACACACACACAAAGAGAGAGGCAGAGACACAGGCAGAGGGAGAAGCAGGCTCGACACAGGAGGCCCGATGTGGGACTCGATCCCGGGACTCCAGGACCATGCCCTGGGCCGAAGGCAGGCGCTAAACCACTGAGCCACCCAGGGATCCCCAGATGTAATATTAAATCTAGTTTTAGATTTTTCTGGAAAGTAGACCTTTATGACGAAAAACTAAAAAATAATGAAAACCTGTTATGCCATTCACTTTAGAGGAAGGGACATATTGAAAGGCAAAATCTGGCTTGCCTTGATTGATCACCTTGGAAAGACAGATGTTCAACTGAATTTAGAATGCTCATGGACTGCTAACTAGGCACGAGGATAGTAGTTGATGTGACTAGAATCAAATAATACAAGAACATTTAAATGGAGCTTTAAAAAGTAATATTTTTAGATGCAGCATCCAAACATTCTCAATTGCAACACAGTCCTGTCACCAAATACCCAGTATACATGTTAAATGGGAGGCTGTGCAGGAAACTGTAAAGTCCCACCTGCTGTTCTAGGCAGTGTGGCATTCAGTCACACAAATAGTATACTTGCTAAAATTGAGCCATTCTTTTATCCAAGTGTTGCCAAATGTCTTAATTTGACATACTAAGGTAATAAGCATATAGGAAGAAACAAAGGATATAATCCTGTCACAAATTTACATTCCTTGTAATAGATCAGGATTTTTCAACACTATCTGTCTCTGAAGAAATGACTTGTTGTGATGTCAGGTATTTTACAATACACATGAAGTCTTTGATCTTAAAAAGAGATTTAAAAGCACAATCTATTAACACTTGCTTTTCTAGGAAAATGACTGATTATTTTAGTGTGTGTTAAAACAGTTAACCCTCACACTGTTCCTGTTGATGCTCAATGCTCAATGCTCAGAATGTCTGGAGTTACCTGAGGGGTCACCTTGGGTGGAGGGAAGGGAGGCAGAGGCTAATGGACTTGGAAGGACTTAGTCTTGCCTCAACTCAATAAAACCATCTCAGCTTTTTATCAAGATTCCACATAAGATTGTATTTGGTGAAAAGTTTCAAAGCCTAAAATAAATGAATAAAACAAAGGAAAAACACCAGTATCCTGAACACTTACAATGGTATAAAAAGTCAACTAACCATATTCAGTGCAACATTGAAATCAACATTTTACACATCATTTCATCATAAAAACAGAAAACATAAACATGCTGAGGTCTCTATAAAAGTCATTCATCAGACCCAAAAGAAAATGAAAACTTTAGGACTCAATTTGAAAATATCTATTATCTTAAGCTTGGACTCATCTTAATGCCTTTATTTAAAAAAAAAAAAACATTTTATTTATTTATTAGAGAGAGAGAGAGAGTTAGAGACACAGGCAGAGGGAGAAGCAGGCTCCATGTAGGGAGCCCAACGTGGGACTCAATGTTGGGTCCCCAGGACCATGCCCCAGGCCGAAGGTGGCACTAAACTGCTGAGCCATTCAGGCTTGCCCTTAATGCCTTTAAATAGATGTTTTGTTGTTCTTTATCAACTTAGTCATGATACCCACATACTTTTAAAATATTAAGAATATTGACAGGAATATTGGAAATTATTCATTTAGATAATCCAGAGGGAAGCAAAAATACTTTATTCTTACGTACATTTTTTGAAATAGTATAGACCTTTAATTAGCCAATTATGAAGTAATTTCCACAAGTCATACAAATAGTCATATAAGCTTCAATTGGATTTTGATTAAAGGTAGTCTAAAACAGATATTAAATTAAGATAGTTATATTAAAATTTGACTAGTTATATTTAAATTGAAGTTGTGTGGCTTACCTGAATAGAATATACTGCTATTTCTCACCATAAATATCTGTATACTTTACTTGTCAGATATATTACTGTATAAAGTAAAATCAAAAGAATGAATATGGGGGGAGGTGCAAGACAGCAAGTAGGGTCTGCAAGTAGGGTCCCCAAGTTACCTGTCCCCACCAAATTACCTAGATAACCTTCAAATCATCCTGAAAATCTATGAATTCGGCCTGAGATTTAAAGAGAGAACAGCTGGAATGTTACAGTGAGAAGAGTTCCCGCTTCTATCAAGGTAGGAAGACGGGGAAAAAGAAATAAAGAAACAAAAGGCCTCCAAGGGGGAGGGGTCCCACAAGGAGCCGGGCTAAGGCCAGGGCGAGTGCCCCCAGGACAAGAAAGCCCCGTCCCGGAGAAGCAGGAGCTTCACAAATCTCCCCGGGCGGAAAGGCACCTGCAGGGAGTTAGAGCAGGACCCCAGGAGGGCGGGGATGCCCTCGGGCTCCCTGGGACACTAACAGACACCTGCGCCCCAGGGAGAGTGCGCCGAGCTCCCTAAGGGCTGCAGCGCGCACGGCGGAACCCGGAGCAGCTTGGAGGGGCTCCGGCGGCAACTCCGCGGAGGGGGCTGCGGGCCGGGAGCGTGAATCCAACAGCGCAGGGGCCAGAGCACAGGGCGCCGGGACACAGCCCAGGAACCGGCCTCTCCCCTGGACAGGCAGAGGCCAGGAGGGCGCAGGACAGCAAGGACGCTCCTGCCCGGGGCTGAGCAGATCAGCGGCCCCGCCCCGGAGCATCCAGGCCCTGCAGACTGGGAGCTCTGTAGTTACTGCGGGAGTTGACTCTAGGGCTCCAGAGCTGGCCGCTGCCACTGCGGTTGTTCCTCCTGGGGACTCACGGGGTAAACAACCCCCACTGAGCCTCACAGTGGCCTCACAGGATAAACAGGATGAACAATGCTGACTGAGCCCTGCACCAGGCAGGGAGCAGAGCAGCTCCCCCAAGTGCTAATACCTGAAAATCAGCACAACAGGCCCCTCCCCCAGAAGATCAGCTAGACGGACCAGTTCCAGAGGAAGTCAAGAGACTTAAAGTATACAGAATCAGAAGATACTCCCCCGTGTCTTTTTTTTTTCTTTTTGATTTCTGTTTGCTTCCCTCACACTTTTTTTCTTTCTTTCTTTTTCTTTCTCTTTTTCTTCTCTTTTTTTTTCTTTTTGTTTTCCTTTTTTCTTTTTTCTTTTTCTCTTTTCTTTCCTTCTTTCTCTCCTCTCTTTTTCTCCTTTTCCCAATACAACTTATTTTTGGCCACTCTGCACTGCAAAATGACAAGAAGGAAAACCTCACCTCGAAAGAAAGAATCAGAAACAGTTCTCTCCCACAGAGTTACAAAATCTAGATTACAATTCAATGTCAGAAAGCCAATTCAGAAGCACTATTATACAGCTACTGGTGGCTCTAGAAAAAAACCATAAAGGACTCAAGAGACTGCAGAATTTAGATCTAATCAGGCAGAAATTAAAAATCATTTCAATGAGATGCAATCCAAGCTAGAAGTCCTAATGACGAGGGTTAACGAGGTGGAAAAACGAGTGAGTGACATAGAAGACAAGTTGATGGCAAAGAGGGAAACTGAGGAAAAAAGAGACAAACAATTAAAAGACCATGAGGAAAGATTAAGCGAAATAAATGACAGCCTGAGGAAGAAAAACCTACGTTTAATTGGGGTTCCTGAGGATGCTGAAAGGGACAGAGGGCTAGAATATGCATTTGAACAAATCCTAGCTGAAAACTTTCCTAATCTGGGAAGGGAAACAGACATTCAGATCCAGGAAATAGAGAGATCCCCCCCTTAAAATCAATAAAAACCTTTCAACAGATGGGCATTTAATAGTTAAGCTTGCAACTTCCAAGATAAAGAGAAGATCCTTAAAGCAGCAAGAGACAAGAAATCCCTGACTTTTATGGGGAGGAGTATTAGGGTAACAGCAGACCTCTCCACAGAGACCTGGCAGGCCAGAAAGGGCTGGCAGGATATATTCAGGGTCCTAAATGAGAAGAACATGCAACCAAGAATACTTTATCCAGCAAGGCTCTCATTCAAAATGGAAGGAGAGATAAAGAGCTTCCAAGACAGGCAGGAGCTGAAATATTATGTGACCTCCAAACCAGCTCTGCAAAAATTTTTAAGGGGGACTCTTAAAATCCCCCTTTAAGAAGAAGTCCAGTGGAACAATCCACAAAAACAAGGACTGAGAGATATCATGATGACACTAAACTCATATCTTTCAATAGTAACTCTGAACATGAACAGGCTTAATGCCCCCATTAAAAGGCGCAGGGTCTCAGACTGGATTAAATAAAGCAGGACCCACCTATTTGCTGTCTACAAGAGACTCATTTTAGACAGAAGGACACCTACAGCCTGAAAATAAAAGGTTGGAGAAACATTTACCATTCAAATGGTCCTCAAAAGAAAGCAGGGGTAGCCATTCTTATATCAGATAAACTAAAATTTACCCCGATGACTGTAGTGAGAGATGAAGAGGGACACTATGTCACACTTAAAGGATCTATCCAACAAGAGGACTTAACAATCCTCAATATATATGCCCCGAATATGGGGGCTGCCAAATAAAGCAATCAATTAATAACCAAAGTTAGACATACTTAGATAATAATACACTTACACTTGGTGACTTCAATCTAGCACTTTCTACACTCGATAGGTCTTCTAAACACAAAATCTCCAAAGAAACAAGAGCTTTAAATGATACACTGGACCAGATGGATTTCACAGATATCTACAGAACTGTACATCCAAACTCAACTGAATACAAATTCTTCTCAAGGGCACATGGAACTTTCTCCAGAATAGACCACACACTGAGTCACAAATCGGGTCTGAACTCATACCAAAAGATTGGGATCATCCCTGCATATTCTCAGACCATAATGCCTTGAAATTAGAACTAAATCACAACAAGAAGTTTGGAAGGACTTCAAACACGTGGAGGTTAAGGACCACCCTGCTAAAAGATGAAGTGGTCAACCAGGAGGTTAAGGAAGAATTAAAAAGATTCATGGAGGGATCCCTGGGTGGCGCAGCGGTTTGGCGCCTGCCTTTGACCCAGGGCGCGATCCTGGAGACCCGGGATCGAATCCCACGTCGGGCTCCCGGTGCATGAAGCCTGCTTCTCCCTCTGCCTATGTCTCTGCCTCTCTCTCTCTCTCTGTGTGTGACTATAATAAATAAATAAAAATTAAAAAAAAATTTAAAAAAATTAAAAAAATAAAAAGATTCATGGAAACTAATGAAAATGAAGATACAACCGTTCAAAATATTTGGGATGCAGCAAAAGCAGTCCTTGGGGGAAATACATCGCAATACAAGCATCCCTCCAAAAACTGGAAAGAACTCAAATACAAAAGCTAACCTTACACATAAAGGAGATAGAGAAAAAACAGCAAATAGATCCTACACCCAGAAGAAGAAGAGAGTTAATAAAGATTCGAGCAGAACTCAACGAAATTGAGACCAGAAGAACTGTGGAACAGATCAACAAAACCAGGAGTTGGTTCTTTGAAAGAATTAATAAGATAGATAAACCATTAGCCAGCCTTATTAAAAAGAAGAGAGAGAAGACTCAAATTAATAAAATCATGAATGAGAAAAGAGAGATCACTACCAACACCATGGAAATACAAATGATTTTAAAAACACATTATGAATAGATATACGGCAATAAATTAGGCAATCTAGAAGAAATGGACGCATTCCTGGAAAGCCACAAACTACCAAAACTGGAACAGGAAGAAATAGAAAACCTGAAGAGGCCAATAACCAGGGAGGAAATTGAAGCAGTCATCCAAAACCACCCAAGACACAAAAGTCCAGGGCCAGATGGCTTCCCAGGGGAATTCTATCAAACTTTGAAAGAAGAAATCATACCTATTCTACTAAAGCTGTTTGGAAAGATAGAAAGAGATGGAGTACTTCCAAATTCATTCTATGAGGCCAGCATCACCTTAATTCCAAAACCAGACAAAGACCCTACCAAAAAGGAGAATTACAGACCAATATCCCTGATGAACATGGATGCAGAAATTCTCAACAAGATGCTAGCCAATAGGATCCAATAGTACATTAAGAAAATTGTTCACCATGACCAAGTAGGATTTATCCCCGGGATACAAGGCTGGTTCAACACTCGTAAAACAATCAATGTGATTCATCATATCAGCAAGAGAAAAACCAAGCACCATATGATCCTCTCATTAGATGCAGAGAAAGCATTTGACAAAATACAGCATCCATTCCTGATCTACACTCTTCAGAGTGTACGGATAGAGGGAGCATTCCTCAACATCTTAAAAGCCATCTATGAAAAGCCCACAGGAAATATAATTCTCAATGGGGAAGCACTGGGAGCCTTTCCCCTAAGATCAGGAACAAGACAGGGATGTCCACTCTCACCACTGCTATTCAACATAGTACTGGAAGTCCTAGCCTCAGCAATGAGACAACAAAAAGACATTAAAGACATTCAAATTGGCAAAGAAGAAGTCAAACTCCCCCTCTTTGCCGATGACATGATACATAGATGACATAGAAAACCCAAAAGCCTCCACCCCAAGTTTGGTAGAACTCATAGAGTAATTTGGTAGCATGGCAGGATATAAAATCAATGCCCAGAAATCAGTGGCATTTCTATACACTAACAATGAGACTGAAGAAAGAGAAATTAAGGAGTCAATCCCATTTACAATTGCACCCAAAAGCATAAGATACCTAGAAATAAACCTAACCAAAGAAGTAAAGGATCTATACCCTCAAAACTACAGAACACTTCTGAAAGAAATTGAGGAAGACACAAAGAGATGGAAAAATATTCCATGCTCATGGATTGGAAGAATTAATATTGTGAAAATGTCAATGTTACCCAGGGCAATTTACACGTTTAATGCAATCCCTATCAAAATACCATGGACTTTCTTCAGAGAGTTAGAACAAATTATTTTAAGATTTGTGTGGAATCAGAAAAGACCCAGAATAGCCAGGGGAATTTTAAAAAAGAAAACCATAGCTGGGGACATCACAATGCAGATTTCAGGTTATACTACAAAGCTGTGGTCATCAAGACAGTGTGGTACTGGCACAAAAACAGATGCAGAGATCAATGGAACAGAATAGAGAACCCAGAAGTGGACCCTGAACTTTATGGTCAACTAATATGCAATAAGGGAGGAAAGACTATCCATTGGAAGAAAGACAGTCTCTTCAATAAATGGTGCTGGGAAAATTGGACATCCCCATGCAGAAGAATGGAACTAGACCACTCTCTTGCACCATACACAAAGATAAACTCAAAATGGATGAAAGATCTAAATGTGAGACAAGATTCCATCAAAATCCTAGCGGAGAACACAGGCAACACCCGTTTTGAACTTGGCCACAGTGACTTCTTGCAAGATATATCCACGAAGGCAAAAGAAACAAAAGCAAAAATGAACTATTGGGACTTCATCAAGATAAGAAGCTTTTGCACAGTAAAGGATACAGTCAACAAAACTCAAAGACATCCTATAGAATGGGAGAAGATATTCTCAAATGACGTATCAGATAAAGGGCTAGTTTCCAAGATCTATAAAGAACTTATTAAACTCAACACCAAAGAAACAAGCAATCCAATCATGAAATGGGCAAAAGACATGAAGAGAAATCTCACAGAGAAAGACATAGACATGGCCAACAAGCACATGAGAAAATGCTCTGCATCACATGCCATCCGGGAAATACAAATCAAAACCACAATGAGATACCGCCTCACACCAGTGAGAATGGGGAAAATGAACAAGGCAGGAAACCACAAATGTTGGAGAGGATTCAGAGAAAATGGAACCCTCTTGCACTGTTGGTGGGAATGTGAACTGGTGCAGCCACTCTGGAAAACTGTGTGGAGATTCCTCAAAGAGTTAAAAATAGACCTGCCCTATGATCCAGCAAGTGCACTGTTGGGGATTTACCCCAAAGATGCAGATGCAATGAAACGCCGGGACACTTGCACCCCGATATTTCTAGCAGCAATGTCCACAATAGCCAAACTGTGGAAGGAGCCTCGGTGTCCATCGAAAGTTGAATGGATAGAGAAGATGTGGTTTATGTATACAATGGAATATTACTCAGCCATTAGAAATGACAAATACCTACCATTTGCTTCAATGTGGATGGAACTGTAGGGTATTATGCTGAGTGAAATAAGTCAATGGGAGAAGGACAAACTTTATATGTTTTCATTCATTTGGGGGAATATAAATAATAGTGAAAGGGAATAGAAGGGAAGGGAGAAGAAATGTGTGGGAAATATCAGAAAGGAAGACAGAACATAAAGACTCCTAACTCTGGGAAATGAACTAGGGTTGGTGGTAGGGGAGGAGGGCGGGGGTGGGTGTGAATGGGTGACAGGCACTGAGGGGGGCACTTGACGTGATGAGCCCTGGGTGTTATTCTGTATGTTGGCAAATTGAACACCAATAAAAAATACATTTATTATTATAAAAAGAATGAATATGCTATTATATTCCTAATAATAAAATACAAATTATTATTTTTAAAAGCTGGGGAAGGAACATAATACCACCCTTATTTCAACTATATGTATGAAAATGTCTCTTTCAAGATGTTTTCTTCAATCATATTTCTACAGATACCAGTGAATGCAAATGTCAAGTAGGTGAAATAATGTGAGAAATGTAAAGGAAAATAAGCCAAATTCAAGAGAAAGACTCAGTAAAGTGGAAATAAAATATGTTTATAAAACATAATTTAATCTCCTCTCTGGAATAAAGCTGCTGATTGCTACTGCTTATTGACAAAAACAAAAAAAACAAAAAAACAAATAGTCGTGTAAGAACATCATCACCTGAACAACTTTATCATACTACAATTTATTTTACTACAATTGGCTATAAGTCCAAGCATATAAATTAGTATTACTTTGTAATGTTAAGAGATATTAGATCATTGTTGTAAAAGTATGGAGTGGTGAAAATTCTTATATAAGAGCAATTTATGAATGTCTAAAGATTACCATTTGGTTACAAAGATATATGAGAAAATGTTTTTAGATAACCTGTAGAAACCAATGTATTTAAGCAGATGGGGAAATTACTCAACTTAAATAAAAGCTTTATTAATAAGATATATGATATCTGAAGAGTCTTACAAACTTTTAATAGGTGCTTGTTATTTAAACAAATGCTCTGAGTTCAGTATTAGAAAAAGAAATATATAAAAATAACCTATTAAATTCCTTAAAATATAGAAATGTTTAACTGTGCATGGTCAGAAAAACATAAACATTGTCTTAAACTGTGTATAGTACTTTTATTTCTAAAGAGCTTATGCTCTTTCTGAAAGAATGTTTTATAAATATTCTTCTGAATTCAGAATTTTAGTTTTTCTCTGTTTATTTATCAGGATACTAATAACCATGATAAATATAGAAGAATTTGAAGCAACCCTAATCCATCCAAGGTAGTTTATTACAGTAGCCATGCTGATGGTTCTTTGGAACTTAGGGTGAATTAACCCATAATTGTTAAACACCTTCTAACAAAAGAGAGAGACATTTTACCTGGCCTTGTTATGAGAAACAAATGCTTTAAGTGATTAAAAAACTCAAAAATTTGGGCAGCCCTGGTGGTGCAGCGGTTTAGCGCCGCCTGCAGCCCAGGGCCTGATCCTGGAGACCTCGGATTGAGTCCCAAGTCAGGCTCCTGCATGAAGCCTGCTTCTCCCTCCTCCAGTGTCTCTGCCTCTCTCTCTCTCTCTATGTCTATCATAAATAAATAAATAAATCTTTAAAAAAAAAAAAACTCAAAAATTCTCAGCTCTTT